>NC_140592.1:251873674-252571423 GCF_964204655.1 Triturus cristatus
TTTTTGTTGAAATCTGCAAATGATGCAAGAAATGGAGGATTGGGTGGCGGGTGCAGTAAATCTATCAAAATGCAGTGTCTGCTTAACCACATAATTTCACTATCGCTGGTAATTGGTACAGTGGCCCGCTATACATACACCCCACAAGGTGCCAATGTTCTCTGCCACACTGCTCCCAGCCCCCAGCCTATCAAACCATCCACTGACTCCAGGCAGAATAGCACTCTCCCCAACTCAAGCACATCCAGCATTCTCACAAGAAGAGGCAGTGACATTTCAGACCAGCGACACACAACATGGGACCGAAAGTGATATGTTATTGCAGGGTTGATACAGTAAAAGACACCGGAGTCCCTCAACGGTCAGGTCACATTTTAAGGAAAACCGTTGACATCACAAAGAGGGTTTGGGTCAGACCCTTGCTCATGGATCAGTGGATTTCATATCTATCTCATCTCCCTGTTGCTTAGTCGATTTCTTTCTTCCCTGTTATTGTGTTGTTCCTGTTTCTGTATCACATCTTTTTTTCAATAATTTTTTTTAGCCCTGGTGTCTTTGATGTTGCTTTCCCCCTAACCTTTTGCCTTCATATCTCCTGTTTTGCTGACTTCATTTTTGCTGGCTTTAGGACTCTGCACACTTTACCAATGCTAACCAGTGCTAAAGTGCTTGCGTCTCCTTAAAAACTGGTTTCTATCCAAGTGGCATATTTAATTTACAAGTAAGTCCCTGGTAAAGTGGCACTACCTGTGCCCAGGGCCTCAAATTAAATGGTACTAGTGGGCCTGCAGCACTGATTATTCCATCCACATATGTGGCACTTTAAACATGTCTCAGGTCTGTCACTGCAGCCTGTGTGTGCAGTTTTAAACTGCCATTTCAATCTGGCAAAGTGAGCCTTTTGCCAGCCCCAAACCTTCCTTTTTAATTCATACAAGTCACCCATAGGGTAGGCCCAGGACAGTCCAGATGATAGGGTGCAATGTATTTAAAAAATGGACATGTACTTTTGAGTTTCCTGGTAGTGAAACACTCTTAAATTCTTTTTCACTGCTACAATGCCTACCTCTTCCATAGGATAACAGTTACCTTATTACATTCTATAAGCTTTAACTTCCAAATGGGAGCAGGTAACTCATTCATTTTTGGTGTTTTTGGAATTGTAATTAAAAATCCTAACTTATGGTGAAGTCGGAATTTAAATTGCTATTTTGTGAAAATACCACTTTTAGAAAGTTGGCATTTTTCTCCCTTAGCCATTTAGTAACAGCAGCCTGTCTCTGGGTCACATGACTGGGTGTAGCTGATATTTGGGCTTAATGTATTCCTCCTTGACAGCCACACACAATAGCTTAGGTGATCTGGATGGCCCATCACAGCCAGGATGGGAGGGCAGAGCTGGGCACAGCCCTACTTACACTTGAATAGGCTGTGTCCTGCCTCGACACAAAGGGTTTCATCCCCCCTGTAGTTAGTCTAGAGCCAGGACAGGGAAGGCAGGATGCCCTGGGATTTCAAAGGGAAACCTCTAGCTGCTCTTCCCACTTCAAAGGAAGGCCAAGGTATAAATATTAGACCCAAGACAACAACTCTTCAGTACACTTCTGGACCATTGGCTACACTGCTAGAAAGAAAACTGTGCTGCCGAAAGGACTGCCACTCTGCTGGACTTCTGCTCTGAAGGACTGCTGCCCTGCCATGCTGACATGCTGCCTGGGTTAGAGGACAAGACCTTCATCTCTTGAACCCAGGACCACCAGAGTGACTCCAAATGCTAGTTGACTGGCATCCTGCCTTGAACCTCAGGGATAGAAGGCTCCAACAACCTCGACCCCAGCACCTGGACTCTGCCATCTGTGAGTTCACCCTGCTAAGTGGTGCCTCCTCAGTCCTGGGAAGTGAGCCTAAGGTGCTCTGCCAGCCTCTGTGAACTGAGCAGAACCAACAGATCACCTCTGCTGCATGAATCTTTCCCGTTGCAAAGACCCACATTACCTTCACAGGACGCAATCTCCTATGAACTGCCACTGCACGATGTATCCTCAGCAGAAGCCCTCGTTGACCGCAGTCTCGCCAATGACGACAAACTGCATCGCATCCTCACAGCTCTTCGGAACTGGCGCATCGCCCCAACAGCAGGATGCATCCTCGACGCAGGACTCCGCATCACAAGCCCTCATTAATGAGATTCTCGATGATGATGCAGGACCTTGCACCGCAGCCTTGCCACACCTCAGAGCTGATGCATCACTTAGGCTTCTTGACATATCTTCAACACGGATCCTTGCAACACTCTGCAAACCAGGATTTACAGTACTTTGTTCAGCGGGCCTAACTGGGTCCCTGTAGCCGACCCTCGCGCCATTGGGTTGGCCTGAGCTTGTGACTTTGTCCCAGTCTGGCGCAACCAGATATCCAAAAGTGGCGCTTTGTGCTTTTTCTTGCTATTTTCACTGAAATCTTTAAACTTGCATATCTCTAGTTCTACTGATTGGAATTTTGTCTTGTTGGTCTTAATGTATTTATTACAAATTACTCTAATTTTCTAACCTGGCCTGGGATCCTTTTTGTGTGTTGTTTTCACTTTATTACATTTTGAAGTGTTGCAAACATTGCCTCTAAGTTAAGCCTGCCTGCTCTGTGCCAAGCTACCAGAGGGTTGAGCACAGGGTAATTTGGGGTTTGCTAGTGCTTCACCGTGACCAGGATTGTGGTAAGGTTTCACCCTCCCACCAGTAACCCAATTTCTTACAATTTCTGTGAAATATTGAGTTGCTGATTAAGGTGGGTGAAATCCTACTCAAGCAACAGCCATAATCCTTATCAGGATGAACCACCAAAAAGTCACTAAATTAATCTGTGGTTAAGCCTCTGGTAGCTTGGTATAACAGCAGTCAGGATAAACATAGAGGCAATTTGTAAAGTATGTATGCAACATACAGACAGTAATAAAGTGAAAAAGCAACACAAGAAAAATTCCACTCCATTTTAGAAAAATGGAGTAAAACATATTAAATTATTTGACACCTAAACAACAAAAATCAAATTAGTATAACTGGAGATATGCAAATTTAAAGATTTATAGTAAGTATAGCACCTAACAGCACAACGTGCTATTCGTGGTTATCTGTTTGTATGAGACCAGATCAGGCTGAACGCGATGGTGCATGGGCCAGACACAGGGACCAAGTTAGTTCAGTTAAAAAGTTACATTCTAAAGTCCAGCTTTAAGTGTTCAGTTCATGGGGGAAGAGGCCGCGAGGAGCAGGGAGAGTATTGCAGTTGGTCATCGATGTAGAGCGAAGAGCAGGCCATGTGTCATGGATGGTCATTGCTGTAGCGCGGAAATCCTGTCTGGTTTCGTGGACGGTCTTTGCTAAAGCTTGTCTTAGGGGTCACAGCGAGCTGTTGATGTAGAGCGAAGTGCAGATCTCGCGTTGCTGTTCATCGCTGTAGCGTAAAGAGTCTGGTTCACCGGAGCTTCGCGTTGTCAGTCGGAGCGCCAGCAAGCTTAACTAATGCCATACCAAGGGATTAGAAACTCACTCCAGTAGAGACCAGCAGGGCTCGGGCAGGTCCACTTGAAGGTCCAGTTGCATCAAGTCAGCAGGGTGGTTACAGAGAGGCATCTGGAGCATGTTGTGTTCCTGTAGCTCAGAACAGGAGGCCAATCAGCTGACCCTTGGAGTCACTTCAGCCTGGGATGAAGGTTGTAGGTCATGTCTTCCTTCTCAGATAGCAGGGCAGGCCCCAAGCAACATCTGTAGTATCCACAGGTCCAGGAGTGTACCGGAGAGTGGGTCTGAGGGTTCCCCTTTATAGGTCTCGCCTAGGCCGCACATGCTCTGTCTCTTCAAACATGCTGTATTCACTCTGTGGGCTTACACCCTGCCCATCACTTTTGATTTATTAATTAGACTGTTGTTTACAAAACCTCACTTCCATGTGGTTAATATTTGGTATATGTCCCTCCGTCTCGTGTCTTGCTCCCTCCATGGGGCATGGGCCTATTACTTGCATCCTTTCACTTTAGTTTTTTGACTTTGTGTATGCCCACTATTTATTTCATTGCAGAGTGCCTGTGTTTTAGGAAGGTTCAGTTTTCTTTTGTCATGTTGTAGCTAAAGCTTGCATTCTATAAGTTTTTTTTAAATTTGCTATATTTGATTAGCAAGACTTTCTCATGTTGACGTCGTTTTGGTAATTTATGTGCTTCAAAAAAGATAAAATTAATTAATTTGATTAATAAGGCTTTCTTGTGTTGATGGTGATTTTAAAAAACATTGGTTTCACATTAAGATATTTTTTAAACTTCCGACTAGAAACAGTTGGAAGGTTCTGCTTGTTTCCTTTGTGCTGCTCCCAGAGCAGAAAAATGGCACCAGGCTCATTCACTTGTGATCTCTTAGTGCTGCTGAGCCTGCAAAATAGTCAACAGCAGCAGCTCTGTTTAGTAGCACCGCATGAGCGACAGCGGTGCTTGCTTTGTGGTGGTTGTCAACCTACTGCCGGGCACCAGGTACGACAAAGCAGTGTTTTTGATCCAGGGAGCAAAATGATCACGCTCCTCTCTCCTGGCCCCACCATCCCTTAGGACATTATTCTGCCTGACCCTCAGATCACTGTTGTTGACTTGAGATGAGTCAACTTGTTAACCTAACAGCCCCCCAGTCATGGGGGTGGGAGGTTCTTCTGCTGTCTAGTGGGTGGCCTCACTATTATATAAAAGCACTTGCACTCTCCACCAGCCTCAGGAAGCACTCGTCTTCCGTCCGGCGGTAGCTTTACACTGGCCTGCTAGCAATATGCCCACTGGCAAAGCTGCCCAGAGGCTAGCAATATGCCCACTGGCAAAGCTGCACAGAGGCTAGCAGCCTTTGTGATCACTATTGAGAGCTCACCATGCCGCAACTCTGACTGCTCAAGTCAGGCCAGTTACCAACAGGCCTCTGAGGCACCTTATTGCCTGTAATTATAATCGGCAGCCCGGTGGTGGACCCAGCCCAATCTGAAGACACTCTCAGCCTGCCACCACCAGTCGCATCGCTGCGGAATGCAAGTTCCTCCCAGTAAGTGAGGTGAGTGAGAGTGAAGAATTCCAGTTGCAGTACGGAATATAGACTTTTACCTCCCAGTGACCGTATTAGTGCTAAGCTCCTTGATTGAGCTTTCTTGTTTGCTAATATGCTGCTGCTTTAAAGAACTCGAGTGCTGTCTAAGTTGAAAACAGAGAATGTAATGCTGTAATACTGATCAAAACCTGACATTCCTGTTGAATTCATTTGATCTCATTGCTTGTTTTGTAGGGTTACATGAAATTTCCCTGGTTATTTTTGACTGAAAGTAAAAGTCTCTTTGGAACCTTGTGTTAGCATTCGGTAGGCAAGCCCATGTTTGGTGATGCCTGTGTGCATACGTCATCACGCACGTGCACATTTATAATACAATCACTGAATGGGTGTCAGTATTATGACACATACACACTATACACGAGTCACATCTTGACACTTTTTATTGCCCATGCTGTACAGCATTGGCAAAAAGAATTTCTATTATTACTGATGCTGTATAGCATTTCCAAAAACATTGACAAAACCAGTAGGTCCCAAAGGTGAGACCAATTGGCTTTGCTAGTGTTTGTTGTACCTGATGTCCACTTTGAAGTGAAAGAAAAGTCTGGAGTCTTCTCCCTACAGATGTCTGGAATTTCCTGCCTCCCTGCCCTGGTCCAAGGCTATCTGCTGGCACAATAGCCTAGTGTGAAGCCCGTTATGTGTGAGTTGAGGCAGTGTCTTTGAAATCCAAGTTTGACAGTTCTGCCCATCTCATCAAGTCAGGATGGCCCATCCTGCAAACTCCCTGACCCTCTATTGTGTGGCTGTCTATGAGGAATACACAAAGCCAACTACACTAGTTATGAGACCCTAGAAACAAGCTGCAAGCACCAAATGGTTAGGACAAGAAAATGCCAACTTTCTAAAAATTCAATTTTCAGAATTGTGACTTATAATCCGACTTTACCATTAAAGAAGGTTTTAAATTGCAATTTCTCAGACACCAAACATGACATTTCTATCAGCTAACAAACAGAAGTTATCACTTGTTAAATCTTATAAGGTAAACCAATGTTATCCCATGAAACAGGTAGGCCTCTCAGTAGTGAAAAACAAATTTGTGAGTTTTCACTACCAAGATATGTAAAACTTAAAAAAATATATATATTTCCATCTTTTTCCGCACACTGTACACTGTCCTTTGGAGTGTATAGGGCCTACCGTAGGGGCGGCTTACATCCATTAAAATGATGGTGTAGACCTGGAAAAAGGTTTATTTTGCCAGGTCAAAATGGCAGTTTAGAAACACAACTGCAACAATTGGGACAACTTTTTGCCCCTGACCACTGGCACAGCGAATTGCATTTGCAGTACATTTTCATGTTATCTTCACTACTAAATCAGTTTCTTTTCCATCGTTTCGTCACTCAATTTTTTCGCCGCTCTTATACTCATGAACTATCCAATCCGCATGCAAGGTATTATGGCACTTTTCCAAATTTCTGATGCTCCTGTAGGGCCATCCGTACCTCATCAAGAATACGACATAAGCCAAATTCATCGATAGCAGTTTATTCAAACCCAATGCATTTCGTGCCTAAAGGGGCCCTTCGTCAGGGGAAACTGTCCATAACAATTGTTCAATAATTAAAATTCCATACCACCAGTATATACACATACATCTCATTTTTACAGGTTTTTCTTCTTATCACAAACTCAACTGTTCATAACCTTTTTAATATATTATTAACATTACTCGATACTGTCACCCCTTCAGTCCATGTATCCTCAGCTCGGTCTCTTCACTTTGCCATTAGCGTTATAAAAATTAATTTCGCACAGTGATACATTACTATATTTCCCCCTGCTTGAACCTCCTATCTCATCCTTCCCATCAACTTTCACCCAACAAAAACGTTCTCTTTCCTCTCCTCCCATCAGAACGTTCCTCTGGACACTTCCCTTTACTCACTACTCTCCGTTTCCTCACTTATCTTTATGATGTCCCCCGCCTGTTTTGAACACTTTACACTCCTCCCATCTAATCTACACTAACCATCTCAGAAAATTCCCCTTTACCTTTGCACCCGCCTGTTGTTGAACACTTTTGAACTACTCCCATCACATCCTTCTCCATCAACTTACTCCCAACAGAACCTTCCCTTTCCTCTCCTCCCATCAACACATCCCTCTTCACACTTCCCTTTGATCACACCACCCCACTTCCTTACATATCTTCCTCACGTACCTGCTAACTAACAAACTTCCTCCATTCGCCATCCCAGAATATTCTCCTTTTCCTTTGCACCCGCCTGTTTTTAAACCCTTTTCACTCCTCCCATCTAGCAGCCTGCCGCCTTATCTCCACATGATTATCACCTGCGCCACTTTCAAAACTCCCGAGCCTCCTCAAAACACTACTGCTCCCTTCATGCATTAACTTAGAAGAAGTATCGAATACTAAATACATGTGACAATTTTAAAACGTTTCAAAACAGCTGTAGTCATTTTAAAACCATTGCCAATTGTGTACATCATGTGTTAAAAATCAAGGTTCATGCTGGAAAACATAATATAATAATTTCCTATTCTACTGACAACAAAAAATAAACATGCTTCATGAATTTCGATTTTCCGCCTTGCATGAGGATGAAACGCAAGGTTACCAAACTGTTTATTTTTATACATTTTTCTTTGATGGGTGCTAATCCGGGCATGACTTGCATAAGCACTGTATATGTTTATATGGGTTGCGACACCTATTTTCCACACAAAATGTGGAAAATAGGTGTCGCAACCCGTATAAACATATACAGTTTAGAAACACAGACACAGAGAGAGACACACGCGCACACACTCCCACCACCCACCCGACACATGTTTTAAAGGGCTACTTAAGTTGGTGTAGGCACACTAGTGTCATTTAATTTACAGGCCTTGGGTGAATGTAGTGCCACTTTACTAGCAAATTAAATGTGCCAATTAGGTGTAAGCCAATTTCACCATGTTTAAAGGAGAGAACACAGGCATGTTAGCAGTGGTAAAGTACACAGAGTCCTAAAAACCAACAAAAATTGGTTCAGAAAATAGGAGGTTGAAGGCAAAATGTTTGGGGATGACCCTGCGGACAGGGCATAGTGCAACAATTTCTGGTTGGATGATCTGTATCCTTCCACAGCTTCCAGTTTTTAATTGTCTTTCAGCACTCCATGGGGGTGCATCTCTCTCCTAATTTTCTCTCTCCCATCTGCACAATTACCCTCAAAACCTTACTCATGTGTTGCTTCCCCGCCTCTCCCCTTTCCAACATACTTCATTATTTATTTTTAATATTTGTTTTTTTCCTTTTCACACCCATTTTCTTTTATTTGTATTATTTTTCTTGTTATTTCTGCTAGGCCCTGGCACCTGCACACTTCCTTTAGCTCTCCCGCATGCCTTTTTTGTTTCTTATTTATCATTCGAAAATGGTCACATTGGAGCAATAAATTAAAATGTCAAAATTATCGCTGGATAGCCACCACAAGGCGCACGCATAGGTGTCTGTCTTAGAATTATTTTTCTTTGAGAAATTCCAAGATGGCCTCTTATGGGGTTCCCATGTGTGGTGGCGCATCAGCAAATCATCTTGGTTTGATTTATCCATTCAGAAATAGCTATCAATGTGTGCTCATAATTTGTGGTGCACCGCTGGCAATCTTCGAAGATTATTTTTTTAAGAAAACTAACTCCCAGATGACCATTGTTGTCAGGAAGCACATGTGCACTTGTGTCATGACATACGGGTGCCCAGTTTTTATTTTTATTTTCTTTTGTACAACGCCAGTTGGAAACAAGGTTTGGCACAGTGAGATCTATTGACTTTTGCCAATTATTGTTAATCTTCTTTTAATTTTTTTGTCTTTTTGTGAAGTCAGGTTTTGTAAAGCATGCCAGAACAGCTTTGTCCAAAAAGATGTGTCCATGTTTTGAATACCTAGCGTGACAGACGCTCACACCATTTAATTGCCTTTTAAAAGTAAATGTTTCTTATTACATGAATGAGGCTTAATATAAGCTAGGTCATAATTGTCAGATTTAATTTTACTGAGGTCTTTGATGCTCTCAGCTGTGGAAGGATGTGCTGCCTCCTGTGCAATCTTTGTTGAGACACCAAGACTTTGCTATATAAACAGATATTGTAGAGCCTTCTTAAAATTAAGAATCAACTGTGGTACATTGCTAACAAAAAGCAGACCTCTAAAGCATTTCTAAATTTTTCATTGTTCTTAGCATTTTGATGATGCAGTATTTCCTTTGTAATATTTATGTAGCACCACCAGGACCGGCCACGCGTTGGAATTCTTTACACAGAAATGAAACCATGCATAGGTGAAATATAGTGAAGACTTGAGGGTGGCAGTGCAGGAATGGGGATGTGCAGACTGTCTGGATAAATTACAAGATAAATAGTTTTAAGGGAACATAACACGGAGAAAATACCTGTTGCTTGAATATGAATTTACCTTAAAAAAATAAGACCAGAGGCGTTGGGCAAAACAGGAACAGTTGGTTTAATTAAATGCAGCCGGGAGAACAGCTTAGAGAAACGGGTCTGAGGACTTTCTCAAAGTACAATCAATCCAAGCGATTTTTTAAAACATTTTTGGGAGCAATAAAGGTACATGTGGCGATCCTAGTTTGGCAAAAGAATGCGGGTCTTGTCTGTAGAGTTATAAATGAAAGGTGCCTGATAACAAATACAGGTGGGCCTCGACCTTGCGTGGCTACAATGTGGGCCAGGACGGGGTTGGACCTGAGTTTCCTGTTCGCACATTTGTCGGCTAGCTACGTGCCACCCCACCTGTAACCTGTCAATCAGTTACTGCGGGCCTGGGTTGTAGAGCCTGCCTGATCACGTATTTCGAGTCGGGTTGATGGAAAGTTCATGACTGGCGAATTTGACAATAGCAATGCGATTTCGTTTGTGTATGCGAGTGTACCATCATAAGCAATAGCATTGTTTTTGTCAATATCAACTTTGAGATGTACATAATAGAGTGAGTAATGTACGTGGTAAAAAATGCAAATCAATTTGAACAAGTGAACTATGTACTTGGAAGTTAGGTGGAGCAAATAGCTAATACTGCAAATAATGAAATTACATTATATGGAAACTTAGATTGCATAATAATATTTTGCAATTACAGAAGTATGAATGAATACATTTATTTGTGTCAATTATTTAAAATTGATACAATTAGTAACAGAGTAATACAATCATTAGATACAATAAGTTAAGAACATATGAGCAGCATCCCCAAAATGGACCAATACTGTAAAATACATCTCTATAGAAAAAAGTAAATAAATATGGTTTGAAAATATGAATCCTGCGACAGAAGCAGTACCCGAGTAGTATTTAAGTCTTTCGCTGCCTGCTGGCAGTAAAGATGATGTTAACAAATTTCCCAAAGCATGCCAAATACATGGGAACAGTAGTAGTCATATAAAATTCCAGGCATCATCGCAGGAGGAAACTCCATTTGACTTGACCATTGGTTTTAATGGAGTGCGGTAAGCAGTTAAAAACTCCGGGCAACAGCACAGCATGTGACTCATTGACTCTCTTTTATGCTAGCGGAATCTGCAAGACTTGCTGTCTGATGTAGCCCACTCTGGTCGAAATTTGATAATTGGAAGAACCATGTGTCGCACTCAAAGAATACAGTGACTGGTCTCTTTGGTTAGTGCTGACTTTAGGCACAGTTGCATTTTTATTTCCCCATACGATTTTATAATTGCAGCAACATATGTGATGGAATGTACAGTTGCTAAGGCGACTTTCCTTGAAACGTGTGCAAACCTTTAACCCAAATTAGATTTTTTGCTGGAATAAGGAACAGCGAGGGCCGTCAACATGTCCAAATTAACAGCTAGCTCAAAAGCCACCTTTCTAAGATTTGAGACCATGGATTGGTTGACGTGGTGAAAATCACCTGAAGAGCCTTTTTCAAGGTATCTGGTTTGGCTTGCTGTATGACGTAATAGTACTTGAGTAAGGAGGCCTTGCATTCAATGTTATGTCCATGCAGGCCAAACCCCAGGCAAAGTAGCAAGTGTATTTTGAAATGTGAAATAGCCCTGTAAAGGCATTGCACCAAGACCTATTCAGTCAATTACTCAAGTATAGTGGATTGTATGTATAGTAAAGCAAGAAACTCTGAGTACTCTCCCGCAAGGTCCATCAGAATTACTCCAGAATCTGTAGGAGCTTTCCTATCCATAATTGCCTTCATGTGGCTTAAGAGTTCCTTCCAGAAGGTTATTACCAGGCACTCTCACCAGATGTGTAACATTCTCCCTTTTGTTCCTTTGCATCGACAAAAAACATCTGAGGCAGTTGGGTAAAATTGATGCAGGCACATTGGAGTGATATACCATGTAGGCAGCTTCCCTGTGGAGGATGCTTCAGTATGCTTTTTATGTAGTCACCCAGAATTTCAGTCTTCTTCAGGGATCTCTGTCAAGATCTCACCCATCTCTCAATACTTAAAAAAAAAAGCCATTCTTCACACGAAGAGCACTCTGTAACCCAAGATATATGCTCTGTCGTTCAATCTAGGCCTGCTTCATGCTAATCACAAAACATTTATGGAAAGGGTCGAAAATAATGAATCCTTGCTCACAGCAATGCGATCAACAATGGTGAAGATGCAGGTCCAGCTGGAGGCCCAGAAGGGAAAAATGAGGGAACTCAGACAGTAGAGTTCTGATCCAAATGGTCACTCCATGTGTTAATAATATTAGAATTATTAGGATACCAGAAATCGTGCAGGGGCTGAATATGGAGTTGTTTTTGGAAGAGTGACTGGTGAACAAGGTATTGCAGGCCAGTTTTCCTAAGTTCTTTTCAATTGAGAGGGCACCCTCTCCCAGTGCAGCTCCAAGACCAATTGTAGCCAGGTTATTCAGTTATGGTGATCGAGACTTGAATCTTACATCTTTCCTTGATCATTGGCCTATAAATTTAAACAGCAAAGTAGTCAACCTCTACCCTGATTAGATGACTGAGGTACAAAAACAACAAGATTCATTCATAGTGGTTAAACAGTTGTTACTTCTGATGAGCTTAAAGTACACCCTCCTGTACCCAGAACAATTTAGGGTGATGGAGAACGACAAGTCACTTGTTTTCCAATCCCAGGGGTGAGTCTTGGGCCAGACTCCAATCAAAAAGAATACCTATCCTACCAGATAGGGGTAACTCTGGGACAAGATGGGAATGTCAGCGCCCTAGAGGAAGATGCAGTAGTATACTAGAGTTGGAACATATGATATGGGTGGCTGAAAACCTATCAGTGAGTGATAAAGTCTCCGTGCAGCAGGTCAGAGCACTACAGAAATTACATCTAGAAATGGCGAGCAGACTGGGGAAAATGTGTAGAACGTGCAGAGAGGGACAGACTGAGCAGATTATTTTCCTAGTTGTTGAAAACAGGTGCACCAAGATCAGTGCCATTAGGTCCTGATAAGGGTTGGTGATTAACATGCAGGTGTCTATTAATGAGATCTTTCCGTAATATTATTGAACTCTTTACATCGGCCCTCAAGATAATGATTTGCAGTAGAAGTTTTTGTGCATGCAGTCCATATTTCCTGGATTTAATCGTTGCTGTATCATGATTGGGAAGAACCTATAAAACCAGAAGAAATATAAAAGGCCATCGGTAAATTTACACCCAACAAAACTCAGGTGATGAAAGGACTCTCTTTTGAGTTCTATGGCACCTCCAGAACCAGTGTTGCACACCATTTGTTAAACATGACAGACCGTCCGGAACATTATTGGAATCTCAAAGGGACGCACTAATAATGATCTTCCCTAGACAGGGACTAGATCCCTTGTATGTATGTCCCTATCGCCATTTGTCCTGACTTAATTTGGATTATGAGACCTTGGACAATACAACTGCTCCTGATAACTGAGATGTTAATACACTCAAATCAAGATGCAATATCCCAAGGAGAAATACCTTCCTTAATCTGCTGCCTGTCTTGTCAGATGAATGAGGCTGATATAGGGATGCAGCGCTATAAGTAGTGTCTCTCAACATAGAAAAATCTATCTAATAGTGATTTCTAGCCACAGATTCCTTACCTTAGAATTTTTCCCAGGAGACAAACTGGATCCACATTTTTCATGAGCTTTACCCCTGTGCCCTGGTAGGTAGCGTTGTTCAGCTCTGCCTGACATTGTCTGCGTCATCCATGTTGGAGCTGACGTGCTTGGTGCCTATGTAGACGCCACCGCTGACATCAGTTCTTTTCTTTCAGCGCCAGTCAGCGTATATCCGGAGAGAGCTACCCCCAATAATTTTTTTACTGATCTTTTTCGACTTTTTGTCAAAGCTTTTTGAGATCTTTCTCCTGGTGTGGCAGAGATGTTCACTAAGAAAGTTGGCTTCAGCCTTGCAGCACCTATCACTGGCATATGTCAGTGACGGACCCGCATCTTTTCTGCCTCTGGGATCTTCAGTGCGACCACCACGCCAATGCACTCCAAGGCCTTGAAAAAGCAGTCCCTTGAGCTCCTTGTTGCTCAACATGCGGCGCTGTGACGGTCTTGATCCTGGTCGAGCGGAAGGTCCCAGAATTATTGGTCATGGAGCCATTGATCTTCGTCGCAGGTGAAATCATCCAGGCGTTCGAGTAAGTCTGACAAAAAAAGAGTAAGAAGTCAAAGAGGTCTTCGGCTTTGCCCCGTCCATCGAAGCATCCAAAGAGACAAAGGAACATAGTAATTCAAGGCCTGGCTCCTTGGTTGACCATGTGCCTGGGCACTGCGATTCAGAGTTTCCGGGAGCCATTTCGACCCCTCCCCCCCCACCCCAAATATGTGAAACAGATCATGCACCTCATATTTGGGCGGTCAATCCCCGATCGTGCGCCTTTCGGACCCCATGTGTTCGGGAGGTGCCCCTACTGGTTTCCTGCTACCAGGTCCACCCACATGCCAGTCGGGCCCCTTTGATCCACGGATGACGGTCGTACCACCTCGACCTTCCTCGACACCAGTCCCCATGTTGGAGCAATGTCCTTCAGACTGGAGCCTGAGCCCTGCTCCTATGGGCTAAGACTTGGGGATGATTGGGAGGGGCCACTGGACCCTGCAGAATACCAGCCCTTAGTCCCCACATGGAGTGGTGTGAGGAAATGGTGGAGGCCATTGGACTGGATTCCTTCCCAGATACTGGCATGGTCTTTTCTCCTACTGTGGCTATGGCGGTGAGAAGGGTGGCCCAGGTCCTGGACCTTAGCCTACCCTCAGTGGCAGTCAAGACGAACATCTTGACAGGTGCTTCAGCTAGCGGTGACCCCCTCAAAACCGCTTCTTCCATTTAATGAAGACTTTACAGATGTCCTGCTTGGGACTTGATCCAAGCCCAGCACATGAGCTCCAGTGAACAGGATTAATGCCTGCCACCACCGCCCACCCCAGGGGAACCACAATTTCCTCACACAACACCCTACCACATAGAGAGAGCTTGGTGGTCCACGTCTCTACATTTCATGGAAACCCTGGTGTATTCCCTACCACCCCACCGGATAAGGAATCCTGAGGCTAGACACCTTAGGCAAGAAGATAATCTCATACAGACATCTAGCCTCAGATTCCTTTCCATTGAATTTCCCAGGCTTTAGGCTGGATCCAGAAGACTTCTCTAACAAAGGCTTTTCCAACTGCTGAAAGATGCCTTGTGCCACCTCTGGATGGAGATGCCATTTGTGATCCGCTAGGCATTGACAGCTGAGTTTGTCCGCCCTGGCATTCAGAGAACCTGCCAGGTGTTGAACGCCAGTGAAATGCCCTGCAGATCGAGTCACACCCAGAGAGGCAGGGCCTCTTTACAAAGGGTCCAGGACCTGACCCCATCCTGTTTGTTGCAGTACCACATGGCGGTGGTGTTGTGCCTAAACATTTGAACCAGCTTTCCCTTGATTAAAGGAAGAAAGGCTTTCAATTCCAAGTGAAGCGAATGGAGCTCCAGCAAGTTGATGTAGAGACCTGATTCCGCCGGAGACCAGAGTCCTCTGATCTCCTCCTCTCCCACCCCAGGATTGACACATCTGTCACAACTGTGTGGTCTGGTTGAGGAAGGGAGAGGGGTCTGCCTCTGACCCATTCGTGGTCTGTTAGCCACCACTGCAGGTCCTGTGGGGTTCTCTCCGAGATCTGGACCATTTTGGAGAGATTCCCCTGATGCTGTGCCCACTGGAACTTCAAGCCCAACTGCAGAGACTGCATATGCCATCTGGCATGAGTCACTAGTAGGATGCTTGAGGCCATGTAACCCAGCAGCCTCAGACGTATTCTCACTGAAATCCAGGATAGAGGATGAAACATCAGTATCATAGCCTGAATATCCTGGACTCGCCTTTCAGGGTGATAGGCCCAAAACCGCACAGTATCCAGAACAGCTCTGATAAAAAGAGGAGCCTGAGAGGGAGTTAGGTGTGACTTTGGCACATTGATAGAGAACCCCAGCGAGTGCAGAAGGTGGGAGGTGACAGCCTGATGGGAACTCATTTTCAACAGCCAGTCGTTGAGATTGGGGAAGATCTGCGTAGATCAGCTGCGACCACTGCCATCACCTTGGTGAACACCCGAGGGGTGCTAATAAGGCCAAAGGGGAATACAGTGAACTGAAAATGCTTGTGGCCTACCATAAACCACAGGTAGCGCTGATGGACAGGCTCGACAGGAATGTGAAAATAGGCATCCTGCAAGTCCAACCCTGACATCCATTTTCCTGTGTCCAAGGCAGACAAGACCGGAGCTAGAGTGAGCATCTTGAACTTTTCCTTTTTGAGGAAGTATTTGAGGGCTCGCAGATCTACAATAGGGCCCAGGCCCTTTTACTTCTTCAGGATCAGAAAGTAGCAGGAATAGCCACCACTACCTACTTCTTGTGCTGGAACCTGCTCTATGCCCCCCTTGGCCAAGAGAGTCATGACTTCCTCCTGAAGCAAAGCAACGTGATCCTACTTCAGCCGGTTTTAAGCTGGAGTCATGGAGGTATGGGTAGGGAGTAGCAGCTTTGTACTTTATGAAGGACCCACCTGTCTGATGTGATGTTTTTCCAGTAGTGGAGGTTATGGCTAATGCTGCCTCCAACTGGCCACCCATGATCTTGAAGGGCTGGACTAAGAGGATTTGGAGGCACAGGAGGCAATGGGGGTTGTAGACTGACGTAACTTCTGGCCGCCCGACCCACGTGGTCGGAATGAGCCTTACTTACGGCTATGCAGAGGTTGCTGATCTTGCGTGTCCTTGAGTCTGGGGTATGGCTGGCGTGGCTTAAAGCCCCTTCCGTAGCCACAAAAGGAGCAAAAAGCAGAGGGGGGTCATGTGGCCACTGAGAGACCCAAGGACTTGGCCATAGGCTGTGAGTCCTTAAAGTGCTACAGGGCCATGTATGCTTTGTCTCCAAAGAGATGGGTGCCATCAAAGGGCATGTCCATGAGGCAAGCCTGGACATCCTCATAAAAGCCAGAGGTTCTCAGGCAAGCGTGGCGTCAAACAGCCACCGTCGATGACATAGCTCTTCCCAGCGAGCCGGTTGTGTCAAACCCACAACCAATTGTGAACTTTGCTGCATCTCTCTCGTCTAATACTGCTTGGGAGAGGATGGCCCGGGCCTCCTCCGGGACCTGTGACAGCACTTGCGCAACTGTTTCCCACAAGGAGTGGGAGTAACGACCTGATAGGCATGCAGTGTTCACTGACCACATTGCAAGGCTGCCGGAAGAAAAAAATTCTTGCTCCAACTACCCAGCCTCTTGGATTTCCTGTCCAGGGATGAAGAAGGGAATGTTTCCTGAGGTGTAGAGGCTTACATCACCAAGCTCTCGGGGTCGTGTAGTTGGTAAGGAAATATGGGTCACCCGGTGCAGGGTGATGGCGGTTGTCCTATTCACAAGAGCTCCTGTGCTGGGCTTGGACCAGTTTCCCTGTCAGTCAAGGCAGAAAGGGTTCAGAGGAGGAGACACCTGGCTGCAGGACCTCCGTCAAGATGTTAGTCTTGACTGCCACAGAAGGAAGCTGAAGGTCCAAGACCTCAGCTGCCCTTCGCACCACCATAGTGTATGAAGCTTCCTGCTCCATAGCCATGGTAGTGGGGGAAAGCAGACCAGAACCTGGAGAGGTGTCAAGACCACTCGCCTCACCCAATTTCTCTCTGGCTGGTCTTGTAAAGGGTCCAGCGACCCCTCCCAATCTTCATCCATTCCTAGCCCTTCAGAATAAGGCTGTGGAACTGACCTAGGACCAAGAGGTTCTGTCAGCTCTGGAAGTAGCATCGGTAGGCACCGATCTGGGTCGTCTGGGATGGGAATAGGGTTGGTGGGCGCGGGCAGCGTCGGGAGTTTTGGTGTGGGGCCTGGCACTGGGGAAGGTTGCAGTGACATGACTGGCATCGGCACGGATCAACTACCGGATCCATGGGGGCCATCGATGCCAGAGCCGCTGGCGAGGAACCCAATAGAGCCCCTTCTGAGCCTCCGGGGCCTGAAGGCGCACTGTGAGGGTCAGGCCAACCAAATATGAGGCACATGGTGTCATAAAATTCTTTGAGGTGGGAGAGGGTTGCTTTGGCTCCCGGGTAGGTGGAGGATGCACAGAGACGACCCAGGCACAGGGTCAACCGAACGAGGCCTAGAATGCCAAGGCTCCCCCGTCACGTCAACTCGACTGATGAGGGTAAGTTGAAGAACGCTTTGACTTCTTGTTTCTTTATGCTTCATACCTGACCGACTTGAAGGTTTCAAGGTGGATCTCCAGGGCGAACGACGCGGTGCCGAGTGCCGGGCCTCAAGTAGCTATAGGGATCACTCCTTCAAAGCTATCTAATCCATGACCCGGCAGTCGGTGCAAGACTTAAAGTTGTGTTCGTGCTCCAGGCACTAAAGACAAACCAGGTGTGGATCCATTATCGACATGCCGCGGTGACAGATGCTGCACTGCTTGAATCTAGAATTTTTGGGTGACTTCCTACACACCAAAAAAGGTGGACAAATGGTTGAAAAAAGCCTGTAAAAAAGTGACAGAGGGTGCTCACTTCACGGATCTGCAGTAGCTGGCTCAAAAGAAAAGAACTGATGTCAGCTCACTGCGGTGGCGCCTATATAGATGACGCGGATAAATTCACGCCGCGCAGAGTGATGTCGCCTATCAGTGCTCCAGGAAATTTCTCGAAGAAAAATCTTCCGTATCCAGTCTGATGCCTAGAGAATCTGCAGCAAGATTATGTCTCAACCAGATAAGGCATTACCCAAGGTAAGTAACTTGTCCACATCTTGTAAATTAAGTGCTACTAGTGCGTCTGCAGCACTGATAGTGCCACCCACTTAAGATGCCTTTCATACATGCGCCAGGCCTGCCATTGCAGCCTCTGTGTGCAGTTTTAAACTGCCATGTCAACCTTGCAAAACAAACCTTTTAACCATGCCTAAACCTGGGTGTTGGAAGGATGAGCCATCTCTGACATGATAGGGAGGCGGTGCTGTCTCCTACCACACTTGCACTTCAAAGCCACTGCCTCAGATCACACGCAAAGGGCTTTACAATACCGTATTCAGACACCTCTGTAAGGTGCCCTGCCTATGATAGAAATACTTAAATTAGTAATTTGATTAAAATAGCCCAGAGGCGATGCAAATCATAAGGTGCACAATATAAACCTCCTCCTTCTTCCACTTCTTCGTCCTCCACTTCCCCCTCCTCTTCTTCCTCCTCCTCCTCCTCCTCTTCCTATTCTTCCTCCTCTTCATCCTCCCCTTCCTCCCCCCACACACCTGTTCTCCAAATTGCAGGGGATATCAATTAAGTGATTGTAATTCTCTACCAAATCCTTTGTAGCTACAAACAGTGCTTAGTGTTACATATATATTTTACACTGCTCTGATTTCTCCTAACAGAATGCAGAAGGATTCAGCATGAGCATCCCAATGCCAGGTCATCCTGTGAATTTTTCAGAAGCGACTGTAGAACAGGCTCAAAAGGATGTTGACCAGCTAGCTGGGCTCATTGCATCACATGATGTGGTATTCTTGTTGATGGATACTAGAGAAAGTCGGTGGCTACCAACGCTCATTGCAGCCAGCCAGAGGAAGGTATAGTGAGTGTTTTCTTTGTATTTCATACACTGCAATAACTTGAGTTGAAGTCTCTAAATGTTTACATAATCAGAAATGCTGTCTTCGTGTCTGGCCTTGAGCATAAAAATTTTTTATTTCAAAGTTTACGTGTTCTTCGGCCTACTATAGTCATCTTAAGACTCTAGAAAGGCATAACAGAAGGTAAATAGATTTTTAAAAGCATGAGTTTCAAACAGGGTTGGAAATATGCTGCCAAGAAGTTGAAAATGTGACTTAAATGTAAATTCACAAGACTCCATGCATTACAGTAAGAATGTCAGTGGACTGAAAAGTTTTAATAAGCAGAAAATGATCACCCAAAAGAAAAATGTCTCAGACATATTACCTGCCTGCAGCAGATGCACAAGAGTTAAAAATAAAAAAGAAAGGATAAAAACAGTAGAATTAACTTGGATACTAAGAAGTGAGCAGCCCTGTCACAAACTGCTCGAAGTTGAGAATAGTTAGTATCTAGTTGTTTCGTAGGCATCTCAGAGGTGACGAATATCTCACTTCTGAAATGACTATTACTGATGTTTGTATAAAAGGAACATACTGACGAGTTTCTAAGCTAATTGAAATTTGGAATTAGAAGATTGTAGTGAGGAGGTCCACGCAGTTAGGTTGTAATTAAGGATGTTTTATTCATGAAAACGACATAACCAAACAGATGCATGATACTACAAAGATCTACATAGGAACCCAGTACATTTTTGTAGCTCAGTTCATTGCAGCTGGATGCACGGTTAAAGACCGAAAGAACAAAAAACGTCTGCTGAATGTTTGTACATTTGTCTCTCCAGTTCTTCCAAACTTACAAATAAATGGAAAAGCATGTGTGGTGCATGAAGTGTCCGAAAGGAAAGTGCTTGTGACACCCCCTTTTTTGAGGGGCATGTCGTAAAGAGAAACTTCAAATAAAAATATATTTTCTATGTAAAAATCGCACTGTAACCCATAAACCTGCTCCTGCGGGTTTTACACCATGTGACAGACAGCACAGGAAATGTTATTGCAATCAAGCATCTGCCAGGGCAAAGTAAGTTTCAGAGTCCTCGGTGTAGATACAAGCCTCTATGCAACCTTTAAAAAAAGGGGGCCCAATGTTGCTAGGTTCCCAAAGTACTTCGAGCAGACTTGTCAGACACTGAAGCTTCACAAACGTTCAGCCTGGGGCTTTATGCATTTTGGGAAGTAGGTTCTTCGCCTTTCATACTCACTACAAAGAAAAGGACTACAAAAGTTTTTTTTTTAAAACATCAGTGTGCATGCTTCTAGAAATTGCTAATCTCTGTTCATCCTAAACTACTCCAGTGATCTTTTCTGGAACCGGGAAAGGAAGGGGGGGCACCGGAGAAAGAAATCTAATTTCTTAATACTGCCCTCCCACACTTTGCGGTGTCATGCTTCATCATTGGGCCGCATGTAAACGCCCAGGTGCAGACCAACACACTGGACGGAGCGCTGAGACATTTTTTAGAAATATAGTGGTGAGGAATGAAAGTATAATGACAACCAAACGAATAGGGAAACAATTATTCCCTCGAGAAGGGATCATAAAGTGCAAGATATAAATCATACTATTAAAACTATCTGAGGGGAACCCAGGATTACCTTTATTCTTGGTCACCCTCGATAGGATTAAAATTTTGTTGGATACACCGGGGAGATCAATGCCCCTATATCCTGTTTGCAGGAACCAACATGTTTTGGCCTTCATCAGTTGCCCTCACTGGTCACGGCGGCCTTCGTCAGCGTATTGATCCCTTAGAATAGTCGAGGTCTTGACCCGCACTCCGGTCTCCAAATTATTTTATCTTTGGATTATCTCCTTTTCGCTAGCTACACAGGGAAGAATGGAACTTGAACAACAAGTATCAAACTACAGACCGATGTCCTACCTCCCTTGCCCCACTCGGGTGGAATGAAAATCAAAAGCAGCCTTAGCACAAATAATCATACCCGCTTCATATTGTAGGAGGCCGCAACTAAAATGGTGAGCCAGCGTTTACCGGGCTGACAATTTTCTTTTCTTAGCTTTTTATTTTTTATCTGTTAAATATTCAGTTTCTTCTGTACTTGGTCCTCCGATGGATCTTGCTCATTGCGTTGAGGGGTGAAGAAATATAGGGTGGTCGATCATTGGCTACCCCATGAGGACCAGAACTTGGTAACCAGTTTACAAATTAGTAATCAGATTTAGGTATATGAACCCGAGGACCATGCTGGAAAGGCATAAGATGGCAACAGGAAGTCCTAACCGCCTAAAGAAATTTAAACAAGTTCAAGTAACATAGACTAACAACCCTGCTACCGCTGTGCAGAAAAGCAACACCAGAACCTGATGTTCAGAGAACAATTTATGGCTACTTCCGCTATACATTAGTAGTTTAGGAAATCCAAGCAAAGTCCTTGTGGAAACAACACTCATCAAATTCAAGAGACTCCGACATTAAAGAGTTTTCAATTTGATTTATAATACCTAGTTAGAAGGAGACAAGCAATAATAAGCATTTTAGAAAGCTTGGTCAAGAGTCTCAAATAAGTCAGTTACAAAGGTAGTGTAAAACTACACCTTAACTGAGTCTTAATGGTATAAAAGTTCTTAAAGTCCATGGGACAGGGCAACTCATGGAAAAGTCTAGAAAGAACAATCTCAAAGGCGACGTTCAGCAGCTATGGTTCAGCAAAGAGTCCAAGGAACGTCCGCTAGGCAAGGGTTCCTGACGTTTGCATTAGCAACACTGTTGAACCTTTAACAACCAACAGACTCTGCCCTCCTTCTCAAGAAAGACATCTAGAGCAAGTCTATTCTGCAAAACCATGGAGCAGTTCACAACCATTTCAGTATCCACGGCTAAGAATCCTGCAGCTGTACTTGTAGCTAGTTTGCCAACTACAGTAGGAAGATTTCGAAGCTTGTGAGTTTAGTATTACTCCTGCAGATGGTATTAAAGCACTAAAGATGTCTACTACAATTTCACTTGCACTGGCACTTCTCATATTTCTCCCATTTTGCTCTTTTGTTGATTCTTCAATTTGTTCCACATGATAAATTTTAGGCGAAACGATTCCCATGTAACAACTTCCATACCATCCATTAGTTAATCTGTAAAAGCCATTTTTCCAATTCATTTAACATATTCCAGGAAAGTCAGGATCTACTCCACCTATGTAGCATTCCTAGTGAATTTGAACTTCAAATGTATGATCACATTCACTAGTACCAACAAAAATGTGTGTCAATTTTAGAACTTCTCACAAATATGCATAATTTCCCTTTATGTTACCAATCTAAAGCCAAGGCAGCTATGATTCCCACTTTCTATGTTCTTCTTTGCGTTGTGCCCAAGGTGGCACTTTTGAATGATTTGCAGCTGTAGCTACGATATCGCTATGCCTGAATCTATGAATTTCTTTTCTGCTTTTTCCAAAGTACATGTTAAGTTATGTCGGTGTTCATAAGCCATATCTAGTGACAAAGTTGATGTAAAGAAACGTTTCATTATTTCAACAGTTGTGACTTCGGGATGAGGATTTAAATGTTTCGAAACAGGAATCTCTGAAAAGACCAGATCATAATTTGGATAATATTGAAGATAATCTGTTCCATACAATAAATTTGTAAATAAACTACTGGGAATACCGTATGTCAAAGAAATATGATGGTACATAATTCCCTTTGCAATTGATTCGTGTAATTGCATACACACATAGCAATCCCTAGCATCCACAGTGTCAACATACTCCTACAACAGCTTAGTGAATACATTTAGCGAATAATCTCCCTCTGAAACATCTAAGTATATATTTTTAGCATCTAGTGCAATAAGATTAATACTTTAGGATGAGGTGTAGGCTTAGGATCTTTTACATGTAGGTGATGAGGCAAATTCAGAATTAAAAGCAAAACAACTATTTTAACAACAGCAAATACACCTACACATACGTGTTTGCGTCTTAGAGAAGTTGCAGGAGCAGGCTCCATGAGTTCTTAGGATCAGACCTTTTAGCTTAGAAGATTAGCAACAATTTGGTTTTAGCATCTGAGTTAACTCGGCACAAACAGCAAAGCACAGTTCAAGTGTTCTTTTCAAAGCTGGCATAATGTAGTTTCTTTTAATAAATGCACAGATCAGGTTCGTTGATGAGTATTTCCAGAACAATTTGAGTCAGCCTTTTCAGTGGTATGGCAAATTCCTACCTCAGTTCAACCACAGAGTTTGATTTAAGGAGGTTCAGGTGGATTCAAATTGTTATAGCAAAATGTATAGGATGTTCTCTCCCAGTCATTGGCTGCCAAGTAAGTCCATTTGGGAGATGAGTACTTTTGGCTGGGTATTCTTGCACTTTTTGATCTCCTCACTGCTGGCCCTTCTTCATCGTTGTCACTCTGATCAGACTGGCCAGAACCCTCTAGGATGGTTTGTGGAACTCATATTTCAGGCAGACAGCATCTCCCTCTTTCTTGTCTTCTGGGCCATGGTTCTCTGGGTACAACCTGCATTACTATTGCACTACGCCCTTAGCTAGGGTCTGTACCTCTCATAGTCAACTCTACTGACTGTGGCCCTTCTGTCCCGACAACAGTTGAGTCTCTGTCCCAAAGAGTGCTATCTCAGCTGCTTGCTGTTCCCCAATACTAGCCTGCTTCCTCTGTGTCACTTTAAACACTGGTCACACACAAAACAACTGGAATATTTCCATAAATGTATCAGTCATGAATGCAAGACTAAATCCTTTCATTGAACCTTTTGGGTATCCAAAGATATTGGATTAGACACCTCACTCACTTGATCATGACATGAATCATCATCATAGTATTTCACTATCAGGACATGTCACACACACCAGTATATGTCCTACCTTTCACATACAGTGCACCCTGCCCATGGGGGTACCTTGGCCCCACCTAAGGGGGAGGGAAGGTTAGGGCATGGCAAGTGGGTGCACTTGCCAGGTCGACATGGCAGGTTTAAAAACGTGTACAGACACTGCAGTGGCAGGTCTGAGATACCTTTACGGGGCTAGTCATGTGGGTGGCTTAATCAGTGCTGCAGGCCCACTAGCTGCATTTGATTCACAGGCCCTGGCACACTCAGTGACTTTACTAGGGGCTTACCAGTAAATCAAATATGCCAATCATGGATAACCAATCACAATAGTAATTTACGCAGGGAGTACTTGCACTTTCACACTGATCAGAAGTGGCAAAGTGCCCAAAGTGTCTAAGATAGCAAAAACGAAATCCAGCACAGCATCAAAAATACAGGAGGTCGAGGCAAATAGTCTGGGGAAACCATGCCAAAGATACCAAGTCTAACACTGGGACAAACGTCATAGCACTACTTCTGTTGAGTTGAAGCTGTAGCCTTTCCAACCTGATGAGACACAGAATGTACCACTTCAGCCAGTCCTTTTTAAGTAATCACGAAGCAGGTCATCTGTAATATTTACGACCGCCCTTGCAGGCACAGATGGCTGTCTCTTAATGATGATTTTGTGGGGTGACAATCCTGTTCTCCTGTCTGGAGCACTCTGCATACTCATCAACACAAGACGTCATTTATCAATCTGCTACAGGGATGTAGAAGTACACACTTTTACCAATCTGTATTCCAATGTGCCATTAACTTGCTCATCAAGTCCAGAAGCCTCTGGACGGTAGCTGCAATGGAGCCTCTGCTCAACTTGTAGTGCTACATATAACATCTTCCAGACCTCATTGTTAAAATGAGTTTCTCGGTCTGGCTCCAAACAAGTCGGGAAACCGAGCCTCAGTATTAACTCCCTCAATAACAGTTTAGCTACTGTAAGACTGTCATCCCTCCTTGTCGGGTAAGCTTCCACTCACCTCGAAAAGATGCAGACGATCACCAGGATATAACTAAAGGGGTAATTCTATGAAGTCCATCTGGATCCTGTTGACGAGACATCCTGATCTCCCTATGTAACTGGTGTTATCGTCCCTGCATTCTGTTGTTGACACATTACACATCGTTGACATAAACTCTCAGCCATCAATCTGAATCTTGGGTTAAACTAACTCTGTCGGAAAAGGCACATCATTGCATCTCTCTCTCTACAGGTGCAGAAACATGGTAATAAGCTATCAGGAAACACTAGTCTTCCATCTGTTGGAACCCAAACATCATCCACCTCTCTTTTGTACAAACAGCTCTAATCTAACATTTCTGTTCAGCTTATGGCACTTCCTTTTGTATTCTCTTATCTTCCTCCCAAGTATTGACAGTAGAAAATAACAGATTGCAATTTGTGACATCTGATGTTTTATTAATTGGATTCTCATTAAAGGTACAGGCATTCAAAGCACAGTATCTGGCTGTCTTGTCAGCATCGCGATTACTGAATGTCACATAGTCTGTGCCTTGTCTGTGGGCGATGCACTTCACCACAGCAATTTGGATGGGCAGTAGGTTCCTCACACTTTCCCCATTATGGATAGGTGAACCGTAAGAAGACATGAACCCATGCTGTGACGCCAAATCCTTATCGACTATTAGTGAACATTGTCACTCTCAGCTGGTCGGAGACACAGCATGCTTTCGTCAAGGCAACCAATTCCGCCACTTTTGCTGAAAAGATTCCTTTAAGCCAGGAGGCTTCAACCACACGTGCAACAGTGCAGACTGCATAGGCAGCTTTTAGATTTCCTTCATGATCTCACAAACCAGAGCCATCCACAAACAGCACATTATCTGATTCAGGCAGTAGCACATCTTGTATATCTGGTCTTGGTTTGGTACACAGTTCAGTCACATCAAGGCAGTCATGCACAACTTCATCATTTGCCTTCTCATTTCCAGGAAGGGGTAGTAAAGTAGCAGTATTCAGAGTAGTACACCGAACGGTGACATTCTCTGCGCCCAGTAAGATATGCTTGTACCTGGTAAGTCGACTATTGGTAAGGTGCTGTGTTCGGGTACAGGTTAGCAGCACCTCAACTGAGTGGGGTAAGAATACTGTTACGGGGTGACCCTTGACTATACTTTTACACAATTCAAGATTCACACATGTGGATGCGACAGCTTTCAAACATTCAGCCAATGCGGTGGGTACAGGATCAAGTGTTGCTGAAAAATATGCCACAAGTCTGCGTGCACTGCCGTGCATCTGTGTAAGTACTGAAAGAGCGCAGTCCTCTCTCTTACTGAAGAACAATACAAAACATTTGTTGTAATAAGGCATTCCTAGAACCAGAGCGCAACAGATATTCTCGCAATTCTGTGAAGGCACACTTGCTGTTGTAGGGATTCTGCTCAGGAACAGAACTATACTTGGGACCATAGAACATCAGTATTTAGGGACGGGGTCACCATATCACCTCAGTACCATGAGCCCGAGTCCAACTAATTATAGTGCCTCACTTGCCCTCCTAACAGAGATACAAGTGAATTGGCACCACAGAGCAGGAAACTCCAGACCCTCTCAGAGATCGCAGTAGCAGGATACACTTTTTCGATCACACACTCGTACTCATCCACAATAAGATATGAAAGATACACGAAGGAAGTTTAAAATATATACTTAAGCTATCGTGCTCTAGAATGCAGTATGCGTGCCACAATCAGAAAACAACTACCTAGCAAAAATACCATCAGCATAGTCAGTTAACCGTATATTATGTAAAGCCCTGTCATATTATATGACAGATTACCCTAACCCCTCTCCCCTTCTACAGAAGAACATTGATTATACAGCAAAGATCTCTGGGATTAGTACAAGACCTCACACCTTAGCATAAACAGATGGATGCTCCACATCTCCGGTACAGCCGTGATCTACCCTCAGAAAATATTTCTCTATATCTATGTATTATTTTGCTATTCATACCTATATGACAAGGTTTGCATGTTTATAAACAACAGATGCATTTCTGTGTTGTGTCTAGGTGCAAGTGCCTGACCACAACAAAATAACAAGGGGCATTGTTATTTGACCTTGTCTGCTGTTCAGACTAAATCCCAGGAAAGAACAGAACGAGAAATCAACTGCAGGTTCTGTGTGAAAATATAATGTGCCACAAAAGCAAAAGTGATTATATAGTAACTGGTGCAAAGCTAATGCGGCCTGTATCATGCACAGTTAGGCTAACATAAGGAAAACTACAATGGGGCAGGCACAAAACACATGACAATACAGCTGTCATCCCATGACACTGGATCAGACACATCTCTGTTTGTCAACCTCTGGAGAGGTTTGGCTATTAGAGAAAAGTTAGGAATCCACTGTTGACAGTAGCCTACTATTCCCCTGAACATGCAAACTTATTTCTGGGTAGTTGCCAGACTCATATTGAGAATTGCTGAGATTTTTTCTTGGGACACTTTCCTTGCTCCTTTCTCAATGTTATGTCCTATATACAGGACCTCTTTCTTGCAGAACTGTAATTTGGCTGGGGACATTTTATGTCCATTCTCAGCTAAGTGGTTCAGTAAAGAAATAGTGTCATTTCTGCAAGGCTCTTGCGTATTTGATACCACCAATCGGTTGTCAATATATTGAACTAGGACTGAGTGATGGGGCATCTCTAAGGATTTGTAATTCTTTTTAAGTATCTGATTAAAGATAGAAGGACTGTCCATATACCCTTGTGGGACTCTGCACCATGCCAAGACATGGTTGCTGAAACGAAAAGCAGTGAGAAACTGGCTATCCTCGTGTAACAGAATAGAGAAAAAGGCTTGGCATAAATAAATGACAGAGAACCACTTGGCCTCACATGGAATCTGAAACAATATTACAGCTGTGGTACAGACCACAGGACAACAAGGGAATACAATTGTGTTCATTTTTCTGAAATTCTGTACAATGCGGTACTTGCCGTTGGGTTTCTGCAAACTCATGATGGGTGAGTTACATAGACTCCTCATAATTTTCCTTAGAATTCCTTGGTCAATCATTGAGTCAATCACAGCAGTAATCCCAGCAGTGGTATCAGTGGTCAAATTATATTGTGGGATTCTCGTAAACTCGGCATTTGGCTTCACAGTAATGCAAATTGGTTCAATGCCTTTTATAAATCCAATGTCCTTTCCTGTAAAGTCCCAGGCTTTAGTTAACATTGAATCTCTCAGTTCTAAGGGCAGATCATCTTTAGTCAACAACACATACATTGCAATATCAAATCTTTTTCTAGCAAGCTTAAAGACAATGTCTTCATCATTCATATGGAACTCAATGCCATTTGGGGTACAATAAATGGAACAATTTAGCTTGCACAAAAGGTGATTCTCAAAAGATCCTATTTTGACAGATACTGCTTCTAAAACAAGACTAGCCATTTGTTTTTTGTAACTCCTACAACTTGGATTCTTTCTCCTAAGAGGGGTGAGTTTAGGGAGATCTGCTGTTCTTACAGGAGAGCTGGTAGCACCAGTGTCAACAAGGAATGAGACAGGATTTCCATTTACCTCACCAACCACATATGGACCAATCTGGTATACATCTAAGGCTGTGCCAAGTATGCAGTCCTCACCCCTCAGGCTCCATCATTGTGACATGTCTGAGCCAGAATCCTCTGTTTGAGTCATGGAATATTGTTGGGACATACCCTGATTCCCAAAGGGTTTCGTATTCACATTGTGAAAATGATTTGTATTGTATCTCTGGACATGTGTATTCTGTTGTGGCATTGGTGCTTGTGGTACTTGCATTGTTTAAGCTTGTTTTAAATTGGTATTTTGAACTCTTTGTCTTTGTGTCTGTTGAGTCTGAACCATGTTATTTCCCTGGGACTGCATATACCCTTCATTCTGAACCTGATTTGTGTTTCATTTCTATTTCATCTCTACAGTACTTTGTGTACCACCGAATCTCAATAGGCTTATTCTGCCAACAAATCAAATGCTGCTGAATCATTGCAATAATCTTAGTTCTCAATCCATGCATAAACCTATAGATAAAATGCCCCATCTCTTTCTCTGCAACATTCTCAATTCCACTGAATTGCTTTAAAGTCTGTAACAATCTCTCCTAATAGACATGAACTGATTCTTTGATTACTTGAGTCGCCCTGTCAATTTTGACCCAATCAATCTCTTTAGGAGAGATTTTGTTTTTCAAAAAGGAAATTGCCTTGTTATATTTCTTCATTACTATTGGGGATGGGCATTCGGTTGAGGATGCCTAATTAGCTGTGCATCAGGCCAATCTACAGCAACTTTGCATTCAATCCATTAATCACCTGGAACCAGAATTTCAAATTAGGTATCTACAAAACCTATGAAATTTTAACAAACCTCTCAACTTGTCTGTACCACTCCACTAGATTATCTCTCAGTTTCGGGAAATAATTTGTGAAGGATGTAATATCATCCTTACTCCAAGGCGCATGTACATACCCTCCTCCAGGTACTTCTCTCTTGGGAAACATTCACACTTCCTCTTCTCCCCCATCTATTACAAACAGAGGCATCTGCATTCTCACTTTCTTGGTTTCCTTTTTCTTTGACCATCTACCTTCTAATTTATCTAGTTCACTCCCTTTTCTAAGCATTGTCATCTGATAGAGACTTCTAGCTGCAGATTCCTTACCTTTGAATTTTCCAGGCATCAGGTTGGATTCGGAAACTTTTGCTGAGCAATCCCCCTTGTGCGCGCCGTCAGGTGGCTCCATTCAGCTCCGTGTGACGTTGTCATCCACGTCGGTTAAGACTTCACAGTCACCTATGTAGGCGCCACCCAGGTGCACCGATGTCAGTTATTTTCTCTCCGCACCAGCTAAGTGCCGATCCGGGAAGAACTACTCCTCTGTCGCTTTTTGACAGACTTTTTCTCAACTTTTTGTTGACTTCAGAATTTTTTACAGCTTCGTGTGTGAGGATGTCTTTTGAGGAAGGCTGTGTTCAAGCCATGCGGTACCTGCCACCGCATGATGTTGGTTACCGATCCCCACCTTGTCTGTCTCTGCTGTCTCGAGCACAACCATGATTCAAAGTCGGGCTATGGCTCCTAAGGCCTTGAGGGGCGGGCTATGAAGCTCCTCGCAGCCCAGCAGTCGACGCCGTCCAGCGAGACTCCGCAGAGGTCCCGGTCCAGATCGAAGAAGAGGAGGTCATGGGACTGCTCCGAGAGACCAAAGTCCTCTTCATCCTACTCGAGGTCTTCGGGACATTCGGGGAAGAGGCACAAGAAAAAGAAAAAATCCATGCAGACTTTATCTAAGCCTCATCTGTTGACCGTCAACGAAAGAGGTAAGGAGCACCGAAGCTCTAGTCAAGGTCCTGCGGAGCCAGAGCTAGGGTCGACTTCGCGCCTCCCTCACTTTCTGGGAGCCTAATGCGACCCCACTCAAATTAAGAAATTTTACGAGACATTGCGCTGCGTATTTGAGTGGGCCAACCCCTCTGATGAACCCTTTGGTCATGTGGGGTCAGAAGAGGCCCCATGGGATTTAACGCTGTCGGCTCTGGCCACGGTGCTGGTGGGGCCTCAGGGATTCACTCCAGGATCCGGGTCAATGCCGGTCGTGCCATCGTGACCTCCTCTGGCTTCGGACCTGAAGTCGGTGCCTTCGACACCGGTGCGCCAGCCGCATCTTTATCCCTGCCGACACGGAGTTGGAATGGCGTCACTTGACACCGATTCAGTCGCCGATTGAACCCAGGGGTTGACTCAGCAGAGCAGTTGGACTTGTATGGGGAACTTGGGTACGCCAAAGGACTGGACACTTCTCCAGATACTGGCATGCTCTCTCTGCCAACTGTGGCTACAGAGGAGGGAGCATCTTATGCCATGGTGGTTAAAAGGGCAGCCGAGGTCCTCGGCCAAGAGCTGCATTCCATGCAGGTCAGAACTATTCTCCTTACCGAAGAGCTTCAGCCTGGGGCTTTCACCTCTGAATATCTTTTGCCCTTTAATGAAGCACTAACTGATGTCCTTCTAGGCACATGTTCCAAGCCTAGCACAGGGGCTCCTGTGAATAGGACAATTGCACTCCGCCATCACCCAGCTCCGGCCAACCCAAAGGTCCTCAGCCAACACCCCACCCCCGAAGGTTTGGTGGTGCAGGCCTCTACATCCCAGGGCGTGTTCCCTCCCGCCCCTTCGGATAGGGAGTCCAAGAGGCTGGATTCGCTTGGTAATAGGATGTTTTCTTCCTCCAGCCTGGCATTGCGGTCAGTGAATACTGCATGCTTATTGGGCCATTTCTCCCACCCTCTTTGGGAGACGGTTGTGCAAGTGCTGCCACAAGTCCCTGAGGACGCCTGGAGTGTGCTCTCTCAGGCAGGTAAGGACGGGAGAGATGCTGCAAAATTTGCCATAAGGTGTGGTCTTGCTATGACTGATTCGCTGGGCAGATCAATTTCCACAACAGTGGGCTTGAGGCACCAAGCCTGGCTTAGGACAACTTCTCGGGCGATGTCCATGCAAATTTGATGGACATGCCTTTTGCTGGAACTTGCCTTTTTGGGGAGAAGGCAGTTTCAGCCCTAGTGAGGTTCAAGGACTCTAGAGCAACGGGCAGATCCTTAGGCTTCTCTTCTACTGCTCGTGGCCAGTCTAGCTTTCGCTGCTTTCGTGGCAATGGAAGGGGTTTCCAGCCGCGTCAGCCCTATCCCAGCCACCATACTGTTCAGTCTTCCCAAGCCTTGTTAGGACGTGGACACGGTTCATTCCGACCTAGGAATGGAAGCCAGAAGTTCATGATGGCTATTCTCTGCCTTCCCTTTCTTTTCCTCCTCCCATTCTGCCAAATCAGGAACGTCTGACGGAGGATCATTTAAAATTGATCCAGGAGGAAGTTACAGCCCTCTTGGTCAAGGGAGCTATGGTCCCATATTCAGAAGTAGGCAGTGGCTGTTATTCCCGCTACTTTCTGATTCCAAAAAAGAACAAAGCGTTGCAGCCCATTTTAGATCTGCAGACAGTCGATCTCTTCCTCAAAAAGTAGAAATTCAAGACGCTCACTCCAGCTCAGGTCTTGTCTGCCCTAGACCAAGAAGACTGGATGATAGCAGTGAACCTGCAGGATGTGTATTTTCACATCTCCATCCTGCCGGGCCACAGGCGTTACCTGAGGTTCAAGGTAGGTCATGAGCACTTCAGTTCACTGTGTTCCCCTTTGGCCTTACCAGTGCCCCTTGGGTGTTCACCAAGGTGATGGTCGCAGCTTTTCTGCGCAGGTTAGGGGTGTCAGTCTCCTGTACCTTGACGACTGGCTGTTGAAGACGTCCTCGCCCCAGGCTGTTGTCTCTCACCTTCAGACTATGGCGGACCTCCTGCATTTGCAGGGGTTCTCTATAAATGTGTCGAAGTCACACCTGACTCCTTCTCGGATGCTCCCTTTCATAAGAGCTGTTCTGGACAAAGTGCAGTTCCGGGCCAATCCTCTCGAGCAACGAGTCCAGGATGTTCAGGTTATGATTCCGATGTTTCCGCCTCTATCCTGGATTTTGTGAGACTGACTCCGAGGCTGTTGGGCCTCATGGCCTCCTGCATCCTGTTGGTAAAACATGCCAGGTGGCGTATGCAGGCTCTGCAGTAGTACCTGAAGTTAAATGGGCACAGTATCGAAAAAATCTCACCGACATGGTCCAGATCATGGAAGGAAATGCGAGAGATCTGTAGTGGTGGTTGACGAACCACGATTGAGTCAACGGCAGACCCTCTCCCTTCCCCACGGTTGTGACAGAAGCGTCACTTCTGGGATGGGGCGGCCATCTGGGAGAGGTGGAGATGAGGGGACACTGAGTCTGTAAGGTACGTCTAGTAATACCCAGGAAGAGTAGCTCTTCATCTTGGTATGTATTTAATTGGGATAAGCTAAGAGTTCCAATGATCATCTCTTCTAAATCTACCTTCAACTTCGCTGCATCCATGACCTTATCTTCCTCTAGGGTCTGAGCATTTGTAGAAATTCCTTTAGTAACTGGGGTATCTATCCCTCTAAGCCGATCATCAAATTCTCCAGGAGTAAGACCTAGTTGTTCTGCTGAGGTATTCAAAAGTATTTCTCCACTATATGTTACTTTTCTCATAACAGGCTCTAAATGTAAAAGGGACATGTCAGAATTTGGTGTTCCCATGGGTACTGTCATTTCGGAGGCACTATATGTAATTGGCAGAGGGTGCTTCTTAAGGCCAAAGAGAGCTTTGATAAGGACAGATGGGAGGAATTAACCAAAGCCTCGGAAGAGAAGAATTGGCTGAGATTTTGGCATCTAATAAAATGGGGTAGTGGGGTCTCTGAGCCTACTCCCCTCAATAATGTTCCTCCAGATAAATGGGTGTCTCACTACCAAGCCCAGTTCACCTGTCCCTTAACCTCTGTGTCTGGTTACAATGATATTGTAACTACGGAGGTTTAACTTTCGGCCTGGCGGAGATTGAGGCAGCTATCGAAGCAGCACCGGCAGCCCGGGCGCCCGGTCCGGATTGTATTCCTACGGACTTTTTTAAATCAGATCAAAAAAACTGGGCCACTTACATTCTTTTTTTGATAAACGCCTTGGCACGGGGTGCACCCCTGCCTGCCTCGTGGCAAGGCGCGAAAATCATACCTATTTTTAAAACGGGAGATCGTTCCAGCCCATGTAATTATAGACCTATTAGTCTAATTGATTCTCTCCCAAAAATTGTGGCTAGGACCTTATTGCTTAGGGTCAACGAATGGATAGATGAGTCTCAGGTATTATCCACATATCAAGCTGGCTTCCGGTCTCATGTCAGCACTATTGACCAGGTATTTAGATTCACAATGATTTATTGGAAAACGGTCACTCTATCGGGGGGTACCCTGTTTGCAGCTTTTGTAGACCTAAAATCTGCTTTTGATTTAGTCCCCCGTAGTAAGTTATGGGACTCCCTCAAAGAGGCAGGTATGCCTTTGGCGCTCCTATCCTTTATTGTCAAACTTCATACCTCCAACTATGCTCAAGTTAGATGGGGACAACAGGGTGAGCTTAGTGATAAAGTTCCTGTTAATAGGGGCATAAGGCAGGGGTGCGTTTTAGCCCCGACCCTGTTCTCCTTCTTTATTAACAGGGTTATTTCATACTTTACCAACTACCCAACCGATGCTCCATCATTAGAAGGATCTAAGATCCCACTTCTTATGTTTGCAGACGACACGCTTATACTGTCCAAAACACAATCAGGTCTACAGCGGGCCTTAGACAGATTTCTGGTCTTCTGCAATGACCATGACCTGGCCATTAATGTTGATAAGACTAAATACATGGTGATGCACAAAAGTAAAATATTTAAGAGTAAAGTGTCAATGAATGATATGCCTCTAGAACAAACTGACACATTTACCTATCTGGGGATCACCATGGGCCGGAGGTTGTCCTGGAAGCCACAAATAGATTTACTTGTTCTCAAGCACAATCAACTAGCTGGTTCCCTTCTGAAAGAACATAAAGCTTCATATTCCAAACCGGTGGGGCCTGCTATTGCCCTGTATAAAGGGAAAATAAGAGCCTCGATTATTTACGGGGCTGAGATATGGGGCTTTGATAATCTTTCCCCCTTAGTTATAGCCCAAAATACATTTTTGCGCACACTGACTGCCCTTCCCCAGTCAACACCCATCCAGCCTCTACTGCTCGATCTGGGCTGTAGGGCGTTTGACGATGATGCTGGGTTTAGACCCCTCTCTTATTGGAGAAGACTGTGGACTACACCTGAGCTACTTCCTTATGCTAATGCAATCTGGTATATTAAAGATCAAGATAAGCTTAGGAGAATAGCCTGGCTCCAATATATTAAAAGTGGTTTGCAAGACATGGGATTGGGCCACCTCTGGTCTGATTCTAGGGGCAATCAATTTCCCAATAAATTGGATTTCAAAAATTTATACTGGGAATCCAGGATTGGGAAATTATGGTCAGTGACTAACAGCAGTTCACTATCTGGTCTCTTTATGGATCATAAGTACTTAAGTACTTTTGAACCATACTGGAATTTCATCTCCAGACCAGATGATCGCAAACTATATCATCAATTTAGAGTGGGGTCCCTCCCTCTCAGCTCCTTTAGGAATAAATGGAAGGGTGGTCACGATAGGTTCTGTCTTACATGCTTAACACAGGAAGAGTCAATTACCCATGTTTTGTTTGTGTGCCCTGCCTTCGCTCAACCTAGGCATAAATGGTTTAAACCGTTTGTTCAAACTTAGGCACCAGATCGCATATAACAGCATTGCGTATTCTGAGAACCAATACTCGAGAGGATATAGTTATTGCAATGGGCAAATTTTTGAGCTGGTCATGGGCCATTCGTAGATCTATTGCGAAGAGGGCTATTCCTTCCGAACCTCCTATTTATGGTATTTAATTGTATAAAGGGCCCAGTTGTTATTATTAAGCTTATTATTGATCGCATCACGTAAGGAAAGATCGCAACGCTGATTTTATGAATTTTATAGTAGCTTTCTCCTGGGCTGGACTCAGTTATAGAGATATCTAACGCTTATAAGGATTTTAGATTCTGTTTTTAATCTTCATTTGCATTTGTATTTGTACCCTTTTTTATTCTGTCAAAGTGTATTTTTCATGATGTAACAATCGAATAAAGACTTGATGATGATGATTGGCAGAGGGTTCACCTGTTCTAGGCATATAAATTGTGCCCGTTGAACTGTTCCTTTAGCAGGTTCCAATATTGTCTGATTTAATGTATTTTCCTGCACCCTAGGCTTAAAAAGGGGTGCAACAGGACCAATAGTAACGGGAATAGTCAAAGCGTCTGGGGCATTATAAGCAATTGGATATAAAGGTACTGTCATTTCCATATCCCCTCCTATTGGAGTAAATGGTGTATGTACAATTGAGTTTACGGTACAGCAGGTTCATAAGGGATTACCCCTGAATGTGTATTAATGAATCCCCCAGATTTAGCCTTATAGTATGGTGGTCGACGTTTTAGCAATAAATCATTTAAGAATTCCTCATCTATGTCACTATCTTTATTATCAGCTATAACGTTAATCTTGGCTATTTCTATATTCTTTTTCTTCTGCTTTCTTTTGCCGTTAACCTCTTCTTCTACTGGTATATTCTTGTTCCCTCAGCTATGTCAGCTGTCCAAGATTTCTGTTGTGCTTCCCTCTCAGCATCTTCATAAGTGCTTATGGCTCTTTTACATTGTCCTTGATATTTCTCCTTCTCCCTCTTGTGGGCTATTTGTTCCCATTTGTTAAGTGCTTCAAATTGAGCAGGTATAGGAGGCAGCTTCATTTCGTACAGTGTCCTCTTCAAGTGTTCAATGACCCTTACATTATAAGTACCATAACATGGGAAAATTAAAGGACCATCCTTTTCTGTGATCTTACTCCATTGCTAAGGCTGAAGGCATGTATGGAATCCCTTGTTTAACACCATATAAGACTTGGCATACCCTCTGGTGGCATTGGTTTTCTCTCTCTAACAGGTATAGTCACATCTCTCTGTATCATTCTTCGTATGGCTTTAAAGAATTTGATTTTCCCTTTTAGAGTTGTACACTATTCACAAATGACTTACTATGGAACCAGGAAATACATGTTCGAGGCATATGAGCTGCAGATTACACACTTGTGCATAGATCGCCATCTGGTGTTGGGCCCGGATGTTTGCAGTTTGTTTTTCCTCTTGGAAAGTCTTTGGAAGTGACGAGTTCGGTGACTCCTCCCTTGGATCGTATTGCGCATGGGCTTCGGCTCCATCCTCAGATTGTTTTTTTCCGCCATCGGGCTCGGATGTAAGCTTCGCGCTCCGGTTCTGAACAGCTTCCAGTTTGACGATCGACGCGCAATCCTCACCCCAATTTGCGGTATTGTTTTCGATCGCGATCTCCCCACTCGTCGCGCCTCTCATCTGCAAGACCTTCGGTTCCAGTCGTCGACGGCGGCCTTCGGGCCTACCCAAGCTCCGGTCCTGGCTAATGGAAAGGACTCCCTTTAAAAAGTGTCCTCGATGTGGGTCAAAATTCCCCCACACCGATCTACACCAGGTGTGCAACCTCTGCCTCTTCCCTGAACACGAGGCTCGAGACTGTCCGGCGTGTAAATCCTTCCGGTCCAAGAAAACGATTCGGGACCGAAGAGCCAGAGGAACCATGGCACACTCTGCGATCCCGGACGACATCTTCGGGGAAGGCGTCGACGCTCCAGAAGAACACCACACCGACAAGGGACTCGTCAGCGCCTCCGAAGCCGACGATTCAGATGTGGAGGATATCACTCCGGCACAGAGGGTCGTGAGTACTACTCTCCCCCCCGCACACCCTCGCCGGCACCGAAAAAGGCTTCGGTCACGCCTTCGCCTTCGGGCCTAAGCAAGACCAAAGACACTGCTTCCCACACCGCACCTTCGGGGCCGGTAAAGAAGCCAATTAAGCCTTCAGGCGGCTCGGGCTCGAGCCAGCCCACCGTCGGAGCCGATAAACATCCTTCGGCACTGAAAAAGAAACCGGCCTCCATCTCGACACCGAGCCCCACATCGAAACACTCGGGGTCGAGACCCAGCTCCTCGGCACCGACCCCATCCTCGGTACCGACAAAAGCCCACAAGACCACCGGCACCAACATTTCGAAGCCGAAATCCATCTCGGCGCCTACTAAACAACCGGAGCTTCCCAAGCATGGTTCCAAACAACGAACCAGCACCGAAAAGCCTAAAAAATCAACGGCCCCGACGCCTTCGGCGCCGACGGACCAACCAACCTCTCCAGAACTATTTACACCGGATCCCTTACAAAAAACATTAACTAAGGATCCCAAAACTGGACATTTAATGCTCTCTATCAAAAAGAGACAGTTAGACAAACCTGCTCCGCCTCCACCTCCAAAAAGGAAGGACTCTGCTACCTCCCATTTCACACTACCTTCCCCACCTCCTCCACCTCCCCCTCCTCCACCTCCACCTCCTCCACCCCCACCTCATCATTCCCCCACTCCATTCCCGGATGATGATGATCAAGGGGATCCATACGACGACATAGGGGATGTACCCCAAGATATACCTTCAGAGGACCCCACTCCCACAGTATCCCCAGACCCATGGGACGATTATAATATCCCTGATGTCCCTAACGTCCCACAAGACGATCTTTACCCTTCCAGACCTTCTCCACCAGAAGACTCCTTGGGGTTCAATCATTTATTGCAAAGGGCGGCACACTACCACGGGGTAGATTTACATACCGACCCAGTGGAGGAGGATTTCCTCCTAGATACATTTGACACCACACATAGGACCACCTCCATATTGCCTATGCTAAAAGGTGTTATAAAACATGCGCCGGAGGTCTTTAAGGACCCAGTCAGGGCCAGGGTCATTAACCCGCGCATTGAGAAAAAATATAAAGCCGCGCCAACAGACCCTCCTACATCAGAGAGCCAGCTCCACTAGATTCCTTGGTGGTATACACAGCACGGAAAAGGGCCAACTCCCAGGCATCACCACCACCTGACAAAGAGTCTAAACTCTTGGACGCATCAGACAAACGTACTGCATCTCAAGCGGCCAATATATGGCGTATCGCCAATACACAAGCACTACTAGCGAGGTATGACAGGGCCCATTATGACGAGCTACAAGCCATAATGCACCATCTCCCTGATAAATACAAAGCTAGGGCCAATGAGCTAATTCAGGAGGGCAAAACAATTACCAATACCTCCATACATTGTGCCTTAGATGCAGCAGACACAGCCTCTAGGGCTATCAATACTAGTGTCCTCCTCCGTCGCCATGCCTGGCTAAGGATATCAGGTTTTAAACCGGAGGTACAAGCCTCCATCCTCAACCATCCCTTTGACCAGGAACATCTGTTTGGCCCCAAAGTGGATGACGCCCTAGAGAAAATGAAAAAGGACACTGACACGGCAAAATCCATGGGAGCCTTACAATCTCACCCTCCCAGACGCTCCTTTCGCCGATCTTCCTTTCGGAGCACATCCAGAGGCTACTCCTCAGACACCGCTTCCACTGCATACAAATCCCCTACACAGTCCACCTTTACAAGGGGTTACCAAAGAGGCGGCTACAGGGGCAACAATAACAAAGGCAGAGGCAAAACAAACACACACCGCTCTGCCACCGCGCCTCCCCGATGACTTCCCTCCACTTCCCCCAGACCATCACACTCCGGTCGGGGGCAGACTCCAACATTTCCTGGACTACCATCACCTCAGACAAATGGGTAACACAAATAATTCGGTCAGGCTACTGCCTAGAACTAACATCTACCCCCCCCAAACATTCCACCCAGACAACGCCCGATGTCACCAGAACATCTGCGGCTACTCAAGCAGGAGGTAATCTCCCTCCTAGACAAAGAGGCAATAGAACACGTTCCAACCAACCAACAAAATATAGGGGTCTACTCTCTGTATTTTCTCATACCAAAAAGGGACGAGACTCTACGGCCCATCCTAGACCTTCGGCCCCTAAACACATACATACACTTAGACCATTTTCTTATGGTGACGCTTCAGCAGGTACTTCCGCTACTTTCCCAAAACGACTTCCTCATCACTTTGGACCTAAAAGATGCTTACTTCCACATTCCAGTGCACAAGGCCCACAGGAATTACCTCAGATTTGTAGTGGACGGCCAACACTACCAATTTAAAGTGCTCCCGTTCGGAGTCACAACCGCACCACGAGTATTTACCAAGTGCCTAGCAGTGGTGGCAGCACATCTGCGAAGACAACACATTCATATCTTCCCATACCTAGACGACTGGTTGATAAAAGCCAGTTCATACAATCAGTGTGTACAACACACACACACCACCATCCTTCTACTTCATCAGCTGGGCTTCACGGTAAACCACGAAAAGTCCCATCTCCAACCATCCCACATAAAACAATATCTAGGTGCCACTATAGACACCCCAAAAGCCCTCGCCTACCCAAATCCTGCCAGGATTGCAAGCATTCAAGCTCTACGCGCAAAATTCATAGCACAACACTCCCTTCCAGCTCGGGTGTTCATGCAACTAATAGGAATGATGGCCTCTTGCATCTTCATAGTACCTCACGCAAGACTCCAGATGCGTCCTCTCCAAGAGTGCTTAGCGCACCAATGGAACCAGGCCCAGGGTCAATTAACAGATCTGGTGTTGGTAGACGGTCGTACCCATCGCTCTCTGCAGTGGTGGACCACCACAAACCTTTCCAAAGGTCGACCGTTCCTGGACCCGGTACCACAGATAGTACTAACAGACACATCGCTCTCCGGCTGGGGAGCTCATCTATTACATATCACCATGCAAGGTAAATGGGCACCTCAACAGAAGCTACTCCATATCAACCATCTGCAGTTACTAGCGATCATCCTAGCCCTAAAATCCTTTCAGACACAAATTTTGGGCAAAGCAGTCCTAATCCGCACAGACAACATGACAGCCATGTATTATATTCAAAAACAAGGCGGCACACACTCTCCACAGCTCTCTCAATTAGCACAGAGCATATGGAGATGGGCCATACCCCGGAAAATCTTTCTCCTAGCCCAACATGTCCCAGGAGTACAAAACACTTTAGCAGATCTACTCAGCAGACAAACACAACAACTCCACAAGTGGTAACTTCACCCGCAAGTTCTTCACCCATACTTTCAAATGTGGGGGCAACCACAGATAGACCTCTTCGGCACCCACGAAAACAAAAAATGCCCAAGCTTCGCCGCCAGATACCCACACCCATTGTCCAAAGGCAATGCGATATGGATGAACTGGTCAGGCAGATTTGCGTACGCTTTTCCGCCTCTCCCACTCATTCCACTAGTAGTGCGCAAACTACAACAGCACTCCCTCATACTAATATTAGTAGCGCAAACTTGGGCCAGACAACCGTGGTACACCACACTGCTGGAACTATCGGTAGTACCGCATCAAAAATTACGCCTTTCTCCACACCTCTTAACCCAGAACCATGGAGAGATCAGACACCCGGACCCAGCTCAGCTCAACCTTGCGATCTGGCTCCTGAAATCCTAGAATTCGTGTACCTAAATCTTCCCCCTGACTGTATGAACGTCATCAAAGAAGCTAGGCGCCCTACCACCATGTCATAACAACACCATCAATCCACTAGATGTGTCCATTCAACACATCGTAGGCTACTTACTCCACCTACAAAGGTGCAATCTAGCCTATACGTCCATTCGACTACACCTAGCAGCAATAGCAGCTTACCTACAAAACAGGCAACATCTCTCACTCTTTAGAGTACCTGCCATTAAAGCCTTCATGGAAGGCCTTAAAAGAATAATTCCCCCCAGAGTGCCACTCTCACCTGTGTGGAACCTAAATATCGTTCTCACCAGACTAATGGGACCTCCTTTTGTACCCCAACACAAATGTGAACTTCAATTCTTAACATGGAAAACCGCTTTTCTTGTAGCCATCACTTCCCTCAGAAGGGTCAGTGAGATAGAAGCATTTACTATTCAAGAACCTTTTCTATGAAATGCCCCATAATAAGGTGGCTCTCCGTACCAACCCAAAATTCCTCCCCAAAGTCATTTCTCCTTTTCACCTAAACCAATCTGTAGAACTACCAGTATTCTTCTCGGAACCACAAACTGTTGCAGAAAGAGCTCTTCACACACTAGGTGTCAAACGAGCCTTACTCTACTACATCGAGAGAACACAACCTTTCCGTAAGACCAAACAACTGTTTGTCTCTTTCTCTCCACCACACAAGGGCAACCCCATCTCCAAGTCGGGGATAGCTAGGTGGATTGTCAAATGTATTCAAATTTGCTACCATAAAGCAAAACGAACGCTATCCGTTCCCCCTAAAGCCCATTCTACACGTAAAATAGGGGCTTCAATGGCTTTTCTAGGGAACATCCCATTAGAAGATATCTGCAAAGCAGCTACATGATCGACACCGCACACTTTCACCAAACAGTATTGTGTAGATGTGCAAACTAAGCAACAATCTAGTGTGGGCCAGGCTGTACTCAAAACATTATTTCAAACCACTGCAACAGATACGGGTAGTCGCCGCTAACGGTGGGTACTGCTATATAATCTATGCACAAGTGTGTAATCTGCCGCTCATATGCCTCGAATGGAATATGCTACTTACCAGTATGCATCTGTTCTTGGCATGTAGAGCTGCAGATCTACACACGCCCACCCGCCTCCCCGGCTACCTGTATCTGTTCCAGCTTATCTTATTTACACACATGGGCATCTTCACTGTTATTACTACGCTCCATCTTTCCCTGCTGGCGAAAAACAATCTGAGGATGGAGCCGAAGCCCATGCGCAATACGATCCAAGGGAGGAGTCACAGAACTCGTCACTTCAAAAGACTTTTCAAGAGGAAAAACAAACTGCAAGCATCCGGGCCCAACACCAGATGGCGATCTATGCACAAGTGTGTAGATCTGCAGCTCTATATGCCAAGAACAGATGCATACTGGTAAGTAGCATATTCCTTCTCCCACAATCCTATGTTCGACACTCGCAGCCAATGTAAATGTAAATGTATGTGTCTTGTAAAGCGCACTGCTGCTCTGAGGCGTCCTGGCGCTGTAGACCGCTGGGGAACCCGTCCTGGCTATCCCTGTGAGATGGTCCCTCCTGGGTATCTCCAAGGTGAAACCAGGCATCCCCGGCGAATGTGGGGGGCCGTTGTGGAGATGAGGCAAGCTAATGCCCAGATTTGCCTAGTGTGATCCCTGGTTAGAGTAGGCACCGAGGCGAGAATTATCGAGTCCGCTGGCCCTGGTCCACGACCCTGCCACTTCGAGAATTGAACCCTGGTCCTGGGCCGTCTTCTGCTTCTGGGTCTGCTGCCTCTAACCAGTAAGCCACACCACTCCACCAATAACAGCCTAGCTCTTTATAACGTATTCAACCAATCCCAGCATGGCCTTACACCAACCCACTAATACCAGCGTGGCACACTGTGACATTAATCTCACTCCTTGCAGCAGTTCACCTTCCTTTACAATTATTCTCAGCACGTTCTTCTAAGCAAAATATGCAACAAATACAAGCGATTTAATAAACACAAACTGCCTGCTCCACTAATGAAATTAAAGATTCGATCACACAAGACAACGATTCGGAATAATGATTCCAAACTACCCAGACATTCACTTCAAGTAAGATCTTGACCAGCAAGATCTCACTCGTATTGGTACAGTTAGTCCCCTTGTACTGAGATCAACTATACCAAGCAAGTCTCACAACCTCACAAAGATAATATCCTTACTTAATAGTACTGTTTATGACATCTGACGACAAGCAACTCAATACAGCAGAAAACGACAACCAGTGTCTTCAACACTGAAACCCGACTTTTCGTCGCATATCCCGGGATCTTAGGCCACATCAGACCCGAAAACCACTTCAACTCTTCTGCATTAAGTGCGACATTCCACACATTGACTTCCACTTTTTTCAACTTCGCATCACATCACACAAACAATTCAAAGCATCACAATCTAAGGAGACGAAACTGCAATGCGCATCCCTATGGATACTCACACTTCTTTGCTGCTAAAAGTCGTTTCAGCTCCCCTGGTACTGCATCCACTCTTCAGCTGAACTATAAAGAATTTGGGTTTGGGCAATTTATAGATAGGAAACCCTAAATCCCTCACATCAATGGACAAAACCATCCGACTTGCTACCAGATTTGTTCCAGTGTTTACCTGGCCCACAATTTTCTTTTCTTCTCTTTTTACATTGTATCTGTTAAGTACTCAGTTTCTTCTATACTTGGTCCTCCGATGGATCTTGCTCATCGCATTGAGAGGCGAAGAAATTTAGGGTGGTCGATAATTGGCCACCCAATGAGGACCAGGACTTGGTAACCAGTTTACAAATTAAGTAATCAGATTTAGGTATATGACCCTCTCGACCATACTGTAAATGTGTAAGATGGCAACAGGAAGTTCTAACCTCCTGAAAAAATTAAAACAAGTTAATATCACACAGACTAACACCTCTGCTACCGCTATACAGAAAAGCAACACCAGAACCTGATGTTCAGAGAACAATTTATGGCTACTTCTGCTATATATTAGTAGTTTAAGAAATCCAAGCATAGTCCTATGGAAAGAAAATTCATGAAATTTAAGAGACTCATACATTAAAGCATTTTCAATTTGATTTATAATAAGTAGTATAAGGAAACAAGGAATAAGCATTTTCGAAAGCTTGGTCGTGAGTCTCAAATAAGTTAGTTGCATGTGTTGTGCAAAACTACACATTAAACAAGGTCGGAAAGATGTATACGTTCTTAAAGTCCATAGTACAGGACAACTCATGGAAAAATTCAGAAACAACGATCTCAAGGGAGAAGTTCAGCAGCTATGGTTCAGCAAAGGATTCCAAGGAAAGTCCACTAGGCAAGGGGATCCTGTCATTTGCATTAGCCGGGGAAAGCTCTGCAAAGTTCTGTCAGCGTAAGTAAGGGATCTGGTCAAAGTACAAACATCAGGGACAACGATTATGCCATTTACCTTTGCAATTCCCCATCACTTCAGGGAAAATTGGGTATTATAGTTAATCAGTTCGGAGATGACACCCAGTGTGTCACACCATCATCGTCTGACATTCATAAGGTGATCTTTTGCTCACAATGTGCAAGATGGCAACATTTAGAAATTATCCCACACCAGGCACTGAAATGATTGTCTGTCATAAGGCACACAGGTTAGTCTACAGTCTGTTCATTACTAAAGCTTCCCTTGTACTGCCAGTGTCGTTGTTACTAAAATCCAGTTCTCAAGAAAGCATCGATATTCCAATGTGTATCAACTCTCCTAGCTTCTCGTGGAAAAGTACAAGAATGTTATATGAGCAAAAGCTGCAATAAAATTCTTCCACGCAGACTTCATGAGAAGGCACAAGCCTAGCAAATATTGTTAAGTTAATTGGCTTGTGACTTAATATAGCATAATTTATAAATATTTATATATTTAAACATAAGCATGTATAATGTAATGTATACATTGTTTAAAGCATTCAGTGTCCTAGACTGTCTCATAAGACTATTCAATAGCAAGTATGGTCTATTACTGCATATGGAAAACATATACATGTACCGTATATGCATACATTGAAAATATTTGTTTTCGTTTTAGGATATTTGAGACTCTTCACATATAAAGATCACGCCAGGAAATGTGCAGCTCTCTAGCTATTTAACATTACAGTTTTGCACAGTTTTCATTCATCAGTTATGTATTACACATAGAATAACTAAAAATCACCTAATGACCACAACAAGTTTATATTCCACATATGAATCATTTTAGTTTGCAATAAAGCTTAGTAATGCTTAACAATTAGAACCTTCACATTTAAATTCTCATTAATTACTTAATTTGCAAAGATTGTTTATACGAAAATGAAATATTAGACAATTTAGACACACAATATATGATTCTTTATTATTTCTACAGCTTAAGCACTCTTATGGTGCATTTACCGTACATTTTCTCATGGCCATTGTCATTTTCTTAAGACGTGTGCAAGGTGCACATTCATTCCATTGTCTGTTACTTCTCTCATTATTTGTTTATGTGTGGTGTAAAGAGTGGGCAGTTTCTAGGCTGCATCGATAGATCATGGGGGTTTGATGTGTGGATTGTGGGAGTTCATCCAGCTCTAAAGGCAGCCCCCTTACCAGGCAGCCCGCTGATAGATTGGCCGCCTCCCTCATTTGCATTAAGGTCACTGTTTCCAGGCTTGGACTTTTGCGCACCAGTCTAATGCTTTCTAGGTACTATAGTCCTGTTTTTCTTCCATTCAGCTATTTAGACTAAAACGCCAGAAATCAATGATTTGTGGGTGAAAAGTTCAGGACTGGAGATAGTGTCTGTAAGGGTCTGTAGTGGGGTGGCCACTCTACTTAACAGGGGAAAGGAAGGCAGGTTGGACAAATTGTGATTTATGTTTGTACAGGTGGCATGTTTTTGATTTCAAGCATGACTATTTATTGTACATTATGTTTCTCACTTATGGTTTATTGAGCAGGCTACACCGCTTCAGGAGGGAGGCAAGAATCGATCTTACCTGGGTTATATTTCTACTCAAGTTGTTTTAATAGGTTTTAGACAAGGCTGACGCTGCCAGGCTCATAAGAGAACATAAGTGTTTGTTTTAAGTAAAGGCAAGAACAAAGAAAGAATAGCCTTAGCATCGACATACTGTCACTCAAAAACAGGGACCCGCTTTGGAGTAGAATGGCTGCGTGGCCTCAGTTGGCAACTGCTGTAAAAAGGACCAGCTTTTCTCTTATCAGGTGAAGCCAGGACATCTTTGCAATGGCTGACAATATTAAACCTGGTAAGCAAATTAACATATCCTCCGAGGAAATAGTTTTGTTAACATGTAATCTGCACATTAAAGGGCGGTCTGCTTTAATCACCCACACATGCAGACTTCAGAAATCATGAATGCGTCTGCTGCTATTGCGAATAAAACAAACATTGGGAAAGCCAGTAATTCCACTTTGAAATGGCAATGCTAACGCATAAATGCGGCCTTCTGCAAGTCTGTGTTTCCAAGTGTTAACCATTTAAAGACAGACCTATGAATTTGGTGGAGGTGACAGGACAGGATTGGATTGGATTGGGGGGTGGGAGGGGGAGGCGGGTAAGTTTGTTTTTGATGGTGAAGTTGTGTTTTTTTACTTTGACTAATCCACCGTTTCTGGCTTGGGATTGCCTGCTTTGAGATTTAAGTCAGATGGGTGCTCCGGGGATGCAAGCTGTTGGGGATAGGACCGCCCATATCTTGTGTCTGCACTGGGACCATAAAGAAAGAGCGCTGATCATTTGTAAGCAGTAATCTCAATCAAGATGCTGTCATTTATGAGCCACCGAAAGCACCACAAGGTCAAGTGACTCTTAGAATATAAATAATACCGGGATGTTGACACTGGGAAGAGTGTGCATTCACATCTCTATCAGCTCTCTGAGTGACAGGCACATTCACATTTTCTAGGCAGGTTGTCAGCTCTGCAGTAAGAGGAAGAAATAAACAGAAACTATGAAGGAAGGTGCTTTAACTCGGCGCTTCATTGGTAAAAGAATACATGCTGGCCCGAAGTTTTGTTCAGAAGCCTGCAGGCGGCGCTGTCGAAGGAAGAGATGCACAGCGCCAGGCCTGCTTAGTCTTGATTCCATCTCGTGCCTCATTCGTCCACCACAAGACACACGCTGCCACTTTAACTCACACTTTCAGCTTCTTTTTCATCCATGCGCTCTCACTCTGTCACTCTTTTCCGTCTTTCACTCTTTTCCGTCTTTCATTTCCTCCTCCTAATCCGCGTCTGTGTTATTTCTCTGTCTTGCTGTGTGGATTAACACCTGTTGAGCAAAAATAAGTTGTGATCCCCAAAAATGAGTGACGCTAAGCCCCACCTGCCACCACCAGTTCAAATTAGCCACTGCAATTTTTACTCAAATTAAGTTCATTCATGGCTTTAAGTGGGCCGGGTCCTGCCGGTGCTCAGCACCGGCAATTCTAAAAGGTAGGTGCTGAGACGAGTCTTTATCGGGCTCTCCGTTTGTGCCCAGACCTCACCCCCGGGTGGGAAAGAAATCTTAACTTTGCAGCAGTACCACCCTTCACTGCCTTTGATGTAACTTCAAAGCGACTCGTTATAGTTCTTTTACAGTCCCCTCATTTCAGAACTGAAATATTTTCAATATTATATTCAACGAAGCCATAGTTGTTGCTTATTTATCTTCTGCAGCTAACAACCATTGACAAAGCCAATAGTCTTGGCTTGTTGTAGGTATAATGTTACCTGTATTACATATCTGGATGCAATGAAAGAAACAGTAAAATACCAGTCTGGCGGCACACTATGCTAAGCACAGATTTTTAGTTTAAGTGTTTTAAGCCACACCCTTAATTACATCGTCCACCCCCCTTAGAGAGACCCCCCAGGTTTTTTATCCTACTTAAAGCTCTGAGTTCATGTGTAGTTACATGCTCAAAACCTGTAGAGGAATTAGCAGTGTGTGTGTAGACACTGCTACTCCCCCTTTCCCTCAAAAAAAGATGTCTAGCTCTTAGAAGCGACTGTTTCCACACAGTATCCTTTGAATCCCCCCTGCTGTCTTGGCAGAAGTCAAGAACTTTTGTCAAGTTTTCTGACAAGATGTTTAAAGTCATGTTGAAAGAGTTCTTACTCAATAAAGCACATAAAGCTACTAAGTGTTCTGGAAATTGACACCAAGAACCTTATCTTTGTGTCCAGTTGCAACTTATCTAGTTGCCTTCTAATAATAAAAAAAAACAGTATAAAAGAGGGAGAAGACAACAGGAAATAATATAATAATAATCAGAACCAAGTGTCACCAAATATAGTCGTAGCTTAGATGTACACAAAATCTAGGGTATCAAAATCTGTGATTGGCCCACGCTAAGATACAGCAGTATGCAACTCCAACTGTTTGTTCTCCTTTCCTTCCCTGTAGCGGTGACATCAGCCCTCACGAATCATGCAGAAGGTCGCACAACCCTGGTCTTACTTTTCGTCTTCCAGGAGACAATGTTAAAAATGCGCGTGCTGCTAGTTTTCTTTAAACTTGAACCAACTTCAGTATATGAGGAACTCCGACTTCAATAAGTGAAGGCTTCATGATGCAAGTGAAAAGTAGCTGCATTCTGGATGACATACTGTGGGTCGGTATTCAAGTTACCTTAGAGTTGATCCTTAAGTCACCCTGTAGGTGGCTTTTCTTTGTTGAGGTGGCATGGCCTTAACCCCAAGATGGCCACCCTGTCGCTCAACATAATGGCTTTTGTTGGTCATTTTGCAACACTTAAAAACAAGCATTGAAAATGCAATAGGTCTCGCCTTTGATTAAGTTAAAGCCATTTGCTTTGCTAATGGTATTGTATAGCAAATCAAATGGCTTCAACTTAATGAAAGGCGAGACCTATTGCATTTTTAATGCTTGTTTTTATTGAAAGTGCTCAGAGAGTTGAATTTTGCAGCTGCTAAAAGAGCCGTAAAATGCGATCTAGATAGGACTGAGGTACTTGTGGATGCTGTGACTGACAGCAGTGAAATGCATGAAGCAACAATGATTCACCCCCCGTTGACATACTGCAAGGTCCGCGGATACGTGTAGCAACACGCACTGAGACACACGGGCGGCTTAGCGCATGGGACACTAATGTGCAAACAGTCACCATCGGCAACACGTGCAGCGCATGTGCACTGTGAAACTTCTCTGCCGGCAGCCACACAATTAATTCATTCACTCACATTGGCTTGAATGCATGCACAGTGACGCTTGCACAGGTAGACTCTGGGACTCTCCTGCACGACGACACGAGCAGCAGTACTAAGACAGGTGTGTTGCCTACATAGAGTGCGCACCCAGGCTCAACAGTTCTGCCCACCATACTCTTAGTACCACAACCGCAGGACATACACCCCATCCAAATGAGTCTTACATTGCACAAGCCAACTCATGACAAGGTGACAAATACTGACTTCAGGCTGCAATGGATATATATGCCATGCTCCCTCAAAACAGGCAGGTGTGTGGATAAATCCCCAGTGCTATGCGAAAACGCATGCGCCGTACAGCCAGCTTAGAATGTTGTGAGGGTATAGCAAGGTGTGCTGTACAAATCAAATTTTTTGCAACTTAACAGTAATATTCATTCAATTATATGTGTGGGTGCAAACTTTATTTTTACTTTCACGGTAACTTAGGGGTCAGGCCAAGGTACCGGCACACGCGATTAATGCTTTTATTTACTTTATTTTCACTTTCGCGGCACACGCGCTTTATCTTCAGCTAAGAGTAAAGAAATATATGTTTGTTTACTTTTTCAACAATCCCAGCACCCGCGCTTTACCTACAGCCATGTTAAGCTAAAGCGCAGGTGCCGCGATTGTAGCAAAAGTAAACAAACATATATTTCTTTGCTTTTTCAACAATCCAGGCACCCGCGCTTTATCTTAACATGACTGAAGATAAAGTGTGTGTGCCGCGAAAGTGAAAATGTTGTAAATAAAAGCATTACGCGCTTGTGCCGGTACCTTGGCCTGACCCCTAAGTTACCGCGAAAGTGAAAATAGAGTAAATTAAAGCATTACGTGCGTATGCCGGTACCTTGGTGACGTCCTGGCTGTGGTGCTGGAGTAAGGACAGCCCTCTGACTCCTGGGAAGTTTGCTGAGGGAGTAGTTGTCATGACAAAGCAAAACAAGATGGCGTCAGACTGTCCACTGTCTGTACGATGCGTGCACAAACGCGTCCATGTTTACCTTTGGCTGAATGGCGAGAGCAGCCATATTTGTCCATCCGTACGAGCTTTGGCTGAATCGATTGCAAAAGGCACTCGCAATGGCGAGGGCAGCGCATGCCCGGTACGCCAGGCGAGACCTAAAAAAAGTCAATCTTGAGAAGAGGCTGGCCCTTAGGATGGCCATCCTACGTGCGTGGCTCACATCCTTACAAATCCTACAGCAGGAATAAAGCACAACAAAAAAGGGTTGCTTTCATTCCTCGAGTGCATATAGGAGATAAAGGATTGAATGTGACAGACTGTCATGATTGCACATTTTTTCAGATATAAAATATTCACTCATGCGTTGCAATGGAAGCCCTTTCTGGGATGTGGAAGGATACATCAAACAGCCAATAGAATGAAACCAAAATATTCATTTGAGCTGGCCCAAGATGTGATATACGCTGCCGCAAAGCAATGAATGAAGGGGGCTGACTTTAACAAGACAATGTTTGAAGGAAGTAGCCCAAAGCCCGACCTAAAAAACAATAGTGTTGTGCTGCATTTAATGTGATTTTAAGGAATTCCCTCCTCTTTAATTGGCTGATGTATGTTATCTTCCTCACCAAATACTACAAAAACTACACTGCAGTAATAATTCTTTTTGTTTAAGCGTTTGCACCATCTATCATTTGAACCACAGAACATTTATTTGCCCCCTAAAAGATGGCTGATGAGGAAAGGAGACAGGTGGATGTCATGGATGCAGCATAGAAAAGGCCAAAGTCATCAGTACTCCAATGAATGTGTCACCTCAGAGCACACCCCCCATGCCTGTAACGTGGCACTCAAGAAAGCTCCGTAATCTACTACAACATGCTCCACCAGGGTCGCTGCCATCTTGCCCCTCACCTCTCAGCCAATTCAAAGCTGCTGGACTGCTAAGAGACAGCTGATTCCCAATTAGTTACAAAAGAATATACCACTATGGTGCTAAAGACATAGAAGACACACTATAAAGGAGAACATACTGAGGAATGAACAGCGTTATCAGGGTAATGCTTGAAGGATTAAAAACTTTAATGAGATTGGCTTGTCTCCTACACACTGTGGAAAATGGTATTTCTAGTGCGCCCTCCATTCCTCGTAGTCAAGCTACCCACCTAGTTTAATGCTTTGGTACACAGCTGCGTATTCCGAGCCTCCCTCTGATATATATATATATATATATATTACCTACTGGCGGTCGCCAGTAGGTAGTTATAGTTAGGACCCTGTTTCCATAGGAAAACTGCAACATTCTATTTGGAATAACTTTGGCGCCGGTCGACGAATCCTCGCGAAATTTTCAAAATAGGTGGGGCGCTACGCTCCGCTCCTACCCTGAAAGTTTCGGGGGGATTCGTCAAGCGAGGGCTGAGAAAAAAGGGGGGTCCCAAAACGCGTTTTTCCCATGCATTTTTCCATAGGACCTTTAGACACAGCTACAGCCCGAACGGCTGAACAGAGTTACTTGAAATTTGGCAGAGAGGTAGTCCTCAGGTCAAGGAAGTGCCTTTTGTAGGTCTGGTGTAAATCTGTTCAGTAGTTCCTGAGAAAATAGCATTTAAATCAATATATATATCTGTGGCAGCTTACGGTGCGCTTACGGTGCGCTTACGGTAAGCTTACCGTACGCGTACGGTGCCGTGCGCGAGCGCGAATCTGATTGGCTGTTAGATCTTAGTAAACATTCGAATCGGTCGAAACCAGGAAGCGGCAACCGCCATTTTCTCTCTCGCACTCTGAGGGGGGGTTGAAAAACAAAGGCCAAAAACATGTAAAGGGGCTGTTTAGACAGCTCCTAAGCACCTAGCCATGATGAAGGAGTCCCCAAAGATCCCCCAAGGCCAAAAAGGCAATTTTAATTTTTTTGAAAATTTCGCCGATTACGCTTACCGTATGCGTACGGTAAAATTAAAAAAAAAAAAAATAATTATCCATACTCTCCCCACCCCGTGTGCAAATCGTGGCCGAAGGGCACCATTTGTGCATGGCATATATTTAAAACTGAAAAATTAAAAGATTACCTTTCACAACGAAGCGCATAATATGTCCTCCATGTGCGCACGGTGCGCGAAGCGCATCGTGCGTACATGGCCCATCTAGCGTAACGTGGGCACGCGGTACGCGTAGCGCACCGCGTGCCCACCGTGCGTGCACGGCACTAACTGCGTAAAGTGGGCGCGCGGTGCGCGAAGCGAACTGCGTTAAGTGGGCGCACACGCCACGAATGGCGTAAAGTAACTTAGCATTTAAAAAACCGTACAAATTCACTGAAAAAACCATAGGTTTCACACACGTTATAGTTAGGAATTAGCATTTAAAAAACCTTGCAAATTCAGTGAAAAAACCATAGGTTTCACACATGTTATAGTTAGCTGGACATTTTACTGATAAAAAACCATTGAAATTCCCCCGTTATAGTTAGTGCAGGCAACTATAACTCACGCGACCGCAATCCTCTGCTGATGACATATGTGTCTTTATGAAAAAAAAATATTTGTAATATATGTATAGCTAAAATTTAATGGAAGAAGACATGGGCAAATAAGTGTCTAAATACAGTATTAGCATCAGCAGAGGATTGCGGTCGCGTGAGTTATAGTTGCCTGCACTAACTATAACGGGGGAATTTCAATGGTTTTTTATCAGTAAAATGTCCAGCTAACTATAACATGTGTGAAACCTATGGTTTTTTCACTGAATATATATATATATCTATCTCCGAAAACATTATCATGAACATACACCGTTCTCCTCATGGAAACAACTTGTTATGCACCGTAGAGCCAAAAATAAACAGACATAGGACTGACATTCCCAGGGGCAGAGGCTGCAGCTCTAGTAACAAGGTTCCTAAGGAGCCAGAGTCATACTGAATGGGGGGGAAGGGGCTGCTCTTGGAGGGGTGGGGGAAGCAAACTATTCCTGCTGGTGGGCAGTGGTCTCGGTGCCACCCGGGCTTTTCTGTCAACCTGGAGCAGTCCTAGTCGGTTTCAAATGCCTGCAACGAAAAGGACTAAGGGCTAAGGATCGGTCTTGACAATCTCATGTGACGCGGAGGACACCCAATGGGATAGCAAGTACGTTCTGTGATGTGACTCGTGCTTCCAGAAATTGACAATTACTCACAAGACAGTTCAATTGTTAGCTTGTAGTTTTGATAATGTTGGAAGAACATTCAAAGTCAAACTCAAATGATATAATTTTAATTATATGGCTCTGAATAAAATCATAGAACATAATTGTCATGGACACATCATAGAACATATGTAGATTCAAGAAAATAATTTCCAGTTACATAGAATTTTAAGAGTAGATGCTTTGTCTGTAACTTAATGAATCAGTCCTGCGATTAGCTCTAAAAACTAGGTGCCAACATGTGCTTCACGGTTTATACTGCCGCTTCTTCAGGGCTGCAGGAAATGCAATAAGAAAATGTCATAAGGCTTACATTTGATTGCACAAAGGAACATAACTAGTAAAACGTAGACAATTTTGCATGAGATTGCCATATCCTAAAGACTTCAGTTTTTAGACTACAATTTTTTTTAAAGAACAGGGCAAATTATCAGCTGAAAGATTCAAACTCAAGATATATCAAAAGCTGTGGGAAAGAACACAAGAAGGATGAAAATTGAATGAGGAAGTACAGGTCTGGTGAAAAGGAGGGCATAGGGTTGAAGAGAAGGGAGAAACGTGAAGGAAGGGGATGAAGGAGGAAAAAAATGAAAAGAAACAAAGGAAGGGGTAACAGGTAGATAACATATTCTCAAATGTCTGAGGTCAAATGTATATGTGTTTTCTAGATGAGGTCTTTGTTAATTAAAAAATCTAGGAGATTACCACTCAAGACTAGAACTATCACGTGTAAACATTTCCTAAACATACCAATTTTCCGTCCCACACACCAGAAATAACACCCGCCTGTGGTGTAACTAGATTAACATAAAAATCTATTGATGTGCTTTGTCATCTTAAACCCATTTCAAATCTACAGCAACAGAAAAATAACTAAGAGAAAAAAGACATAAGAAAAGAAGAAACGTAAAGAAACAATCAAAGAAACAATATCCATTACATAAAATCTAAAAGAGAAAATTCTTCGTACAAGCCAAACCTTCACATAGGTTATGATTTCTTATTGCACGTTGCTCCATCCATCAGTGCTGATGCTTGCGTCAGATATCTTATTATGAGTTTGACATAGTATCAATCCCAACAACAAAACTACTATCAGATATAGCTGCAACATTAATTAAAATATGAGCTTACTATGAGGTAGCAGAGAAATAAACTATTCAACCCTAATTTTAATCCTTTGTACATTCTATATAGAATACATCCTACACCACTGAGAAAACAGTTAAAATACTCCTGTGCTCATACTGTATGGTTAAAATGAAAGCTGTTTTTTCTCTACACCTTCCCATATCTGTAACAATCTGGAACTCTTCATGATAAGTAATACTCACCACAACTTTTCACAGTCCTAAATACACAATTTTCCGCCTGGGGATTAACTCCACTTTCGAACAAAATATCAGTTCCATCCAACACAAGAAATCCCATACATGGTAGCTGCAATAACAAAGAGTTCCTAGCTTTATACAAAGTATCAACATTGTTTTTTTGTACTGTTCTTGAACACATTCTACTGACACCGTGCATACCGTTCAGTGTGTAACCTTAATCCCGGAGAGAACAATTATAGTTTTATATCAGCGCTCATATTACATCTTAAGTCTTGCCTTTCTCTTGTAGCCACACATTCAGATACCTTAACTTCCGTATCACCCATTAAGCTGATAATAAATTCACTGTCCCACTAGAGCACTTTACTTGATATCACGCTTTGTGTGAAGTATAAGTAAAGTTAAGCTGAATTCATAAATCGAGTACCCAGTCATATATACAGCTAAACCATGATTGTAAATATGATTCTTAACAAGCAAATAGCACTTACCTCGTTAATGGCTTCCGCCTCACCATCAAAATAACAAGTCAAGATTCTATTGTCTGGTTGGTCCCTTTAAATGTCCACGTTAATAATGACATTGAGCATATCGTTGGTTGCCAAAAATTCAAACAAACCAATCTGGAAACAGCAGTTGCATTCAGTTGTTTCCAGATTTGTGAAAGATATTCATGAACATCAAACTATGTTTGCATATTACCAAGGAAAGGAAACAAACTGCTAATATTACTTTTAATATCAAAAAGGTTAAAAAAAAAAGCAAAACGAAAAAACATATTTTGGAAAGGAATGTAGAGGAGAAACATTTAATGGAACATAATAATGATAAAATGGTTCAATGTGTTTTGCAAACGATCATATACTCACATCTCGATGCGATGTGATACTTGTCATTACGCAATAGGGCCATTTACCAATTCATTGTACCTTAACTCTTAGATCTAAGAACAGCTAAATACCAAGGCAGTGAAATTGAAAAAAATTTTAAACTTGTCTTATTGTGATAAGTAGAAATAATTGTGCTGTCAAACCAAAAGTAATTTATTTAATCGATCTTAGGAACAGCCTCATTCAAAGACAGCAAAATCTAAGAATTTCTTTTTCTTTGCATCTCAGTGCGATAAGTAGAAATAATTAAGCTGGCAGTCCTATAGTAGTTCATCGCACTAATTTACACAACTTCCAAGAGAATATAGAGGCCATACACCAAATATTTCAAAATATATATTGAAATCAATTCTAAAATCCCTGAAGGGTCTTGAACCCTCTTTCATAGTGAGACCTTAATACGGCACACTTGCACAAACACTATTAAATCATTGTATAGCTATCGACATACAAATATCATATAAAGTAACAAAAAGGGGAACAAACTAACAGATGATATGACAAACAGAGGCAGAGCTGTGTGTTAAGATTACTATACCCTGAAAAAGTAAAAACAAAGAGCTCCAAGACAGCTTCATGGATACCACCTGGGTAGCAGACCATTTCACAAACTACTGAATACGCTTCGCAATCTGGTATCCTCATTCAAATGTATGACATGCAGAGTTAAAGATTATAAAATATATAATAACAAAGAGAACTTGTGGGTAGCAGACAGACCCTTTCACAATCTTCGGAAAGATTTTCACAATCTGGTAATCTCACTTAACAATTTGACACACCATATATGATTTATGCAGTTTGAAACATAATAAAAAGGTTGGAATCAATAAAGTTAACACTCAGCAAAATAATTACAAAACAACTATACAAAAGTCTAAGGGGTTAATGACCCTATTGATCTCCCCAAACGTAATTTGTTAAATTTACCCGTCGTTATAACAGATACAACCTTACATTTCCTGCTACATGCCACCAGAGAGAAATGCCTAACCCAAAGTTAGAAAAGGAAGTTATAAATAGACAAAACTCATGGACACAAAATAATAGAATATAAATCCACTAATCCTAATTCCTAACCTAAAGTCAAATAAGGAAGTATTAAATCGACAAAAATCATGGACATAAAATGATAGAATCTAAATCCACCAATCTGGTGGTTCTATATCATTATTCCAAAAGCCATTATCACCAAATGGTAATACGTTATGCATACTGGAACGAGAAGATAGGCCCTCTTATTCAAACAATCAACATGTACTGCATCTATTGTTACAATATGTCACATTACACATAAACAGCCGGATTAAAGAATAGTATATAATCTACTTGATCAAAATTCAAACCAAACGGCACTGTTTGTGTAGTTTATTGATCCACCAAGTTTCCTCACGCCTCAGGTTTATTTCTCTGACTCCTCTATGATGTTTAAGTATGTGCTCTATACATGTTAAGGATGTTCGATTCATGAGCGTATATTGATGATTGTCCAAAAAGTGCATCACAATGGAGAATCTGGTGTCACAGTTTCGTATGGCATTAAGATGCTCTTTCCACCCTTGTTTCAGCGGTCTGATAGTAGAGTCATATTTCTGTTGCAAACAAATGCATGTCACCATTTAGACACAAAAGGTAGTATTACAGTTCATACAACTCTTAATCTTAAACATCTTAGATCCATCATGATTATAAAACATCAAATTTTTGTCTTTGGCATGTTTACAAAATATGCACCCTCCACATCTATGACAACCTACAGGTTTGTTGCCTAGCCACGTAGCAGTTTTCACCTCTGCATATCTGCTGGTGTAAAATGTAAATAAATAAATGTTAATTTGTAGTTGTAAAGCGCGCACTACTCACCCTTGCGGGTCTCAAGGCGCTGGGGGCCGTTGTGGAGTGCTGAGCTGAGCTGCCGCCCGAGCCGGGGATCGAACCGTGAGCCCTGTGCTCCAAAGTCAGCTGCCCTGGCCGCAGCACCACACCTCTCCACTCTGGCTTAGTATATTTGTAGGATATTTTTAGGTGTATTGGCTTTTCTAAAGGTGATAGGACGATCAGCCAAGATGCTACTAAGTTCCTTATCAACCTTCAAGATATCCCTGTGTTTGGGTCAAATATTGAAACATCTTTTGGGTCTCCGCACAAAATATTGTTATGAAACGTATATGTCCACTCTTAGAACAGGTGGTCTTTTTAGTTTAAGTGGTTTTGTCCTGCAGTATGGAATCCCTATTAATTTCATTAGTTCTATTGTATGCAGAAGCCAATATTTTGGTGGGATTGCCTCATTGTTGAAATCTGTTTAAAGTCTCTATTGCTTGTTGCTTATAAATCTGTGATTCACTGCAATTTCATTTATGGCTCAGATGTCCTCCTTAAGGAATATTAGCCTTCAGTTTAAATGAATAACATGGGCTGAAATGTAAGAGACAGTTACTGGATGAAGGTTTGCGGAACGATCTACTGTGTAAGATCTGATTCTTGACATACAATTCTAAGTCCAAAATGTTATCTTAGATGCATTGTACTCTACAGTCAATTCCACATTTTGAGTATTGGTATTCAAGAAAGCATGATAATCCTTCAACTCTATCTCTGTTCCATTCCGAATAAAAAAAAATATCTAATCAATAAATGTATACCAAACTGGTACATGATGGTATCTTTGGTGAAGACTTTCATTCCAGGCATGCTCCTATGAACAGTTTGGCATAAGAGGGAGCAAACCTCTCCCCCATGGCTGTGCCTCATAGCTGGTGATAGATCGTTTTTTTGCACACCACGCCTCCCCAGATTGGACTCAGCCATATGCAAATCAGTCTTGTCCCTGTTCCTCATGGGAACAGTCCAGCCCAAACCGCCAAGCTATGTCCCCCATGGACCAGACACAAGCATCCTGGGACCGGTTTCGGGGCATCACTTCATATAAGCCAGGCTCGGTTGAATCTAGTGGCGCAGTGAGCACGGAACCCATGCCACTGGAGTTGAGCTAATATCTTAAAAAAGGAGGGGTCCCCTGCAATAGGATAACTTTCCAAGAGCAGGGATAATAACAATAAGGTTCCAAGAAAATATCTTAAGCAAGAAAATATTCAGACAAATTGTGGGCACAAAACACAACAATGAAAACTGGATAAATTGGGCAAACAAATAACAAACACAAAACATAGCACGACAATTCATGTGTATTTATGTCAAAAGTAGAAAAATATATTTAATTAATGAGAAATTATAAAGGTTTTGATACATACTCTAAAAATAGTAAGAATGTTCATCAGACATACTCACACTCATACTTTCTAACTTAATTTACTCATCATGCTTAATGTCAATATGTATTATAGGGATACAATAAATATTTAGATCTTAAGTAATACAGAATTTGGCACAATGTTCACAGTTTTCAATGCCAATTCATGGAAATGTGATGACCATGAGACATAATGCTGAAGGGCTTTGATGTTCTACGCACGTTTCAGCAATGTACCTTCATCGGGAAGAAATCAGTGTAATGTCTGTATCTGTATGCAAAGTTCCGTAGTTCTAGCTCACTGGCTTCTAGAGCACCAAAGAAAGTCCAGAATGAGATCAAAAGGTGTAGAAAACAGTATAGTCAGTAAAAAGATCACTGTCCTAGCGTTATCCTGCAGATTGGCAGTAAAATTACGAAGTGAAAAAAATGCATCGACTTGTCTTTAGATTAGATGGCACGTGAGCAGTTCAAGGTTTGATGAAAGGAACTTTTAATCCGACTCAAGCAGGTGGCATCCGGGTGTGAGGCTCGGCATGAAGGATTCACTCCACGGAGATCCTTTCATCTAAAAAGGTATTCATTCTATATTCAGAGAGGGAATTTGTGTAATTAGTGGAACCTCTTAAGTCTATGCTGGAAGAATCAGATATTGAAGAGGTGCCCCTCTTTTAAAACCTGCATCAAGTTTCCTAGCATAGTAATATACACGTCCTGAATTTTAGTATCTGTTATCACATAGGAAAAAATATATTTTCCTCTCTTTGATTTGTTCTTGATATTACTCCAAAACATCTTCTAGGTTCTCATAATTCTTATGTGTTCCCTCTTCTAAATTAAGATCAACAATCGATTGTTTGGTTTTCCAATTTCATTTCTTAAGGACTCATTTTGATTTCTGCTTGCTCTATAAGCATCAGCGTTAAATCATTAGAAGTAGCATTTAGATTTTTCTCCCCTTTTTCTGCTTGGAGTAATTACAAGTATTCCACAGCTGGAAATATGTTACTACACAAATCTCTTGGAATTTACCAATTTGAAGATATTGTTTGAGGGTTATCACATCCCACCATTTTGGGGATTCTTTCTTCCCTAACCTTTCCCCACTCCCCTTTAGTGTAAACTATAAGGAATAAATTACCCACTGCCATACATGATAAGGATATTGCAAGTCAACTTAGAGTTACATAACCTTGTTAAGGAACTCTGCCTTAGGACATGTTCCTTTATATGGCCATCGAACTCCTCAGTGACCTGCAACATCCTTATAATGTATGGCGGTGGGTACTTTATCCCATTTATGCTTGGTTTAGCAGTTCATATTGCACTCTGCAATTTTTATGGGTATAACCTTACCAACTGTAATGGTACTCAGTTTAGTAATTCCTGATTAATGGAGTGCTAAGTCTGCCTTGTCTGGGTGTGAACACATAATCTACAGATTACACATATTGATCTTGACAGGAAAGGGAAAGGAGCGAAAGGGAGAGTGCACATTGGCTGACTGAAATAAGAGAGAGGCGGGCAGCGATGCCAAGAGAATCAAGGGAGGCTGGGACAGGCTAGTTCAGTATGAGGGGACAAAGGAGTGAGGAGTTCCATACACTGTAAATACATTGGAAAGAACTGCTTTCAATGGAAGCTAGGACAAGCTAGTAGAGTATTTTTTTAAAACCTGGAAAGAACTGCTCATCTTCTACCAAACTAAACCATGTATTCCTGAATGTGGTAATGATAAGTAAAGAAGTGTACTTATTTGCTGACAAAAAAATTACTCTCTTCATTGCTTTTGTTTTTTCAGGCAGTATATTTCAACTGGCAAGTGTAGGGGTTCTGGGCAATTTCAACCTTTCATTTCCAAGAGCATGGTTAGTGTGCAGCATTTGAGGATGTGCTGGTGATGGTCTAGACCACATAAAATTGACAAAAGTGTGTTTGCAGTTGTAAATGTATCCACAGTTTACCCTGGGCTAATGCTTGTCAGATGCTATCTGTTTGTTCAGTAGAGATCATTGTGCAACAACAAAACGCGCATGAACCATGATTAGCGCGAAAGGCCATTTAATAGGACATGGTTGCAAATGTACTGAACTTTATTCAACAATAACATCAACTTGGCTAATAAGGCACGTCCCCCATAAATCCTGCACCCACTCACATCTCACACCAGCTTCCCTTCCTCCAAAACATCATACCTTGTTCCATCCATCCCTGATCCAATCCTTACGTTCTAGTCATTTACCCAGGCTCTCTTTCTTTTACCTCTCAAAAACTCTCCCCTGAACTCTCTCCTCACTCGACAAGGTGCAGCACCTGTGCTCTGTTCTTCCCCCCCCCCCCCCCCCCCGGGGTGTGGATAAGCCTGCATGTGACTCTCCACCCCACAAAACTACCACCAATGACCCCTGCAACCTTTCCTAACCTTGGCTAATAATGCTGTAACAGAGAAAACAATCCCCTCCTAGTCCCCTCCCCCCCGGTGATGCACAGAGTCCGGAAGAGGCAGACTATGCCTCTCCAGACCCTTTTATACCTTCCCCAAAATCCCACCCCTTCCCCCACATCTTCCTACCCCCGCCCATGTCCTGTTTCTCCGCACGAATCCCCTGGGGAAAGACTAGTTTGCTACTTGCTTTCCGCGGAGGCCATCATTGGTCGGGACACAAACACCCGAGCATTAGGAGAGTCAGAAACCTTGCACTAACTCAAAAACAATAAACTTATTTCCTTTAATAGTGGGTACTTGAAACCGACCCACCAGTTGCACTTCCACATTCTTGCCAGCTAAGGGATTGAAATAGATTTGTCCATGTTCACAAAATGTAATAACATTGGAAAGACAGGTTCAGAAGTTCAGACATCTGTGGCGCAGCCACTAAGGGCCAGATGTAGGTGGCCAAATAGCGATCGGTAACGCTGAAATTAGCAGAATTTCAGCGTTACCGATCGCTATTTGGCTGCGAGCAATGTAGGTGAGTTTAAACCTACTAGCAAAATAAGGAATCGCAAAATTGTGATTCCTTAATTTGCTCTTGCATTTAAGGAATCGGGAATTGCTATTCCTTAAATGCAATGTAAGTAGCACAAAAGTAAGTGCACTTTAGCCTTAAGGAATCGCTAATTACCACCAGCTTCAAGTTGGTGGTAATTAACGATTTCCTTTAAAAAAGGACTTTTTGCTTTTTAGGTCTCGCCTGACCAGCGCTTTAGCGCTGCTCTGGCGAGACTTATAGTAAGCGCGTTTTGGAAGTGCAAACAGTGGCTTTGCAGGCCTCCAACTACAGTGCATGTGACCCGTCCGGGCGCGCGCACCATTTGGAGTCCTGCAACCACTTCTTTGCTTTCACTTTAGCCGTGATTCATCGCACCATTTGGCAGCCTGCGTGCCCGCCCCCACTCCCCCTCCCACTCCGTCAGCTTCAGTGCGCGCTTGTTTTTGGCTCCCAGCAATCAGATGCGCACTCCTGCCCCAAGATTGAAGGAGCTGTAAAATGCGAAAATTTCTCGGCTTCAGAGGAGACTACGTGGGGTCTCCTGGGCGAATTACCACCTCCATGAGAGACGCTTGGTTGTCATGAGCAATGGTCCTTCTTAATTGAAGTCCATTTAAGGAGTAAACATGGAGGCGGTTTAGCTGCGGGTAGTGACGTCTGCAGAGGGCAGGCACAACAAACCATCGTTTAGCATACTGGCTGTGATCTGGAAAAAGATTTTCTAAACCTGGATGGAGCATAGTGCATATGTCTAAAATACATCTCCTCCCCGGAACTGCACGCAGCACGTGGCATTGTGTTCCATAACATATTCCCCCGTCTCCAATGACCCAGGTCATAAAAACGCTCGATATCTCCTTATAGAAGATTTATTTGTTATTACAATACAACACCATTTTACACTTCTATATAAAGCTTTTAAAGAAGGAGTACACCGTTACGTTACACACCTCTACTACAAAGGTACATTTATTTCTAACAACTCGTATATTTCACTAAAAAACACGTCCCTGTGAGCAAAACATGCCTCGGGCAGACAAGGCATTCAGCTTAAAAGCATGTTCAAAAGTCTGCACTTCAGAGGGGTTTAAAGGACAAAGCACTATTGTTAAAAAACGTAAATGCATGCAGGTGAACCAGCGTCTGGCCTGGACGCCTCCCCATTAACATCCATGATTTTAGCGATACATTACGGAGAGGATAATGTATTTTCATCACAGTTGTAACAGTAATACGCAAGACCTTTACAACAAATTAGCAGAGACCCTTTTGGTTAGTTCCAATATGCCTATAATGCAGCTGTTTGGACTGAAAAAGACAGACTACGATCTTCTGCCCATAGCGCACTGCAACGTTCCCAGTCTAAGATCTCCTTGTTTTTATAAATTCTTGTGCATTATGTATAAAAAAGTCTACATCAAGTCTTCCCTAGGTGTATCCTCCAAAGTCATGCAGCGGGTTGTACATTCGAGATCTGAGCTATAGTAAGAACGTTTCTTTACTAGCCTCTCTCATTTACTGTGCAAGCGCCATTATTGCAGTTATTTACTGACTGACATTAAGCTCTTAAACACACTACCAAGTGTCAAAAATATCAGGTCGTACTTATGAAATTATGAAAACACTTTATTTTGTAAAATCATTTGAACACATGCAAAAGCAATGATTCAAAAAGTTTGTTCAAAGTTTAAATAAATGTCACAATATTCTACAAAGTGAAATGTTCCGTCGTCTCCACCTTATTTTTTACGTTTTGCTCATTTGGCGAGTGTGTTCTGTGGCGCTCGTACCTGCTTTCAGGCCGCCAACTACTGTGCATGTGTGCCGGGCGCGCGCACCATTTGGCAGCCTGAAAGCACTCGTTGTCTTTCACTTTCTCGGCCGCTTTGATGTTTCCGCTTCAGTGCGCTCTTGTTGTTATTCGGCCGCGACTGCTTCCACCTCCCCCCCTTTGCTCCTCAGACCGGCTGGATCTTGCAGGCTGATCTCGCTTCTTTATCAGAAATGTTATCGCTTGTTTTAATTTCAGGCTGGAACTAACGAGCCCTCTCTCCCTATCTTGTTCTCCACCCAACAATGCCCAGCCCCTTCGGACCTGGCACTGCCTCCACCCCGCCCAAAAACCCAGAACTGGTATAAATTACTCCGCTGGTGCCACCCGGAGCATGGGGGGCGCTGGGGCGGGGACTCAGTGCCCGGGCTGTCCTCGTGCCCACATCCCTAATAATGCATCCATTTAAATCAGAAGCCACAGTCCTGCAAACTGCATATCTGTCGTTTTTTTAATTTCTCCTTTCAGAGTCAATTAGCCGAGCAGTTGCCCAAATTTCTCCCCCCTTCACCCAATTTTCTGATTGTTTCTCTCTCCACGTTTTGCCCCTAACGGCAAATTACCAGCGCTATTCCCATCTACGCTGCCCTGTGTGGCAAAAAAACAACAACAAGCAGGCACACACACGTGTGTGCGCACAAACAGGCAGGCAAGCTCGCAGAAACAGACATGTCTGTTGGGGCGCGCCTTAGAGACCTGCCACAGAGGTGTTTTGAAATCCTTGCACCTGTGGACTGACTGCAGGCTGCCGGGTAAGTGTATCTAAATTGCCTTTATTCTGCTTTTAAAATTTGCATTTTGTCTCCCGGTGATCTCTCCCTGGGCTTAATTTAAAACACGAGTATTTTTTATCTGTAGTTTCTGCAGTCACATCGACCTCTGATCATTTGACAGATGTCTGCTTGGACAGGGGATGTCGTTACCAAATGCTTGCTGTTGTAGTTTGCAAAAACAATTGTTTCTTTGCATGTGTTTTCCTATTTTAAAAATGTTTTGTTTTGGTTCAACCTAATGTTGTATTCGGATGGGACCGGGGACCTTGATAGATTCTTTAGAAACATCAGAGAGTTGAGCTGGCAGGGGGTAAAAGAAGAGAAAGGGGCTCCCTAGCCAGTAACATGTTTGGATGTATTGCAGATATGAAGACTTCGTTTAGGTAATGTGGTGCCGTGATCACCTGCATGTATTAGGTCCAACTAGGTGTACATACATAAAGTAGAATAAAACATAAAAACAACGGTCGCAAATAACACACAGAGCTTTATTTACACGTGCCCGAATGCGAGAGGATAGATAATGGCGTTGCTTGAACCCTTCCTTTCCCTTGAATATTAATCAGAATATTTATAATCTGAACATGCTTGGAATAAAAAACAAGCATTTGCAATGCAATAGGTCTCGCAGTTACACGAGTTAAAGCTATTGGCATTGTAAATGACAATGCCAATAGGCATTGTTATTTGCAATGTCAATAACTCAAACTCGCGTAAATGCGAGACCTATTGCATTGCAAATGCTTGTTTTAAAGTGCCATGTGGCACAAATTCATGCCCTTAGGGCATGTATGTACGCCACATGTGCACACATGCACATTTCAGGGGTGCAACAGGGTGTCCTTTTGACACCCTGGCACCCTTGAAATAGCGCCCGGTATTTGCCATTCTTTAATACCGAATTGCTAATTGTGAATATCTTCCCATTCATTCCTATAGGCCTCCTAGCCCATAGGAATGAATGGGTAGGTGGTATTCCTTATAAGCTAATCTCAATTTGCGATTTGCTATTAAGTAATGTTAAGGAATCGCTAATATTTTAGCGATTCCTACCTACATTCAATTTTGCGAGTCTTTAATAGCGAATCGGTAAAATTCACTATTAAGGATTCGCAAATTTGATTTTACCTACATCTGGCCCCAAATTGCTTGTTTTTTTTATATATTTTCAGCCTAGAGCCATTAACATTCACTACACGAGTGGGAGTCTTTTGAAAAAGTGTCAGAATGTCTCCTCAAAGTGGCGAGTCTGCTTGGTACTAGCTCAAACACAACACTGTGTGCATATCTCAAACAGTATTCGTGTTGGAGCAGTGTCGAAGGTGATGGACATTTGCACTGAGTCATGGTAGGAAAGAATAGGATGCGAGAGAAAGTTGCACAAACTATGGTGTTCATGGAGGGGTCAAACTGGGTTGATAGAGGAAGAATACAAGGGAGGGACGATGACGGAAAATGCTTGCGAACAGGAACGCAGTTGAGCAAAAGTCCCTAGACTCACAAAGGAAGTGTTCCCTGCCTAAGGATCGGAATGAAAGGCCTAAGAATCTGTATATTGCCTGTAATCCTGAATAGGATATTTTTGGTTCACACAAGAAAATTGTTAAAAATCCCTTAAAATATGCATAAACATGCAGTTATAAAAGCACCACCTGTGCACACTTGTTTTTCTAGTATTCCTAGGAGATAATTTATGGAAAAACAAGTAGCTTTCGTTTTTTCTTTTTTCAAAAAGGGAAATTCGGGCGAGAGTACTGAAAAAAACAGTTTTCAAAATAGTTTTTTAGATTATTAAGATAGAATGCTGGGTGTGGGTCAATTAGTACTTGGTAGGCAGTGGTTGCTTTGTGAAAGGATGAGTGCCGGTGCCCAAAGATCTTCTCAGAATCCTGCGGCCGGCGCTATGAAATGTCAGGGCGCCGAATAAGAAAGCTGCTTAGTCTTCAGTCCACCTCAGAACTCTTTGAATCACTACTAGACAGTGCAGCCCTTTATCTCGCTCTTGCAGGGTCTTCCTTTCTCCAGCTGTCACGGTTTTGCTGTCTTTCTCTTCCTCCTTCTCTCCCCTTTGTGCATTTTCCTCCCTCTTGCTCTCGAGAAATGTCTGATGAGGAAAAGTAAGTGCAGGTCCCCAAAAATGTGTGGTGGTAGCCCCCACCTGCAACCACCGGGTCGAAGTAAGCGTTGTTGTTAGTTGATCACTGTTAGCTGCAATGTAACACCTTTTGACCAAATAAACCTTTGCCACCGTACCATAGGAACAAACCCTATCATACAGACATCCACTCCCCCTCCTGCATTCATACACAAACACCCTCACACAAAGATAGAACCAACACACTCACTCTCCCTTACACAGACAAAACTCGCATGCAAGGCCAGTGCAGTTAGTCCTTCTGCATCTTCTTCATTGCTGCCTATTTCCGCATACTTTCTATTTGAATAGGTGGTGCAGGTCTCACAATAATAAACAGTTATGTATTCCTTCCACCCCCTCCATAGCTTGGGCGCATCAACCTTGAATTGCCAAATTCGCAGCTAGGCAGACGAGAACCCTTTTAAAACTGTGTTTGGATCAACTCTGGCATTTTCCCGTTAAGGTGTATTGCTAATTTACAGAAGTGTCTGTCAGTTATATCCCCACAGTGCTGGAGATGTGCGATAATTGGCTGAAAAATGGAAGTTATAAAATACCAAAGGGAGACCCTGCACTCAAGGGCAGTGTAGATAAATTAAGTCCATGTGGGGAGACTGAAATAGTCTTTATGGGCTCTGGTGGCATGACATCGTCTTTCTTCGTCGGAATTTGAGCTTCTTTTAACTAATTGTTTTGTTTTGTGGAGTTTAATATGAGTCTCATTCTGAGATGTGGCACTAATCTTATTTTGGTGGGATGTGCTTTCTAAGATGTTGCCCTGACCACGAACAAATCCCACTATCCATCGAAGTAACTTTATATTGAAATAAATAGGAGTACAGTCTAACACAATATTTACTTCGTGCCATACATGAAACATCAGTTCTTCGATCATGCTCCTATTTTTCTTTTCTGAAAGATGCATTTAATATTCAAATGATGTAGTATGTTTTCATCACAACCTTATGTAACTATTTAATATATTTTATACATAAGTACAACATGAAAAGCATGAACATTCCAAATTGTAGCTTTATGGATAGAAGAGAAAAGTTGGCAAGTGTCAGAGAAAGGATTTCTAGTAAAGTACAGAAGCTGATGTTCTAGGATGAATTTGAACAAATGTCATTATGCAAAGAGTTTCCAGGGCAAACAAAACGAAATAGTGGAAGACTTTTCCCTTTCATGAAGAAGTGCAGTGGTGTTCTTATTTTTTTGAGCCGTGGGATTTCTTGTAAAAAGAATGGCACTGCTAGGAGTCATAAGTTTTGGCTGACTGGGATATAGTTGAATTTTGTGGTAGCAGCATCGACAAAGGCGTACTAGATCTTAATGTTAGGGTTAAGTTATCACGTCCCATGTATTGTCTTAAAATGCTTTGGCTAGGATGCAATGCCAGAGGGCGCTTGTCCACCTCCAATCTCTATATGCATCTTCTCGAGTGCAAACTCCCTCCTGCTGAGAAATTGTGATTAGTTGATCTAGATCAGAAGATTTTTTAAATCTTCCTTTCCAGCGTCACAAAACATGTCTGTAGCACCAGGGGCAAGTGTGGCAGAGGGATTTCACCAGGCAAGTGCACCTTGACTTTCTAACGGGTCTCTGGGTGCTGGTGACCGAATATCTGCACATTTGAACAAGTGTGTCTTGAGCAAGCGTTTGAAACTTTTCAAGTCAGTGCAAGTCAAAATATGGCTTGGAAGGCCATTCCATATCTATGCTGCTGGGACGGACAATGCGAATTTTCCCTCAGAGCTGAATTAGCGATTGCAGAAATGTTGCCATAATTTGAAAGTTTCTGCAGCCATATCTGCACCGTATGAATATATATATGCATAGAGTGTTTTTTCTGCGCCAGTGACACTCAAATAAAAACAAAAAACGTTGTGTTAGACCTTGGCTTAATAACTAGAGGGGGTTGACCCCTAAGTATAAAATATCCAGAACCTACATAGGCTTTGACACAGTTCCTAATTAATCTCTGTGCACCCCTGGTAGTCATGGCAAAAGCAATATGCAATTCCCTTAGAAGTGCTTGTTAAGTTCAAGCAGTACAAACAATTTCTGATAGAGACTTCTAGCCACAGATTCCTTACCGTAGAATTATCCCCAGGCCTCAGACAGGATCCAGAACATTTTCGTGAGCAGTACCCCTGTGTGCCGGTAGGTGGCGTTGATCAGCCTTGCATGGTGCACCGACGTGCCTATACAGGCGCCACCCTAGAACGCTGATGGCAGTTCTTTTCTTTCCACACCAGTTAGTGCAGATTCAGGGGGAGTTACCCCTTGGTCATTTTTTGACTAATTTATGTTTACTTTTTGTCAAGGCTGGCTTCAAGCGCTGCAGAGACTGTCACCGCTCGATTTTGGTGATGGACCCGCATCTTGTATGCCTTTTTGTGCCTTGAGCATGACCTCGATCCAAAGGCCTGCTCCGATTGCCGTACCATGAACCTGAAGGCCTTGAAGGAGCGATTCCCTCAAGATCCTGGTGGCTCGACACCATGACGTTCCAGGTTCTGGTTGGGAGGAAGGTCCCAGGAGCGGTTGCGGAGTTCAAGATCCTCGTCGCACTCAAAGTTTTCGGGTCATTCAGGTAGGTCCTGCAAGAAGAAGAAGAGGTCCGAGGAGACGAGGAAGCTTCCACATTAGAGGCCTGGCTCTGCAGTTGAGCCAGCGCCTATGCCATCTCCGTGCCTCCCCGAGTTCTCGGAAGCTGGAGGCTGGAGCAACCCCTGCCCAATTGAGAGACTTTTATGAGGCTATGCACCCCGAATTTGGACTGCCTGTTTCCTCTGCGCACCCTCAGGCCCCGCGGGTTTGGGTGGGGCTTCTACTAGATCAACGCCGGTAGTTTCAGTTCCATTCGCGCCCCTTGAATCCACAGATGGGTACGGACTGGCACCAGTTGTGCCACCTCAACCTTCGCTCATGCGGATCCTGATGCCGACGCTCCCGGCAGTGCTGGCACCCACCAGCGGCGCCGTCCCCATTCTGATCCCCGAATCCAACACGGAGCTGTATGGGCATTACCTGACGTCAACTGGAGCCATGCCTTCCAGGCCAGAGCTGGAATTCTATTCTTAAGGACTAGGTCTCCGAGAGGAGTGGGAAGGGTCGCTGGACCCTAAAGAATACCAGCATTATGACCCTAATATGGACTGGTGTGACAATTTGGTGGACGTCAGCGGCCTGAATACCTCTCTAGATACTGGCATTCTTTCTCCCCGTACCGTGGCTTTGGAGGAGGGAGCGTCATTTGCAACGGTGGTGTGGAGGGCAGCAGAGGTCTTGCACCTTAGCTTGCTCTCGGTGGCAATCGAGACAGATGTCATGACAGAAGTGCTTCAATCTGAAGTGCCCCCTTCTGAATTGCTTCTCCCTTTTATTGAAGCTCTTACTGACATCCTGCTTGGGACTTGGCCCAAGCCCAACACAATGGCTTATGTGAACAGAACTATTGCCTACCTCCATTGCCTAACCCCAGGGGACCCAAACTTCCTCATTCAACACCCTACCATGGAGAACTTGGTCGTCCAAGCCTCCACCTCCCACATAAATCCTGGTGCATTCCCAACCGCAGATCGGGAATCCAAGAGGCTGGACAACTTGAGTAAGAAGATGTTTTCTTCCACCATCCTGGCACTGTGGTACGTAAACACCTCATGCCTTTTTGTCCGCTATTCCCATGTTCTGTGGGATACAGTTGCTCAGGTGCTGCCAACGTTCTGGGGGAGGCCCGGGGGCCCCCCCTACAGCCTCTGTGTGGCTTAGAACGCAGCACCCACAGACCTCATGGGTCGGGCAGCCAGTGGTCGGGCCAGTCCATCACCCCCTCAACAGGTCGAGAATGTTCCAAGGAGTTGGTGGAGAGGTGCCAGTCTGACCCTGTTCTCTACACAATCTGTTTATGTTCTCAAAGTACACCCATCTCCTTTTGCAGCACCTCCACTTTGCATTGCGTTAAAAATCCCAGGATTCCTCAAACTAAGATCGCGGAACCCTTTTTCCATCTGGAAAGTCTCTGGCTCTCTCCAAAGTTACTTCCCTATTTAGATGAGGTCCCATCCCCTCTGGTAGCCTCCAAATTGGTAGTCCGCCCAGTTGGGATTGATGCCAAGATCTTTTGCAGGGCTCTGGGAATTAATTATAACAGCTCAATTTGGCACATCCAATTCAAGACGCAGTGTCAAGGCTGTCCTTTGGTCCAGTCTAATCCTGCATCCTTCCAGATAGCTAATTGCTGCGAAGTGGTCAATTAACTCTCCTGCCTTACTGGATCCAGAAGCCAGGCTGTTATGCTACCCAAGTAAAGTCATTAAGTCCAGCCATGAATGTGTATTGGCCTCTGGAGGTGTGATTAATGGCAGAACTAGGTGTTAAATGGCATGTGTTACTATGGATACACATGATCTGCATACTCCTGCCATCTAGTGTTGGGTCCGGAAGTGTTCAAGTTGTTTGTCTCTCAAGTTACAAAAAAAAGCGACTTCTCCTCTCGGTGAAATTCTGCATGCGCATCAACTCCATTGTTAGATTGTTTTCTTTCCGACTTTCCGTTCGGACATATTCTTCGGCACTCCGGTTCAAGACTACTTTTGTGCTCCCTTTGGTTCATTGTTAACATCTTTATCCATCAGTATTGTTTTTGTTTGAGTTATACCATTGCCTTTCCAAAACAGAAGTAATCCTTTAATCATCGATTCGACGTTCTACAGTTGCGACCTTCGGGCCTCACGTATTCGGGCCTTCTTTCCTATCTCATCTGATTCGACCAACGATGAGTTACGATGGACCGAACTCCATTTCGATTCTGTCCCAACCGTCACGCAAAATACCAGCATACAGACCTCCATCAAGTTTGCAACCTGTGTCTATATCTTGACCACAACGAGGAAAACTGTGAGGCCTGTCGATCTTTCTGATTGAAGAAAATGAACCCACGGGTGCAAAAAGAACAATTGATGGACAGAATGTTGATGTCTGAAAAGTTTCAGCACTCCGTCCATCATCTCCTTGTGTTTGCTTTTTTCGCCCTAAGTTGGCAGGGTATGCCCAGACGTGGGTCCCTTGCTCACTTTGCCACTGCATTCAAGCTAGCCTGACTGATGAGGGGTGTTACCCCGAAACCAGTCCCAGGATGCTTGTTTCTGGTTAAGGGAAAGATCTTGCTTGGCGGTTCGGGCTGGACTGTTCCCAGGAGGTATAGGGTCAAGACTGAATTGCATATAGCTTGGTCTGAACTGAGGTGGCAAAGAGATCTAATGAACAATGATGGATTCAACCCAGATCTGTGACTGGGGGGTGAGTGTCTGAAAAGTTTCGTCACTACGTCCATTATCTCCTTGTGTTTGCGTAAGCCTCAGGTGCATCCTAAAGAGATACAGCACTGAGATCTGGAAGAGATACCCAACATCTTTAGACAACACGATGTTGAACAGACAGAGGAGGAGCTGCATGAGGCTTCGGCAGCAGAGGAACAGGCCCCTTCCATTTCAGACTCAGCATCCAAACCTGAATTTGGCCTGCAGATGCAGGACTTACCTTCTGGACAACGCCCAGGGAGTACCCATGTCCCTGCCCAACTCACTAAGAGACATTTTCAACCGAAATTATGGTTCCCAGGCCACCACAGCAATCAGGCCATGGTAGGCACCAAATATCTGCTAAGGATGCCTCCGCCTTCGGGCCCTGCATGTAAAGCCAAACCGAACCTTTCTGCTTCTCAGTAAGGGCAATGGTCTCAGTAAGATCACATTGCCCTAAAGTCCCTGACACCGAAAGGAACTACTTTAGGGGAGGATGTGTATTTGTATTTGTATTTGTATGTCGATTTGTAGAGCGCGATTGCTGCCCGGGGGCGTCCAAGCGCTAAGAAACCAACAGAACAAGAGGAGGTAGCCCGGTGTTATTGGGCAGCAGTGAAGAGGAATGTTTTTAGCTGTTTCCTGAATGAGGTGAGATTGGAATTTTTCCTTAAATGGGGGGGTAGGGTGTTCCATTGCTTGGAAGCGTTGTAGGTGAAAGTCCTACCGCCAGTTCTGGACTTTTTTATTTTGGGAATTGTGGCCGTGAAGGTCTGGTTGGATCGCAAATTCCTAGTGGGGAGGTAGTGTGACACTAGGTTGCGAGTGATGAGAGGACCCGTTTTCCAGAACGCCTGGTGCGCAATGCACAAGGCTTTGAATTGTATTCTTTGGGGAATGGGTAGCCAATGCAGTTTTTTCAGTCCATTTTTGACTGATTGACGTCGAGGGATCTGAAGCAAAGTGCGCGCGGCACAGTTCTGCACCGTCTGTAATCTCCGTATCGTGTACTCAGGGGCGGCGAGGTAGAGGGCGTTGTTATAATCCAGTTGTGACTGGATAAGGCCCTGAATGGCTACTTGTTTTGCCTCCATCGGTAGAAGATGGAGTACCTTCCTTAGCACTCTGAGGAGGCCGAAGCAGGTGGCTGCCAGTTTAGTGGATTGGGTGCCGAAGGACAGAGATCTGTCTAGCCACACCCCAAGGCTCTTGATGCTGTCCTTTGGGGCCGGAGGGGTGCCCAGGCAGGGTGGCCATAGAGTGCTGAGGGAGTTAGGGTTGGCAGGGCCCAGGAGCATAAGCTCTGTCTTGTCTCCATTCATTTTTAATGAGGAGGAGGACATCCAGTCCTTGACTTCCTCTAGGCATTTCCTCAGCCCTCCTTTTGAGGTCTGGTTAACTTCCTGTGCCAGTGAGACCACTAGCTGAGTGTCGTCAGCATATGAAATGATCTTAATTCCATACTGACGAACAATTTCAGCCAGTGGCCTCATATATATGTTGAAGAGCGCCGGGCTCAATGAGGAGCCCTGCGGGACTCCACATTTTGATGGTCTGCTGGTAGAGGAGGAAGTTCCATCAAATACCCGAAAGGATCTGTCCTGTAAGAAGGATTCAAACCAAGACAAGGCTTTGTCCTTTATGCCGATGTTTGCCATGCGGTCCAGCAGAGTGTCATGGCTGACCGTGTCGAAAGCCGCGCTTAAGTCAAGGAGGATCACTGCCACTGATCCTCCCTGGTCCAGGATGTTTCTGGATTCCTCGGTGACCACGAGGAGCGCGGTTTCGGTGCCATGTCTTGGTCTGAAGCCCGTTTGAGTCGGATCAAGAAGCTGGTGGTTTTCGAGATATTTGATCAACTGGCTGTTGATGTGTCTCTCTAGGATTTTACCAAGCCAGGGAAGGAGAGAGATTGGCCGGTAGTTACTGAGGTTCGAGGGATCCAAAGTGGGCTTCTTTAATAGTGCTCGGACCATGGTTTGTTTCCATTGTGGCGGGACTACGCCAGTAATAATGGAGGAGTTAAGGAGGTCCATGATGACGGGCAGGGTGATAGCCGAGGCTGACATAATGATGTCTGGCGGGGCTGGGTCCCCCGGAGACCCGGATTTGACTTTTTTTGCCAAGGACTCAAGAGTCGAGAGGTTAAGAAGAGCGAAGTGGTCCAAGGTGGGGGTGGAGTTCAGGTCAGAATGGCTTGCGATAGAGGGGGTGCTGGGAGGAGCAGGGAAAGATTCATAAATGGTAATAATTTTTTGCAGGAAAAAATCTGCCATGTTGTTGCAGTGTTCTGCGGTCTTAGACTCATCTAGACTGGGTGGTAATTTGGTGAGGCTTTTCACGATGCAGAAAATTTCCCTGGGTTTAGATTTCGCCAGGATAATTTTGTTGGCGAAATAGGCTGTTTTGCTGGCCTTGATTTGTTCTTTATATATTTTGAGTATTTTTTGGTATTGGATTTTGTTTTCTGGCAGAGAGTCCAGGCGCCATTTCCTTTCTGCTTGTCTACACTGACGTTTTGTAGTTCTGAGGGATTCAGAGTACCATGGAGCTGATTTGTGGCAGCGTTTTGTGGTGGTTTTCCGTTTAGGTAGGGAAAGGTCGAGTGACTTGGTGATCCATTCCTCATAAGAAAGGTTTGCGAGGCATGGGTCCTCATTAAGCGGGGGTGTGTTACTGGACAGTTTTTTGGTCCATGTCTCGATAGGGAGGCGGGACCACGGTCTAGCTATTTTTATAGTGGGTTTGGTAGCTGGGGGTCTGGTGGTGTGCCATAGAAAAGGGACCAGTAGATGGTCAGTCCAGGGGAGAGGGAGGGGTGGACTAGTTGTCAAATTAGTACAATTACTGAAAACTGGGTCAAGCAGGTGTCCTTGATCGTGGGTAGGGGAGCTGACCAGTTGGTGTAATTGTAACGCGGCAAGGTCGTCGGTAAGAAGAGCTGCTGTGTGATCTGGTTTGGCATCGAAGTGAAAGTTAAGGTCACCCAACAATGTGAAGTTGGCGGAACTGCTGACACGATCTGCCACAATCCGTGCTAGTTGGATGTGGAATTGTTTTGGGGGGCCGGGAGATCTGTATATGAGGGTGCCTGAGAAGCAGTTGTTCGGCGAGAGCTCCAGACTAAACGCTAGGCTTTCGCAGTCTGGGATGCTTTCTGCGATGATTCGGCAGAGGAACTGCTCTTTGTGAACAATTGCTAATCCTCCTCCTCTGCCTTTTGGGCGGTCTTGGCGGGAGATTTTAAAGCCAGGGGAATGGCTGTAACATAGGCTGGGTCCGAGTCTAAGGTGAGCCAGGTTTCCGTTAGGAAAACAATGTCGGGCTTGTGCACCTCCATCAAGAGTGCAAATTCGTTCTTATGCTTGGGCAGAGACCTACAGTTAAGCAAGAACATGCGGTACTCGTAGCACTGGTCCGAGGGTGGGGAGGGCTTGAGGGTGCATTTGCAGAGGTTGCATATATACGGAAGACAATCAACGTGGTAAGGATGCTGGATACAGTTCATTTGTAGGAGTCTTAGCTCTAAGAGTTTTTCGGAGCTGTACTGCCTGGGTTTCGTAGTAAATGGTGTTAGGGGGGTGGCCCTAGGCCCGGACTCGGCGCGGACGAGCGCAGACGAGCTTGCCTTATGCGCGCCTTCGGCGCGCCCGCTGCGCTCGTCCGCTGCGCTTCCGGCACATGCACATGTTTATAACAAGGGGGCAGTGAAGAGGGCGTGGCCTCGAGTGGGCGTGTCCCCGTCCTAGCGTGAGGGATCCAGCTGGTGGGACCGTCGATTTCGCCCTACCCAGCGTTCGTTTTTGGGTTGCAATGGGTGCCTGTGCACAGTAATCGTGTAGCAGACAGGAGGGTAAGTTTTAAAAGCAGAGTCAAAATTTTAGGATTTACACAATAAAACAAACAGTACACTGCTGCTCCCGGCTGTGCCTCAGGAGCTGACTGGCTATCAAGGCGCCTGTGTTAGAGCGCGCTATTTAGCTGAAATTGACGAAAAAGGGGCGTGGCCTCGAGTGGGCGTGTCCCCGTCCTAGCGTGAGGGATCCAGCTGGTGGGACCGTCGATTTCGCCCTACCCAGCGTTCGTTTTTGGGTTGCAATGGGTGCCTGTGCACAGTAATCGTGTAGCAGACAGGAGGGTAAGTTTTAAAAGCAGAGTCAAAATTTTAGGATTTACACAATAAAACAAACAGTACACTGCTGCTCCCGGCTGTGCCTCAGGAGCTGACTGGCTATCAAGGCGCCTGTGTTAGAGCGCGCTATTTAGCTGAAATTGACGAAAAAGGGGCGTGGCCTCGAGTGGGCGTGTCCCCGTCCTAGCGTGAGGGATCCAGCTGGTGGGACCGTCGATTTCGCCCTACCCAGCGTTCGTTTTTGGGTTGCAATGGGTGCCTGTGCACAGTAATCGTGTAGCAGACAGGAGGGTAAGTTTTAAAAGCAGAGTCAAAATTTTAGGATTTACACAATAAAACAAACAGTACACTGCTGCTCCCGGCTGTGCCTCAGGAGCTGACTGGCTATCAAGGCGCCTGTGTTAGAGCGCGCTATTTAGCTGAAATTGACGAAAAAGGGGCGTGGCCTCGAGTGGGCGTGTCCCCGTCCTAGCGTGAGGGATCCAGCTGGTGGGACCGTCGATTTCGCCCTACCCAGCGTTCGTTTTTGGGTTGCAATGGGTGCCTGTGCACAGTAATCGTGTAGCAGACAGGAGGGTAAGTTTTAAAAGCAGAGTCAAAATTTTAGGATTTACACAATAAAACAAACAGTACACTGCTGCTCCCGGCTGTGCCTCAGGAGCTGACTGGCTATCAAGGCGCCTGTGTTAGAGGATGTGCTCCTTGTGAAGGAGCAGAACACTGTCACTCACAGTGAAGTTAGAAAATGGCTGTAGTAGGCTGAGCCATTGCTCTCCGTGTGCTGTAGTGGGCTGAAGAAATATGTGAATCATACAGCAAGACAAGTGGATTGCAACTGTAAATGATTTTATAGTGCTTACTACCCCTGACTAGGAGTTATACTGATTTATGCAGGTAAGCACGCTGCTTCAGAACCCAACTTTGGTGGTTAATCCAATGGCAATTGGTTATTGGGATTAATATTGTGATCTAAAGGAACTATTTAATGCTTTTACTCCAACTTCTTGTACTGGATTACATTAATAAGAGTTAGGTGTGATTATTAGTGGGTGTGTGTTATGTGAACTCATGCAGATGCTGGTGGGATTAATAAAGTAGATAGGTTGTGATTTTTTTTTATTTGGATGAAAATGAGGGCAATTTGCAGAAATACAATAATAAAGATGATTTCAAAATGAAGTCGAATATCTGAAATCCCCTTAAGTATAATATATATATTTATATATATATATCTTTACAAAAATCAAAAGTCCTTGTCTAGCGCCAGACCTGAAAACGTTGACATTAAGTCCTGTTATTTTTAGTGATATTAGTCCCACTGTGTAGCTTTTACGACCTTTTACCCAGGCGCACTCAATGGAAATCCTAAGCATTGTTGCCATTCACAACCAGGTTCTTGCTTCTGGATCTCGAAAAACATTATAGGAGAAGTCCAGAATTAGTGAAATCATTCTTAATGAGCCGTATCAAGGGTCACAGCAGAGAATGAGCATCTCAAAGTCCATACAGCGCATCGGCAACCTTAGAAACGTCTCCCTTAGGACATGCCGCTATTTCAAGTTTTTGCTTTGATATCTGCTGATACACTTTCTTCACTGAAATGTTTAATGTTATTTTTATAAGTACCCTTTTCAGTCTTCAGGATGTAGCTGTTAGCTACTATCTACATTGAGAGGCAAAGTATATTCATCCATCCCCAAAATACAAAGTTAGTTAACCAACTAATTTTGATGGCGTTAACATCAAACATGCTTTACCAGTGCCACCATTAGCTCTCGCTAGTGTACTAATCAACCAATGGTTTACTGTTCATATGGATTTGCCGATAGTTTAATGGCACACTAGCCAACTAAACCCCAAAAAGGGATGATGGAGCATATTTCGAGTTGAAGATATTACCCATTAGAGAAACCGCTACCTAAGGTGCATAACAGTATATAAATGACAGGTGCATATGGCAAAATAACAATATTTACCATAGGACATATTATGCTGCTTCACTTCAGAAGGAATTCTTTCAGGTCCTAAATACATTATACAACACAACTTTACCACAATTGACGATGATATCTTAACATTTTCCCTGCTACTCCTTCTTTACTTTTTTGGCAATTCAATTAAGAAGTGCTATGCTGAACTTGATGTTTAGATGTCTGAACTGAATTCTTAGCCACAGAGAGCATGTCACATTCTATCACACCTATGACAGTAGTAACACTTGACTTAGACATTTAAACCTCTGTCTCTTAAATAAATAACCAGTTTAGTCTAACGCAGCTAAATCACCCTTAGTTCTGTACCAAACGTCAGTGTTTGAACCTCCACCTCGATGGCCATCTGGTGTGTTCTGTTGCTGGCAGCTGTTTAATACTTCTGTTTTCCCCAGGGTGGGTCCAAAATAAATAATGCTGTCATTTCGTCCCTTCTAAGAAAACAAATATTAAGCTACCCATCTGCACCAGTGCATTTCCATTCTATTTCTAATCTAACATACCCAACCAGTTCCTAGGGAGTGCAGTAGTGCCTCAGCGTCCGAGTTTTGCTGAGAGGAAACACATTTTATTTTCAAATCGGGCTGGCTTCCATCTGCTGAGATGCCTTGAACATTGGTTGTATCAAATGTAGGTGATCCAAGAAGGTACTTTAAAAAAACCAAAAAACACATAATGATATTTCTTCCACTTCTGACACTCCCATGAGATTCACGAGGTTCCTGTGTCACACATTGTCACTCATTGATCATACGAACAGCATCTTTCTGTGTCTCCATGGCAATATGCTTCAGCGTACCCCGTGCCTAATAATTCTGAACGCTTACCGTACTTGGCAGCAAAGTGATGTTGGCTATTTTGCAGGCACTAGCTTTCTATTCACCAGTGAAACTGCTTCAAGGCTCTCTGCATTATGTGTAAAGCGATCAACGTCAATGGACTAGAATTTCTACTCACAGCGTTTATTCCAGGTGCCTAGAACAAGAAGTTGAGAATTGCCAGAGAGCCATTCCCATTGCTAGTGGTCCTCCGAAGGAATGATTTCACCCAGCCCTCTGAATGACTTTAGATCAGTTCCCTCTTGGGGACTTCAAACCTGGCTCTTCCCAGTGAAAGCCGGCTTGCTTTTGTGCTGTGCTGATTTCAAACAGCAGAATGCCTCTTGTGGGGACAATCTCTATTCAAAAAAATCAATGAACACAACATAAAATAGCATGTGAAGAGTTTTAAAGTATTGTAAGCCCTTCTAAGCAAACTTTATTTTAGGAGAAACTTTTTACCCAATAAGAAGTTATCTATGTGCCTAATTCAGACACTCTTCATGCATTTATTTTCTTCCTCTTTGATTTTTGTCATACTTTTTATTTTGGCTTTTGAACATGTCTTATGGGAGACTGCGTGCCTGATGCCTGGAGAAAGCAGGGCTAGGATACTCTTCTTAATTGGACTCCCTGTAGTCGCTTCCACCTTTTTACTGTTTTAATTTGAATAATTTTAAATTATTATACAGTTTTTGGGTACGGGACCCTCATACCAAAAAGAAAATGAAGATTCCGAAGCCACATCGGTGGATACGGACCAGCACGCAAAATGCCACTTAGTCATAATGACCAAGAGCTGTTCAAATTGTTACAGAGATATATGTGCATAAATTAAATTCATATGTTCAGGTAATTGCCTGCAAAACACAATACTCATCCCCTGGCATTAATCTGTTTAATTATCAACAAAGTCGCTAAGTCTTGATCATTTTGTTAGGCCAGGGCGAACCCCTTGCAGAGAGACTCCAGGGAGACTCCCAAATGTAGCCATGAATTTATGGTCACATTTGTGATTCTCATGTGATTTACAGTTTATCACAAACTTATCATAATGTTTGGAACATTGTAGGAGATTATTACGATGCAGGACCAAGTATCCCATTCAAAAATGTGTCTGAAAAGTTTAAGATTTGGGGCAGAGGTGAGCAAGGGCTTCTTCAAATGAGGAATTTAGATGGCTGGTGAGGGATGCAAGAAGGAAGAATGTGGGGAATGAGACTGGAGATAGTGGGTAAATAAGTTATTAATAATACGACTCTATTAATATTTGGACAATCAGTTTTTTAATGCAGCTGATATGTGTTATGCAGGTCCCTGGTGTGAGCCTGAGCGGAAGTTCACCCTTTTAATGATATAAAATAATTATCAATGAGTTGGGTAATATTTGCAGCTGTTGTAAAAGCCACCAGACATAGTTAGTTTGTGATGTGCTATATGTGTTACTTACACACCTTCTTCCAATGACTCTTCTGTTAAAATAAGTAACTTGCTGGTTTAATGCTCTTGTTGCAGAGATTGTTCTTTCATAATTTGCAAGACAATAGTTAAAAACAGAGTATAGAAAAGTCAACCATTCAGTTTTCTGAATTTAGGGCATGAGGAAAAAGAGTACAATTGAGATGTCCAGAGTTAACAGCTGTTCTTCAAAGCCTACGAACATATAAAATCTGTGACCTATCGATTAAACATATACTGTAAGCGGCAGGCTCCTGTTGCACTTAGCTATTCTAAACAGTTCATTTTATTTTACCAGCTATGAAGAGGTATTTCCTTTTGTCTATTTATGAATCTTGTCACCCTACATACTTGAATGCAGAGCACTACTTTGCAGTAAAGTCTCAACAAATTGTTTACTAAAATTCCCAGACAACCCCCAAATATCTCCTGATAGTGCCAGAAACCCACAGGGCATTCAAAAAGCTTGTGAACTGCGAATTTCATGGAAAGTCAGAAAGTTTGAGCTTGTCCAAAATCCATTCGCCCAGGGACCGATTCAGTGCTGATGGTGCAGCCAGAGTTTACATTTTGGAGGTGGGAGGTGAATTCTGATTTTCTCTAGTATATCAGTGAACTTAAGTGCCTTTTAAGCTAATCAAACTTCTAAGGTGGATAATGAAGTTGTATGAAATCAATGGAAGGTGAACATTAACAAGTACAGTCAGCGCATGTTGGGACATGACGTATATTGAGGCACTCTCTGGTTCATGACATGATGAGTGAAATCTCTAGTTGGTTCACATGGGTGAGGATCTTTCTTGTCGTGCAGGGCCACTTCTTTTTAATATTTGTAAATCTAGTTTTATTATGGGTACTCAATAATAAATGAAGTTCCTTGGGTATGCCCTTAGGTATTTTTCATTCTTAAGTGGAGTAGACCAGTGCAATTGTCCTGAATTAGATATATAAGGACTCCCAACTCTACGAATTTCGGTTAGCGCCACTGGAGTGGCATTGTTTCTACCCCAGCGTGAGAGGTCACTGACCGCTCAAATATCTTTTTATGAATCAACGCAACTGTTTTCTAACTGAGATAGGACAAGTAGGACAATTGGTTTCAGTACTCAAGTATTTTGTGTGATAAGATTGTAGACATTAGGAGTACGTACTTAAATGTATGTATATTAATTTACCCTCCTGTGGGGATTGATATCACTAGATGTTACGCCTGCCAAAATAACAAGGAAACCCCCCACGGTTGGCAGTTCCACAGTGTCAGCTCCCAGAAGAGTCCGCGCAAATTGGTTCAATCCTGCTAGCGAGTTGACACTTTGCAGGTGGCCAGGCTGCTTGCAATGTGGGCATAGAAAACCTGGTCAGGATAAACAAGGCTGGGAGACTTGGCTGTGCATCCGTTACACTCTCTTGATGAGTTCTACACTTCTGGGCTGCCCCACACTCTTGGTGCATCAGCAGGACCCCACCCCCCTGTTTAGGCAGTTGTCACGGGACTAGGCATTCCTTCTGCTCTCTCAGCAGGTCAGGCAGGTTCATAGGCACCATTTAGGCCCACAACTCCTCTAGCAAGACTCTTCTAGCAAGATGGTACAGACTTCAGGTGGTGTCTCCTCACCATTGGAAGGTGGGCTGTGATGTGCACAAGTTCTGGGCCTCAATAGTTCTTGGAGTACTTTGTGCAACAATCCCTCGCTTGGTCATGAAGAAATTGGAACTGAAACCCAGTGGGATTGTTTGGTCATCCCAGTCTCATATTCCTTTTCCATACACAGGATGTTGATCCAACCGTTGGTGTTCTGGAACCAGTTTGAAGCGGTTCTGTTCCAAAAGTAACTTTGCCTTCTGCAGGGCAAACTCAGTTTTTGTTGACGGTGATGGATCTCACAGCAGGTAGTGACGATGCTTTCTCTAGCTGAAGAATCAAAACATAAGGACCATGAAATGGAAAGATTCAAAACCTGGCTATGTGTAGCCTTATGTAGCCATACTCTGCGTCTAGATAAAAAGGCATGCCTTACCTAGAAGATTCCCTCTGTGCAACAATAAAGAGCGCCGATTTCACCTACTCACACCCACCGTCAGCCACATGCCAGTGCCAGGAAGGGTGTGTTCAGCAGGCTCTTGCTAACAAAGGTCACTGCTGCATTTCTAAAGCAGCCCTGTAGCCATCCTCCCACACTTCTGTGCTTTTAGTCCTAAATATGAGCAGTAGAATGATGCAGCCTTTGGAAGCTGTACCACAACCTCCATCTTGTGCTGTTTTAACATGGGCATCTAAAATGTTTTCCATTGATATCTGCAACCATACACTCACAAAAACCATAAAATACTGCTACAAGTCACCAAAAACACGCACATGGGGATTTCAGTGCGATGGTCAGGTCACTACATTCAAGAAGAACTTGAATCGAGTGGAGTCTGTATGCACCACATGCATACCTAAAAAGGAAAAAGGTTGGTTTAGCGTTATCATTCAGAAAACCGTGCGCTGCCACCACCGCCTACTGTATGTGTCTGAGGATATGGAGTATAGCCCTGTGTTAACTAGAGAGTGCTCTTGCTGTTTCTCTCTAGATCTTAGAGCCAGGGCCTGGGTCTCACAGTTACTTACAAGGCCTACTCCTCAGTGCGAACTCAGGATTATCCTGCGCGCTGGACCACCAGTATCACAATATGATATAAACCAAAGCTGGGGTCACTCAAGGCAGGGGTACACATCTGTACTACCATGCAGGGGACCTTCTCGTCCCAACAATACCATTACACTTTAGATAGTGTTGCCCTCAAGCATAGACCTGTCAATTCACAGTTAGCAGTGGGTTTTTAAAAGTGGTATTATAGTTGAGTCAATTTTTACATCATAATATGTTCGGATTTTACCTTTTCAGTGTAATTACAGGTATTTATTTTTAGTTTTATTAATTTACACACATTTCAGGGAGGTTATAGGAGGCACCCCTAACAGTGTGAACCCTGTAACTGTTAACTCCATGAATTCTTAACTACTATAGGATTCTACTGCCATTATTTTGCATAATAAAAAGCTGCACGAATGAATATTTTCTTTCCACCATGGTTGAAGGCTAATCACTTAGCTTGAAGATAACAACTGGCAGTGTCAACATCTCATAAATAGACAGGTTTTTTTCCTTCACTTTTTTATCTAGCCTGTGAAAGATTCATTTTTGTTTAGTTTTTTTTTTTTTGGAAGTGACTATTTTGATAATTGTGGAGGTTTGCTTTATAATTTACTGTATACAAGTAATTGCATCAAGTTATAGTTCTTGTTTTCGGGAATTATTACAACAATTGTTTTCCTTATTTTCGAATAAGCATGCATATATGTATTGTGCAGGCTGCACTATTTTTATTTTCTTAACTTTGGCGCCGTTTATCGAATTTGCATGGTACTTTTCAATAAAAAACAAAGGTAACTTATTATTTTGAGTAAGTGCACACTTCCACTCTAGAGTAAGTTTACTACTTTCTGTATTCACAAACTGCACTTTTGTAGCAACTTGCACTTTTGTACTACACCCATCACTAAACATGGCCAACCACTGGTAGTTAAACACCTTCCCATAAAAAACAATGGAGGGACGGACTTACTGCAAAAGTGTACGTTACTACAAACTTGTAAGCTACTACAAAAGTGCAGTTTGTGAAAACCGAAAAGTAGTAAACGTACTCAAAAGTGGAAATTACTACAAAAGTGCAGTTTATGAGTAGCACTTTGTAATATATTTTGTAGTACTGCTGTTGTACTACAAAATGCATTTCAAAGTGCAGTTTGTGAATCATGCCCTTAAAGTTTAGTCTGTCAAGTTCCACACAGACGGGTCCAGTGGGTGCCAAAAAAAGCTGCATCAAGACAGCAACATTTCCCATTTTATCTCCCGTAGGAGTCTTTGCTCGTTGATACAGAGCAAAAGACTCAATGGAACTTCACCAAACGTGGCGTTAAAGTGGAATTTTTCAAGGACGTGGCTTTGCTTGGTTTGGTGTAAATCCAGAAGTTAGTGGTTACAATGTGTTCTGGTGTGGCCATAGAGAGCTAATAGCATGACAGTTGCAAAAGTATACTTTTGATTTATCTATAACTTCAGCGCATTTTGACAAATTTGCACTAAATTTGGCAGATGCTTAACATGTTTGATTGCTCTTGGTATTTTCACTTTTTGCACATTCGTTAAGGGGGCACAGAAAAAGCGTGAGGTTGGGGGAAAAGAACTCTTTTTCTAATAGCTTTGGCATCACTTAAGTAATTCAAATTAAATTGGGCAGACATTTAACGTGTTTATCCTTCTGTTGGGAGACAGATTTCGTGCAGATCCATCAAGGGGCTAAAATGTAAAAGTGGGGGCAATAAAATGTTCCTGTGCTAATAACATTGCTGCTCTTAAATGAATCTGCATGAAATTTGGCAGGCTGTTCACATGTTAAGACAGAGGAGTACCCCATCTTCTTACATTTGTTACACAACCAAGCAAAATGTTAACTCCTGTCTTCATTAACATGCTCCAACCAAATAGGGTCCAATATTACTCACTCTTAAATGAATTAGAGGCCCCCCAAAGACCAAATAACTGAAGTAGCAACTTATTAATGTTACACCAACATCTTTATTGACTGCATTTCCTTATACCTAAACTGTTTCACTCACAAAATTAATATTTCAAATGTATCTTTAATTATCATAATTTAAATATATAACAAATGACAACCATTTGTTTAATAACATACAACCTTCTCTTAAAAAAACAATATGAACGATCATAATATTTAAATGACTGAAACTCGTACACTGTGTTAACTATTCTATTGTATACATGCAATCATTCATTTATATATCCCATCTATCTATACCCTGTTGTTTTATATGAATGTATGTAAAGTGAGTCCTTCATCATCCTTCCTTGTCAACATTCTGTATACTGTTACAGCACTTGTGGTTCTAAACAAGTCAACCCCATGTTTCTGATAATGTGATGTTTGTTCCCACTATCTTCAGTTATTTATATGTAATATAAATAACATATACAACCAAAATATCCTCTGCATGCATCTGTCCTCAATATTCCTTATTCACCATATACACAGTTGTCACTATAAAATAAACTAAGGGGCACCCCAGCCAACATTCATAAACATAAGGCAGGATGTTGGATGCTCATAAAGGAACCTTTTTTTATTTTTTTATTGACATTTTCCAAAGAAATGACATACAAAAGAAAAGAATAAAGAAAAAGAAACAGGCAGTCATGACCAGAATTTACATAATCTGTGGTAGTACAAGGAGCACATATTAATCAATAGGAATATCCCCAGTGGCTAGTACATGTCTAACAAATACCCATGGTATGCAACCACATTTACACTGCTGGTTTTGACCTTACGGCAATTGTCATGAACATGCAGTGATTACCATCATGTGGAGTGGTACTGTACAACATAGTTAGGATCAGGAGGCAGCGCTACTTATGTCCTTTGTCCCTACAGTACCTATGATGTCTGTGGAGGCGTATTGTTAGGCTCCTGCGAACGCTGTAGGTATGCTAACAGGGGTTGCCAAATGTACACCGGTCTAGAGGCGGGCGGCTGCAATTGAGCATATGTATCGCTGGTGGTGTTGCAATATGTCATGCTGTGCAACCATGTGCGGAGTGTGGGACTAGTTTTACCCGCCCACCTAAGGTCCACTTCGTGTTTGGCTAGCAGAAGCGCTATCGCTACAAAACGACGCCGGGACATGGAGAGGTCATGGACATACCCCAATAGGGCAAGGAGAGGCGATGGTGCTATGTCCATTTCAACCATCTTAGATATCTCACTGAAAATCGATGTCCAATAAACCTCCAACTTGGGACATGTCCACGTCATATGGGAAAAGTCCGCATGCGGGGCATTACATTTTGGGCAGGCGTCAGACCGCGCTGGGTCAATGCGGTGTAGAGTACTGGGGGTAAGATATACATGCCGCAGAAACTTAAAATGTAGCAGTTTATGACGATGGTTCGGCGAGACTTTTTGCGTTTGCTCACAGCAACGCTTCCATTGAAGGTCAGTTAAGAGATGTCCAAGATCGCCCTCCCAGGCAGCCCTCACCGCCGCGTCTCTGCTCAGGAGTCGTTCTATCGCCCCCTTGTACAGTCTAGCAACCAAGTGATTCCCATCTCCTCCGCTAATGACCCCAGTCAGAAGAGGGAATTCAGTGGGCGCCAATGGGTAGCTCTCAATGCAGGCACGGAGCGCCTTCTGTACAAGCATTAGCACAAAATGGTCTAAAGTCGTGGCCTCCTGGAGTCGAGGGTCCTCCGTGCGCGAGAATATGTGCCCCCCAGGGAACAAGTCCCCAAAGGTATGTAGTCGAAATTTAGATAGTGTGCGTTTGACTAGCACCTCCTGCAGGATAGGTATCCAATTGTTGCCAGCCAAGGGTAGTGCGTGAGAGTACAGGTCACTCATGCCAGTCACCTTCGCCAGCTTGCGCCAAGCCCAGCTCGTGGTGGATAGCGTTTGAATATCACGCAGATCCTGAGGGAAGCCGCGCGGCAGCAATGTGTGAAGCGGATCCAGAAGTGCCAAGTCCGCCTCAGGCCGATAGTATGGGATCCGGATATTCGTGTTATACCAGTGCCAAGCAAAACTGGCCTGGGCAACCAAATAGTAAATGTGCAAGTTCGGTACGCCAAAACCACCTCTCTCATATTGTAGCACCAAGGTGTCCCATCCAACTCGAGGCTGTCTCCCACCCCACACCAACCTCCCAAGCAAAGTGCACAGTCTGGTAAAAAAACAGTTATAGAGAGGGATTGGGATGTTCGTAAAAAGATACAGAAACTGCGGCAACACCACCATTTTTATTAGGGCTATTTGGCCTGCCATGGACAGGGGGAGTCGCAACCATCGTTCTACGTTGCTTTCGAGCCTTTCGACCGCCGGGCCATAGTTCAACTGCAAGAAAAGGTCCCGGTCCCTATGGATACGGACACCTAGATACTTGACCGAGTCGTCACTCCAAGTTAATGGGTAGTCCCCCGTTCTGGCGCAAACCGCATCGGTCAGCGGGAGCACCTCTGATTTACCCCAATTGATGTGTAAACCTGACAAGGTGCCATATCTAGTAACCTCGCCAAGCAGCGGTGGTAAGTTTTCATCAGGGTGCCGCACATATAATATTATGTTGTTGGCATAGAGTGTGAGCAACAACGGTCCAGTCTTGAATTGTAAACCACGGTGGCTGTGCTTACTCTGTAAATGGCGCACCAACAGGTCTAGCGCCAGTATAAAAAGGAGGGGGGACAGGGGGCATCCCTGCCGCGTCCCACGGGTAAGAGCGAATGCCCTAGTCCGTGTGCCATTGAGGCGGATGCAGGCCATCGGCTGGGTGTACAACAGTCTGATCACTGTCAAACCGTTCAGGGATCCCCAGGGCAGAATGGTGACATAAAGGAATAGCCATTCCAGTGAATCGAACGCCTTTTCGGCGTCCAACAGCTCCGCTATAGCTGGTAAAGTCGGTTCAAGCCTATTAAGAGTGGTGAACAGTGTGCGCGTGTTCAGGGCCGTGGATTTGTGTGGAATAAAGCCTGATTGCGCTGGGGAGATGTGTTGCTGAATAATCAATGCAAGCCTGATGGCAATTACTTTAGCAAGGATTTTATTGTCAAAGTTCAATAGTGACATGGGCCTGTATGAGAAGCATTTCAAATGGTCTTTACCGGGTTTAGGTATTAAAATTATGACCGCTTCCCTTAGAGTGGGCGGAAGTATCCCCTTATCCACTGCCTCCTGGAAAACGTCAATAAGATGGGGGACTAACAGATCTTTATACTTTTTATAGAAACAGCCTGTAAAACCGCCCAACCCAGGTGCTTTGGCGCCACCAAGCGCGACAATGGCACTCATCAAGTAACCTTGATGGGAAGGGAGCTTTCTCTGGCTTCAGTGTATGTCTTGATCATGGGCAAGATGCATTTCTTAAACAAGACATCCAGGAGATTCTTTCGGTCACTACAAGTCCCCTTATTAAAGCAGGGGGTCTGGGATTTGATCTTAAAGAGCAAACTAGACTGCTACATTCGGAGGGTGGTGGGGAGCAGAGTCCTATTGGAATCAGGAAACCAGAGGCTGAAGGACATAGGTCTTGTGGATAGTTAGCAGAGGACATGTCATAGGGAAGTATATTTCTCTCATTCTTCCACTTCACACAAGTCTTATGCTAGAACAGAATACACAATCAAGATGGAACATGAAGTTATGTCTTTATCTGACCATGTTTCGCCACAAGCCACATAAGATGTCACACATCCCAATGGGGAACACTGCATTATTGGCATTTTAACACACATTTTCTTAAAGTTAGAGACGCCAGAGCGAAGATCCGCTCCCAAATCAAGGAGTTTTTGATACATAACAAAACTGTGGAATGGACACTCATTGTATGGGACTCCCTCAAGGTCGTTATCGAAAGAACTTGCATAACTAAGACACAACAAAAAGAGTGTATTATTAGATCTGAAGGACCATCTTCAAAAGTTAGAAATACTTCACAAGAGAACCTTGTCACATAAGGTTTGGAGGCAGATTGTTGACATCAGAGGGTAATTATGCATGCTAGAATTGGGTAATGTGGAATAATGCCTGAAGGATTTAACACAAATTCTGGGGAGGTGAAAGCAAAGTATAGAGCCTGCTGGCCTCTAAATTGAGAAAATGAAAAACCCTATCTCACATTCTGTCTATTAAAAGAAAAGACAAGACACATTCTTACGAAGGAGCACAACAAGAGAGAGGTCTTTGGGGAGTACTATCGGGCTGTCTATTTTGCTAAACCAGTGAACCTGGCAGAAGCACTTAGCTAAAGGGGGTGGGCATATCGGCTACTAGAGATATTACCTGGGCTGATACACTCCGACCAAGAAAGGGTAATCCTCAATAGGTGATCCTTAATAGACTTGTGGGAGACAGTACTAAGAAAGTTATCCACCTAATAGATGTTGCCAATAAGGAAAAAAGGGAATAGGCCTGCCCGCATTGGATGCTGAGAAATGCATTTGTCTCTGTGGACTTCACCTTCCTCAGAGAATCCCTGAGATGTAGGGGTCTGGGCAAGCACTTTATCTCCAGGGTGATGTTGGTCTATCATAATCCATTTACAAAGTATAGGTTAATCACCCATAGGCAGAACCGGTGCACGTTGAACAGGGGACTAGGCTCGTTACCTTAAGCAGCTGGCACAACAGTTGCACAAGCAACACCATTCTGGGAACGTCTCTGGGGATTGATAAAATCAAATTGTCCCTCTTTGCAGCTGATGTTTTGGTGGCACTATTCAAGCCTAAACCTGTGCCCTCTAATGAAGGAATTACGAGGTTTGGTAGGATGGCACAACATAACTGATTCAGAACTTCTGGGGCTCCACTTGTCCTGAAGCAATAAAATCTAGTTAAAAGCCAACTCCCCATTTATTTTGAGCCATAATAATAATAATTTCTCGACATATACCACAGGACATCCATCAGGAGCATCCATGATGGTAATTGTCATCCACTTTTGAGGGAAGTTTGAAACGAACTCCAAAACTGGTATAACCATGAGCTCTCCTGGCATGGCTGGATCACCATGTTAGACTTGGCATCCTTGGCATGTTTCTCCCCGGTTTGTCTTCTACCCTCCTGTTTTCTGACTTCGGCTTTGTTAGTTTTAGAACTCTGCACACTTTACCATTGCAAGCTAGTTCTAAAGTACTTGTACTCTCTCTTTTAAATATGGTAGGTAAAATTGGCTTACAACCAATTGACCTATTTCATTTACTTGTAAGTCCCTAGTAAAGTGGTAATACCTGTAGCCAGGGACTGTAAATTAAATGCTACTAATGGGCCTGCAGCACGAATTGTGCCACACACTTAAGTAGCCCTTTAAAAAGCCCTCGGGCCTGCGTTTTAAACTGCCATTTCCACCTGATAAAATAAACCTTTTGTCAGGCTCAACTTTTTCTTTTTAATACATATACATCATCCCTGAGGTAGGCTCTGAACAGTCCAGAGGGCAGGGTGCGGTGTATTTAAAACATAGGACATGTATTTTTAAGTTTTACTTGTCCAGGTAGTGCAAGGCCTACCTCTCCCATAGGATAACTTTTTTTTTTTTTTAGAGTTTTATATAGCTCGAACTAGACCAGAAGATATCGGGTATCAGAGCGCTTTACATAGTACCAGTATTGTTACATGAGAACACATTCATTTTTGTTAGGCACAGGGGGGATTAAGTGATTTGCCCAGAATCACAGGATGTTGAGCGCCGTTGCGAGACTCGAACCCGGTTTCCCAGCATCGACCTCGACCACTCTAGCCGTAAGGCTATATCCTCTATATTTATATTTAATAAGCCTTAACTTACACTTGGGAGAAGGTAGACAGGTCATGCTTTGTGTCTAGAGAAATGTAATAAAAAGTCTTCTTAAATGGTTAAGTTGGATTTTTAATCACAAGGCTGAAAATGCCAATTTTAGAAAGTTGACATTTTCGTGTCCTAACCATTTGATGCCTGCAGCCTGATATGGGTCTCATGACTAGGTGTAGCTGGTCTTTGTTTATTGCTTCCAGACTGTGATACAAAGGGAAAATAGATGCTGGAAGGTTGGCCCACTCTAGGTTAACAAGGGGGAGCTGTCACCTACCACACTTGTACATCACAAAGGCTGCATGCATTTACGATACTTCTACTAAAGCTGTTAACACTGTTTAAGCCCCATTCAAGGTCAAGATAAGATCTCTTCCAGACATCTCTAACAGTATGCTGGAATGCTTGATTTTTATTATTACTTAGCTGTGTAAAGCAGATGCTTTAGCCATAGAACGTTTGTGGCATTTCCTATTCATGTCTCTTTACATTTCTTGGCACTTTAATAATAATAATAATGACATATGTAAAGTGCAACAAATACCCGGAGGTGTCCTGGCGCTATCTAGATCCTCTGAGACTGCTGACAAATGGAGAACATAGAATAAAAACCTGCTCATTGAGAGAAAAGCCACGTGTTTAGTCCTTTCCGAAAGGACAAAAGATCCATCGTATTTCTTAAGTGGAATGGCAAATCGTTCCAGGCTTTTGCTGCACCATAAATGAAGCTTTTGCCGTCACCCCATCGGGCTTTGTTTATGCGCGGCACCAAAACCAGCTTGGCTCCTTTTGACCGCATTGTTCTTTCGGGAATATACCACTGAAGTCTGTGCTTTAGGTAATCTGGACCTATGCCACGGAGCCTTGAAACGTACTCTGCTTTTGACTGGAAGCCAATGAATTTTTTTAATATCATTGGAAACCGAGGAAAATCTCGACGTTCCTGAAAACAATCTGACTGCAGCGTTCGGTAGCATCTGCAATTTATTCAGAGATCTTTGTTGAACATTTAAATAGAGCCCGTTGCAATAGTCCAGTCTTGCCATTACAAGGGCCGTAACCACAGTTTGTCTGCTTTCCCAGGGCAAAGAAGGCAACACTTTCCTCAGCATTCTGATAACATACATAGTTTTTGATACCACAGCATTCACTTGAGGCTCTAAAGTGAGTCTATCATCAAGTATTATGCCCAGGTTTTTTACCTTTCTAGTGGGAACAGGGAGAGTGCCCATCGAGTCCGGCCACCAATTGGGTGTCCAGAAGTTAATGTTGTTACCAAACAGTATCACCTCGGTTTTTTCAGAGTTTAGCTTGAGGCAATTCTTAGCCATCCAGCTGCCCACTGCTAACATACACTCCCGAAAGCGTCCTTCAATACCAGCCTCTTTCCCAGGTGTCAGAGATACCACAATTTGCGTATTATCCACATAGGAGGTAAGGCCAAATCCAAATGCATCTATGACAGGGGCCAGCGCACTGACATAAATGTTAAAAAGAGTTGGACTGAGAGATGAACCCTGAGGGACCCCACAAGGCGATGTGAAAGGTTTGGACTGAAAGTCCCCTAGGGCCACAATTTGTTTTCTGTCCGCAAGGAAGGATCTTAAAAGATCCCAAGCTTTCCCGCGAATACCACATGTTTTTAAACGGTTCATCAATATTATATGATGGACCGTGTCGAAAGCGGCGGACAGATCCAACAGGATCAGTGCCGCCCTGCCTCCCTGATCCACAGCTTCCCTGATCTCTTCCGTAGCTTTAATGAGTGCGGACTCTGTGCTGTGCCCTGCCCTAAAGCCATAGGGATCAAGCACTTGTGTCTCTGCTAGGAAGTGACTGAGTTGTTTGTTCATAATTTTCTCGACCAATTTCGCCGGTAGAGGGAGTCTAGAGATTGGGCGAAAATTATTCGGATCTTTGGGGTGTAGATTCGTTTTTTTTAGAAGGGGCAAAATGAATGCCAGTTTCCAACGCATAGGGAAATAGCCTTTTGCGAACATCAAATTAAATATGACCGTCAGTAAGTCAATGATAGGGCCCGGGGACAGTTTAACCACCTCAACAAGGCAGGTATCATAAGGTGAGCCTGAGTTTACCTCCATGAGGGTCTTTTGTGTGTCGCTGGGGGAAACTAACAGGAATTTATCGAAAGTGGGGGAGAGAGCCCTTATTGACGTGAATTCCCCACTGGCCATATTCGCCTTGCCAGTGCTTGCTTCACTAAAAGCCGCAAAGATAGCTTCCACTTTGGACAATAAAAGAACTTCGCCAGTTCTTCACTTTGTAGGCATTATAGGATTGATTTTTTCGGCGTAATCAATTTGGTGATTATGATCAAATTCTAAATGTTGTAATAAACATTGCACGTTAAAAATAAAGTTAATATACAAGAGCTATGCTATATTTTACAACTAAACAGGCAGCTACAAGTGCAGTTACCTTGCAGACAACAGAGTCATGCTTTAAATGGTGCAGCAGGTGCAGTAGCACCAGGCCCAAAAGTTGCTAGAATTTATCTAAAAACACATAATAATGCTATACTTGACTACTAAACAGGCAGTCACAATTGCAGTTACCTTGCAGTTAAAAGGGACTTGATTTGAATGGCGAAGAAGGAGCAGTGGCACTGGGGCCAAAAGCTCTAGGGACCCCATTGAACCCAGATTATTGCTAAAATGTAAAACTAAACAGCAGTCACAAGTGCAGTTACCTTGCAGACAGCAGGGCCATGATTGGAATAGTGCAGCAGGTGCAGTGGTACCAGGCTCAATAGTTGTCAGAACTCCTCTAAACACGTAATATTGCCATCTTTTACTACTATAGAGGCAAACACTATTGCAGTTACCTTGCAATTGAAAGGGGTTTGATTTAAATGGTGCAGCAGGTTCAGGGGCATCGGAGCCAAAAGTTGTCACAACTCCACTAAACACTAAATATTACTATATTTGACTACTAAACAGGCAGTCACAAGTGCAGCTGTCTTGCAGGCAATAGGGTCATTATTTGAATGGTGCAGCATATCCAGTGGGACCGGGCCCAAAAGTTGTCAAAGCTCCTCTAAACACCTAATATTGCTATATTTTACAACTAAACAAGCCATATGTGCAGTTATCTACCAAGCTCTAGGGTCATGATTTTAATAGTGCAGCAGGTGTAGTGGCATCGGAACCAAATGCTCCAGGCACCCCACTGAGCACCTAATATTACTATACTTTATTCCTAAACAGGCAACCACAAGGGCAGTTACCTTGCAGACAACAGGATCATATTTTGAATGGTGCAGCAGGTGCAGTAGCACCGGGTTCATGATACCCAGTGTGATGCTGTTGCTTGCACCACCCTAAAGTCTGCACTGCTGGCAGAGGGACTTGTACTTAAAACAACATTTTGCGAAAAGGTCATGTGCAATAAAGTTAGGTTGAGTAGATAATTTAAGTCAGTAGCCCTGCAGGTTCGACCAAATGTTTCAAAATTGTAGAGGTCTGCTTTGCACATTGCCCAAGTTAATCATTTAATCTTTTATTGACTTTTGGGGTTCACCCTTATGGGATATTATCCTTGAGTTGGCTCAGGTGCCTTCCGAGCCACCTCAAGAAAGTCCTGAGGCTCTGGTGACTCCGAGACTCTGGCTACAAGTGATGTCTGACCTGAATGCCGCATATAGTGAATGGGGAATAACCACTTCTGCTAGTGAGAGAGAAGTGGGACAGAGGGACCTGCCAATCGAAAACTTGAGCCCTGACCTATTACTTATGCATGCTGTATTTCACTTTGTGTTTGTGTACAAATACTCCTTTGTTCATAAAAACAAGTATATGATTGAACAAACGTTTATTGCTGCTGCTTAATATACTTTGAGTTGTGAGCTTGTGTTCAACACCTGCATCTACTGTCCCCTAATGCCACACCCCAGAAAGCAGGAGCGTCAGTAACCCCCTACCTCAGCAGCTTCAGCGAGCGTAGGTGTTGGAGGGTAATTCTTTGCAACAAAGAACATTTCTGTTGTTTTTATGGCTCCTTCAACTTTGATCAAAGACTCTCATCTTCAGGAAGCTAATAAAAAAAACAACCTTGTACAGCCTAAGGGCGAAGGGAGGGAGAGGAGAAAGGAGAGATGAAGAGATGAAGAGAGGATGGACAGATGGATGTAGAGTGGGATAGATGAAGAGGAGAATGGAGGCATGGATTGATGCAGAGATAGATAGAGAGAAGGATGGAGGGATAGATAGGGAAAGGATGGAAGATAGATGACTGAAGAGAATGAAGATTGGATGGCAAGAAAAGGTAGATTGACAGATGAAAAGAAAGAAGGAACATAAGATGTATGGATGAGTACATTGGAACGAAAAGTGGTAATGGACGAAGAAGGAAGGAAAAAGACAAAGAAGAATGGAGAGAAGAAAGGATGGATACACATAAAGATAGAGAGAAGAAAGGATGGATGGATGAGCAGATGAATCGAAAAAGTACAGAAAGAATGGAAAAAGGAAAGCTTGCAAAAAATTGAGAAAAAGACAAAGGAGGATGGAGAGAAGGAAAGACAAAAGACTGGAAAAGGAAGGAGAGAAATTTAAGAGTTTAAGAATTCCCAAAGGAGTGGTCTCCTGATAATTGCCAGATTTGCTTCTCTCACCCACTCACTCAGTGATATTTGGGATATGGTTCAAAGTGGGGGTATTTTATTTTTATGGCTGCTACCTTGCCGGGATGCCTTGAACTTCTCAACTCATTAACCTACTGAGAGTCAAGTGCTGAAGGGGTACTTGGCCCAGTTGCTCAGGACCCAAAGCAAGTTCGGCCCCAGAACTTCAGGAGTGAAACTCCTCAACCCCCACCGTTAGGCCGTGTAGCTCCTGCTTGCCCCGTTGTCCTCTGAAGGGGTTTATGACACATCCCCACTTTCATTTTCTTTCCACAAAGTAATTCGTTGATCTATTTTATTTTGAGAAGACAGAAGGAAGAACATTTGGCCTATTTAAATGTAGCCAGTTTTGTGCACTTTAGGCTTCTTCATGGCCAAATTAAGCTTTTCAAAGGCTCAAATCGGCATATTTGAGGTAACTAATTTGGCGCATTGTTTTGCACTACTACTATTAACTCAATTTGCCTATGTTCTTTTTTTATTTTACCATAACGTCAACATTTTTTTTGTCTGCGATTTATTCCCACAGTAACAAATTTCACCTCTAATGGGAAGGGAGCTAGAGACTGCAAAATACTTCTATATCACTGTTTATTCCATGGTTTGTGTGGACTCTGATTTCAAAGGTTCCTTTGAAAATTGGCGGCCTAAGCTCCGTCTGCGGAAGAAGCTGATTTTTTTGATGCATATATTCAAATGCTTGTTTAGCTGGAAGGGGAATTTGTTCTGATATGTAGGAAGTTGTTTTTGCTGCTGTGACACGATGGATATAATCTCCCTCCTGTTTATACTTTTGTATTCATTTTTACATTTCATTTCATTTCATTCACCGAGGTCTTCTCCTTGGTCTCTCCCTGTCTTCTTCTAACCAACCCACTAGTCTGTGAGCCAGCAGCGCCTCCTGCACCTCTACACGTTCCACTCACCATTTGTATTTTATTTTTTGACATTTCTTCCAAGGGCTCAATAGCTGCAAACTGCTTGTGGTGGCTCACTTTTTTAGAGCAATAAAGTAAAAGGCACACAATTGATGGACGAAATGCAGAACAAATCAAAACATTCACCCCCAGTCAAGAGATCTGGGTTAAATCCATCATTATTTTGCTCCCCATGCCACCCCAGTTTAGACCTGGCCATATGCAAATCAGTCTTGACCCTGTGCCTCATGGGAACAGTCCAGCCTGAACTGCCAAGCTAGGTCCTCCCTGGACCAGAAACAAGCATCCTGGGACCGGTTTCGGGGTTTCAACCCTCATCAGCGAGGATAGCTTAATTCCAGTGGCACAGTAAGCCCAGGACCCACGTCTGGGCATACCTGGAGCACTTAGGGCGAGAAAGCAAAAGACACACAATTGATGGATGGAATGCAGAACAAATCAAAACTTTCACCCCCTATCAAGAGATCTGGGTTAAAAACATCATTCTTGCAGTTCGGGCTGGACTGTTCCCATTGGGGCGCAGGGTCAAGACTGATTTGCATATTGCTGGGTCCATACTGGAATGGCATGGTGAGCAAAAAAACGATGGATTTAGGCCCAGAGCTCTGTACTGGGGTGAGTGTATGACATTGTTCTGCATTCTGTCCATCAATTGTTCTTTTCGCATTTGTCACTTCTGTTTTTGGTGCTCCTGTGCAATTCATTTTATTTTTTATTGTCTGCTCTTAAAACGTCAGTCGTCCATATGGAAATAGTATCTAAAAATGGTTGCAGGTTTGTTGTCACAACAAACACACAAACATGTGGAATGGTTTTACTGCCAAACCAAAAGTATTCTGACATGGCCACCATGCATGTGCATGCGTTGTGACGGATGAGTGGCCGCTATGACATATGTGTTAATACTAACGCAAGCAAGGAAGGCTTGACAAAGCCAGTAGGTTTTTTGCTGACTTTTAAAGGCAAACTCTATTAACTTTGCAATGCTTGTTTTATTATTATTTGTTGCCAGCGGTCCTTATTAAAAAAATTTACTTTTGGAATGTTTGAAATGTTCACATTGCAATGAGGATCATTTGATGAGGACCAAGCCATTAATTTCTCTAAGGTTGGCAGATGTACTGAGGGAGAAGTTAAGAGGCGGGTGTGGTAATAGACACAACACGCTTCATGTAGGCCTTAGTTAAATATTATGGAGAGGGTATTCCAAAGGAAAGACTTTCCTAGGATGGTATAACAGATAATGGAGTTCCACTCCTCTATTTGCTTTTGAGCACTGGTGCATCCTGAGTCTGCCATCTGAAGATAAAAGGGGTGATGGACTAACTCACTGGAACGGTTGTGTTAAGTCTTAATTGCCCCTGTTGATAATTATTTAAAAGATAAGCATGAAAGAATACAGTTTGACTCAACTTGCAGCTCTAAGGACGATGTCTGCTGAGCAGCTGCTGGTAACAAAATGCTCCGCCCTAGGTCGATAACGCGGATTAAATTGAAGGTATGAAAATGCAGTGTGAATGGAAGGAGGGGACGTTAGGTATCTCTGCAGATCCTTGAGGTGTGTTTGTTGGGGAATTAGACGTCAGGCCTAGATGCCTTCCCAGGCGTAAAATAATCAAAGTCTCTTCGAATGGGCGATTTTATGTGCAGGTTGCCGCCATATTCCATGGATTTGTGTAACTCCATAACAAAGGACAGTGTCATGATGTTTTTGTTGCCCTTACCTTCCAGATGTGGGAGTGGGGTGTGTGCATATTTGTTTGGAGATGTTATATTCATAGTGTTGTCAGTCTTATAAGAAGAAAGTTGTGATATCTTATCTCCGGTCTTTGGAGCTTTGTTTCAAATTTGGAGTTATGTGCATTTTTTTTAGAAAACTAGGAGGCACCATTCGAAAAGTAACGGTAGAGCTCAACATAGTTGATTGCGGACTGTGAAAGCGTAAATACCTTCCTACCCTTACTTCCGGCGAGGTGTTGTATCATCGGGGTGGGCCACGTGATGAAGAACTCTTGTTTCATCTCCCCTGCTGTAGGGGGTTTACATCGAAGTTACTATAATCCGTTGTTCCTACTCGTTTAAAGAGACGTTTGGATGAAGACATATCTGCTATGCATAGATATTATCAGCACTAATCCTTTATGGGTTTCCGGAGTAGCATGCTCCAACACCCCATCAGGGGTAACAAGCACTATATACATACAAACCTTCTATCCTTCTGATATCCTTCCGAATCCAATTAACTGACTAACCTATCCACCACTTAAAATGTACTTGCATGTTTCACTATACTAATTCAACACTAATCCTCTATGGGTCCTGGAGTAGCGTGCTACTCGCCAAAAAAGTGCTTTGACACCTTGTCAGGGGTAGTAAGCGCTATATAAATGCAATTACAATACAATACAATATTCTAAACATAATTTCAAAACCGTTTCATAAGCTGGATGTGAGTGACCCACTGTGGCATTCACAGACAACATGCCATAGGTAGGTGGTAGTACAGTTGTCAATTGCCCCCCTTAACTTAAATGTTTTTCTGTATTCCTGATTGTATATCGATTGCCTAGGAGTAGCTTTGGACTTGAAAGGAACGTGTATTTGTGATAAAGTGAAAAAAGGGGAATTTAACCACGCTTTATATATTTTATTGTATCCTCCATACAAATAGAAATATAGTTGCATATTTCAAGACAAAACACCTGTGTAAACGTTCAATTGAAAACATCTGTGGACTGTACAAGTGTTATATTTAGGTAAACACTTTCGTTTTCTGGCTTTTCGAATGCTCAGAGAGCACGGCTGCTTTGAAATATTTAAGTGTGGGGGGGGGCGCTAAAGGTTCCTTTTTATACCTTTTTTTAATAACATCTATTGGGGTATTTTCATTTGTATAACATCGTACAAAAGCTGCATACTAGAGGTGTTGAACCTTGAAATGAGCGGTGGGAATAAAGAACAGCATGTAGGCGAATAACCAGTGCACAATAAGTCAAAATACTACAGATGACAATGATCAAAGGGGCCTATGTTATAGGTAATAACCTTGTAAATAAGATCGCAATCCGTGCTGATATGTTGAACATCAAACAGTGAACAGAACCAATGTCCCAGGAGAAATTGTGGTAATGTCAAAGAAAGAGAAAGAAAATAACAAGGGAGAAAAGAACGAAAGAGGAGGAAAAAGGGGAAAAACACTCCTTGAGGACTCGAGGTGACCTTGGGTTCAAGAATTTACACTTATTTTTAAGGTTTAGATCTTTTTTTAGGCTGCAGGAGACCAACTCCTCTTTCACAGACATGGCGAATGTCCCATCCGCTCTGTTACAGGTGCATTCTAGTCAAAGGCAGTGTTATTTGGCAGGCACAAACCTAGAAATGAGAACCTGATTAATTCGTATAGAAAGTTACATTGATGGGATATGAAAACTGCAAATGTGGGATTGAAGAGATTAAGTTTGAATGAATTCTAGTAAAGTATGTTATCGTTCTTGTGACTTGCACATCAAACAATTACTTGCACGATTAAGGTTTTCTTAGTCATCACTTAAAATGCATAGTTTAGATTTAGATGTAGACTACGAGTCTTTGCTTTGTTTATATTTATAATAAAGAGAACTGACATTTGAGTGATTGTATTTGCACCTCCATTTCTTGTTGCTTTGTTACCTAATTCACTCTAACTGGAAATGATTTTCTTTTCTACTTCCAATGCACTGAGTGTGTTTGTTCTTCTCATTTAAATTCATAGCTAGTTATCAATGCCGCCCTGGGATTCGACACATTCGTGGTAATGAGACATGGGCTCAAGAAACCGAAGGAGGAGGAGGAGTCCAGTCAGAATCTCGCTTCCGGTTCCGCGGATCCCCTGGGCTCATCCCTGTTCTCCAACATCCCGGGCTACAAACTTGGCTGCTACTTTTGCAATGATGTGGTGGCGCCAGGCGATGTAAGTTGACAATGAGACTGATGCATGTTTAATGCGGACGATGCAATCAACATATAACTTTGTATTATTTTAATAATCTTTGGTGCGTATATATAGTAGTAATTGGCAATTCATTCAGGTTAGTTAGTTCATCTAGGGCCATCCTTCTTCATTAGTTGTGGCTGCCTGCGTCTGGGACCCAACAGCTGTTTCTTCAGCCACCAAGCAGGGTCTCAAGGACGACTTCATTTGCAGCCAATCTAAAATAATTCATGCTTTTGAATAAAATACTTAGCGCAGAGAAGAGAATGCTATGAATTAACATGCCCGCAAGGGACCGCATTTAAAAAACAGACAGAATTTTGAACCACAGTGATGATGGGCACAATAAATAATTTCTTGCTTGTGATTTCCATCCAGGCCATTACTGGAGTAGAACACCCCACAAATGGAGACTGGGATCCGTATTCCTTTGTGAAAAGTCACAGGTGGGGTACTGTCTGACAGAGAACCTGAGAACGCAAAACTCATCAGATAAAAGAGCCACATAAAACTTAGCTTGGTGTTTAATCCAAAGAACCGACTTATCAACAAAATCAAAATAGACTCAAGAGCCCAAGCCCCTTAGGCGTGGAATATTTTAATTGTGCCACCCCACCCAACACAATATGGTCCACTCTAGTCCTAAGGAAGGACCTGACAAATTAATACAATGACTGAAATGTTACAACATATCTGAAAGAGACTATTAGTTATGGATTACTTACCTTAGAATTACCCCCAGGCGTCAGACTGAATCCGGAAAAATTTTCTTCAGCAATACCCCTGTGCGTCGGTAGGTGGCGTCAGTCAACTCAGCATTCGTCGTAAGCGTCGTGATCGCAGGAATGACATTGCGGTATCTACTTAGACGCCGCCCCTGTGCGCTGACGTCAGTTCTTTCTTTTTCCGCGCCAGCCAGCGCAAGTCCAGAGAGCGGTACCCTTAGTCTTTTTTGACTGGGGTTTTTCCACTTTTTCTTGACTTCTTTTTACGAGTCGTTAGACTCCTGGTGCAAGGGATGTCACATCGATGGACCGGCTTAAAACCTTGTGACTCCTGTCACAAGTTAATGTCGAGCACGGACCCACATCTCATGTACCTCTGGTGTTTGGAACTCGACCACGACCCAAAGTCGTGCTCAGACTGCAGGGCCCTGAACCTGAAGTCTTTTTGTGGGAGCAGTCCTGAAAACTTCTCGAGGCCCAGCAGTCCGCTCCGCACCGCTCGAGGTCCCAGTCGACAGGGAGGTCTCGGGACCGGTCGTGGAGTCACCACCATCACTCCATTCCATCTTTGGGCAGCTTGACTCCACCGGCGCACCTTCTGGCCCTGCAGACTTGGCTGCGGGTTCAGGGCCTTCAATGCCGGCGGCTTCAGCGCTGCAGGGCCCCCAGGGATCTAGGTCTGTATTCAGATCAGCGCCGGTCGACATTATGATACCTCCTCCGGCACCTAATCCATTGGCGACACCTCAGCCCCCTCCTACACTGGTTGTGTCCTTGCTGGCGTCTACCCCGGTCTCTACCTCGAAATGGACACGGAGCCAGACCGGCGTTGACCGGTACTTTTGTACCTCTGTTCTATCCTTGCATACCTTTTCGCCCTGAGTGGCAGCCAGAGGAGGGTGAGGAGGACTGGGAGGGGTCTATTGACCCTCTAGCAGACCAGCTAGAAGAGCCGGACTGGCGAGAGGAACTGGGTGATGCCAGTGGTCTGGATACATCCCCAGAACTTGGCAAGTTTTCTCTCCCTACCATGGCTACAGAGGAGGGAGCCTCCTACGCTGTGGTGTTGCGTAGAGCGGCTGAGGCCTTGGGCCTTGAGCTACCTATGGTGGCAGTCAGTACTTAACTCCTGACTGTGTTGCTTCAACCATCAGCAGCCTCTTCGGAGCCCCTGCTGCCATTCACTGAGGCCATCACAGACATCCTGCTGGGCACTTGGTTCAAGCCCAGCACAGGGGATCCTGTGCATAGGATGATTGCCCGACGCACCGCCCGTCCCCGGGTGACCCCTCTTTCCTCTCCCATCACACTAGCCCTGAGAGCTTGGAGGTCCAAGCCTCAACGTCCGAAGGCACGTTCCCTACTGCTCCCCCACATATGTAATCCAAAAAGCTGGATAATTTTGTGAAGATTTTTTCTTCCGCCAGCTTAGGGCTGCAGTCTCTGAACACTGCATGTCTCTTGGGCATTACACCCACTCTGTGTGGGACATGGTTGCGCAGGTGCTGCCACAGTGCCCGGAGGAGGCCTAGGCCTAGGCCGTGCTCTCCTGTGCAGTTGCTGAGGGTAGAGATGCAGCGAAGTTCGCCATACAATGTGGGCTGGACACCGCTGACTCGCTAGGCAGGACGATTTCAACATCAGTAAAAGCTACGCTTGGCTGAGGTCCACTGGCTTTTCGGGTGATGTCCAATCGATTCTTTTGGACATGCCGTTTGATGGCCGTCGCTTATTTGGTGACAAAGCGGATAACGCTCTCGAGAGCTTTAAGGATTCTAGGGTTATGGCCAAATCCTTGGGCCTCACTACCATCTCTCGCTCCGTGCAGTCCGCTTTTCGCCTCTTTCCTGGCTACGGAAGGGGTGCCACACCACGCTCCACCCAGTGCCACTGGCCTGCGCAAGCTGTTTAGCCTCTGCCTGGCCAGGGACGTGGGACCCAGCGTCGTGGGTCTTGGGGCCAGCAGGTGGCCAGTCCACCAGTACCCCCTCTGCAGCAGCCTCCAAACCTTCCTAGTCTGACTTTTCAGGGCCACCAATTGCCAGTGGGACTCAGGATTCGCCATCACCTCCCCCACTGGCACAACATCACATCGGACAGGTAGGTTTTGCAGATAGTCCGAAGGGGTTACTCTCTCCCCTTCAAGACTACCCCTCCCTCCATGCCACCTGCTTTGCATGTCAGAGTATCACTTGGCCCTTCTCCATCAGGAAGTTGCGTCTCTCTTGGCCAAGGGAGCCATAGAGCGAGTCCCTGTGCCAGAAGTAGGTTGTAGTTGTTATTTCCTCTACTTCGTGGAACTCAAGAAGGACAAAGGCCTACATCCTATCTTGGATCTCAGGGACGTCAACCGCTTCCTCCGGAAGGAGAAGTTCAAAATGTGACATTGACTCAGGTCCTGTCTGCCCTCAACCCTGGAGTGTGGATGGTAGCGTTGGACTTGCAGGATGCCTATTTTCACATCCCTGTCCTGCCTGCCCACCGGCGTTATTTATTGTTCACAGTAGGCCACAAGCATTTTCGGTTCACCGTGCTCGCCTTTGGCCTTACCAGCACCCCTCGGGTGTTCACAAAAGTGATGGCGGTGGTTGCAGTTCATCTAGGCAGATCAGGGGTTCCAGTCTTCCCTTATCTTGACGACTGGCTGGGGGAGGCGAGTTTGCCCCAGACTGCCGTTTCCCACCCCCAGACTATGGGGGACCTCCTGCATTCACTGGGGTTCACTATCAACGTGCCAAAGTCACAAATGATTCCTTCTCAGAAGCTCCTTTACATCGGGGTGGTTCTGGACACAGCACAGTTTTGGGCTTATCCCCACGAACATCGAGTTTGGGATATTCGGGCTATGATTCCAATCTTTCAGCCTCTATCCCTGGTTTCGGTCAGAATGACCCTGAGGCTGCTGGGTCTCATGGCCTCTTGCATCCTGCTGGTGGATTATGTCAGGTGACATATGCAGGCTCTGCAGTGGGACCATAAGTTCCAGTGGGCACAGCATCAGGGGAATCCTTCCGATTGGGTCCAGATCTTGGAGGGCACTGCACACCAATTGCAGTGGTGGCTAATGAACCAGTATTGGGTCAACGGCAGATCCCTCTCCCTTCCCCAACCAGAGTTCACAGTGGTGACCGATGCATCACTTCTGGGGTGGGGAGGCCACATGAGGGAGGCGGAGATCAGAGGCCTCTTGTCTCCAGCAGAGTCCGGGCTCCAGATCAACCTTCTAGAGCTCCGGGCATTTCGTCTTGCACTGAAGGCATTCCTTCCTTCTGTCAAAGGAAGAGTAGTGCAGGTGTTCACGGACAACACCACCGCCATGTGGTATTGCAACAAACACGGCGGGGTGGGGTCATGGACCCTCTGTCAGGAGGCCCTTCATGTCTGGGAGTGGCTGGAACATCAGGGCATGTCCCTTGTGGTTCAACACCTGGCGGGTACCCTGAATGCCAGTGCGGACGATTTCAGCGACCAGCGCAAGAATGGCATCTTCACTCGGAGGTGGTGCAAGGTATCTTTCAGCAGTGGGGAAAGCCTTAATTAGATCTATTTGCCACCGAAGAGAACGCGCAATGTCAGCAGTTCTGCACTGTGGAATTTCCTAGGCGGCACTCGCTAGTCGACGCTTTTCACTGCGAGTGGAGTTGCGGTCCTCTATACGCCTTTCTGCCTATATCACTTCTGCCCAGGTTGCTGAAGAAGATCAAGCGCGACCAGGCCATAGTAATTCTTGTGGTTCCGGACTGGGCGAGAAGAGACTTGAATCCTGAGCTCTTGAACATGGCCATTGATCCTCCGATCACACTGCCTCTTCGGGAGGATCTTCTGTCGCAGCAGCAGGGGACGGTCCTTCACCTGAACCTGTCCAACCTCCACCTCCTTGCGTGGAGATTAAGTGGCGACAGTTGCAGCTTTCGACCTTCCTTCTGAAGTCTGTAACGTCATCGTGGCAGCCAGGCGTCCCTTCACCCAAACGGTATACACCTGTAGATGGAACAAATTTGTGGCATGGTGAGCAGCAAAGGCTGTAGGTCCCCTTTCTGCCCCTCTTTCAAAGGTTCTCCTTTTCATTCTTTCTTTGCCCAGAAGGGCTCTGCTATGGGCACTCTTAAAGGCTATCTTTTGGCCATTTCAGCCTTTCTTCGCCTTCCTGATCAGCCTTCTCTTTTCAAGTCCCCTATTGTAAATCGCTTCCTTAAGGGCATTGCTCACCTGTTTTCTCCTATTCCTTTCGTAATGCCCCAGTGGGACTTGAACCTTGTTCTGACTTACCATATGTGCGCTCCTTTTCGAGCCGCTAAATACTTTTCCTCTCAGACCATTGACCCTCAAAACTGCCTTTTTGGTTACCATCACCTCTGCTCGCAGGGTGAGTGAGCTTCAGTCTCTTTCTTCTAAATCTCCTCTCCTGGCTGTTCATCCGTACAAGGTTGTCCTTCGCACTAGACCGTCTTTTCTTCCCAAAGTGGTTACCTCTTTCCACATAGGACAGACCATCACTTTGCCCACTTTCTTCCTGTCCCCGATTCCTCCTAAAGAGGAGGAGAGGCGCCACCGTCTGGAGCCAACACGTGCGCTTTCATTTTATCTGGATCGCACAGAACAATTCCAGGTGGATGATCAGCTCCTTGTTGGCTATGTGGGCGCCAAGAGAGGTCGGGCCGTGCAAAAATGAAATTTCTCTCGACGGGTCGTTCTTTGCATAAAGATTTTGTTATTCCTCAGCGAAAAAGGAACCTCCAGTAGGGTTGCGTGCCCATTCCACCAACGCGAAGGCAGCTACCATTGTCCTCCTTCATGACATCTGCCAGGCAGCCACGTGGGCTTCGTTGAACACGTTCACTAAACATTACTGCCTGGACAGCCAAGTCCGGAGAGATGGCTTCTTTGGCCGCTCTGTTCTTCAGGACTTCCTGGAGTGAACTTGGTTCACAGACCCACCTCCGGGGTTGGTATTGCTGGGGTATCTATTCTAAGGTAAAGAATCCATAACTAATAGTCTCTTTCAAATGAACAAGTTACTTACCTTCGGTAACGATATATCTGTAAGAGTCATATATTAGTTATGGATTCCTTACCGCTCCACCCATCCACCCCCCCATTCTGTGAACTGACTTCTAGAGTAAGGGACTCCCTTTCAGGGCCCTAGTTTTATGCACCAGTGGTCAGTGTCTTGCACGGCTCTGCGGTTCTGGCATGGAATGTCGTGTAAAGAGCTGACATCAGCGTGCAGGGGCGCCGTCTAAGTAGATACCGCGACGTCATTCCAGTGATCACAACGAACATGGAGTCAACCGACGCAACCTACCGACGCGCAGGGGTACTGCTGAAGAAAAAATCTCCAGATCCAGTCTGACGTCTGGGGGTAATTCTAAGGTGAGGAATCCATAAGTAATATATGTCTCTTACAGATACATCAATACCGAAGGTAAGTAATTTGTTCAATTAGCACACATACCTGTGCACGAAAAAATGTATAATTAAAATATATATTTTCTGAAACTTAAAAGTAGTAGAGATAATGAAAGTCAATAATAAGGTAATGTTATGCCTTGGAAATACCTACATGTAGTCCCAGTTGTTTTTGTGAAGAGAGAAACATACAATTTATTTTATTTATTTATTTATATAACAGACTTGTAATACTCGCAGCTACCCCGAGGGGTTTCCCTGTGCAGAATAGAGGCAGATATGGTGACCCCATCAGACAACTAGAATAGCTCAGTCATCAGATTCCTACGAAAAGCAAGTAAGGAGTTGCAGTTCCTAAGAGATTCCCATTTTAGGACCTAGCTAGGCAAAGGAGCGGCCTTTTATGCGGTTTAAACAGAACCTAGATGTGGAAAACCGCGAAAGGCTAGAGGATCTCAGCAGACGCGTAGGCAAATAAGGAGTCACAAATTCCTGACTTTATGAGGGCACTAGGCCATTTTTGGCCTTGAACATATAACACTATGCCTTAAATCCAATGCGTTTAGAGATTTTGAGGTAGTGAAATTCCTGAAGCAGAGGGAAAACTGAGGCCCTCCTTAATTGATGAAAAAATAACCGGTCAGCCGCTTTTTGAATAGTCTGTAAGCTTCGTATTCTTGGTCGTATTGTAGCCCAAGTACAGCACAGAGTCATAATCTCATCTGAATATGACTGGAGCCTGAATGACCGTTCTCTGAGCCGCTAAGGGAATGAACCAAATTATCTTTTCCAGCCATTGAGGACTGAAAAGCGGGTAGCGGTGACCTTGGACACCTGTGATTTTATTGACAGTTTTTCATCAATAATGAAACCGAGATTATTAACCTTAGTAGACAGAGTAGGCATACGCCCTAGGGAGTTCAGCCAGTGTCTAGGACCCCAAACAGCAGGGTTGTTACCCAAGACCAAGACCTCGGTTTTATCCCAATTGAGCCTAAGGGCATTTTTGTTCATCCATAAGGAAATGCTCCTCACGGTGCTGGGCTGCTGATAACGAGAAGATAATCTGAGTGTCATCAGCATATGAAAACAAGCATTTGCAATGCAATAGGTCTCGCATTTGCGAGAGTTGGAGCTATTGGCATTGTAAATGACAATGCCTTTTATTTATGCGTTTGAAAACCTGCAAGCTGTGCCTAAGCAAGCACTTTGTACTTATAGTCCTTGCTTATGAGAAGCAAGGCTGGCAGTCTCCTTTACTGCAAGCCTTGCTTCTCGTAAGCAAGGACTATGCATACAAAGTGCATGTTTATGCGCCGCTTGCAGGTTTTCAAAACAAATTAATAAAAGGCATTGTCATTTACAATGCCAATAGCACCAACTCTCGCAAATGCGACACCTATTGCATTGCAAATGCTTGTTGTTCCTGTTGATTTCAATGATATTGTTGTCACAAGCATTAGACTGCAACACAAACACATGCAGTCCCCCTCCCTCCCCGCAAAATACCCATAAAGTATTTCTTTACAAGTTCAACACTGCTCTGATTTGCAAATGTGGGCCACTTTTTCCAATCTCTCTTGCACGCTAATCCGGGCCACTTTTATTTTGGTGTCCCGGTCAAATTTTTGTCCCAGTTCGACCCTGCTTGTTACTATTTACCAATCACGTATTCTCATTATTCATATACAAGATGATATATATTTGAATAATTGTATGTTTCCCTCATGGTGATTTATATGTTTATGATGGAGTGGTTGTTTGTATATGTATTTTGGAGTTTTTTTTTTATGGTTTAATGTTCACCAAATCAAACGAACATATATATACTTAGCTGACGCAAGGAAAAGGCCTTCACAGTGGAGTTGGTTGATGGCATGTATTAATGAAGTGTCTTACCGGGAAGATGACTCACAGATGACCTCTTCGGCTACCTTTTTCGTCATCCTATCGGATCTTAGCAAAACCGTCTCACCTTTGAATGTAGCCTGGTCGTTAAATTCAGTACCGTGAAACTAGATAATAGAGCCAACAGTCCTGTACTGCGCTTAGAAACAACGTAAATACTTGTGTGATGCGCTTAAAAACAGCCAGCCAATTTAAAACGTTTCATACCACAAACTAATTTGCCAAATACGAGTCATGTTGCATAAATACGTTTTTCATGCAGTGCCCAGCAGATGGCGAAAATATTCACACACAAAAAGCCGAAACTTGTTCCTTTCAAACGCAGATGTTAATGTTTTCTTTGGAAATCGGCGTCTCGCCTATGGAAACACTGGCGTTTTTGTGGCACTAATAATGAGCGAACCCCACCTTGCCGTCTTCAGAATTTTGAATTAAATCACGTTCACCCCTATACAGCGCATGCTTATGACATGACAAAAAAAGCAAGCTGGTTCTGAGACGCTGCGGGCTCTTAACGACCGAGATGAAATCGGCAGCATTCCTGGATTTCTTAGATTGTCGGCGGAGGAGGGGGGGAGCCGTGGGCTTTGCAACACGGAGCGCGCAGTGAAGCGAGTGTCTCTTTAAGCTCGCTCGGGCAGCTCTGCGATGCTGCTGCTTTCGTGAGCCGATGTGCATTCGGGCGGAGGTATTGAGGCTGCCTCCCCAAAACACGCCTCCGGGATCCGACCAGGCACGGAGGAAGTGCGACTCCTGGCTCGGTGTGAGGCACTGCGGAAAAGAGAAAGCTTGCCACTGAGGAGGAGCGGAGGGCCAGGCCGGTCAGTGACAAGGTAAACTCCCCTGCACTTTAGGACTTTCTTGTAAAGCGGGCAACAACGCTTTGTTTACACCCTGGCAACAAACACGGAGAAACACCATGCCCGTGAATTTTAGAAAATCTCTATCGCCCTTAAAGGAAAAGCTACTGCGCGCATATTTTGCGTGTGCATACTGTTGTTCGTTAACGAGAAAGCCAGTAAAAAATGCGTCCACCAAATCGCCATATACTATGGCATGCAAATATGAAAGGACAGAAATCTGTAATGCTACAGTAAAAGCTACTGCGCGCATATTTTGCGTGTGCATACTGTTGTTCGTTAACGAGAAAGCCAGTAAAAAATGCATCCACCAAATCGCCATATACTATGGCATGCAAATATGAAAGGACAGAAATCTGTAATGCTACAGTTTATAGATCGGTAGAGTATAAAATATGTTTTTAACAAATGCTGCGTTTTTAACGAGTGAATGTTCACGAAAGTGAAACTGCATGCTGACTTGCGAGGGATGGGGGACAGGAGATGTGCACGCCGCGTGGCTGTAAGCGCGTACACCAACTCAAACCCGCCAAGAGCCTGCGCGTGCCCATCTCCTGTCCCACTTCCGAGGCAAGTCAGCAACAATAGATCTCGCTGGCAACAGCAGCGCTTCGCGCTGCGTTCGCCAGGCGAGACCTAAAAAGATGAGCCCACATTTCTGAATTACATCTGCTAAAGGAAGGATATAGATGTTGAAAAGCAAGGGGCTCAGAAAGTAGGGCTAGTTTCTTAGATCTCACATTTGCCGAAGAGACCTGGAAGGTTCGGTCCTTTAAAAAAGAGATGAACCACTTTAAGGCCAAGCCTTCTATCCCTTGAATTCAAGTCTGCCAGTCAGGATAAATAGGGGGAGACGCTGTATCAAGCACAGCGCTCAGGTCAAGCAGAATGAGAGCAGCCATGCATCCAGAGTCTAGATGTTGTCTAAGGCATTCAGGTACACTAGGAAGAGCGGACTTGGTGCTGTTCACCTCCCTGAAGCCGGACTGCTAAGGATGGAGAAGCCAATAGGTCTCAATGAATGTTGAGAGTTGTGAGAAGACTGGAAGAAGGGAAATAGGGCAAAAAGTTGACCAACAAGAGGGACCAAGAATTGTCCTTTTATGAGTTGTTTAACCTTTGTTTTTTCATTGTTGGTGCCTTACAATTCATATAAGTTTGTTTAATTGCACTAGCCACCCGAGCTCAAGGATCACAATTTTATCATAGTTGTTTCTAATATTTGGAATGGGAAATATTGAAAATCTATTCATGTTAATTTCTACAAACAATACTTTTTTCAGTCACCCTTTTAGCATGACTCGTCCTGTGCCTTTCAATTTACTTCCACAGTTGATTCCTCTCTATGAACTTTGTATAGTTATTTTTGCACTACTTAGGCTTCAGCATGAGTACAATGGTTCTTGGAACTAGCTTCAGTCCGTGGAAACTAGCCTCTACTCTCTAAGTGTCCTGGACAGCTTCCACAATTGACCTCAATCGGTGGAGCTGTCTACCTGATATCCTCACATCTAGCAGCTATACACAGTTTGCAACTGACCTCTTCTCTCTTGATTCCTTGTCAAATTCCTCAAAAAGGATACCTAGTTAAATATTGAATTAGCTTAAAAATAAAGCAAAATCTGTGCTACCTTTTCCTATAGGGACACTAAGCTGACGACTGTAAGTAATAGATTCATCCAGAAACTGATCAACTGTTTCAGTGCTCAAAATGCACACGGAAATGTGAAGTTTTAGAAATATTGCATTTGTGTGATATATAATAATCCACTGCTGCTTGTAAATGTTTGTTAATCATGACACTTGGAGAAGCAGAAGGATAGTGTTATTTGATTTGCTCATTCGGCACAGTGAGAAGAGGAACATCTGTCCCAGTCCCTGAGAACAGATTAAATCTGTCCACTTGTAACCTGTAGGTAGTTCCATTTATTGGGTTCCCCGCAAGCAGTCATTAGAATACTGGGGTATGAGGTACTCCTCCCTTTCAAGGGTTATTCCCCTTTTCCTACTTTTTTCTTCAGAAGTCCACTACATGTTCGGTCGCCATTGCAGACTGAATAGGCAATTGTAGACTTTCCTAGTGGATCTCTTTCTGCAATCCAGCTTCCAAGATGATATACCCTGTTGTAACCCTGTCTTTGGGTATAGGAGTCTCACCAGCTAATAATATTGAGACAGAAGCACATCCCTGGCAACACACAACATCATACTCCCAACTAAGAAAGTTGATTGCTTTCACTGCATCCAAGTAGGCTGCTGATAGGTGAGGGTCCTATTCCTGATTCGCAGATGTGCTCTAGAAGAGGTGCCTAGGGGTTCATGCAGGTGGTTTACCTCAAGATAACCATGGACTCTTCCTCATGTACAAGTCTAATTACTGCTACCAATGATCTATTTGGGATAATTTTGTTAGGAATTTTCATGTCAATGTTACACATTCAGATGGATCTGTAAAAGCTACTTGTGGTATGTTCTTGGCTGGGTTTGAGAATCACCATAATGCTTGTTTAAACTAAACTGGAGGAGTTATGTGACAAAAAGCCCTTCCCAGTCTGTGGTCTTGTCCATATCCTTTTTTCTCGGTAGCCCTTTGACCTCATCCATGGCCAGGGGTGCGTCTAGTTATTTTCTGTGTCTGTATTATAGTCTTGTCATTCCTGACTCTTGAAGGAAGATTTGTTTTGATAAGATAGTGATACATGGAAGGAAAATCATATTGTGTAAATATCTAAATACGGTCTTCCTATGTCATTGCCTTTGTAACCTCTGTCCTTTCTAGTGTGGTGTCTCTGGGTTTCACCCACTAGTACCTGAACATGGGAGTGCCATCATGCTTTTACCTTACCTGCATTTTTGGATTTTTCATATCCTGTTAGTTTCTTTGAACTTGCTCATTTACAATGTTGTTTTTTTCTCAGGAAGAAATTGAGATTGTAAGATGGTTTAACAGTTTCTACTAGTCTCACCTCTATTTTCGGATGTAAATGTGAAAAAATTGAATATTCTAAGCACTAATATTCTTGACTCTACAAAGGATAAAGTAGCTTCTGCTACGCCTTCTAAATCACAGGCGAGTTCTGTGAAATTAAAGTATGCCAATTCATGGGGTGATTCCCTTTATAAGGTAACAGAACTCTGAGGTGACAAGCAGTGTCCTTTCTACATTGCTTGGTTGTACGTTTCTAGGTCTTGCCCTACAGACAGCTTAGTTGTCTGTTGTTGAAGACCTATTGTGGACAATACCAATACTTAAAGTGGGCTTTGGTTATGCCTCTTGCTTACCTTGGCTTGTAGTTCTTTGTCAATCTAATTTGCTAGCTTCTTAGTTGATGACTTTCCATTTTCTTCCTGAGTTTGTGCTTCCCGCAGTAGCATAGTGTATTTACTATCCTTTTAATTGGATGATTTATATCTTTTACTGTGTGTTCCATAAGCAAACTTGTTTTCTTTTTGTTTTAGTGCATGTGTTTTCTTGCTCCTTCCTCACTCATCCCCCATTCATTCTTTGGTTTCCTTCTCCTCCCCTTCCTGCTTGGTTTAGTCTTTTTTTATAACACCCCCAGATTCTACATTGCTGCCATGCCACTCAACACCAGTAACCTACTGACTGCCACCTTTGTTGCTTTTCAGCTATTTTCCATCACTTTGGATGGCCTAGCAGCTGCAGTTTGGTTTTCATGCATATATTTAATAATTGACCCCTCAAGGTGTTGTGCCTGCCATCGTGAAATGAAAAATTAAATGTTAGAAACAAAACTCCTGCTGCTAATTCTCATCCAACAAGGCCAACACACACACATTTTCAAACACCTCATATCACTGTATTGTCAAAGGTATCTTCTGCAGAGACAGATGCCGGAAGAAAAGGAGATGAAACTGTACCTTACTGCGTGCTCCAGCCATAGGCTGACTCATCGGTAGTTGCCAGTGCAACTGCATTATCCTCTTTGTAGTTTATAGCCACTGTGTTGGTCCGAGAACGCCTGCTTGTTGGTGTGTATGAGTCGAGATGTGTCGAAGTTGGAGCAGATCTGCGGCATCCACTGCACCGTCGTGTTCGAGCAGCCACACATGCACACGGTGAGGCCGGCACATGGCGCTGCACTGCCTGCCTATTAGGCTGTGCTGGGACATCAGCAATCTTTGTTACAGCCTTCCTCCCATTGGTCAGTAGTGGCCGTGACCATTTAATCATTTCATAGCCACTGCTGGTGATTACCATCACTCATTGTTACAGATTCCTACTCCTTTGTCTCTTCCACTGATATCATTGTTCATTATCATTGTTCATTAATATGGCAAAATTCTCATTGGTATTGATGCAGCTTGAAGCTATGCAAAAACTATTTATCATATACTAACATCATTTTCGTTATCTCTCGAACTATTTCCTCTCTGGGGCCATATCAATATTCAAAACAAACCATAGATCCTCTGATGGATCTTTTATGTGAGCTAACAGGGACTTTGATATTAAGAGAACATGTGGCAAATCCTTATGAGGACCTGGAATAAGAAGATGCCAAATTCATTCTAACAACAAATAACCTTACCATAGACATTAAATGATATAACTTACAAGAAGAAATTTCACACCAAGAATGACTCAAATACGATAAGAATTGCTCATGTAAATCGTTTATCTAAGCTTTAATTTGAATGATTAAGAAACACAAATCACATTTAAGCTTTTGTTTTAAGAAATCATTTAGGACAATTAGCCACACAATGTCATTCAGATTCAGTAAAATAGACATTTGCTGACTAGCTAGAATAAAACAGAGAAAACATAGGGAAAAGTCAAGTACTGCATTTAGGTCATTCAAAGCAAATATGCACGGGAATGAGTCCATACTCTCCTAACGCTCCAGCCGAAGAGTTATACCTGCCCACTTTACCAGCTGGCAATGTACAGGTTGAGTCACTTAAGAAGTTCAGTTCTATGGGTTTGGCAAAGGATCAAGAATTAGAGTTCCGTCTGACAGCATGCCAGGCAAGGAAATTGAAAACGATAACCAGCAGCGGCGACTCCTCCACGGGTGCAATTATACTTCCAAAAGTTTTCAGTTTATGCCCACAAAGTATCAGTTCCATCGTACGTTATGGTTTCCATTGGTTGTCCACAGTGGGCAATGCCTCGTTAAGAAATCCGGAAGCATTAAGTAATCCTTTTGCCAATTCATCAATTTCAACAACTTTATAATTCCCATCCTCTTCTCGGAAGTAAGAAAGTTCATTTGTTCACTGTCTGTCCATTCCGAGACACTCTCTCTGGGTTTGCAATTGTATTGTTACATTTCTATCAAAAGCGTTGCTGAATCAGAAGAGAACCTATTGTTCATAAGCATGGAAACGAAACTTGCGGAAAAGTTGTCATAGCGTCTGAAATGAATACTTCAGCTGGATTCTGCTTTTCTAAATGAGGAAAAAGAAGCATTTGAGGCCTACACGAAAACGTGTTAAATCATTCCCACGTTATGATTAATATACAACACACATTAATATGAATAATTCAGTTTTTCTTAGTAACTTCACCCATTATTCTTTTCTCCAAAGGTTACATGTCAATATTAGGTTCTACTAAAAAGAGCATTTCACACGTTTTTATTTTTTCAAATAAATTAATACACATGTCACTTTTGTTATTCGCATTCGTATTCACTTATTACTAAAATAAACTGCAAATCTTATTTCTGTCAAGCATCTTTAAACTAAACATTTTAATCGTTTTCAAGTGTTTCATTATGTAAGTATTCTTTTCATTTGTCACGTTAGGCAATCAGCAGCACATTTTCTGAGTTAACTATGTTTGATTTCTTAAACATCGTGTTTACAATGCATAAGCAAATAACAGTTTTTCTCTCTCTTTATTTACATCTTTCACATTTTCATGTATCAGAACACTTCTGCATGCTATTACGATGCAGTAAAGATCTCATGTTTTTGTCTTCAACTTATTTTGCACATTTTATTAAAATTATTGTCGTAAATCTCATTTCGTAGTGAGAATTTATAGAGGAAATCGTCTTTAAACTTTTACGCTCCATCAGTATCTCCACTGTTTTAATAACCCATTATTAGAATAGTCTTTCTACTTCTCACCACTGGTGATGTCATCACCCATTGTGTGAGAGTCCTCCTATTGGTTTGTAATGACATTAACCATGTCTCTGTTATGTGACCCAACTGATAATTTCATGCATTGGCACAACCTTATGATTGGCCTGTTCTGTTAGGTTTGCTGTTATTGACAGGGCCTGATTTAATTAATTGGATGCCTTTCTTTCGGTCTCAACTAGTGATGTCATCGCCCATTGTGGCTTTCAGATACAGATGTTCTCCTCAACCATTGTTATGACTGCTCTGCCATTGATCACCACTGGTGATTCCATCACACAGTGGTTTAGCTGCTCTCCCTTAAGTCTCTATTGATGATGTCATTAGCCATTGTTATGACTGCTCTGCCATTGGTCAATACTGGTGATTTCATTACACACTGTTATTTCTGCCTTTCTATTCATAGGTCATTAGGTTTTGCCTGCAGACAGCTTTTAGGTGTCGGTTGTCGAAGTCCTATTGTGTACTATGCCAATACTTCTGGTTGACTTTGTTTTATCTCATTGCTTACCGTTGGTTAGCATTCTTGTCAATCTCAGGTGTGTGCTTCTTATTTCATGGCTCTTGTTACTCTTCTTGTGTTGTCCCTCCCCTGGAGCATAGCTTTCCCCCATCTTTCTGATAGAATGACTTGCACCCTTTCACTGCTTACATTCAAGAAATTACTTTTCTCTCCTTTTCGATATGCACTTCAAGGGAGTGTGTGTTCTTTTGCTCAGTCCCTTGTGTGCTGCTTCCCTCCTGAAATCTATTTGCCTGTGCTCTCCGTATTGCTCCCTCTAGCTTGTTCTTTGCTTAACCCACCACTCTCTGTAGATATGATTTTTGCTTTTTTGAAATTGTATTTGTACCCCCTCTCCAGCTCCTCCATTGCATCCCCAAATTGATTCTGCTGGTTGGTGGCAATGATTTGCACCCCCATCTGTTCCCTAGTTGCTTCTCTGACATTCCTTTTATAAATAGTTTTTTTTCCAGTTTTGAGAGAGTCCGGAAACTGCTATTTGGTACTACATTCCTCCTTTCACTTTGATACAATTTCAACCATATTTTTTAAATTTCCAGTATATTGAATGAATAAAAGGACTGGCACCACATAATGAAAATGTAATTAATTAAGGATACAGCGCAAACTCGAATCCAAATCAATACAGTTCAGCAGCTTTTTTTTGTTTCTGCTGAAGATGTTCTGCATCAGCAAGCAAGCATGTATTTCTTTTTGCTGATGCAGACCGTATAAGTAGACAGCGTTTGCAAAATCAAGAGGTCGGGTTATGCCATTGAGAGGAAAGATATTTGTTGGCTTTGCCGGTGTTTGTTTATTATGGTGCATAGCTACGTCATCACCCCTTTGTCTTTTTCCAGTTCTTGGGTACTTATTTATAGCTTTGGCTGCTGCCCGCTAGGTCATCGGAGACAATGACCACCTACCCCTGGTAGAGAATTCCCCACCTCATACAGATATCCCTGTATGCGTGGCAGGGATCTCTGTGAAGACAGTACATCTGCTACATTGACTTGGTTTCTGCTGGCACAGCCAGCCAATGTTCTGCCGTGAGAAAGTTGGCGGTTTCTCCACTTTTATATGAGATGAGTGGACAATGAGTTAGTCTGGGTGGAGACTCACCGATTAATGGCAGAGCAATAGCTTAGCGCAACCCTAAATTAACCCCTTGGTTCTTCGCTCCCTCTGTTGCAAGAGATTCTTGAGTTGGTTGCAGATATATAGACTATATAAAATAAATTAAATTCATCATTGTTGAAATAAGAACATCAATATACTGCTTTTTTTTTTTTTTTTTTAATAAGGTAATTTAAATCCAGCAGCTTTTTGGGTTTAAATGGTTGAGAACATGGACAGCTTCTTGCTCCCGTATATTTAAATGTGTAGTGTGGCAGATAAATAGAAGATTATTGTAAATGTCTCCTCATCTGCTGAAGGCTGCACATTATCTTTGAAGAAGTTTAGAACAAAGAAAAATGTAAAACTAGCCATCCATTTAATAAGGTTGTTAAGTGGCAGTCCTTTTCACATTGTCCTACGGCAGCAGCCAATATGACCCAGAAACCAGTTGTTGTTATTACATTAAATAAACAAAAATTTTGTGTAGATTTGTGAAGTCATAACTAGACTCTTGTAAGACAATTAGGTGCTAGTTTGACTTTATTCAGTTATTACTGTTGTTGCTGGAGCTCCTGACCCGAGCCCAGAAGTTTGATATCGTCCTGCACTCCCCAGGCCCTGAGACCATTGCTAGAAGGGAGAAACAGACAGGATCTGGATGCTGCCTGCAGAGCTAGGGCAGATTCCGTGGTGAGAGAGCAGCTGTGGGGACAAGTGCCGCAAGGTAGGCCTGGCCAAAGTAAGGAAACACTCAACCCTTCCCACACTGATGCTGATGCCGGCTCAGACACCGGGAAGGCAGCTCAAGGAATCCGGACCCCAATCGTATAGGCGTGTTACACTCCTGACAGAGAAGTTCAACTATGTGGTGAGGTAGAAACAGTTATGAAAGGGACACCTTCTCTCTAACCCCAAACACCCAGCAGCTGCCTTGTGTTTTGTATTTGTAAAGCATGCAGCTCATCCCTGAGGGCTATCCCTGTGCTAGACTACTATCAATACTAATTCTGATCATAGACTTAAAGCGGGTATAGTCATGTCTTCAGTTTTTTTCGAAATATCAGCAAATCTGACACAGTGCATAAATACTGAGGGAGCTTGTTACAGTGAGTGGAGGCTAAAAAGTTAAAATAAAGGCCACCCATCCGGGATTTTTTTTAATTCTTTTGCAAGATATCAAAGCCTTATTGGTGGCCCTGAGGTTCCGTATGGGTATGCGAAAATTGACAATAATGTAGGGCCATTTCCACAAAGGGCTCTCTGCGTATGGCACATTAACTGAAAATGGCTTGTTTATGGTCTGGAGTGCAATGATTCTGGTCAAGGCAGGCCGATGCAGAGCTTCTTATGCTTTTATTTCAAATATGTTTAGCAGCTATGTTTTGAATAGTCTGGAGCCGTGTGAACAAGTGCTCAGGCTTGTCTGCATACAATGCATTTCAAGCCTACTCAGGATTGAAGTTTAGATTATGTTCCTTATCCAAGATACTGGAATCCTCGAATAGTTTTCCAAGGTTACGTAGCAGTCCGAAACAAATCTCTCAAACCCTGGTTCGAACCCTGTGGATTCTTGCCAGACGTTCTTACTCATTGCTACATAATGGAAACATCTAAATCCAACAGAAATTCATCACATATAGATGTGTGTTCAGAAGAAGCCGGAGTTGAAATGCTGATCCCACAGTCAAAAAGAAAGGGGCTCAGTTCACATAAGAGATCTCAGAGACCTCAGCACCAGGTAAATTGGATAAAATCTTAGCGGCCATAGTGGAGACCAGAAATGCCTTTGAAGTAAAATACTCAATTTTTATCCTAAGAGAGGACTAATGAAGACTTGCTGAAATGGCTATCCTGAATGAGTCAATGCTGCCGGAACTCCATCTAAAACACACGATCTACAGCAGCAGGTTAAGAAATTAAATGACAGTGTCCTGATTCTTGATGTTAGAGCTGAAGGAGCCGGCAAGATGGAGCAATATTTACATAGTTGGCATTCCTGGCAGCCTTGAGGGCCCTAACATGATGCAATAATTAGTGAGATGGATGTCAAGTGAATTAGCTCCTTAAGGCCTATGTCCCGTCATCAAAGTGGAAAGAGCTCACTGAGACCTGGTGTGGCACCTGTCATCTGGTGCTCCACCTACACCAACAGTGGCAAAGGTATATAACTTCTGGGTCCGAGTCTATTATACAAGCTGCTCGGGCACTACATAATGAATCACAGTCATGTACCGGAAGTTAGTATGAGGGCACGGAAGGCTCAGCCCTCTGCGCAACACCCAACAGCACAATGATGTTGTTTGTCCAGCCCGGTGCTTCTCTTTTTTTAAAGAGTGTACTTTATTCTACTATAAAGCACAGTACTACACACAACACAAGTTATGAGATACCCGATGCACAGGTGTAAGAGCAATATGGTAGAAGTTTGCCCCCTTCCTGCACATCCAATGCCCATCTTCTGGTAGTCTGTGGCCGCGGCATGGTCGATAGTGCAGATGCAGTCTCAAACCTCTGTTAGCAGCCAAAAGTTTATTGCGCATTCTCTGTGCAGTGGTGGCAGACCTTCTACGCTCATTCTGTCCTCACCGGTGTTGCGTTGGGCCGTGGTCGAGTCTCACAGCAGAGTTGCTTGGGCTAGGCAAGTGCAGGCCACTCAGGAGAATTCCGAAGACAGAGCAGGGTCGGATTGCTTCTGATAGTGCCCCTCTTGGCTGCATTGGTAAAAGGCCGGCCACGTGGTTGCAGTGGGTCCAGTTCCTCTGATCTGGCGAGTCTTGTTCTTGTTAGTGGTTGCACTAGGCCTACATGAGATGCTGATTATGCAGTCCTCCTTTCAGGTGGAGGACTCCAGCAGCAACTTTATGGCTTCAAGGCACTTTGGGGCAAGGACGTTCTGATCTGGTGCTCAGGACTGCAGCACCATGCAGCCAATAGTTGCTTCAGCACAGAGTGCATAGAGTCAATAACCTTGTCTTTGAAGCTGCATAGTATGCTCTGCATTCTGGGTTAGTGCCGGAATAACCACTCGGGCAGTCAGAGGGTTGCCCTTGGGTGGACAACATAGGTTTGCAGGAGTCTTCTTCAGCAATTGGGACCGCTCAGCCTCCAGTTGGCTGTGACACGGTCACACAGGCAGAGGCGTAGCTAGAGCTTCTGGCGCCCGGGGCTATCCCTCAGATTGCCGCCCATGGCAGGTAGCGGGTGGGAGGTGCTGGGGAAAAAGGACGGAAAGCAGAGGTCTGAGAGACACGTAGTATCGCCGCTAATAGTTACCTCGATCATGCAAGTTACATGCACATACAGGACACGGTCCAAGGCTACACAGTAAATAAGAAGGCACATCTTTAATACCTTTCACTAGCTCCCTCTGTGTTTTTCACTTTTCAAAGAAAGCAGGGGATGCAGTTGGCACTCAGAGCCACATTATACCCAGACCCCTCACTCTTATCTCTTCCTTTCAAGCAGCCTCAAGCTCTCTTCCTCTTTTCTATCCAGGTGTCTCTTGTTGGATGGACTTAACTCGTTTAAGACACTAAGATAAATATTTGTAGAGTGTGGACTTGGCGCAAGGGTCTGCACATATCACTGTCAGTGTAATACGTCATGAGAGAGGATATACAGAGAACACAGACACTTTCCTGAGGTAGCAAACCAATTGCATTTACTGTTGCATTGTACCAGAGATGATATTGACCAATGAAGGCACCCAAGGTATTCCTGTTGGTATGGTATGGTCAGTTCATAAGAGTAAACTCTGGCTCTACGGATGCGTGTGATTTCGGTGAGTTCGGCGGATCGGAGGTTTCTCTTGGGTACGTGGAAGGAGATTCTCTTGTTGACGTACTGGGGTCCAGTGTTATGGAAGCATTTGTAGGCATGGGTGAGTGTTTTGAAGGTTACTCTCTCTCGACGTGGAGCCAGTGGAGGTCTCACCGGCGTTGGGTGATGTGTTGCTATCAAAGGGATGCCGAGGACGAGTCTGGCTGCGGTGTTCTGTATGGTCTGGAGTTTGCGGAGCAGAGACTTGTTGATTCCATCGTAGAGGGCGCTTTCGTAGTCCAGTCTGCTGGTTATGAGTGCGTGGGTTACGGCCTTTCTTGATTCAGGGAGGATTCATTTGAAGGACTTGCGAAGGATGCGGGGGGTGTTGAAGCAGGTGGAGGCAACGGCGTTGACCTGTCGAGTCATGGAGAGGGAGGAGTCGAGTTCGATGCCGAGGTTCCTGTGTGTGGTCCGTGGGGGCGGGCGGGCTGATGAGGGCGGTTGGCCACAGGTGTTGTCCCATGCAGTGGGGGGGGCGAGGATCTCTGTCTTTGTCCTCTATCACACACTGTTTGTTACAGACTCCCCCACGTCACATTGCTTACACTGTAATGGCATCAGGGTTGGACTGGGACAGACAACTAGGCACCAAAGTAAAAGTGCCCCCCATTAATGAATTATATTTCTAAAAAGTGGCCTATATCTGCCAACTAATGCAGTTTTTAACTTGTAAAGACACGCTATATAAGTGTTTTGCAAGGCACGGATGACTATGGATTTGAGCTTGCTGCAGGCAATGTTTGTTTTAATATCCGGGAAATCAACAGTAAAAACCCGGCCCACCAGACCATAAAACAGGCCCACAAACAGCCAGAAAACCAGCCCACACACTGACCACCCCGTCGGGCACTGCCTGATTACCCAAGAGGCTACACAAACCCTGAATGGCATCTATCCATTCATACTTGAAACGGGTTTGGATTACGAATCCACCATCAACCTACAAAGAAGGGTTTAGTATTGCATAAGGGGTATTTGTAAAGTGCTGCGTGGGTTCACCCCTGTGGTATTGTTGCGCGATTATGAATTCCCAAATCAGTGGTACCTGTTTTATCAACACTGGAAGGGTGAAAGTGTAAGTGGAGCAACCAGGAGTTGAACCTGTGGCACTCAGGTCAAACACAGACCCTAAAGTGGATGAAATAGTCCACTAAGTCATCAAACCCGGATTATAACGAGATGGGTCAATATTAAAAGGGATGTTTCTTTTATTCGCCAAAATATCAATATTTAGCAACTGAATAAGAGTTTCGAAATAATGGAACATTGGTCCTGATCTAGGTCAAAACGATTAAAGACTTTAGACATGAATTAAAGAATCACAAAATCATACAGGGAGACATGCGTCAGTCTGTAATTTCCCTTACAGAAACTGATCAACGATCATGTCAAATGACAACAAGGTATATGTCTTTTTTCCTCATGTAAAAATGCTTACTGCACTCCATACATTAAATTCGTTGGACAGCTCCTCAAAATCCATGCCATGTAATTCCAGGTCAGTAGGCTCTTGAAAAACAGAAGATGCTCGTGAAAGGGACAATGACCAAGGAAATGGGAAGTCCAGCTCACTAACTCTGACATCAGAATCTACAAATGCAAAAAGAATATTAATGGGAGTGAAGAATGTGGTCAAATATTTAAATTGGGTGGGCGGGAGGGGACGGGGGACTAACATATGCCAAGGAATGCCGGATTCATGGCACTTTTTCAGAAGTTCCACACAAACTACAACTGCACACAATGCACCCCAATGGAACTCATTTATATAAGAACTGATTTGATTGCCCAGAAAATTTCGAATGGCTCAGGTATTCCAGGACCTGCGCTGGGCACCTCGTCCAATTTATCATTGTAAACTTGCCATTAAGCAATTTATTGCAATACAACTTATCTAAACAATCACTCAAATAGAATGACGCCCAACCTCTGAAGGAAAGGAACCAATTTATTTCAGCTTTTGACGGGCTGACAAAATACCATCCGATGCTTGGCACCTCTGCTGGGAGTTTACACTGTGAGGGGGTACAAATGCAGTTTTTACACATTCTTGTACACAACCCATTCAAGGACACTTGCAACAAGCGCCGAACTACAGTACAATGATGCAGTTGCAATCCATTAACGGAACATTTGAAATATTTGCTGTCAGACATTATGGGTGTTTCTGCAGCCACGAAGAGGGCCACTGGGGAAGCAAAACGTTAACATAAAGGACAAGCATTTGCAATGCAATAGGTCTCGCATTTATAAGAGTTTGAGCTATTGGCATTGTAAAATTACAATGCCTTTTATTTATGTTTTGGTTTTAAAACAAATAAATGGCATTGTCATTTACAATGTCAGTAGCATAAACTCGCATAAAAGCAGTGTGTGGAGTGCAGCAGTGTGCGGCATGCAGCAGTGTGCGGCGTGCAGCAGTGTTTCATGTAGCAGTGTGAGGCATGCAGCACTGTGACGTGCAGCGGCGTGCAGCAGTGTGCGGCGTGCAGCAGTGTGCGGCCTGCAGCAGTGGGCAGCGTGCAGCAGTGTTTCGTGTAGCAGTGTGAGGCATGCAGCACTGTGGCGTGCAGCGGCGTGCAGCAGTGTGGGGCGTGCAGCAGTGTGCGGCGTGCAGCAGTGTGCTGCGTGCAGCAGTGTCGTGCGGCATGCAGCAGTGAGTAATGCAGCAGTGTGCAGCAGTGTGTGGCGTGCAGCAGTGTGCCGGTTGCATCGGTGTGTGCCGTGCAGCAGTGTGTGGCATGCAGCAATGTTTCGTGCAGCAGTGTGCGGCGTGCAGCAGTGTGCGGCGTGCAGCAGAGTGTGGCAGTGTGTGGCGTGCAGCAGTGTGAGGCGTGCAGCAGTGTGTGGTGTGCAGCGGCATGCAGCAGTGTGTGGCGTGCAGCAGTGTGTGGCGTGCAGCAGTGTGAGGCGTGCAGCAGTGTGAGGCGTGCAGCAGTGTGTGGCGTGCAGCAGTGTGAGGCGTGCAGCAGAGACACGTGGAGGGTGAGGAGAGACACGTGGAGGGTGAGGAGAGACACGTGTGGAGGGTGAGGAGAGACACATGTGGAGCGTGAGGAGGAGACACCTGTGGAGGGTGAGGAGGAGGCACATGTGTAGGGTGAGGAGGAGACACCTGTGGAGGGTGAGGCGGAGGGTGAGGAGACACGTGTGGAGGGTGAGGAGAGACACGTGTGAAGGGTGAGGAGAGACACGTGTGGAGGGTGAGGAGAGACGTGGAGGGTGAGGAGAGACGTGGAGGGTGAGGAGAGACACGTGTGAAGGGTGAGGAGAGACACGTGTGGAGGGTGAGGAGAGACACGTGTGGAGGGTGAGGAGAGACGTGTGGAGGGTGAGGAGAGATACGTGGAGGGTGAGGAGAGACACGTGGAGGGTGAGGAGAGACATGGAGGGTGAGGAGAGACACATAGAGGGTCAGGAGAGACACGTGGAGGGTGAGGAGAGACACGTGGAGGGTGAGGTGAGACACGTGGAGGGTGAGGAGAGACACGGAGGGTGAGGAGAGACACGTGTGGAGGGTGAGGTGGAGGGTGAGGAGAGAGACGTGTGGAGGGTGAGGGGAGACGTGTGGAGGGTGAGGAGAGACATGTGGAGGGTGAGGAGAGACGTGTGGAGGGTGAGGAGAGACGTGTGGAGGGTGAGGAGAGACGTGTGGAGGGTGAGGAGAGACGTGTGGAGGGTGAGGAGAGACATGTGGAGGGTGAGGAGAGACGTGTGGAGGGTGAGCAGAGACACATGTGGAGGGTGATCAGAGACACGTGTGGAGGGTGAGGAGAGACACGTGTGGAGGGTGAGAAGAGACACGTGTGGAGGGTGAGGAGACACGTGTGGAGGGTGAGGAGAGACGTGTGGAGGGTGAGGAGAGACGTGTGGAGGGTGAGGAGAGACGTGTGGAGGGTGAGGAGAGACGTGTGGAGGGTGAGGAGAGACACGTGGAGGGTGAGGAGAGACACGTGGAGGGTGAGGAGAGACGTGGAGGGTGAGGAGAGACACATGGAGGGTGAGGTGGAGGGTGAGGAGAGACACGTGGAGGGTGAGGAGAGACGGAGGTGGAGGGTGAGGAGAGACGGAGGTGGAGGGTGAGGAGAGACGGAGGTGAAGGGTGAGGAGAGACAGAGGTGGAGGGTGAGGAGAGACAGAGGTGGAGGGTGAGGAAAGACGGAGGTGGAGAGTGAGGAGAGACCGAGGTGGAGGGTGAGGAGAGACCGAGGTGGAGGGTAAGGAGAGACCGAGGTGGAGGGTAAGGAGAGACCGAGGTGGAGGGTAAGGAGAGACCGAGTTGGAAGGGAATCAGAAGTGGAGGAGAGAGAGAGGTGGAGGGTGAGGAGAGACAGTGGTGGAGTGGGGGGGAGGGGAGGATATCACTTTTACTTCCTCTCCTAGTGTAAGGTAACGCCCCCACCCCACAGGCCCTGCCGGGGCCGAGAGCAGATCACTGTTCGCATCAGCCGTCACCCGAGACCGCTCCGTACTTGTTGGTAAATAGAGGTTCACTATCTGTTGATAATGGGATTCACTTGGGGGGCTGACTTACCTCCTCCACCCCCAGGGCCAACACTGAGAAGGCATCAGAGACCTGGTGCTGCCTATGCTGCAGTACTGTGAGAGAGAGGGATGGGGGGGCGGGCAGCGGAAGAGTAGTGGGGTTAGAGAAGGGACAGGTGGGGAGAGAAAGAGGAGAGAAGGGACAGAGACAGAAAAGGAGCAAAAAAGAATTAGAGAGAGTAAAGAGGAGAGTTGGGGAAAATGAAAACATTACGAGAGAACATGTAGCAAAGAGGTGGAGAGAGAAGATGGGAGAGAGTAAGGACGCAGCCAAGAGATAGGGCAGAGACAAAAAGAATCGAAAAACAATACAAAAGTATTTTCCAAACTCGTAAATAACCACGGGCCAAACAACTGATCTGCAATGAAGCATCCGAATCCGGTATATCATGACGTTAACCATGCAATAAAAAAAAATTTAAAAAAATAAAAAAACACCCAAAAGCATGTATACACCATGTTGACCCTTTTCCATGCAACGTATTCTAAAACACCATTCTCATTCATACATTCACAGCAAACCTGTTCACAAGAGTGACAGAAAATGTGGTATTAGTGTTACATTTTTGTTTACATCCATACCCGCTCACTTATGCAATTAAAGGATTCATGACCACACGGTTAAACAAAACGTACTGATTGGCCTTGCCGTGAAGGAGAAACACGTGTTGACACACACTCCCGATCTGTGAAACGTTCACCCCACTTTCTCGAAATTGAAACCAGTGCATGTGTCCGACGAACTTCCTGCCACTTATCTGAATGCACCAGTGGCAGAAGATAGTCACCATCTTGCAACAACACAATTAAAGGGAGGCATGTCTGTCTCTCCCCACCGCCACATGTCTCTGAGTCTTACTGTCTCATGCGAGATTCTCCCTCTAGGAGACAGCTGACACCGACTCTTCCCCTGAGACAGTACGGGAGATGCGTGTGTGTGCATAGTGTGTGTGTCTATATGTATATATCTGTGTGTGTATGCATGTGTGTGTGTTTGTCTGTGTATATGTTTGTGTATGCATGTGTGTGTTGGTGTGCAAGTATGGGTGTATCATTGTGTTCATTTGTCTTCATGGATGTGTACACATATGTTTGTGTGTATACCTATGTCTGTGTATGCATGTTTGTGTGTATGTATATGTGTTTGAGTATGTTGGTGTGCGTGCTTGTTTATATGTGTATGTGGGGTTGGTGTGTTGGTGTTTATGTATATGCATATGTTTATGCATGTCTGTGTGTGTTTGTATATGTTCATATGTGTGTGTAAATGCATGTGTTGTGTATACATGTGATCAGAGGGAAGAGGGCACTTGAGGGCAAAGAGGAAAACATACAGGGAAGAGTATGTGAGGGCAGAGAGAAAAATACAGAGAGAAAAGCACATGAGGGCAGAGAGAACAAGCCCGGACAGACGGACATCGTGCGCCTGACCTGGGGCTGGCGCCGGTTGTACACCGTGACCTCTATTGGCCCTTGGGATGGGAGGAGGGGGGAAGAGTCCTTTCTCTTTCCGGATGTATGACAAGGAATATCCCGGATATGGCAGGGTAAATAACCATGGCTTAGTAAACTGTGAAGGCCCTCTAAGGTGCGCACACGCTTATGTGCCAGTGACGCGCCAGCAAATGCACGGGGGCAGACACGCAAACTTCATTTCCTGAGTGTGTGTGTGTGGGGTGGGGGGGGAATGCAGCTGGCTGATAAAAGCACAATGCGGGGGGAGTGTGTGCACGCTCCCGCCCCTCTCACGCTGATAGCAAGTAGTATAATTGTGTGTGACAATGCTCTGGGCCACTTGTTAATTAAGGAGCCCTCCCTCTGCATGGGAAGGGCGCGCCTGCTTTGGGGGAGGTGCGCGAGTCCCGACAAAAGACGCGCAAACTCTTGAATTGTTTTTCAGGGGAAGAAGGAGCCAAAATGCAAACAGGCATTGTGTAACATCGTGGAAATCGCACCGAGGCCAATTCAAGATCGCACCACACAGATAATACCTTTACGTTGAACTGGCCTTTCTAGTTGACTGTAGCACACACCCACGAGCCGGCCACAGCATTTTAACTGTACAACAAAACCAGTCAGACTCACGGGGTCAGCGCAGCAGCTGCCCAATGAGCGTCTCTCGCTCTGTAGGCAAGCATTACCAAGACAGGAAGGAAGTGGGATAAGGGAGGGGGTGGCAAATGGCCTGTACATTTCGCGGGCGCTTTGATGTTCGCAGTGGCCGCGCGGCTCACTGAGAACATCAAAGCGCCCGCGAAATGTACACACAGGCTGCCAAATGGTGCGCGCGCCCGGCGCACATGCACTGTGTGAAAGTGATCGCGATCACACATCAAAGCGCACGGCCGCGAAAGTGAAAGCAAACAGTGTGCAGGCTGCCAAATGGTGCGCGCGCACAGCGCACATGCACTGTATTTGGAGGCCTGAAAGCACTCGTTTGCACTTCCAGATCTCCCATTTACAAAAGCTCTCGCGAGAGCAGCGCTAAAGCGCTGTCTCAGGCGAGACCTAAAAAATCAGTACAACATGTATCTAATCATGGGCTGCAGCCTGCTTTGAATGGCTGGTTTGCAGTCTGCATACTTCAGCCTATAAAATTTGCAATGATGTGACTTCAATTTTGAAAAGGTGGATACAAGTTTTGGAGCGTTGTAGAGCAGATTCGTTTTTTTGTTTTTTTAACTAAAAATGAGATTTGGACGACCAATTGCGATCTACGACTTTGCCATGCTATAAATACATCAAACTAAGGTGGATGGATGCTATGCTTACATCAACATTTTCCAGCCAATCACAGACTGAGAACTCCACATTCATGTTTTGTTTACCTACCACTGTCCCACTGCACCTACTGGCTTAGAATCCCACCAATCGCACACCTTATTTAGGTCAGCAGAATCAGGTGCCCTGTCAACTTTTTAATGAAAATTGATGCAATATTGTACAATTATTCTCATTTTGCAAGGCAAAAAAGCAACATTATTTTTAACTTGTACAGATGACAAGAAACCCAGTTAGCACCTGGTTACTGTTCAATATCTCACTAAAGTAGGTGACCACAGACCCGAGTGCAAGTATGAAGAACGTATACACTCCCTAGTTCGGTAGTAAAAAGCAGTAAAAAGTGTGGCGCATGTGCCCCTCAAATTCCTGGATCCCGACCTGTGCCACTGTATCTGCTACACAGTGGCACCACGCCCCTAAATGTGTGTGTGGGTTTTAGGAGCAACACAGCGTTAAGTAAACCCGGCGTCACAGATGTAACATTTGCTGTGTTTGCATTTTCAAATGAAATTCCTTTTCAAGCTAGATAGTTTTAGTGTGAGTGGTGCGAAGGGAATCTGCATAGTAAACCTGCCCGCTCCATCTTCTAAAAAAAGCCTGCAGCCAACACACTGTTGTGACGAGTCAATGATGCACACACAGCTCCTCGAGCTGTCCTTCCGAAGTGCAGAGCTACTCACAGACAGAAGCTTTGAAGGTAGTGTCAGCGCGAGCGCTAGTGGACCCAAATAAATGATAAAGGCTGCCGCCACGGGCCACCAGTGGCACGCGGCAGCCGCCCCCAAACTGGTGCCGCCTGGGGCGGACCGCCCCCCCCCTAGCTACGCCACTGCACCCAGGCCACAATCATTGCACAAGCACGGTACCACAGCGCATGTCAGTCCCTTCTTCCCTCAGGCAAGTGCCATGGCTCCAATGACCAGGATGATGGCAGGAGTCACTCGGGCACGATTTAGAAGTGCTGCAGTTCTCTCAATGAATTCAGTGATCGTCTCCTAGGCTAAAGCACCAGTCAGGCTAATTGTGCATCTCTGGTGGACTGACCACAGCATCAGGGTCAGTTTCCAGAACAAAATAGGCAGTTCTTCCTACAGAATAGTCTCCAAATGATGTCCCCTCTACCTCTGGAATGCTAGCTGTCGGGCAGATATCTGTTCTTAATGTAGTCCTCTGGGTACTTTGTGGAGCATCTCCTCGTTGGTCAGAAAGAACTTGGTACTGTAACAACAGGTGGGTCAGCAGCTCCCACTCTTGTACAAGGATGGCAGACAGGGCATGTGAATTCTCTGTCTGCTCTCCAGTGTCAGTTTGTGTCAGTTCTCTTTTCAGATGTCCTTCTCAGGCTGTCTTACAAACTCAGCCTTTGTCTTGTGTGATGCTGTTCACAGGAGGTTTGTATCCAGGCTGGAGCACCCACAACAGAGGCATAGAAATGTGTTATCAGTCTACACCTGACTATTAGCAGCCACACCTGATAGTAATCAAGAATGGAGACTAGGGGCTGGCTCTTTCTAAAAAACCTTCCACACCTAGACAACAGGAACTGCAGTTCCACCCTTCTCCCCTATCATCCACCAAATGGCAGTTTCAGGAATCAGCAGACCTCTATGTGAAAAGGACACAGAGTGAGTATCTAAGGGGACGCCTGTGTCCTCTTTTTCCCATTTCAGTGTCTAGGTTCCCTCACTCCTGTCTCATAAATGTCAGAAATACTCCTCCATTGTCTGGGGAAACAACCTTGTCTCCACCTTGTGCACTAGAACAGGCCAGGGCTTCCAAAAGGGCACCTATGGACTTTTGCCACTCTGGTTCACACATACACTCATGCAGTGTGTAGCATACTTCTTCTTGCAATCCTCCACACCCCCAGGATCACTGTGTTAGGATTCTGAGTTCACTGTTACCAGTGGAAATGTACCCTAGTGGGCGAGATGGCTCCCATTCCTATGCCACAGGAGCAAAGGCCTGGTCGCACTATTATCACTACAAAACATAGTATGTTGTCACCACCATGCACAAACCCGTGGCGGGGTAGTAGTTCTTTATGACTACTTAGATCTCATTTGGTGTGCCCCTCCAGGTCCAGGACAACCCTAGAACCAGTCTCTTGTCAAAGGCAGGAGACTTGCATACATCCAAGGATAATGTGAGGCTGGAGCCAAAAATCAAAAAACCGTCGTGAAAGATACTGGCAGCTGAGCACACAGGAGAGTGGATACAACTGTACATCAGGCAGGAGACATTCCCATCCTAACACATATCCTTGATTCCGTCTAGAATGGCTATTACAGCGTAGTACTACACTACACAAAGAGGAAGTAAGATGGCTGAGAAAATATCGTCTTTCCCGACAATGGGAAGAGTAGGTTTGTACTCTATTAATTGATCATAGAAACAGTACTATACAACTGTGAGCTCTAAATGACAAAATAGTGTACCGCTAGAGGTTACTAAGGGTTTTCGATTTTGCTTTTATTTTCTTTAAGACAGGCCCGTAATCTTCCAGATACACGGTGGACACACCTATTGCTTACATCACCTGTGTTAGAATGATTGATTGTTCTCCCACTAGGAGTTTTATTTTTATGATCAGTTTTGTTTTTAGAGTCTTATTCCAAAGGGTCTTCCAAGTAGGTAGCAGACTACCTCACATGTTCTATGATGCGAAACCTGTCGATCAGTATTTGGTAAATCAGACATAGCACAAAACTATAGGAGCAGTGACAAGATTGTGCCAAACTTACATTAGTGCAAATGAAAACACGTACACCTAAACACGTTAAAGGACTATGATATTTGAAAATCAATAAAGAGGATTTAAATATATATATATATATATATATATATATATATATATATATATATATCTCAATGAAATACTACTTATACCATTAGTTTAATACTAGAACTACTAATGATGATGATCATACCACCAACAACATATTAGTCCTGTTATGTAGTGCCATAAATAAGTGTTACTGTACTTTGTGTTGGTAACCTGGTGTTAGTAACTTAAGGTACCCTTGTCGCAATTCCCTAATATTTCTACTTATCAGAATCAGATGGTATTGATAGGTCTGCCCTTTGCCAGAATAAGCAAAAAAGCATTTTTGATGGCCAAAATGGAGTGTTGTAAATGCTTTTGAAATTACAGTAGTTTTATTCCACATCCTGTTCCGATGGTACTGGTCAATCCAAGAAAGAACACTGGAAACGTATCCGTAGTCTTTTGTAGAAATTGTGTAATGCACAAACTTGTTACTGGGCTTAATTTTAAAGTTTTCAGTTATCGTATCCTATGAGCTATATGACCTAAAGACACGGTGCGCTCTTCTACTTGGAGTGTGGAATATAGGATTGAATAGCATTTCTTGTCATGAGCATATTTCTGAAGGATTTAAGATGTTTAATTTGCTCAGTGCTATATACTTCACTAACTAACGACCCTATTTTAAAAACAAACAAAAAAAATCTCTGCATGAAATTACTTTGAGGTTTTTTTGTTGTTCACAATCATTCCAAGTAGTAAGCCTGTAGAATTGCTCCAGGTGCAGGTTTTCAGGTGTACTACTAGGATTGTCATGTGGCTATTTCCATGGATTGCTATTCCATGTGAACGGAAGCACACGCATTATAGACTTTCATACATTGTTCTCTCTTTTTACCAGTGGAGAAAGCTTTTTTTCCTACACCCTATCAAATGTGTGGTGGTCCGTTTAATCAGCAGGATAGTTGATTTGTTTTAATATATCTGGCGAGTAGCTAATGAGTTCTGTAGTTAAGCGGGCAGTGATTTTGGCCCCTAGTCCCTTTCGGGCACAGATGGGCTTGCCATTGGCACGCCAACAGCGCGTCCGCGCATCGGCTTTCAATAAGTAATTAGACTGGGTACAAACACTATAGCATGAACAACAAGCATTTACAATGCAATGGTCTCGGCATTGTTAAAGTTAGAGCTATTGGCATTGCTCATGACATTCTTTTTGTTTATGTTTTTGTTTTTAAAACATTTAAAGAAACTGCATTGTTATTTACAATGTCAATAGTTTAATCACTCTCAAATGCGAGACCTATTGCATTTGCACCCACACACAGAGACACACACCCAGAGCCACCCACACAGAGCCACTCACATAGAGCAACCCACACACAAATAGAGCCACCCACAGAGCCACCTACACACACACAGTTACCCACAAACAGACAGACCCTGTCAAGTATTCCTGTCATGCGAGGGGAGGAAAACGGTAACCAGCGAAAACGGACTACATCTCCCAGGATGCTTAGCGGTTGAGAGGTTATGTAAACAGGAGAGCTGTTACATAACTCAAGGAAAACACGCCCTTATGTAAACAGGAGAGCTGTTACATAACTCAAGGAAAACACGCCCTTATGTAAACAGGAGAGCTGTTACATAACTCAAGGAAAACACGCCCTATAAAGGGAGGAACCGGGAGGTACAACGCTGTCGGATATTGTGTTTACACCGACGTACCTGCTTCGTGAAGAGCAGTGTTCCGGAGTGGTTTCGAAAGAACAGTGTGTTCCATCCCAAGTACATGGGCCCCTATCGAATTACCAAATGTATGGGTCCCGTGAACGTGAAGGTGTGCTTGCCCCAGTCGTTGCGGATACACCCTGTCTTTCATGTATCATTGCTCAAACCAGCACCCTCCAAGCCGTCTGGGACACCTAGGCCGGTATGCGTGGAGTCGGAGGTGGAGTATGAAGTGTCGGGCATACGGGCGTCCAAATGGCACAGGGGGAAGCTGTGGTACCTGGTTGCGTGGAAAGGCTATGGCCCGGAGGAGCAATCATGGGAACCGGCTGAAGGGGTTCATGCTCCGCGCTTGGTCTCCTTGTTCCATCGGCGTTTTCCTGCCAGCGCTGGACCCGTGGGGAGCCGCTGAGAGGGAGGATGTACTGTCAAGTATTCCTGTCATGCGAGGGGAGGAAAACGGTAACCAGCTAAAACGGACTACATCTCCCAGGATGCTTAGCGGTTGAGAGGTTATGTAAACAGGAGAGCTGTTACATAACTCAAGGAAAACACGCCCTTATGTAAACAGGAGAGCTGTTACATAACTCAAGGAAAACACGCCCTTATGTAAACAGGAGAGCTGTTACATAACTCAAGGAAAACACGCCCTATAAAGGGAGGAACCGGGAGGTACAACGCTGTCGGATATTGTGTTTACACCGACGTACCTGCTTCGTGAAGAGCAGTGTTCCGGAGTGGTGCTCCAGTAAGGCAAGAACGGAGGTAGGTCGAGTCGTTACTCCCTGGGCCGTGTCTTGCCCCATCGTCACCTGTGAAGGACCCGGAAGCTCTACCGGTCAACCATTGAGCTTCGCTTTTTGACTCGGCTGAGTCAAAGCGCAGTGGCGCTTTTGCTGGTTGGAGTCGTAACTCCCAGCCTGACCAGAGATACAGGGACTGCCAGCTGTAACGCACACCAGGAGGTGTTTGCCGCGTTACAGACTCGGAAGTCCACAGGATCGATCGAGCGGCTGCTCTCGGTTCAGTCTTCTTGTTTTTTGATTGGGGTATCGGTGACGCACCACCAGGAGGTGACTCCGCGTCCCGGTGCAGTCTGAGGAAGAGGTTGAGCGGCTGCTCCCTTCAGGTAGAGACCCCGGCTGGGTGTTTCCCTGACTCCTCGATTCTCCCCAACACTCTTCGTGCCCCTCACAGCCTACCGATTGGCATTGTCGGCCATTTCATTTCTGCCCTCTGTTGGCATACGCCGGGATCGGCGTATATGCAGAGGACGGTTAGGACCATCCGTGCTGTGGGCTGGTAACGTACTTAGCCTGGAGGATTCCAGTGACTATAACTTTTGTTTATTCTTTGTATTATTTTTGCCTTCATTAAAATAACTAACCCTTCACAAGTGGTTGCGTCCTCATTATCGTGTCTGTTAAACGATCCTGAGACGTTCAGGGCGTTACAAAATATCCGACCTTAATAACACTAACTGTCTCCCGGTCGATAACAGACATGGCAACACTTGATGATGTGCTGGCTGCTTTGGCGACCGTGCAAGTTGAAGTGGCTGCCTCTAGGCAAGAAACAGCCGATGTAAAAGCCAGATTGGATGCTATCCAATTGGACCCGCTCACGCCCAGCACCTCCCTCACGAACCAGACCCCTGCGGTAGTAGTGGAAATGCCGGTAGCCATCCCCTTGGCAACACCAGAGAGGTACAGTGGGGATCCTAACACAGTGCAGGTATTCCTCACACAAGTGGCGCTACATTTATCGTGCAAACCAAAGGCGTTCCCCACGAGTCAGGCTCGTGTGGCTTTCCTTATTTCCTATTTGGCTGGAAACGCGGCACAATGGGCCGTACCTCTGGTGAGCAGGGACGACCCCATCTTATGTGATTGGGGTGCTTTTCGCGAGGAATTCCTGAAGGTATTCGACAGAAGGGCTGACTCGTACACGGCGGACCGTGAAATGCTTGAGTTGAGACAGGGATCCAACGACCTGGTGCAGTATCTCAACGCGTTCCGAAGGCTGGTTGCGGAAACCAAGTGGCCTGTTGCTAAACAGACGGCGCTCTTCCACCATGGGCTGTGCGATGAGCTCAAGGACGCCGTGGCTCATATTGACCCTCAACCCAAGACATGTGAGGGCCTTATCAACCTGGTATTACGGCTGGAACATAGGCTAAGTGAAAGAAAGGGGGATCATGGGAGAAATGGAAAATCCCTTCCATCCTATGTGACGGTGGGAAGTCCTGAAACTTCCACCGCATCCAAGGGAGAACCCATGGACATCGGCGCAATACGAGCGAGCCTCACAGCCACGGAGAAAGAGTCACGCCGTAAACAAGGATTGTGCCTATATTGTGGCAAAAAAGGCCACTTCGTACGTGAATGCCCTGCCAAACCGAAGACGTCACGTTATCGGGCCAACCGGTCGGTAACAGCCGTGGTGGACATACCGGCGGAAAACTAGAGGACTCCCAGACCAAAGAAGGGGCATCTCGGAGTCACTCATCCATCCCTTCACTTTCCAACTCGGTCACTAAGGGACAACGACACCTGTTTCTCACGGTGCACGTGGGAGTGCATGACCAGTGGATACCCGTTGTGGCCATGGTGGATTCAGGGGCCACTGGCATGTTTATGGACCACAACGAGGCATGCAGGCTAGGGCTAGTGCTTCTTCCCAAAACTGTACCCGAAGACGTCTATGCTGTAGACGGAAGGCGATTGGTGACGGGGCCCATCGGGCAGCACACGGGGGTCCTTCCGATGAGATATGGGAGGAACCATTTGGAACAAATCGATTTTAACATCATCCGAGCACCCCAATATGGCGTCATATTGGGATTGCCGTGGCTACAGAAACACAACCCCTCTGTGGATTGGCCAACACATTGCATCGAAATGACGTCACCGTATTGCATCCTGCATTGTGGAATAAGAACGGAATCCCTTGACGCAGATGAGAGCGGGAGTCAGACGGTGGCTACAGCGGCAGAAAAAGATGTGGCTCTCCCCCAGGCTTATCACAGTTTTGAGGATGTATTTGATGAGGTGAAGGCGGAAGTGCTACCACCACATAGACAGTTTGACTGCCAGATCGACCTGGTGCCAGGGGCCAGCGTTCCCAGCGGCAGGCTGTATGCCCTGACGGAGCCTGAAAACGTGCATCTCCGGGGGTACCTGGATAAACTCCTCAAGCTAGGATTCATCCGCCCGTCCAAGTCTCCGGCTGCCTCGCCACTCTTCTTCATCCCGAAGGCTAATGGGGAGCTGAGAGCCTGTGTGGACTTTAGGGCATTGAATGCGATAACCATAAAAAATCGGTACCCCTTGCCTCTCATCAGTGTACTTCTGGAACAGGTCAAGAAAGCTCGTATCTACACCAAGTTGGATTTGAAAGGGGCATACCATCTGGTGCGCATGAGGGACGGAGACGAGTGGAAGACCGCCTTTAAGACCAGGTTCGGCCTTTTTGAGTACCTCGTCATGCCGTTCGGTCTGTGCAACGCCCCGGCAGCCTTTCAGTACTTTTTGAATGAGGTATTCAGAGAGGAGTTGGATATCTACGTGGTCGTATATATCGACGACATCCTCATCTATTCGTCCAGTGTGGAGGAGCACGTACACCACGTCAAAGCTGTGCTCCAAAAGCTGAGGGAAAACATGCTGTTTTGTAAACTCAGCAAGTGTGACTTCCACGTCACATCCGTGGAATTCCTCGGAGTGATGCTGAGTCCAGAGGGACAGGAGATGGCAGAGCGAAAGATCAAGGCGATGAAAGAATGGCCGGTGCCCCAAAGCGTGAAGGACGTCCAAAGTTTCATTGGCTTCGCCAACTTTTACAGGCGGTTTATAGATGGATTTTCAGGATTGGTGGCCCCAATCACACAGCTACTGAGGAAGTCCAAGGAGTTTGTCTGGTCCCCTGAAGCGAACAAAGCCTTTGAGGCCCTGAAAAGCGCCTTTGGTAAGGCGCCGGTGTTGGCTCACCCCGATCCGGATCTCCCCTACGTGGTGGAAGCGGACGCATCGGATGTGGCGCTGGGGGCTATCTTGTCCCAACGCAACCACGACACAGGGGTGCTTCATCCCGTTGCGTACATGTCCCGCAAACTCAACGACGCCGAACGCAACTACCATATTGCGGAGAAGGAGCTTCTCGCAATCAAGGACGCCTTCACCGAATGGAGGCATTGGTTGATGGGGGCAAGACATGTGGTATCGGTGTACACGGACCATCGGAACCTACAGTTCATGACGGCCACAAGACACCTTTCTCCCAGGCAGCTGCGGTGGATGATCTTCTTTGCGGGGTTCAACTTCCGCATCACATATCGGCCGGGGACGGAAAACCGGAAGGCGGACGCCCTGTCCCGTCAATCTGCAGTTAAGGAACCATTGCCTGCGACCGAGCGTTCCATCATTTCCCCAAGGATGGTATTGGGGGTTATCCAACCGGATACTTTCCTGAGGGGAATAAAGAGAGCGATCATGTCATTCGCATGGCGGAGGTGGCTCCTCAGTCACAGAGAATGGCAGCTGAAGGACGGGATACCCCTGAAGGGCAGGTGCCTATTGATACCCACGCCTAGGCTAAGGAAACAAGCATTCATCTGGTGCCATGACTCTCCATGCGCAGGTCATTTGGGCTTTGAAAAAACGGTGGCTAGCATGGGACGGCATTTCTGGTGGCCAACCATGAGAGTGGATGTCAGGAGGTGGGGACAGGAGTGTCCTACGTGTGCTACCATGAAGGCCGACCATGGCCGAACCCAAGGGCTCTTACATCCACTTCCGACCCCGGATAGACCATGGGATAGCATATCACTGGACTTCGTGGTGGGCCTACCGGTAGACCAGGGGATGACGGCAATACTGGTGGTGGTGGATTACTTGACGAAAATGGGGCACTTCATCCCCTGCAAGAGAGTCCCTACGGCCGGGGAATTGGCGTCACTACTCCTAAAGAATGTGGTACGACTGCATGGATTACCTGGGGTGATCGTGTCGGACCGGGGGTCGCAGTTTACTGCGCAATTCTGGAAGACTTGGTGCACTGCGCTGCATGTTAAGACCGCCCTGTCCACCAGCTACCACCCTCAAACTGACGGCCAAACCGAGCGCCTGAACCAAACGCTCAAACAGTATCTGCGATGTTTTGTGGACCAGGGCAGGGAAGAATGGGTCGACTTGCTATGGGTTGCAGAGATAGCCTATAACAACGCCACTCACAGCTCCACACAGTCATCTCCGTTCTATAGCAACTATGGCCAACATCCCAGGTTCTTGCCATTTCTACATCCGTTCAGAGAGGACAGGATTCCCGCCACAGCGGACAGGGTGGCACACATAAAAGACACGTTGATGCGCTCAAGGGCTGTCCTAATAGAGGCCAAGAGAAGATACAAGGCTGCGGCAGACAGGAAGAGAAGGCCCGGGCCACTGTACCGCACTGGAGACTACGTCTGGATATCCACAAGAAACATGAGGTTTCGAAAGAACAGTGTGTTCCATCCCAAGTACATGGGCCCCTATCGAATTACCAAATGTATGGGTCCCGTGAACGTGAAGGTGTGCTTGCCCCAGTCGTTGCGGATACACCCTGTCTTTCATGTATCATTGCTCAAACCAGCACCCTCCAAGCCGTCTGGGACACCTAGGCCGGTATGCGTGGAGTCGGAGGTGGAGTATGAAGTGTCGGGCATACGGGCGTCCAAATGGCACAGGGGGAAGCTGTGGTACCTGGTTGCGTGGAAAGGCTATGGCCCGGAGGAGCAATCATGGGAACCGGCTGAAGGGGTTCATGCTCCGCGCTTGGTCTCCTTGTTCCATCGGCGTTTTCCTGCCAGCGCTGGACCCGTGGGGAGCCGCTGAGAGGGAGGATGTACTGTCAAGTATTCCTGTCATGCGAGGGGAGGAAAACGGTAACCAGCTAAAACGGACTACATCTCCCAGGATGCTTAGCGGTTGAGAGGTTATGTAAACAGGAGAGCTGTTACATAACTCAAGGAAAACACGCCCTTATGTAAACAGGAGAGCTGTTACATAACTCAAGGAAAACACGCCCTTATGTAAACAGGAGAGCTGTTACATAACTCAAGGAAAACACGCCCTATAAAGGGAGGAACCGGGAGGTACAACGCTGTCGGATATTGTGTTTACACCGACGTACCTGCTTCGTGAAGAGCAGTGTTCCGGAGTGGTGCTCCAGTAAGGCAAGAACGGAGGTAGGTCGAGTCGTTACTCCCTGGGCCGTGTCTTGCCCCATCGTCACCTGTGAAGGACCCGGAAGCTCTACCGGTCAACCATTGAGCTTCGCTTTTTGACTCTGCTGAGTCAAAGCGCAGTGGCGCTTTTGCTGGTTGGAGTCGTAACTCCCAGCCTGACCAGAGATACAGGGACTGCCAGCTGTAACGCACACCAGGAGGTGTTTGCCGCGTTACAGACTCGGAAGTCCACAGGATCGATCGAGCGGCTGCTCTCGGTTCAGTCTTCTTGTTTTTTGATTGGGGTATCGGTGACGCACCACCAGGAGGTGACTCCGCGTTCCGGTGCAGTCTGAGGAAGAGGTTGAGCGGCTGCTCCCTTCAGGTAGAGACCCCGGCTGGGTGTTTCCCTGACTCCTCGATTCTCCCCAACACTCTTCGTGCCCCTCACAGCCTACCGATTGGCATTGTCGGCCATTTCATTTCTGCCCTCTGTTGGCATACGCCGGGATCGGCGTATATGCAGAGGACGGTTAGGACCATCCGTGCTGTGGGCTGGTAACGTACTTAGCCTGGAGGATTCCAGTGACTATAACTTTTGTTTATTCTTTGTATTATTTTTGCCTTCATTAAAATAACTAACCCTTCACAAGTGGTTGCGTCCTCATTATCGTGTCTGTTAAACGATCCTGAGACGTTCAGGGCGTTACAGACCCACCACGCATAGAGCCACATACAAAAAAAGCCACCCACACACACAGAGCGACACACACAGAGCCACCCACACACACACAGCCACCCCCACCCCCACACAAAGCCACCCCCACACACACAGAGCCACCCCCACACACACAGAGCCACCCCCACACACACACATAGAGCCACACAGTAACCTCAAAATTTAACACACATTTACTTTTTGCTGGATCAACTGACAAACCCCTCAACAGGCTCTATGAAGATTAAGATTTCATGAGTAATTATTTTTTTTACTACAGGAAGTGAAGTATAATTTGAAGGGAGCCAGATCCTAAATCTGAGAGCAAAATATATCCTGTTTTTTATTAGAATAACTGGCCAGACGCTGCTCTTAACATGGTTTGGTAAATAGAGCTAACCATATTTGAATTTAAAATTAGAAATGCTAATTGCGGACTGCTCCGGTTTTATTACTGCAGTTGCAGAGTGAAGTTCAAAGCACCAACGCAATATATTTTCGTATTGCTACAGGAGCCCTGGTAGACATTGTGACACCAGCAATGCGGATAAATCGAAAAAGATTGCTTTACATAAAGAAACGACACCAACATAGCTTCCTATGAAGGACACGGGTATAGATAGATGTACCTGGCCTATAAACACACGAGTGTCGGTGGGAGCACACGCGTGTGCACGGGCACACGCGATCACACACACGCACACACACAGATGAAGCTCGATGTGCAAATGGATGGCGGCAACAGGAGATGGAGACAGGAAAGTCATCACCCATTCAATCTTTGGCTCCTCACCGAATGGCTCTGCATCAGAGTGCACAGATCAACAATACTGCTTGTTACACACTGTATCACACTGCATAGATATTAAACGCCTCTGCACTGCATCACATCGCACAGATACAACCCTAGCACAGTACATCAAACCATTGTTTCGGTTGCCTTGCACCACACGACGGGGATCATTAACCCTAAACCACAGCGCTGCATCACACACTGCACAGCTATAAAACTCTGCATCGCACTGCGTCGGTACACAGTAGCACTTCAGTTACACTGCAACAGTTAGGCGCTATGACCCCAGCGTTGGGGGCCAGCCTACACCCACACCTCTCGAGGAACACAGTGACTATATTTGATTCTAACAACTCTCTGTGAACTGTTCATGATGTGACCAAGATTACCTCACTATTAACATCTAATACAATTAGGAAAGAATGGTTTAAAGCTCGGCGCTATGTTTGGCGCTATATAACGTGCAATTACAAAGGCGTGACCATAAAGAGTGCAATAAAGTTGCAAACACCGCATGAAGCGCCCTGCGTGACCCCCGCTTTGTAGAGGCATTCCCTTCACTCACCTGGAGACAGTCTCCAGCAGTGCTGGGACCGAGCTAGTGGGGGGCTGCGCTCCAGACACTCCCCGTCTTTGGAAGAATGCAGGGCAGCGGTGAAGTGGTGAGATCACTGCCGTGTGTCACGGAGGCTCGCCGGCTGTGAGGGGGTGTGCTTTGGAGGCTGCAAAAGTTGGGGGAGTAAAACCGTGGCCACCAGCCCTCCCGCTGTAGAGGGGATGGGCGGGGCGGTCTCCTTCATGGGTTGGAGACAGACTGGAGACAGTTCTGAGACAGGTTACCAAAACAGGACCTGGTTTGAAACACAATTCCTATGAGAGGCGTTTGAGGAATGTATGTATATATTTAAATATATTCACAATGCTGAGGAGGGAGTGGCTTTCTGCCGGCATTTAACCCCTACATCGTTGAGTGCGCCCAGACTTGGCAGAAATCGAACTACACTGCGGTGAAGTCATTTGACCAGGATCACACGGCGCTGTCAAACAGAGATGCCTGGATTTCAGTGTAGGTTCATTTTGCCACTGGACATTTTCTGCCTCCATATGAAAGGCTCTGCGACCCGTCGATGGCATAGACGCAGCGCGAGGCTGCAGTTTTCCCGAAAAGCACCCCGAGAAGCCTGTGGTCACAAAATGCCAGCGGGAGGAAAGGCGGTGAGCATATTGAACAACCTGCCTTGATAAGTGCAGGAAGCCCAGGCGGTAAACGGACCCAAAGAGGCCTGGGACGGAAATAATGGATGACTAGTGTAATGAAGGAACAGATCGCGTGCGGGCCAGGGGTCACGTGGGGCAGGGCTGAGGTGAACACCGCCGCCTTTCTCCGAGGCGAAGCAGAAATGCCTCGGAGAAAGGCAGCAGCGTTTCCGGATTCGGGGGCGTGTTTTTCTTTTCTCTCCTCTTGCCATTGGCTGGAGGAGATAATTAGAAAAGTGACGAAAAAACACGCCCCCGAATCCGAAAAGGACGGGGCCTGTTCGGAGTGACAAAGCCTCTTCTCCAATGGCTGGCCAGCATTCAAGAGGCCAGCCAATGGAGAAGAGGGGAAAAGAGGGGCGGGTTCAAGCCCCTCTTCTCCAAAACATTAAATCTCCGACTTCCGGTTCTGCCTTCGGCAGACCGGACGGTCCTCGACCTAAAAACTGCACCTCTAGTCGTACTAATACAGAGAAATAGTGAAAAAGCCCACATTGTCAGCCCCTTAGCACCGTACAGCTCAACCAGCAAAGTGCAAGTGTTATTCAGTTTAAAAGCAGAATCCCCGTTCCAGCCCCTGGAGCACTGTAGTTTGACAGATATAAAGTGACTAAGCGATAAGATTGTGAAAATTGATTTAAACAAGTCTTTGATTACAATGTGCAAAAAGGCTTTGAAAAAAAAATAAAAGCAGGATAAAATAATGTGAAACTTTCTACGAACCACCTTCCAAGATTAAAATAACTCAACTTTCCTGCCATCACGTTCGTAATCCGGCTAGCCTTCCTGTGGGTTCTGTTATTACACATTAGACTATCACATGTCCAAGAAGGCAATTGATTCAACTAACTGCCAAGGTATGACTGGGCATAACCTTCAGACCAAAAACGACCACCAATGGCATATGTTCTTAGCTAATTGTGGGTCCCATGCACAAGCTTGACATTTTCACATTTCTGGGGGATAAACAACTTGAAGCCCTATTCCTCACAGAAACCTGGCTAAATGCCGACAGTTCACCTTATATTGGTATAGCACTCCAGCAAGGGTATTCCCTTGTCAGATGCGATTGGGCTGAAAAAATGAGTGGCGGGGTTGCTGTGATTTTCAAAAGTCATTTGAAAGCTAACTTCACTCCTATAGTGATTTTGAAATGTGAAATCCTATTATGTAAGATTGAATTCTCCCTTACCTTCTCCTTTTCGAGACTACTCGTATATCGCCCCCCTGGGTCTGCCAATGACTTCTTCCATGGCCTACCTGGTATTCTAGCCAACAACAGTCTGCATTATGCAAACTTCACGCTGCTAGATGACATAAATCTGCACCTAGAAGTCAGCAAATGTAAACAGACAGTTAATTTCCTATACGTTCTCCAGGCTATACAATTCTTGCAGTTAGTAAGTACCCCCACACATATAAAAGGTAAGTCATCTACTTGACCCAATCTTGACTAATATCTCCTATTTGTGAGTAAAAGACCCCTTTCTTGTGTGCTGGTCAGACCATTTTATCGTTCCTTTTTTCCTCCCAAAAGCAAGAATAAATCCCCTTTAGATGTGCAGCTGAAGGCTGCAAAACAATGGTCTTAAACTACATGCTACCAGCTCCGAAAAGACCCTTCTTAAATCCACACCCAAGAGACATGATGACGTCGCTACATCATTTACAGTCTTTAACCACTGGGTAAAAAACTCACTACATGAGTTGATACCCCTCAGACTGAGCAAAAAAGCCAGACCTCAAACAATCAACTCATGGTTCACAGCAGAATTAGTGGAACTGAAAAAAGACTAAGAAAAAAGAAAGGAAATGGAGGACTAGCTACAATGAGACTTACAAACTGACTAACAAAAAGGCTTTTAGAAATTATCAATATGCCATCAGGAAAGCCTAGATAGATGACAGGTCCCTGAAGGAATTTTATAAAATTGTCAACTGTTTCCTGAAACCTCAGAGCCAGTGCTTGGGATCAGCTCCCCCACCCCTAGGAGACTGCTGCAACGTATTGGCTAATTACTTTGTCACTAAAGCCAATATCATTTACGATCATTTAGCCAAGAATTTTCATCGCAACATCAATATGTGCAATGAGGTCTCTGGAGTCAGGACCAAGGGGGAACTTTGCCCAGGTCAGCATGGCAGAAATCACCAACATAGCCAAAACTATAAAGTTAGGCTCTCCACTGGACCTGGCCCAAATTGACAGTCTACTGAAAGGTGGGGAAGCTATTGTCTCAGCTCTTTCAGATCTATACAATCTGTCTCTGAATAGTGGCAGGGTACCTGATGCGTGGAAGCACGCAATTATCAGAGCCCTGTTTAAAAAAACAGTCACTCAATGCAGCTGAGAATGACAGACCTATCTCTCTTCTCCCTGGAGTCAGCAAAATTATGGACAAATTAATAAACAATCATCTGTCGACATTCTTCGTAGCTCATGACATATTGCTTCCCACTCAAAGCAGATTGAGGCTGGGTTGCAGTACAGAAACTGCGCTACTGGCAGTGACAGATGAGCTAAAAATTGTTCTTGATAGAGGAGGCTCAGCTGCTGTCATTCTTCTCAATTTAAGTGCATCCTTTGACACTGTCTCACATCCTATCCTTCTGCAGAGGTTGGAAGAGGCAGGAGTCACAGGGCTAGCACTCCAATTATTTTCCTCTTTCTTAGACAACCTTGGCTTCCAAGACAGTGAAAGTCCATTCCTCTCAGTCACGCACCATTTGAAATGCGGCGTTCCTCAAGGCTCCTTACTGTGCCCAACGCTGTTTAATTTGTCCGTCCACCCTCCGTCAAATATAATTTGCTCATAGGGTTTTTCTACTGTGTCCTATGCTAACGACACACAAATCATTGTTTCATTACCTCCAAATAGAGCAATGGTCCAACAGCAACTTCATGTTCGCATACAGCAAGTTGCTGACTGAATGGCTGCAAGCTGTTTGAAGCTCAACAGCGGCAAAATGGAGGTCGTGGTGGTTGGTAACAACCCATCACCCGGGAACTTGCTTAACTGGCCCCCCTTTGGGGCATCGTCCATCTCACAAGGAAGAGGTAAAGAGCCTGGGAGTTATACTCAGGGCCATTGGAGCTATGCGATTGTGCTGCAATTTTTACATAATGATACATTTGCTGCATAATCTATCATATGCCGCATAATCTACAGATTTTAACAAAAAAATGTTTCTAGCTCAAACGGTTCAAAAGTTACTATAAATGCAGCAACAAGTGTTGCAACGTGCAGGGTGTTTAAGAATGAGATATGAAAAAGAGAGACCACCAACTCTAGTGCATCTAATATTACAAACTCAAAGGCGTCCCAAAGAAGTGGAACAGAGAAGACATGAAAGAGTGTAGTGGGTAATTCTGCGAAGGAGAAAGCCAAGTTTAAGTCTGTGCCATGACCGAAAAGTCATACACAGGGAGGGCTTTAAGCATTGACTTTCTCGACAGAGACCCAATGTAGCTTACAATGGGAAATACATATAATAAGCCTGGCTGCATCGTTTTCCCAGATCTGAGGTCAATGGAGCAGATTCCTGGGGACACTTGAAGTATTGAGGGTTGGTGTTGGTCAATCAAGGTTATATCTTAGTACCTTTCACATATTAAGCGAAATTGCATGTCTAATTGTATGAAAGCATGGTGCCGAAAGTGTGCGGCCTGCCTCTGATCAAGTCAAGCTAGACAGCAGAGGACCACCTGAAAGATTGGCCGCTCAGTATCAAATTCTCACTTTTACGAACCTTCACGTCTAAGAAGTTTTCTCCATCCACCGGCAATGGGAAACATGAAGCTGTGAAACTTTCTGGTTATGACATCTAGATTATTGCTAAGCCTTTGATGATTTTAAGGGAGTTCTGGAGCTCCAACAGGCTGTTTTTCTTTATGGCCATTTTCTGGATCTGTTTATTTTACCTTGGACCTGAATTGGAGCTGGTCCGGACTCTGACACTTGACTCTTAAGACCCGCTCTAGCCACTAACGGAAATCTGAAAACTGTGGCAAAGTTAAACTTAGAGGCAGGCCTGCTATATGTTCCAATTACATTTCTCACTGGATAACTTATAGCCCAGTATGAAGTGGTTTGTTTTATTATGAGCACAGTAATCTTGACTATGCCATCTTCTTTGTATTCCTGTCCCTGATAGCAGTAGGGATGCATGCTCGGAGATTATCTGATTTTCCTTGCTATAGCTTGTAAGGTGTGTTGTACATAGTATGCTTTTGATTGCCAGATTAATAAAAGTAATTTTTCAAAGCTAGTCATAAGAAATTGCTAAAACGACAGCCAAAAATAAATATATATGGTTACTAATTTTATTGCGCCTCACTTGACTCTTTCTTTTGTCTTGTTAGTCCACTAGAGACCGGACTTTGGACCAGCAGTGCACAGTCAGCCGACCAGGTTTAGCAGCAATAGCTGGAGCATTGGCTGTAGAATTAATGATTTCTATACTGCAGCATTCTGAAGGGTAAGTTTTCATACAAAGAGCGCTGTAAATTTTGTACCTAAACCTATCCCGCTTGGTGCATTGAACGAGCAGACATGTAACATTCTGGATAAAGTGGTGTGCTGTCTCGTTTTTATCTAAGACAACACATTTGTTATGTGATTCCTCTGAAAAAAGGGTAAGGACCCTATGCAAAGTAGTAAAATTATACTGAGATATATAAATCTACATCTGAGGCCAGTTTTACTGCTTTGTGCTGTTCACAAATTCCTATTGTAATTTGTCTGGAAAGCTTCCCCTGGCACAGCTTTACATGCTGATTCCATAGAAAATTGCATTGGCTTCCAAATGGGATACCGTGCTGCTTATACGGAGTTCTGGGGGGGCGAACTCCGCATAGGAAGAACTGTATCTCCTGCACAAATGCGTATGTTTTTTTGAAAAAAAAATTCTGAAAGGGGAAATATATTTTCATGTAGAAAACCCCCTGCTACACCCCCAAAATATTTGGGGGGTGATCCATTTGCCTTCCAACCCTGGAAAGGGATTATTCTAGCCCTATCCAGGAGTCTGCAAATAGCTTCAGATGTAATTCAAATTCAGAAAGATCTTTATTTTAGCACGCAGGCCATAAAAGCACAAAAAACAGATAAAACAATGAAAACATGGAGTAATACATTGAAAGCAGATAGAATACAATGACAACAGTCATTGGTCTATCGAACTTGTAATCAGTAAAGATGGACACAGCCGTTCATGCGATGGGAACATTGGGCAATAGATGAGGTTCAAACCTCGAATGTAAAAATTCCTAAGATCATAACAAGAAATCTCATTTGTACGGTCTACGGCTGAAAGTTTAAAACAATTTAGAACATCTGTGCATATATAACATACCGTTAAGTCAATTGTAGTCAAGAAACAATTGCACCAGTCTTTAGCTGGATCGCCGCCAGGCTCGCTCATGAATGCAGCACACATTTTTGCCTCGTTCTACAAATTCCCATTAATTAGAGTAAGAGCATAGACTAACGGTTTGCTAGTACCGAATCTCAGCAACCTAAGAGCCTCTTTACTTCCATGTTATCCAGAGCCTCTGATGGTTCTTATGACCTGGACAGAAAAACAAAACATGCTCAGTGGTTTCATTATCGGCGCCACAACATGGGCATATCGTATCTGAGTCCCACCAAGGGGCAGGGTGCCATAACGAAACTGGAGGTAGAGTCCCCTGGCCAGGGGGACTCGATCTCATCCAGGAAATCCTCCTTCATGTAGGTATCCTTAACCACAAAAAATATTTCGGACAAGGTGCCATGGGTTTCCCACAGATGAAGGAGGAAGTCCCTCTATGCCCTGTAGGTTGATTTGATGAGGGCTGTAGACACATCCTCAGCCACAACAGATGCACACTTTAAATTAGTTAACTCTGTCGACCGCAAAATGGTCTTCGGGTACTTTATCCATGGGATACTGCAAGAGCCGGCTTAAGAGAGAATTTCCTCCAATCCTTGCCAGTATGGCTCGATCTCTGGAGTTGCCCATATCCGTCTTTAATAGAGCAGGGGGCGCAGTCCTGCCGTGTCAGAGAGTGGTCTTAGCCCAAGGTCCAACCTAAGAGGGAGCAATGGGGTACTTTTGGGGACACCAGCCAGCGGACGCATAAACCCATTTTCCACCACAGTTAGTGCAGTTATACCCAAATGACCCATAGCTCCACACCATACAAAGCCGCCACTAAAGGCTGAAATCTGTAGGTCTGCAGAGCAGGTTGTACAGAGCAGAACTGGAAACCTAATGCCATTCTAGTAATTCCACCCGAGATTTGTTCCAGTTTTAACCTGCGCTGTGGGATTTGAGCTTGCCATACCATATGCACTGCTAATGTCACAATAAGATAGACAAAAGTACGTACCAGCTCCAGAGAGACCACTGATAACATTGGGTTTACCCTAGTAGAGTTCCCTGGATTCAGGACCAAGTACTTGGTCTTAGTAACATGAATCTTTAAGCCCCTCATCTTACAAAAGCACTCAAATCGATCTAACAGTTTTTGGAGTCCCATAGGGGAGTTGGAAAGGAGGAGGGTGTCATAGGCAAACATGAGAGCAGGAACCCTCAAGTTTGCTTCTCTGGGTTCATCATTGTCACATTGGTCAGTTTGCCAAGCCCATAAATATACAGTGTAAAAAGAATGGGGGCAAGTACACAGCCCTGCCTGACTCCTCTGGTAACGAGGAAAGGGTCAGTGAGCTTGCCAGCATTACCACGCCTTACCAGTGCATAATTCCTGCCATGCAGTCTCACTATAATGTCTAGCAGGTAGCTTGGCACCCCCATCTCAGCAAACAACCTCCACAATGCTGTTCTGGGTACTAAATCAAAGGCTGAGCGCTGATCTACAAAGACAACATAAAGCCGACCCTCACTCAAAGGAACGTTCTTCCAGTAGACCATCTGCAATCAGTACACTTGGTCAATGGTGCTAGTGCACTCTCTAAATCCCGCCTGGAGAGGGTTCAATAATGCCTCAGCTGACATCAGTCCTGGAGTCTGTCCAGGAGTACTCTACAGAACAATTTCTGAGAACTGTTGATGAGACTTATATGTCTGTAATTTGCAGGCGAGTTGATTGAACTCTTTTTAAAAATAGGGATGATTTCTGCCCCTGCTGAAGTTGGTGGGATAGGTGCACCTTTCATTATGGCTGTATAAAATTGCTGAAAAATATGTACTCTAGATACCTATCTCACTCAGGTACAGATCACCAGGGATTATGTCTAACCTGGGGACTTTGTTTAAGACTATTCCCCTAATTGCCTGGATTTTTTTCTGTGATGTTATCAGTAGGTCATCGGGCTCTTCAGAGTATATGGCGGGACTTAGTCTCTGCCATTTCACTTAGGTCAACCTCCCCAGTATCTTCATCGCACTGTCTTGACTCCACGCTGCCCAGTATATGACCTCTAGTGGACTGACAGTTGCCCTTCTGCATGTATAAGTTTGGAAAGTGATTTACACAGTCACTGGCTAAAATGTTGTTCTCAATCAAGGAGAATCCCAGCCTATTACCAGATGACACCAAATTCCAAAAGGAGAGATGGTCCTTTGTTCTGGCGACATCAAGGAGACACCCCCATACTCCTCGCTCTCATTCTCTTTTGGAGTTGGCTACCACTTTTTTGTAAGACTGCCTCGCGGCTGGCACCAAGAGTGGGTATTGCTTCTTTTTTTGCTTCAGCTAGCCTGGTCTTTGAGTCTCTACAGGTTTTTTTGTACCAGGATAAGGGATGCTACCTTACAGGTGCTCTATTGGCTTTAACGAAAAAAAGATCCTCCAAGTTTTGGAACAAACGATTATGTACCCCCAGGATCACCCCAAAGAACTACCTAACGTCCCATGTGGATAGTCCCTCCATACCGTCAATAACTAGACTTATAAATCTGGGCTTTAAACTCTTTTTTTTTTTTTTTTTTTTTTTTTTAAGTTTTGAAAAACCTTTATTGAGACATTACGATACACAGCAAAGAGCCAACAACCCATCGGGCCGGCCGCGAAAAACACATTTGGATGAATATCTGATCACACAGCCCTATGCCGTCAACCCGGAGGTACGGCGGCGTTACGGAGTGCTCGGGTGTCGTGAGGTAAGGAAGAGCGTTGTTTGTCTCAGACTTAGCAAACAATCACGGCATAAGGCAGATTGCCAGGAGGTATACAGTGCAGGAACTTACCAACTCCCCCCCCCCCCCCCCCGAACCGTCGATCAGCACTGCGTTTTCATGTGTGCCCTTGGCTAGCCAGCGCTCTCTATCCCCTCTCCAGCTCCCTAAGTTGCGATGAGACGGGTCTAAACGTCTCCAGGGTCATCCTGCACACTGGAGGGAGGCTCGCAGATTCCTCCCCTAAAATCATTCCACTTGGACCACACCTCGACCCACTTGCGCGGGCACCCCCTAGCCACATACACTGTCTTTTCCTGCAGCATGCACCAGTCCATGTCGCTGGCCCAATCGGAAAGTTTCGGTGGAACAGCACTACCCCAGAGCCTGGCAATGTTCCGTTTTGCTATTATTTGCCCAAGTGTAACCCAGATCCTCCCTTTTGGCGACAGGTCAGTTGGTTCCCATATGTTGAGGAGGCACCTCTTGGCCTCCGGGCGTATCCCCACCTCCCACACCTCTTCCATCTCCCGCACCACCCTCCTCCAGTACCTCTGAATCTTGGGGCAGTCCCACAGCACGTGGAAAAAGGTTCCAACACCCCCGCACCCCCTCCTACATAGCGTTGTGTCAGCCCTGCCCATCATATGTAATCTAGTGCAAGATATATAAACTCTGTGCAGGACCTTCAATTGGATGAGCCGCAATCTGGCCGATATCGCGACCTCACGCGGAGAGGCCAAAGCGTGCGTCCACTCCTCGTCATCTATTTCCAGCCCTTCGGCGATCCACTTGTCTCTGAGGGGGAGGAGCAGGTCTGGGGGGTTGTTAATAAGCTTTTTATAGGTGAGGGATATGGCATGTTCCGCGAGGAGCCCGTCAAGTAATCTATCCTCGAGCGGGGAGGCTGGCGGCAGCTTGACCTCCGGTGGGATATTTGCCTGCAAGGAGTGGCGCACCTGCAAGTATCTATAATGTTCGGCATCTGCCAATTCGTAGGCTTCCTGCATTTGGGCGAATGAGCGGACCCCGGCGGGTCCCCACATATCTTTGATTTGAGAGATGCCGATAAGGTCCCACTCACGGAATCCTTTGGTGCGCCGCAGGTTACCCAACGCTTCCGAGGCCCATAGTGGCGTGGCCATCGTGAGGACTCCGGACCATCCAAGCTTTTTCTGTGCGATGTGCCACAGCTGTACCGAGTGCAGCGTCGGGCCGGTGAGTGTGCGCGCCCCCCGCCTAGAGTAGAGCGCTATTTCGTAATTGCCTCCGGGCAGCAGCCATCTATCCATCCCGTAAGCCGGGTCATTCCCGTCCCCGTAAGTCCCTTGGTTGATTGCGGATAGGTGGGCCGCCCAGTAGTACTTGCGAATATCGGGGAGAGCGATGCCGCCATCGTACCACCCCAGCGTTAGTTTGGCCAGTGAGATTCGTGGCTGCCCAGCCCAGAGGAGTTCGCGGAGCGCCGCTTCGATTGCCAGAAAGTAGCTGTTTGGGACCAGGTGCGGGTAATTTTGAAGGGCATATAGAAACCGCGGGAGCGAGAGCATCTTAAATAGGGCTGCCCTGCCCAGCAATGACAAGGGCAGATGCTGCCAGGATTTCGCCTCCCGTTGAAGCCGAAGGAGCGGCGGCTTGAGGTTGTGTTCATAGAGCAGAGCTTTATCAAGGGTAATATACACTCCGAGATATTTGAACCCGTCCTCTGCCACCCGAATAGGGCAAGAGGCAGGGAGCCTGGGAGGGTCCCCACGGAGGACGTATAAATGCGATTTGGCCCAGTTGACTCGGAAGCCAGAATTGCGGCCGAAACTGTCCAATATATTCAGCGCCGCGATCAATGACCCGCGCGGCTTCGAGAGGTAAAGAAGTATGTCGTCGGCATATAAAGATATCTTATCCTCCCATCCCTCCGTCCATGTTATGCCCTGCACGGTGGCCACCTGTCTTATCCAGGCCGCGAGCGGTTCAAGGGAGAGGGCGAATAGGAGGGGGGACAGGGGACAGCCCTGTCGAGTTCCTCTGGCCAGCGTGAATACTTCAGACACCTTGTTATTTACAAGCACCTGCGCCAGGGGTTCCGCGTAGAGTAGACGCACCCAAGCGATAAACTGAGGTCCAAAGCCCAACTTGCGGAGGACTGCGAACATGTAGGGCCACTCTAGGGTGTCGAAGGCCATGGTGGCATCCAACGAGACCACCACCGCGTCCTCTTGCAGACTGTGGCACTGCCCCAGCACCCCATGCAATCTTCTGATATTGAGGGCCGTGTTGCGGTGGGGCATGAATCCCGATTGGTCAGGGTGTATTAGCGACGAGAGCACCGGCTTGAGCCGGCTGGCCAGCGTTTTGGCAAGTATTTTAGGTTCCGCGTTTAGAAGCGAGATGGGTCTGTATGATGCGCAAGCGTCTTTAGGTTTACCTTCTTTCGGAATCGCGACTATGGTCGCCAACCGCTGGTCCCGGGGCAGCCGCCCTTGTGTTTTACAGCTATCGAACATGAGTTTGAGGTACCTACTGGTGACGTCTGGCTGGAGTTTGTAGAGCTCTATGGGTATGCCGTTCGGTCCGAGCGCTTTACCAGGACGGAGGTCACCGAGCGCCTGCTGGAGCTCAGTCTCGGTGAGCGGGCTGTCCAGAGCCTCCCGATCCGTGTCCGAGAGAGTAGGCAGTCGTATGTCCTCAAGGAGGTCCATGGAGTCCTCCTCCGGCCTGTCCGACTCTCGCCTGTACACCTGCCGGTAATAGTCGGCGAACTGTTGTACTATTTCCCGGGGTTCCGTGAGCACTCTCCCCGAGTCAGTGCGGAGCTCCGGCACCACCCTGCTGGCCTGCTGTTTCCGCTCAAGCCAGGCAATAAGTTTCCCGGCTTTATCGCCCTGGTCATATATCCTGCCGATCCTATGACGAGCCACCGTCTGGGCCTCCTGAGAGACCAGCTCTCTGTACTCCGCCGCCTTTAGCTGCATCGCGTGCCTGAGTTCCCGGTCGCCGCTGGTCGGTGCCTCCCTTTCAAGTTCCCCGAGTTGCTCCTCTAGCGCTACCGTCTGCTGGCCACGTTCCCGTCGCCGAGCCGCGATAGCCGACAGAGCCTCGCCTCGCACCACAGTCTTAAACGCCTCCCACAGGGTGGCAGGGGAGGCGACCGACCCATCATTCTCCATAAAGTAGCGCGAGATTGAGGTGGATATGTGTTTACTAGTGACCTCGTGTTTTAGGTGCCAGGGATTAATGGGCGCAGTGCAGCCCTCCCGTCTATTCCCGAATATAAGCTGTGCAAGGAGCGGTGAATGATCGGAGATACCCCGGGGTAGGAGTTCGGCCTCTGATATCGCCATGTCGTGTTGGAGCAGGGCGAGGATGTAGTCCAGCCGCGAGAAGGAGTGGTGTGCGCCGGAGAAGAAACTGAAGCTACTGTCAGTGGGGTGGAGTAGGCGCCAGACGTCCGTCAGCCCGAAGGACTCGAGGAAGTCCGGCAGCCACCGTTGCCCCTGGGGCAGGTCTCTAGGTGGCGATCTGTCTTGTGTTCCCGATGCCACAGCATTCAAGTCCCCTCCCAGAACGAGCCGACCATCGGGTAGCGACAGTAGGAGTGAGCCCAGGTCTTCGAAGGCCCGGGCCTGTAGGCCTGGGGGGATATAGACTGAGAGGAGATTGAGCGCCTGGCCCTCCCATCGCCCCGACACAGCCGCGAAGCGGCCCTGCGGGTCGGTCTTGATGGTGTCTACATGGAGGGGCAGGGAGCGGCGCAGGAGAATACCTACTCCTCTCGATCCAGTGGTGAAACCGGAGTGCACTATTAGAGTGTACCCATATCTATTTAGAGCGTGACAGACATTCCCCAACAGGTGGGTTTCCTGCAGAAGCACCACGTCTGGCTGGTGCCGTTTGAGGAACTGCAATACTATAGTACGCTTGAGTCTGTCCCCTAGACCGTTGACGTTCCAGCTGAGAATCTTGAGGCTTTTTTCCCACCGTCTAGCCATGGCCGTGTCGTAAGAGGGTGTCCTGTCCCACCACCCGGGCTACAGTCGTGTGATAGCAATGTGCGTGACCGTAATGGATCCCCAACTCCCACCCCTCCCTGAGTTCCGCCCCCCCATAATAAATCAGACATATAACAACAACCCCAACAAGTCTGACGTTGAACCCCCTCCCTCCCGGGGCTGGCCTTGACCTCCCAGCCCCCCCACTCGAGAACAACTCCCCCCACCCTGCCCCCTGCTCCGTGGGTCTAGAACTGCCCACCACCCCAATTAGCAGAGCGCCTGTCGCCCCACCCCCCCCCGGTGAACCCACCGAGAAACTCAACTTGGGAAGTTCGTGGGCTAGTCCCCTGTGGTCGCCCTTCCGCAGTGTCCCAGTTCGTGCAGCCCCCTTGTTACGGAGTCACCCATAGAGGGAAGTCACCCATGCAGGCAGTGAGGCGGCCCGGGCGCCCAGAGTTATTAACAAGTCTCAAAATAAAGGCACGTGAGGTATACATACTGTCTGGTATCTTCAGCGCTATTACTCAAGGCCTCGGCGCGGCGTCCCTTCTCTGGACGAGCCCCAGCGGGGACTGTTGGACCTGGAACGCCAGGACCGCTGACTCGGCGCACCACCCTCGGGCCGGCCTGACGCCGACTCCGTGACGGGCTGGCCCGCCTCTTGCCGCTGTAATTCGCCCCTACGGGAGTCCTGCGTCGCCTCTCCCCCATCCAGCCACTCCTGCACCGCTTCCGGCGTGGTGAAAAAGAGGGATCTCCCACCGGTGATGACCTTCAGTTTGGCGGGGAAAAACATCATATATTTGATCCCACGCTCGCGGAGCGCCACCTTAACCCCTTGGAAGGAGTGTCTTTCCCGCTGGACCTGGAGCGTGAAGTCGGGAAAGAATCGGACTGTGGCCCCCTCATATCGCAGGTCACCGTGCTGTCTTGCCGCCTGAAGTATTGCGTCTCGGTCTCGGAAATTCAGGATTTTTGCAATGATCGTCCGTGGCATGGCTCCCGGCTTGGGTCGTGGGATAGGGGCCCTGTGCGCCCGCTCAATGGTGAAGAGTTTCGAGAGACGCTTGGGTTTAAGGTGCCGTAGGATCAGATCCTCCAGGAATAGCTCCACACTGTCTCCTTCAAGGCCTTCCGCAACACCCACGACGCGGATATTACTTCTCCGAGCCCTCCCCTCTTGATCATCGAGCCGCAGGGCCATAAGGCGGTGTTGGTGTATTAGTTCATTCACCCGTCCCTCAAGTCGCTTCTCCGAGTCCTGTAGGGCCTTGATATCGACTTCATTAGCCTTGGAGCGGTCAGTAGTTTTCCCGAGGTCAGCTCGGAGCAGGGCCACCTCAATAGTGATCTTATCCATCTTGGTTTCCAAGTTCGTGCCCAAGGTCTGAATAGCCGCCATGATGGACTTCAGGGAAGGGTCCGCGGGGTCCGCGTCTTCCTTCGGGGCCCTCTCCGCCGGAGGTGGCGCCTTGGCTACTGTGTATTGGTCTAGCTTGTTGGCCTGAGTTGCGGCTCCGCTCTTGGGTCGCATGGCGGTCCGGGCACCCTGCGGGCCGCAGGCGGCACCGCCCTCCGCAGCACCGAGGCGTCCCGCGGTCCGATCAGCGCTCACAGTCACAGCCCCTGGGCCCCGCTTTCGCCCCGGGACCAAGAGAGGAAGGAGACCTCCGCCGCCACCAGAGAGGCCCAGGATCCGCCACAGTACCCCGTCTCGCCCCGGGTCAGCCAGGCGGTGTGCAGTTCCAGTCGCGGCTGCGGCCTTACCGGGTGTGTGGGCCGGGCGCTCCCAGGCAGCAGACAACCTACTGCTCGGCAAATTAGCGTCTCCTCCTCTGCCCGGGGATCACTCCTCCGCAGCCCCAATCACGGGCGTTCTCCTCCTCCAGGTCATCCAGGGGTACCCTCCACAGCGCCCAGGCGTCCCCGGCTCCGGGTTGGGGTCGACGGACGGAGGCTGGAGCTCAAAGTAGTCTGCCAGGGAGTGACAGGGGGAAGAGGGTCCCCGTCGCCACCAGTCGGGTCCGGGGAAGGGTAGAGCGTTCCGTCCCTTCTCCCAGCCAGGTGGTGCGCAATCCAAGGCGCGCTCCGAAGTCTCACCGGAGGGCAGGGCAGGGCGTCCCTCGGCTATAGGCCTTCCTCCGCTCCCTTGCGGTCGATAAATGGCGCCCTCCACACGGCCCGGGATGTAGTCCGTCGCGGCCCCAGTCGCGATCCACACCTGCTCCGGTGCATCCGATGTTTCCCGGCTCTGATCCGCGACGTCAGCCGCTTGTCCCCAAACCGCGTTGCTTTGTGCGCGTCAGCGCGTAGGCCCTCGCCGGGCCTCACGTATCTTCAGGAGCCGCAGCAGAGTTCCGGAGCCAGGGCGTCCGGCCGCCGTCGACCTCCGCAGCCACCCTCCTTGGTCGTGTGGGCGTCGCCTGGGGCCACCGAGCCGCCCCTCCGGGCACTTGGTCAGGGGGAGCCGGGGGGGTTCCAGTGGCGCTCCCCACGGCGCGGATTAGGTCCGGATTTCAATGGGACATCTACGGTCCCGGCGGAGCTCCGGGATCAGGCGGCCATTCACATCGGCGCCTAGCCACGCCCGGGGCTTTAAACTCTTGTGAATGCTTCACATTGCACCATTTGACCCTGCGCTTATTGCTTGCGAGCCTTAGCCTTCCATCAAAAAGCTGCCTCTGGGTGCAGAAGGCATCACTGTTGGGTAGACGTAGGCTCAGGACATTATGATTACTGTCGGAATGAGGAAAGACCATCATATCAATTAAGAGTGGCCATCATTAAATGTGTAAAATATAGTCTGTTAAGATGGTATGATTTGGCCTATTATATGTGTGCTTACCTATTTTGTCCGAACAAAATCTGCCATTGTATGCACGTAACCCCTGGATCAATGTAAGAGCATACATTTGGACAGCTGCAGGAGACCATTTCTTAATAGGAGAAAGCTCATGGGCCAGGCTTACTCAGGCAGCATCCTCATCTGAAGAGAATGCCTGGCTATCTATACCCAGAGGTTCAAATTTACAATTTACGTTGCCCACCAATATTTTCCATGACTTGGCTGGAAGTGTAGCTAGATGCTTGCTCAGACAATCAGTAACAAAAGATTCAATTTTGTTGCCTGTGGGTTGGCTGTATACATTGTACATGTGATAGGTGGCATCAGGGGTGATAGTCAAACTATGGCATCGGATGTCAGGTGAATTTAGCTTGACTACTTTAATCAAGCCCACCAAAGTGGTTTTAACACATGTTGTTATGACCGCCAGCAGGCAGGCACGCCCCTGAGGATACTGCTGTCTTACAATAGTTTGCATACTCTGCACAATGTAGTGGCAGCAAGGACCAGGTCCCTTGAAAGAGGCAAAAGCCAAACAGGTCAATAAAGTCACCCCACTCCAACCTAACCATTTTGGATGCCAAACCCACTACGTTCCAGGAAGTAAGATTAAGTTGGAGGTATTTGGACGTAAAATCGCTTGCTTGCAATGGCTCCCTAGTACAAGTACCAGCTGAGCTGATTGATGAGCTTGCTCCCTCTAAAGGGCAACGGTGACCACCTGCTGGCTCTATTTTAACCCAATTGATCTGTCAACAGCATCAACCTGAGGAACAGGGCGACGATCAGCTAGGTTCTCTAAACTACCAGCCTGCAGTGCTAAACAGGACACAGACCCCTGTCCCTTTTGCTCTAGTGTTTCCAAAGATCCAGGGGTAAATACATCAGGCCTAGTGTGGAAGTCGTACCCCCACTATCCAGAAGTCAGTCAACCAACTCCATGCGTGACAAACCGATTGTATACTAGAACATTAAAGCCCACAGAGTAATAGTGCTGGCCGTTAAGGATTGACAGAGGTAGGGGGGAGGGTGTTCTGCAGCAGTGGCCGATCAGGGCTGGAGAATAAACTGGGTTTATAGAAATAGCCAAGGGGCAATTGAGTAATCCCCGAGCCTCCACCATGCTTGCCCACAAAGTCAGAGAGCAACCTACGGAACATATTGATAATAACACATTCCCCTTGACAATCCACTGGGCCTGGACAAATCCAACACACCCTATAGGTTATTAAGATGTTATTTGCCATGGAGAAAGGGAAATCCCTGTTCCTCACGGGCCAGTCCAGTATCTTTTTAGCAAGTTCATCATGTGACTGTCTGATCCTCGCACAAATGTGGTTCTCCAGTTAGAATCGCCACATATGGGTATGAAGCAGGAGATAAATTTACTATGGGGAGTTTCCGTTCTTTGGGTTTGACTAGGTGACCAATTGTGGCCATGGCTGGCCTCTTTAAGTCGCATAAGTGCCCCTCTCAGTCCTTATCAAATTGTTGGCTTTTTAGCGTGGGAGCACCAGTGCATGACAGATGAGAACTAGGAGAGCCTGCACTGTCGCATTGGGCAGTATTTGCGGTTGGTAACTCATTGCTGGTAGCAGTTGAAGTGGTGCTTATGGTAGGGATGCTCCCTACTCCAAATGGAAAAACAGGTTGAACAGCCTGCCGACTGGCAGGTTGCAATATACAGTTATCTTCAAGTCTTTTTTCCAGTGCTGGAAGTCGCTCCTGAGTTCTGCGCACAAAATATACTTAACATTACCCAAACGTTCTGCCAAGGCCCATGCCATCCAAAGGAGCTGTAGATCAGCACTCTTGAACAGTCCTGTTGTAGGGGCTGTTCATGGGCAAGGGAAATCGAAGATAAGTCAACTTGTGTGCCGGGCTCAATGACTCTATTCCGAACTGCCCTTTTACTCCACTTGGTGGTTACCAGTGTCTTACGGCACTCTTCGTGGCTCACCTCGGGGGGGCACGGCAAGTAGTGGGTGTCGTAGTAGAGAATGGCCATCAGCTAGGTCCGTTGTGGCTACATTGGACATAAAAGTGGATGGTCTTGCATCATATGAATTGGGTGATGATGGTGAATGCAGGGTGGGGCAGGAGCCTAGGGACAGACTCCTCTCCGATAATTTGATCTCAGTGGAGATTACCCTTATCGCCCTCTGCAACATCCTGTCAATTGAAGTGGTTTTATGAGGGGGAAGGGGCAGCTGAAGGACTCCCTACCCTTTTACTTTTGCCCATGTCTCTCTAACCGCAAGGCTGTGATGGTGTTTTTATTAAAGGAGCTTTCAACCTTTGGGCCAACAATATAGAGTCAGACTAGTTAACCACAGCGAGCAATCACTACCGCATGACAGCTCAGTCAGTCACAACATGACGCGTGCAGGTAAAAAGTTGGGAACACCAACTATTTAGCCTTCCAAATATTAAAAATGAAAACACGATAAACACTCACCACAGTTAAAGGGTAGTTATTTGGGGGGTAGCCCAGCCAAGTCTCGTCCGGGCCTGCCCTTGGCCCGCACGCAGCCGGCACACCGGGATTGCAATGGGCGCTTTAGCTTGTCGTGTGGCCCGCCCCCTTCAAACACCACTCTGCAGGAACGTCTCCTGGCTTCTTTTGAGTTGGGGGTTTGAGTCCCCTAGGGTGATGAGGTCCTTTGGAGGCCAGGAACACCTCTGTTTGCAGTGGTTTGGTTCCGTCATATGTATTTGTTTGTGGGCATCCACAAACGTTTAAGGGTAACCATGCCTCAGAATGTCCAGGACCACGCTGAATTCCAACTCTTAAGTGCGATTTATGGGTACACCATAAAAGGGCTTATGCATGTCAGATATTGCTTTGAGGATTCCAGGCAGACGTGTGGTAAATTTGGCCTTTAACTTAATTTTACAACCTTACTTCACTTTGTGAAAACGGAGCTAAGAGTTCTAATGGATCTCAAAGGCCACACAACTGCACCTTAGGATACAGCTTTCTAATGTAACCCTGGGTTAAAAGAAGTGGACATGGGGTGAGTTATAGAGCTAGAGAATTGTTTGCAATATTTTCCACTGACCCCATGTGATCCCAGGCACATGTTCGAGATTTAGAGTAGTGTTGTAGGAGAACATCTTCCATTTTGTGGAGAAAGCAACATTTGGAAAAATACACTGGTGATATAGCCCCATTTAAGTAGCTGTGATGAAAATAATTACACTGATGGATTTTCATAAAGAATTAGGACAGGATTTTCTTTTACTGCCCAAGTCTAAATCAGACCCTTCGCCTGTGTAAATGTGCAGTCAGGTACCACCAGGGCTGTACTGGGACTTTGGGTTACTAGCAAGAAGCACCTCTCTCGCTATTCTTAGAGGGGGCCGATATTGCAGCACTGCTGCAAAACCAGGCCCCTGTAAAAAAATAAAAGCGTCCCTCACAGCCACAAAACCGAGCCCCAGCCCACCGGGGGAATGCCCGGTGCCCGCTACGGCCAGCCCGGCCCTGGGTACCACTCTTTCGGCACTTTGATGCTGATTGTTTGCTACTTATATCTGATTCTGAAATCCAGACTGCTCTACTTTATGAGTTGCTAATAAAAAAAAGTATGCAGAAAGAATATATGCGTCTGGCTGAACGAGGGTGTCGCTAGGGTGATGAGAGTATAATGTTTTAAGAGATTTATTATGTGACAGCTAAAGATGAATGGGCTTTGCTTTCTTGATTAAGGCAAATGTAGCCTGGCTACTTTGATATGACAGAATAGATGGTTTGTCATCTACTGTCTGCTCTACCTATTTTTTTGTTTAGTGTTAACGTGGAAGCCAATCACATTTCTTTAAATGCTCTTTGTAAGCACAAGTGTCGGCCTGCAACTCGGTAGATCTCGCAACAGACCACTACCTTTTTCAGAGGAACAAAATAATGGAGTGACTAGAGATCTGAACATCCGCGCTTCAACCTTTTTGCCATTTAATTGGAATACCTGGAGAAAAACACAGAGGTAAAGCATTGAGGGCACTCTAAATACATCTCAGACTGCGGGAAATTGTATTGACGGCGATGGGAGAACGCAGTGTGAGCTCAACTAAGCTTCAACACTGCCCAAGCAAAACGAGCCACAAATGTAAGCAGATTTCCTTAAGGGCAACACTGGCTCATGTGTGAAGCTTGGCATGAGCAGCCAGGTAATCCCCAGAGAATTATTTGAAGTGTCGTGTAACAAATCCGCCAGACTGGTTAGCAAAGCTATAAAGCACAGAAAAATAGCTGTAATTATCAGGCAATTGACCATAAAAGCTCTGAGCTAGGAATCCAGTGGTCTGTGCATGATGCGAGGATTTCAGATGCAGAGGAAGATTTCATGGCTCTCACTCGGAGTCTGCAGGAAGAGTAAGTGGACTGACTGTCTGGAGAGGTGAGCTATGACCTCATCCTCTTTTCACAACAACGTGGTCATCTTTGTTTGCAGGAAACAAAATGCTCGGAGCATGACATGGCTGTTCTTGTGCCAGTCGAAGTCAGAAGGATGCTCTGAGTTCAACTTATTGTGTCATGAAGCCCACAAAGATGCTTCTCTTCTTCAGCAAAAAAGCAATACTTTCTTCAAGTTAAAATGAACCAATTTCTCTTCACATGTTGTACTGGTCCACACAGTCTACTCAGCATGTCTCGTTATCTCCATCTGGTTGGCAGGCTCCCTCTGGTTAATGCTTTTGAATCCTAGGCACCTTAAGGCACCGGGTCGAAGTTTTTTTAGCAATCCTGTGCTAAATTAAGTGCTGAGGCTTGTTCAGGAGTTTGTCCTTCATCGCCCTGGAGCAAACCCTAAGAAGCAGAGAGTTACGTTTTTAGGTTCTGCCCGTGCTGCCAGTGAAATCTTTTGTTAACAATAAAAGCTTAATTAACAAGCATTTACAATGCAATAGGTCTCGCATTTGCAAAAGTTAGAGCTATTGACATTGTAAATGACAAACCTTTTATTTACGTGTTGGTTTTAAAAACAGATAAATAAATGGCATTGTCAATTACAATGCCAATAGCTTAATCTTTCGCAAATGCGAGACCTATTGCATTTGCAATGCAATAGGTCTTGTATTTACGCCAGTTTTAGCTATTGACATTGCAAAAAACAATGCGTTGTATTTATGTTTCAAAAACCAAAGCATAAAAAGGCATTGTCATTTACAATGCCAATAGCTCAAACTCGCGTAAATGCGAGACCTGTTGCATTGCAAATGCTTGTTACAGCAGGGCATAAACAGCAACAAATTGTCGAACCCCAGCCATTTTGGAAGCTACCAACACAAGGGTGTCTGATTTCTGGCGAGTTCTAAAACAATTACAGCCCCTTTGCTATGGGCCTTTGATATCCCCAACCTGCCCAGGAGGCGTCAAAGGTTCCTACATTTCTGGAAGTGCAACCATAATACGTTTGTTCCACCACTACTAGACACAGCCCCCCCATACCTAATGAAGGTAGCCTCCCCTGACCCCCCAACCACCCAAAAAAATCTATAAAAACGTATCTATAAAAACTTTTGTTTAAAAAAAGATAACACATTAACCATGTGCCTCCATCTGAAAGGATTCCTCCCTGCAACCCCTTGCTTCCATTTGTCCACCAATGCAATCTAAGCACTTTAATCCCGTTTCAGACGAGTACACGCACCAGAAGGATGGCAGAAACCCTGACCTCCAAGTGATAACACGGACAACTATTATAGTCAAATAATGTAAGATGCTGCTTCTTGGTAGGCTGCCTGGAGCATCTTACACTGCAGAATATAAACAGGAAAGGCATGTGGGCACCAGACAGTGGTATATAATAAAAAATGCTAATTAGGGAATGGGCTATAGAAGTGCACTCCCTTCCTTCCGAGTAGGAAGGTGACGGTGCATTAACACTGGTATAATGCCGTAATACTTCACAAGTAAATGCAGTTACAAGTTAGATTAGTTTTTTACCGAGCGGAATTCCACACAGTATTTTATTTTTTATAGGGATTAATGGTAGGAGGTAAATGTGACAGATGGCCTGTGGGCGGGTCGGGCATCTGGCAGGACTAGATGGGAAAGGAAGCTGCTTTGTGGGTAAGTATTACATACTCCCCCTGTGCTGGTATGGGGTGAGGCAGGGTCCAGTAAACAGAGCAGGGCTGCATTGTATAACAAGTTTGTAAAGTTATAAAAATTTTGAAGTTACATGAACTGTTGTGCGGTTAAGTGTAGTTAAATGTAGCAGCACGATCTGAAAATACAGCAGTTTAAAGGAAGGCATATGGGACAAATTGTATTTGGGGCTAAAATCAGCATTTTGCAATGGGAGGGGCAAGAGAGTCATGACTTCGCAGGGTTTGGAGTACTTGTGGGGAAAGCAATGCTAGCAGGAGCTATAACCCCTGTATGAAATGTCAGCAGAGGGGAAAGAAGGATTATGGAGGTGGGGGGTGCAGCAATGGGAATTTAGCGCCCCTGGGGGCTGACGCAGCAGAGGATATGGGAGGCTCCATTTCCAGGGGGGGGGGGCCGGTGCCTGGAGCAGGGAGGGGTGCTGCGAGGCTTTGCCTCCCCTCACTTCTAGGCTCAGCTGCTGCAGGAAGTGTGTGGGGCTGAAAGTGACACTGCAGTGAATAGTGCCTGATCTGTTTAAGTCTGCAAAAACATTTTATATTATACATTTTTTATCATTGAGCTGGTTAAAAATAATAAACACCACAGTTTTCTACAGAGCGAACTTGACCTGACGGTATTGGGCCTCTTTACATGAGCAGCAGTTACATTACACAAAGGCAAATTAATTTTTTGGGTACAAGGAGAATTATATGATGTCAAGCAGACACCGAGACTGGAACTTAGCTTGCCAGGTTTTAACTCATCACACTACATCCTTTCTTACATTTAAAGAGTAGAAACGTTGGGAAATATAGCAATTAGAACTCAGTGGGGGAATAGTGTGCTTTTCATTCATATATTTACACTGCAGCAAACAATACGGGTGACAAATCACAGCTTTTAGGAAAACATGTTGCCTTACTTTAATTGCTGGACCACCCAATACAATTGACAGATTTTGGTTGTAATAGAGGAAGCTCCGCACTTCAGGTGTTCCTACTATCCTGCCACAAGACCGAGTAGGTGAAGCCCGCTAACTGCGTAACAAGTCCATAACCAAAACACACGTGACAAAAAAGAGGAAGGGCCCGTCATCGCTCATGAAAAGGGAGAGAGAGTGCCTTAATTGTGCTGTGTAACTTAAACAAAACACTTCACCTCTTTCCTGAGCCTCTGCACGAACCCTGCTGCTAGAGCTGCAACAAGAAACTGTGTATAATGCGAGTTGTATCAATGGTAGGCAACAATTCTATAAACGCACAAACGTACGGTATTAATGTAAATGCACACTCACTGGCCTTGCTTGCCCTCCATCTCTTCTAGTGAGATAACGGGAATACAGCAAAACACCACAATCAAGTCAAACCACGTGCGGCGGCATTGGCAACAGCAATATTGAGAACAGGGCACAGACTTTGCTGTGTGATGCCCATTCTGGCGGCTGTGTTAATAGCCGAGGGACTGCTCCATCCTGGTTTAGGGCCACCTCGCAGCAAGTAATCGCATTTCTCATTCTTAGCATAACTAAAGATGAACGTGTGTTACAGCGGACTTCTGAACTTTGCCGTCTCAGCTGCGGCACCTCTGTCTCCCAAGTTAACAAACGCTAGCAGCTCGCAGGCACATCTCATGTTCACGGCGTGCAAGAATGCGTGATGTTGTGTGTATTTCTTTTAATTGAGCTGCAGACGCGTCCTGGTCGGGCTGCTGGAGCCTAGTCCGCCCCTGGCTGCAATCATCCACAAAATACATGCAAGGGCTGCTTTCTTGGCATGATCGTTAAGACTTGCCTGCATCAGGTTTTGGAGCAAATGTTGAAGGCGCTTACTGACCGCTCGTACAAACGGCCGCCATTGTCCTGTCTGCACTTGGAAAGTGAAAGTCGGCATGGCGCGCTGATTGTAAGCTAGCACGTCGTTGTGCCAATAAAGAAAACAAACACGCGCCTCCATGACCACCACAAGCCGCGAGTGGGGGGCGGGAACAAAGGGAACTGGAACACGGCCAATGGGTGGGGGGCGGGAAAAGGAAACTAAAAAGCAAAAGGTACACTGATCTCGCTACGAAACAAACAAGTGGGATTACAATCAACACAATTCCTGTCTCGTGAGTCATTGTGGTTACATCAAAGCTCGGCGAGCAGCAGTGACTATAAACTAGCGGCAGCAGATGAAGTGATTCGCCCACAATCACGGAACATTACGTTAAAGCCAACACTTCCAAACTCGGCAGCTGGTGGTGGAAAATAAACAAGGAAGTAGTCCCTAAATGAGTAGATAACCCCAAGCAGCGGAACTAAACTGTAGTTGGTCGATGCTGCTTCCTGCAAAACGGAAGAAAAACGGAAGTGACGTTTCGGACCACCAGCCAATCAATGTGATACATAAAAAGAGCAATGCCAGATTTAACCAATGGCAAGCGAAAATACAAATATAAAAACAATGGGTGGAGTTTCACCCAACATACTAATTACTTGATACCTCGGAGAGGCAGCGCATGCGCTGCCCTTTGCGAGACCTAAAAACGGGCATAGAGCCCACCTACTACTTACTATTATTTACCATTGGCTGACTTTCACGCCACTCTCATTTCCTTGATTCTGATTGGCCCACGCCTCCTGCTTCTTCCTGGCACTTTGTGTTTGTCCCAGCCATTGAGCATGGGCCTCACACTTTTTCCTGTCTGTAACCAGTCTCTTTCCACTGGCCACAGTTTTCTACAGATCATTTTTTTTTCTTTGTTTTCTTTTTTACATTCACTCTATACGAGTTAATAGGTCTCCAGTCCCTCCCTCCTCCCACTATCCATACTCTTGCCCCCCCACTCCCTGTTGTGCTTTTGTGCATTGTATCCATTATTATAGCCTTTTGCCACCCTCATCGTCTTTGCATCTACTGAGAAAGGCCACCCTATGCCCTATAATGATAAAAAACTTTGAATATTGCATGAGACCCTATGCAGTGGACTCACGCAAGTGCAGGCTTGGTGCTTTATTGTTTGGGTGTCAAGATTCTGGGTTAATAAGTTGAAGAATTTCCTGCTTTCAAATTGTTTATGTATTTCTGACGATGAGCCGCGTCCCCGGAGGCCTCCTTAAACCCTTCTACCATGTACATTGTGAGAATGAAGACTCATCTTTTCTGCAGTCTACTTCTTTCATACATAAAATGTTTTTTTTTTTGTTTTTTTTAGAGTTCAGAGATGTTCTTCACACTTCGGTGTTGCTTTGTTATTTTGTAACGCCTTCAGTAAAGGTAGATTTTAGTCCCCACTGCCTTCATGCTGAAGCCAACTACATTGAAAAGAGGCGGGGTAGACTGAGTTATTTGCCCAGAATCACAGAATGTTGTGCCGACACTGAGACTCGAACCTGGATCTCAAGGTCCACAGGTAGCAGTTCTGGCCGTAACGCCACATCATCTTTAAAAACAATAACAAATTCAAGCAGCTCGTGCAGAGCTATTTGGCTTTGTTAATGTTTTCTAAAGAGGTTGCACTCCAGCACCGACTGCTGTGCAACATGATTCCACAATATAAGCCACAAAAAAAAGCACTATGACGTGGTCAGTGCTGGCTGAGCCATTGCGCTTTGTTTTTATTTACTTTGAGTCATGTTACACAGCAGCTCGCTCTACTGTGCAACATTTAAAAAAAAAACATTGACAACGCCAATAGGTCTCGCACAAGCGATACCTATTGACTTTGTCAATGCTTGTGCCTCCTGCATGCAGACAAAGCATGATTTCCTCTTCAAGAGCTGGAATGTCTTCCTGTTTTTTCTCAATGTCAGGTCTTGCCGTCACTTCAAGGAGGCTGTGGGTGCGCTTGTTCAACATAAAGCTAATGTGACTTTAGTAGGTCCCCCTACACGAATACCTAACCTTTCCTCAAGTGTCTCCACTCCTATTGTCCCAACAGTTTGTTGCTTTCCTGTTCTGAGAGAATACGTTAAGTCAGAGAAAATCTTGAAGAGTTCCTTGCAGGCTAAAGCAGGACAAAGCTTATACCTCCCTAAGTCTGGCCCTTGGGAACCAGGACAGTCCCTCTCCACAACTAAAGAATTGCTGAACTTTTGTAGATGTTCCAGGGCAAAATAATTTACCCTTTTTTTATATTTGAGACTTCCCAGTATCAATCAGGGTATTTGACACAATGTTACAACTACCACATAGCAACAGGGGATTGAGGAGCTGCGTTAGTTAGCTGGACAAAGAAGTCATTTGGGATTTAAAATGTATGGCTCTAAAAAACAAATGCACTGTTAGAAACAACATGGACATGTGGAATCATTCCACTGACATAATGCAGTTGATGGAAAAATGATTGATTCTTACAGATACATCATCCTGTTGATTCCTCATTTTAAAAACATTCCTCAGATGTCAGATTGGTCCAGAAAAGTTGTTTATTTTGTATGGGAAGAATGTTTTCCCATACAAAAGATCTTTCATTTCCGGGAAACTTACATGCAGGAGAAGAGATAGACTTGGTGACTTACTGTGGGCTTTGGCCTAGAATACCTTGGCCTCCCACTCCCTTTTATCCATCAAATGTATCAAGGAATATGTATTGCAGGTTGAAGTTTTCAGGATGAATCCAAGACACTGCATGCAAATGTCATATGGATCCAATAAAGACATCCTCTTGCAGCACATACAAAAGGATTTAAACCTGTAACTTTGTTGATGAAGCAAGGACAGAGAGCTCTGGACTGCTTTGGTGAGGCATGGAAAAATAGGAACTGGTGTCGCTGCACAGATTTGCGTCTGTGATCCGAAGTTGAAGTCATGTCCTGCAGGAGGACTTGTGGCTATAGCCACATGGAGCCACCAGGATGTGTTGAAGACCTACTTCTGGTGAAAAGCTCTTCTGGAACAGCATGGTGCCAGGGGAGTATGTTTAAGGAAAGGAATCGGCAGAAAGTTCATTGTTAAGAAAGGTAAGTAATTTTTACACCATGGCCTTTGACTCGCTGGTCTACTTAACTCCCTCTAGTACCAACTAACTATCAGTAGTTTCTCCCCAACTACCCAGTCAAATCTGCTGTGTGTAATCCAGCTTCTGCTCTAATCCCTTTTTGATTGAATGCCTGTTTTTCCTTTACACTTTCTATTCTCACAAACTCGTCTCACTTCTGTTTAGCACTGTGACATTTAGGTAGTTATTGCCTGGTTTCTTGAGAGGGATCTAGTGGGACCTTTAGGAAATTCTCAGAATCTTGTCGATGATTGCCGAATCATGCGCTTAGCTGGCTAGAGTGGAGCGTTTGTGAGCCGGGCTCTTTCCTTTCTGTTCTCACAAGATGAAATGGGATGAGCCAACAGGCACTAGGATGATGAGTTATGGCCAGGGCCAATGGGCTTAGAGTAGTGTCTGTTTCTGGCACTATAGGCGTGAGGGACTGAAACACTTAAATTGTGGCCATTGAAAAGAGTATATGCACGCATTAGACTGATAAAGGGGGGGGTCTATAGGAGTTGTGGAGGAAGAAATGGGGATAAACGTGCAAACCCTTTGGGAGAGAGTTAATGTAATGGAAGGAGTGAGATTGGGAAGATAGATGAAATTGGAGATGATGGACAGTGATAGAGGGGGAAGGCGCAGAGTGAGAACCAATTAATTTGTGTGAGTACTTTTTTAAAAAACACTAAAATAGTTGAATAACCAATCCCTGTATTTCTTGAGTTATCTCGATTTGGTTGTAACCTTCAGACCACCAAGCTGGAATCCATGACAGAGCTGTCTTAACCTTTCAGCCTAGGTCCTTTCGTTTTCTTGGCTCGAACTTTTCACCTCTTTTCTGGCTGCATTTCTTCCAGTGGCCGTGATGGGGGTACCACTCCTTAGTTCGGGCCTGACTTAGGAATTAAGAGTTTTATTATTTGCCATACATATTGCAATACATAATGACACTTTCTTTACATCTATAGATATAAAGTACCATATTCTCAGTGTTGCTGGTTGTTTCTATATACTATAATACGGCTTCCCTTTATTGTTATATTAGCTTATGTTTGAGTCTTCTCATGAGACATATTCAGAAATTGCCAGTATGGCAAAGCAGTGATGATTTAATTGCTATACTTCTTCAACCCCAAGATAATGTCAAATTCACTTTGGAAATTCCTCACTGGTACTGAATCAGAAATAAGGCAGCTGTTTGATAGACAGTACTACAAGGTGGGCATGCTCTTATTACGAGCTGCACCACCCAAATAGAGCCTCTCTGCTGTTCCACCAAGGCAACTTCTAAAGTTGAAAAGAGAATACTGGTCTGTGTTCCTGGCACAGCTACTGGGGAGTATGGTATTACTTGACTAGTGTGATTATTGGCCCTTAACCAGCAACTGAGAATCTCCCTCCCCTTTCCATACCAATAATTATTTCCTCAGATTACACAATTTACCATAGTGAAGTGAAGAACAATTGTCTTGTTAAGGCTTCAAAAAGGCCAAAGAACCAAAACTCATCTAAATCACAAGTCGGTTACCTGATCATGATGGCCATCACATAAGCGCTCATGGGTACCTCACTTCATAAACACACATGCTGCAAGAACCTAACAAATCCACACTTTCCCTGCTTCCCCACACACACAGTCCGGTTACAGAACAGGTACTACTCCTCAGGTCCATCAACGGACACTCAACAGCATGCTATGCTGCAGACATAGATGACACCACTATGACAATCTTTGGTGCAGTTTCTATCACCAAGATACGGCTCACGACAACATCAAAACATATTCTAGATGTCCGCATTCCCGTAGACTATATCATGCAACAGATGAGCAACACTAGAGGAGGCCTCATTGTCATGCACAAGTAATCCTGCCATTGAATCCTTTAGGTACGACAACCTGCAACTCCCTGGATCCTCTCACCTTCTACTTCATGCCTCGTCATGTTTCAGACAGCCGCCATACTTGTAATCTGCAGTCTCTCTGATACAACTTAACAACATCATTATGAAAAACAGTGATATCAAAACTCCAACATCTTTCTTGGGTTCTCAATCTCCTTGGAGACAACCATCAAAAAAGTGAATGTAACATTCTGCAAACTGATCATAACCATGAACTTCAAAGATGACAACATGGAACCAGTGTACTTTAAAGGAAAATTCCTTGACTTAGTACCCACCATCACCAAATTGCCAGTCTCGATACAGATGAACTTGATAGAGCATTTGACTGTCCCATTCTCCAACCTGTTCAGTGTAAACCAGCAACCTAACAATATTACACCTTAAAATACTTGAAATACTTTCCAGTCAACATCTCAGATAAAACATCATAAGGCCGGCAAACCTTATCCACAAGCAATTTGTACACACTCATAGGCATACTCAACTCAACTGGGAAAGCCAACATATATTGGAGTGGGGACGAAAGTCCTTGCAGTGTGTGTACATCATTACCTACTGATCGATATTTCTACCCACAGATTGCTCACCTTTGGAATTTTCCTAGGCGCCAGACTGGATCCAGAAATTTTCATAGCAGTGCTCCTGTTAGCCAGTAGGTGGGGTTGTGCGGCTCCACATTGGCTTTGTTCCATCCCAGAAGTGAAAGAGCAGAGATGCGTATAACCACCACCCCAGGCACCATCAGTTGTTGTATGTCAGAACCACATAATCCCCAACTATGCAGGCCTGAACAACGTGTTCTTAACAACAACCGCGTCTTAACCATGCATGCCTTTACAACAAATGTAGTTGTAATGGCATAATTGGTAAAGCCATATGCATTGTTAAGGTTCTGCCCTAGCCCGTGCCCCGATTCCTAAAACCCAGCCACCTACCCCGAGTTCTACCTCAAACCCAGCCCTAAAAACAGTCCAGCCCCCTGCCCTGACTCCTAAAAGCAGACCCTAGCCCTAAAAACAAACCCCACCCCAGCTCTAAAAACACCCCAGCCCCCTGTGCACTGAGCCCTAAAACCTGCCCCAAGCCTTGAAAATCGACTCAGACCCCCCCCCTGTCCTGTGCCCTAAATACTTGACCCCAGACCTAAAATACACCCAGCCCCCCACCCTGAGCCCTAAAACCCTACCCCAGCCTTCAAAATTGACTCCGACACCCCTGCCCTAAGCCCTAAAACCTTGACCCCAGATTTTAAAAAACACCCTAGCCCCTCACCCTGAGCTCTAAAACTGTCACCCCAGCCTTTAAATCTACCCCACCCCCTGCCCTGAGCCCTAAAACCTGGACAGCAGACCCAAAAAAACACCCCAGTCCCCGGCCCTGAGCCCTAAAACCTGCCCCCTAATGGTACTCAGCAAGCCCTTTCTCATCTGGGCAGGAAGTCTCCCCTGACCCTCTGCCCAGTCTGCAACATTCCGACCCTCCACTCAGAGTCTAGACTGCTAACAACCACTAACGTCTAAACCATGCATATGCATGGTAAAGGCATATTCGTGGTTTAGACGTGCGTTGTACCGCCTGCGTGGTTTAGCCACTCATACTTAACGCTGTGTGGTTAAGGCTGTTTCCCCCATCAGTTCCATTCTTTCTGTGCCTTCATCCTGGATCTAGAGCCACACTCCCTCTTTCTTCTGCCTTTCAACAACTTCCAGATGTACTCTGTTGTGCAAGAAAATGATGTGCCTGCCTAAAACGACAGGTTTCAAACTATGTTGCGACTGTAGCAAACAGATGTTGGTAATGGACCCGTATGTGGTTTGCCTTTTATGTTTTTGGCTCGAGGCATGACTCCAAGTAATACGATTAGTTCACCATCATGCACCTGAAGGCAATCTGGGGACCGTGAAGGAAAGCTGCATGTCTGAGAACACAGAAAGAAGTCATGGAACTCATGTAAGTTTTGCTCCAGGTTGAGGGCACGGACTGTTCCTGCTCCCAGTGTCACTCCCACAAGAGGTCCTCTATACTGTTGAAATCTTAATCCATGAGGAAACATAAGAAACACAAGCAGGACTTGACCCCATGCCACCAGTCTCTGTCAAAAGAGAAGTCGACGGGGCATCAGTGTGCCACTTGATCTCGTTTCCGTCTCCAAGAAGTGCCAGTTCCTCTTTCATCCACACTGGTAACAATGCCACTGTGCTGCAGGGGAATCCGCCGCCGATTCCGATGTCCATCCTTGAACTGGCTTTGTCTTGAATCTGACAGAAGTCACGTTCCAAAATCACTAAAGTGCACCTAGCACCTAATGGACCTGATTCTGCAGTGCATCCACTGCCGCTGAGCAGTCCCCAAAGACTCCAGTATCTTTTTGATTCAACTCCGACCATATATTGCCACCTCCTGGAGATGACATTGGTGAGGAGAGAATTATTGTATCCCCTTATATGATTATGAAAGTTTTTAGAAGAACTTAAAGGCCAGTGGCTTTGGTACGTCCCCTGATAGAGGATTGATTTGCCCATTTGAGCAATCTATGGAAGAGAGTGCTTCCATTGCTGTGGTAATTCGATGTGCTGCTGAGGTCCTAGACTACAACTTGCTTCTGTTGAAGTTAAGACAAATGTCCCTAGCAAAGCTTTGCACTAACACTTTGATGGGCTCTTCGTCCATCCTTGCTCTTACCCACTGGTGACTAGGCAGATGTCACAAACCAGTGTGTGGCGATCTTGATTTCTTTTTGGGTCATTTTACTCTACAGAGTCTGGTGGTTCAGGCTTCCATCAGCAACATGAACCCAAATTCATTTCCTATGATGCCACGGGACAGAGAATCAAAGAGGATTTAGGCATCTGGGAAACAAATGTTCTCATTGGCTATCCTAGCCTTTAGATTGGTTAATGTAGTTTGCTTATTAGGTCTCTATCGTTTCTTTCCGACCCGCTGCTCTTGACTCCCACATAAGAGAAGCTTTCAGGCGAGTACCTATCCATTCTCTTGCAAGAGTTGCAAGATCTGTTTCCAAAGCATCCATCGAGAGGTTCTGGACTCAGAAATGGGGATGAGTGGTTAATCTTGCTATTTCCTCGTACCAAAGAAAAATGGAGGCCTTCATCCCATCTTCAATCTTTGCCATCTAAATGCTTTCCTGAGGTGGGACAAATTCAGACTCTCAGGTTGTGTATTTTCATAAAACCATCCTGCAGTCGCACAGATGTTACCTGCAAATTCAAGGTTGGCTAAGAGCATATTTAGTTTGTAGTGCTACTCTTCGGACTGAATAGTGCCTTTAAGGTGCTCATGAAAGTTATGGCAGTGGTCGCCACCATTCTTCGGAGGTTGGAGATACCAGTTTTCACCTACCTCGGTGACTAGCAGTAAAAGGCCGACTAGCCACTGTCAGTCATTGGCCAGCTCCAGACAACAGCATATCACCTGATTTCTTGGGGGTTCTCAATCAGTGAGTCAAAGTTGCACGTCTCCTTCGCAGAGGCTTCCTTGTAAAGGGGCAATATTTGGCATGGTGCTGTTCAGAGCCTTTCCTCCTTTGCAGCGAGTCCTGGACATTCCGACTTTATTCTTGATGTTTCAGCCTCAGTCCTGGATCTCTGCATACTAGCTCTGAGGCATGTTGGCTAGTTAGTCTCATGCACCCTGCTTCTCAAGTGGCATATGAGGTCTTTGCAGTGAGATATGAAGTCTTAATGGGCCCTGCACTAAGGAAAGCTGTCGGATGTCATCCAGGTTTTGGAGGAGACTTCACAAGAACTGCAGTGTGGCTGCTCAACTACAACTTGACCAGCAGCAGATGCCTGTCCCTTGCTCAGCCAGACCTGATGGTGGTAATAGATGCACAATTACTGAGTTATCTGGGAGAGGTGGAGATCAGAGGATTCTGGTCAACAGCGGAAACCCGGCTCCATATCAATCTGTTGAAGTAGCGAGCAGGTCACTTGTCTGGTCCTGAAGGCCTTTCTGCCTTCCATCAAGGGCAGACTGGTGCAGGTTCTCACAGACAACACTACCGCTATCTGGTGATCCAACATGCAGAGCGGAGTGGGGGGGTCATATGTCCTGCGCCATGAGGCTTTGCGTCTGGTGCTGGCTGGAGCGTCAGGGCATCATAATGAATGACCTGGAGTGATCTTTGAGGACCATGGCTGATTAACTCAGTCAGTGGCACCTGGCGGATCACGAATGGCATTTGTACCCAGAGGTGCCACAGCACTTCTCCATGGATTGGTGGGAACCCTGACTAGATTGTTTTAACCACCATTGAGCATGTGCTTTGTCGAAATGTTTACATGTTGGAGTTCCAGTGAAAGCTTTCTCTAGAAGAAGCATTCAGGCTGGAGCGCAACAAAGGACTCATGTATCCCTTTCAACTTCTGCCTCTCCTGCCCCAAGTTCTGTAGAAGGATGAGAACGATCGGGCCCAAGTCATCCTAGTTGATCCTCATTGGGCCAGGAGAATGAAGTACCTGAAACATCCAGACATGAGCATTTGTCCTCCCATCAGGCTACTGCTTTGAGAGGATCTTACATCACAGCAGCAGGGCAGGGTCATGCATACAACCTGCACAGTCTACACCTCCATGCGTGGATAAGGAGTGGTGGCAGTTGTCTGTGTTGGATCTACCACTTGAGTTGATGGATGTCATCTTTGCTGTCAAGCATCCATCTACAAAGTCCAATTATGCTGGGTGCTGGTGCCCTGGTGTGCAGTCTGCAAGACAGAGCCAGTACAAGCCAAACTATCATATGTTTTATTGTTTTGTCTTTGGTCCAGCAAGGTGTTGCAGTGGGCATTATTTTTGGCCCTTTCAGCCCTCATGTGTTTCTAGAACCAACCGTCCTTGTTTAAATTATCTGTTGTGATGTGGTTTATTAAAGATTTAGCACACATATTCCCTCCCATACCATTTTTGATTTCAAAGTGGGACCTTTTGGCCTTTTCAGCCATTGTGTGTTTGCCGAACCTACTGTCCTTGTTTAAGTCACCTATTATGATATGGTTAATTAAAGGTTTGACAATCGTTCCCTCCCAAACCCTTTGTGATACGACAGTGGGACCATAACTTGGTCTTGATATTCCTCCTGCGTACTCTCATCAAGCCAATACACAGATGATGGTGTATTTTCTGACTTTAAAGACTAACTTCCTTGTTGCAGTCACTTCAGTTCGTCACATGGGTGAACTCCAGGCTTTATCAGTACAACTGTCCTACACCCCTGTTTTCCGGATAACCTGGTGCTGAGGACATGAGCTGCTTTCTTACTGACAGTCGTGACTTCTTTCTGCATAGGGCAGTCCATCACTTTCATAGTGTTCTTTACCCTGCCTTCCCCATCAATAGAGGAGAGGCTCCACTGGTTAAACCTCAAAAGAGCTTAAAGCTTTCAAGTTGACCATACAAAGGACCATCAGGTGAAAGATCAGGTTTTTGTGGTGTTTTTTGGGGGCAAAGAAAGGAAAGAGTGTGCAGAAAAGGACTCTGTGGAGGTGGATAGTCCTCTGTATCAGAAAGCACTATGCATTGGCCCAAGAGCAGCCTCCAGAAGGTCTAAGAGCCCATTTCACCAGAGCTAAGGGTGCCTCTACTGCGTTGGCATGTAGAGTGCTGTCCTTAACATTTGTCAGGCTGCAACATGCACATTGGTGCACATGTTCACAAAGCACTACTCCCTTGAAAGCCAGGTCCAACAGGATGGGCATTTTGTCCATTCATTCCAGCAAGATTTTCTGGTCTGAGCCCAACTCCACCTTCGAGAGGTACTAATGTGGTAGCTTTCTTAAAGGTGTGTAATCTGCAGTTAGAATCGCACATCAGAAGAACAAGTTACTTACCTTCATTAACAGGCTTTCTGATGGATGCTCTATCTAACTACAGATTACTTATTGCCTCTCACCTTCCTTTTCTGTTGAGTAGTCTGGTTCTGACATCTCCTTGTAGTTTGTGTTCAAGGCCATAGAAAAAGTCTAGCAAGAAACTGACGTTGGCACACAGGGGTGGTGCTTATATGCTGCTCTGCTCTATCACATACAGGGCGGAATCAAGCCACTGCGGAGCCACATGGCACCACCTAGTGGTGTGTGAGAGCACTGCTGTGAAAAGCTAGAGATTGTCAGGCACCTGTAGAATATTTTTAAGGTGAGGAATCTGCTGTTCGAGTGTTTACCAGCAAAGGTAAGTAACTTGTTCTTCCTGTCCCTTTTCATGTGACCCTAAGTGAACGAGACATATCTGAGTCCACAATTTATTCTCCATGTTTATAATCCCCAGAAAAGTGCAGAGCTCGGGTGTACCTATACCTATAATGGAAGGTGACAATTGCTTCCTGGCATGGTTCCATGGGGACTGATGATCGGTGGCAGCTGGTCTTTTTTAAGCAGGGGTACAAAAGGGGTTGGTGATGGATGGAGCATCAGAACCAATCAAACACTCACACCCAGTCAACAGATCTGGGTTTGATCCATCACCGTTCTTTAGCCCACTCTGCCACCCCAGTTCAGACATGGCCATATGCAAATCAGTCTGACCCTGTGCCTCATGGGAACAGTCCAGCCCGAACTGCCAAGCCATGCCTTCCCTGGACCGGAAACAAGCTTCCTAGGACCGGTTTCTGGCATTTCAGCCGTCTTCAGCCAGGCTTGCTTGAATCCAGTGGCAAAGTGAGCAAGGGACTCACGTCTGAGCATACCCTGCCAACTTATGGCGAACAAAGCGGTACAAAAGGGGGTGGTGATGGACGGAGCATCAGAACCAATCAAACACTCACACCCAGTCAACAGATCTGGGTTTGATCCATCACCGTTCTTTAGCCCACTCTGCCACCCCAGTTCAGACATGGCCATATGCAAATCAGTCTGACCCTGTGCCTCATGGGAACAGTCCAGCCCGAACTTTTTTAAGCAGGAGCATAGGCCTTTCTATCTACATCCCTGATACATGACCTGTCAACCTCCCTGGGTAAATCTGTTCAGGCCCCTACATAAGCAGGTCCCTCACTTAACCCTGAGCCATGCTGTGTAGATGTCTTATGTGGGGTATGCATGGAGACCATACATTGAATGAATGATATCCTCTGTCAGAACATATTGCATGTTGTACAAGATGATGGTTTTCTACTCAAAGGTAGGGTCATTGCCTCTTCTCTCCTTGGAAGACCTGCTCAGGACTGTGACATAGGGTTGCAACAGACTGCCTGTTTTTTTTGATCTGATGTGCCACCATTCCACACTTGCTGTACAATCCCACCTAACAACCTTATGTCAACATTCCTAACCTCTTTAAAATTGTGGTCATTATGGCACCTCAAAGTTGTATTCTTTTCTGCATTCCAAGCTGCTTCATTGTGCCTGGCAAGATTTCTCAGCCAACACTTCTGCTGTTCCTTATGCTTAGGCATATTTCCATGTCTTATTCGGAGAATACAGCATCCACTTGTAGAGCAACTGCCATGTCTGATGACGTAGTGGTAAGCTCTTTCAGTCCTCTGCTGGAATGCTCCGGTCTCCCCCTTCAACTTTCAAACCCTCCACTGTGTTTCCACTCAGACATTTTTTTTTTTTTTTTTTTTTTTTTTTAAAAACCTTTATTCGGATATTGCAGATACACAGCTATTCAGCCGACAACCCGGAGGTTCGGCAGCTCGTCAATCAACATATGTAGTCTTCTATAGCTGTCATGCAGGAGAGCAAAAAGGTTTCAATTTTTAAAGAAAAATATAACGAGCAAGGCAATATACATCATGTGTTCGCGTCAGATCCCACCGATGAGGCGGCCCCATATCCGCCATCAGATCAGCCCTCAAGCGTGGAGGGGAGGGAGAGGCAGAGGCACTAACTTTCTATCAGATTTCATCCGCAAAACTCAAGTCGGAAGTGGGGCTAGGGGGAAAGATGCTCCTCTGGTGGGTCAGTGGCAGGAGGCAGGCAGATGTACCCCCTATACTGGTTCCACCCCCCCCACACCTTGTGCCATTTCTTGGGCCTCCCCCGTGCACAATACACTGTTTTCTCCTGAAACATGCACCAGTCCATGTTGTTCTTCCATGCATCCAGGGTGGGCGGGCTAGGGGATCCCCACAATCGTGCAATATCCCGCTTGGCCACCATATTACCAAGGGTCACCCATTGAGTCTGCGCAGCATCGTAGTCTGTAGGGCCCCACACGTTCAAGAGACAGCGCCGCGCCTCTGAGTGCAACACAATACCCGTGACCTCCTGCATCACAACATGAATCTGCTTCCACAATTCCGCAATCACACCACACTCCCATATAATGTGCAGAAAGGTGCCCACCATCCCGCAGCCCCTCTTACACAGCCCGTCCTCGGAGAAACCCATGTGGACCAACCGGGGGCCAGTGACATAGACTCTGTGGAGTATCTTAAGCTGGACCAGCCGCAGCCTGGCGGGGATGGCAACCTCTTTCGGGGAGGAGACAGCGCACTGCCAGTCCTCATCGTCCAGCTCAAGACCGTCTCTAGTCCACTGGTCCCGCACCCCCAGGAGGAGATCGGTACGGACGTTCACCAGCTTCTTGTAAATGAGAGAGATTGTGCTCTCCGGCACATGGCCGTCCAAGATCCGGTCCTCCAACGGAGAGGATTCGGGCACCTTCTCCCCCTCAACGAGGACCGACCGCAGCGCATGACGTACCTGCGCGTACCGGAAGTATTCCGTGCCCTCTAGCGCATATTCCGCCTGCAGCTCTGTAAACGACTTAATCCGCCCCTTGGCCAGCATGTCCCCCACCCTGGAGATACCAATCAGGTCCCATTTGTCGAAACCCTTAGAGTTCCAGAGTTTCCCCAGCATGTCCGAGTCAAACAGCGGAGTGGCCAGTGTGAGTCTATCCTTCCACCCCAGGGAGTTCGTGACTGCCTTCCACACGTGCACCGCCACCCCGGTCGGCCCCGTGAGGGATCCAGCCGGGGCCCTTGAATAAAGTGCTCTATAGTAGCCACCACCCCGCAACAACCACCGGTCCATAGCGAAGCCGGGGCTAAGCGCAGGACCGTAGACTCCGTGGTTGACTGCGCTCAGTTGGGAGGCCCAATAGTATCTCCGGATGTCGGGAAGCGCGATACCCCCGTCATACCAAGGGAGAGTTAGTTTTGCTATCGCTATACGCGGGCGGCCGTCCCACAGCAGCGAACGCTGTAGACTCTCAACCTCCCGAAAGTAACTGGCCGGGACCAGCTCCTGGGTGTTCTGCAGGGCATAGAGAAAGCGGGGAAGCAACATCATTTTAAAGAGCGCCGCACGACCGAGGAGGGAAAGCGGCAGCTGCCTCCAGCCTGCCACGTCCCGCCGCAGGCGCGCCAACGGAGGGAGCAGGTTTCGCTCATACCGTACAGTGGGGTCGGCTGAAATATAGATCCCAAGATACTGAAAGCCCTCCCGGGCGATCTGGATCGGGCAATTCCGCGGGGGAACCGGAGCGTCTCCACACAGGGCGTACAGATATGACTTACCCCAGTTGATGGTGAGCCCCGAGTTCCTCCCGAAGGAAGTCAAGATGTCGCAGACAACTATAAGGGACTTCCGGGGTGAGGTAAGATAGAGCAGAATGTCGTCGGCATAGAGGGAAATGCGGTCCTCGTGATCGGGGGACCAGCGAATCCCCCTCACGTCTGGGTGCCACCGTATCCATGCCGCTAGCGGCTCAAGGGCGAGAGCGAACAACAGCGGCGAGAGGGGACAACCCTGCCTGGTACCCCTTCCCAAGTCGAAGGGATTGGAGGCCCTCCCGTTAACCGCAACTTTGGCGAGAGGTCCTTCGTATAAGAGCCTCACCCAGCCCACAAATCCGGGCCCGAAGCCGAACTTCGCGAGCGCGGCCCACAAATATGCCCACTCAACCGTGTCGAACGCCATCGTTGCGTCGAGCGCCGCCACCACGGCCGGTTCCCGCATCGTCCCGACCCTTGCGATCACACCATGAATGCGCCTAAGATTCAACGCAGTATTCCGATGTGGGATGAATCCAGATTGGTCGGGGTGGATCAGGTCACCGATCACCCTGACCAGCCGGTTTGCGAGGATTTTAGCAAGGATCTTCGGCTCAGCGTTAAGGAGCGAGATCGGCCGGTATGAACTACACCTGTCTCTAGGCTTGCCATCTTTATGGATGACCACGATCATTGCCAGGCGCTGGTCGAGCGGGAGGGAACCCGTCGCCCGCGCCTCCACAAACATGGCTCGTAGATGCGGAGCGATCTTGTCCGGCTGGAGTTTGTAGAGCTCAATGGGCAGACCATTCGGACCCGAGGCCTTGCCCGGACGAAAAGAACGGATCGCCCCCGCAATCTCATCGACCGTGATGTCGCCATCAAGGTCGTCCCTGTCCACGTCGGAGAGGCAAGGCAGGGCGAGATCGCGCAGGAGTGCACATGAGTCCTCCACAGGCCTGTCCGACACGGATGTATAGACCGTGCGGAAGTAATCCGCAAAGCACTGGACTACGTCCTCCGGCTCCGTGACCAGGACGCCAGCCTCCGTCACTAGGTCCGGCACCACTCGATTGACCCTCTCCTTCTTGTCCAGCCACGCGATCAATTTCCCGGCCTTGTCCCCGACGTCGTACAGACGGCCCCGCTGTTCCCTACTCAGAGCCTTGGCTGCGTCAGTCACGAGGGCCCTGTACTCCGATTGCTTAAGGCTCAATTCGTGCAGCGCCTCCTCCGTGACCTCACCCTCCAGGGCCAGCCCTAGGTCTGCGATCTCCGCCTCAAGCTGGGCGACCTCCGCGTCCCTCCGACGCTTGGCCGCTGTAATCAAGGAGAGGGCCTCACCCCGAATCACGGTTTTGAACGCTTCCCACAAGGACACCGCCGACGTGACCGAACCAAGGTTTTCTTGAAAATAACGGCCGATCGCCTTAAGTACCTCACTACGAGTCACAGGGTCTCTAAGATGCCACGGGTTAATTGGGGCCACCCTACCACCCACTCCTCTGGCAACATCCATACAGATCCACACCGGAGAATGGTCAGAAATACCTCGTGCCATGTGCCTGGCCTCAGAGACACTGGAAGCGTGTGCAGCCAGAGTAAGGACATAATCAATTCTGGAGAGACTGCCATGCGCACCTGAGTGGAAAGTGTACTGCCGTTGTGTGGGATGCAACATTCTCCAACAATCAACCAACCCTAGGGTATCTATGAAATCAGGAAGCCACTTCTGAGCCCCCCCCGAAATCCTCTGCGGGTGCCTGTCAAGCAGGCCTGAGCCGACCGCATTAAAGTCCCCACCCACCACCAACACGCCCTCTGGGAGATCCAGTAATGTCCTCTCTAAGTCCGCTAGGGTAGTGGGCTGCAATGCAGGGGGGACATAAACCGACACCAGGACCAGCGTCCTGCCCTCCCACCGTCCCGCTACTGCCGCGAAGCGCCCCCTATCGTCTACAGTAGTAGAGTCAACCTCAAATGGGAGAGAGGACCTGACTAGTATTCCCGCCCCTCTGGAACCTGAGGTGAACCCGGAATGCGCGACAAACTTATAGCCTTTACGATTGAGTGCATGGCACGTGTTGCCAATCAAGTGCGTCTCTTGCAAGAGGACAATATCAGGGGCACATCTCTTCAGAAATTGCAGTACAATCCCACGCTTAATACGATCCCCCAGGCCATTCACATTCCAACTGAGTATTTTGAGGCCCCTACCCCCCATCCCAGCATGTAAGGAGACCACCACCACCCACGTGGAACCCGACCCGAACCACAGGAGCTTGCATCATGACGCCTTGCAGAACCAAAAACAACAACAACCCCAACAACAAACCCCACCCACCCCCCACCCTGCACCCCTGCGTAAGCTCTAAAGTGCCCCCCAACTTGCAGTGTGCCTGTCGCCCCTTATAAAACTAGTCTACGGAAAGAACCCCAGAGGAGGAAAAGCTCCCCTACTGCCCCCGCCACCCCCCGGACTATCAACCTCCCGGAGGGATCGGAGTCGTGGTACTTAAGTCCCGGTTCAATGTCCGTCACCGGCACCATCTGCGCCACCAGAGCGTTCCACGCCAGGCCGCCCTTGGGGCAGAGTGTCCAACCAGTCTCCGACCATGTCGGGTGCCTCAAAAAAGAAAGTTCGCTCTTCGAACACCACCCGCAACCTTGCAGGAAAGAGCATGGCATATTTTAGTCCCATCTCACGCAGTCTTCTCTTGACCGCCATGAAGCCTTGCCGCTGCTTTTGCACCATCTGAGTGAAGTCCGGATAAAAGCTTACAGTAGTGTTCTGGAATGGCAGCGGGCCGGCCATCCGCGATGCTTGTAGTATGGCATCTCGATCCCTGAAATTAAAGATCCGGGCGACAATCGGCCTTGGTGGGGCCCCCACCTTGGGCCTCCCGCCAGGAACTCTATGGGCCCGTTCGACGGTAAAGAACTTGCTAAGGCCTTTGGGTGCCAGATGGTTCACCACCAGGTCCTCCACGAACAGGTCCACCGACTGCTCCTCCGAATTTTCCGGGACCCCAATGATGCGGACGTTGTTGCGCCTAGCACGGCCTTCGAAGTCCTCCAACCGGCGGGCGAAGTGATCATTTGCTGCCCGGAGAGTACGGACTTCCTGCTGGAGGCCGGAGACATCGCCCAGGAGGCCGGCAGTCTTGAGGTCCAAGGACTGAACCCGCTCATTAGTTTTGCCGAGGTCGGCCCGAACCAGGTTGACATCTATCGATATGGCATCTACTTTTTGTGCCAGGGTCTCAAATTGCTGCCCAATCGAGGACTTCATCCCTTCGATGGCCCCCATGATGTCCTGCAGGGTTAATTCTGTGGAGGGGGACGCCGCGTCCTTCGAGGCTTCCGACGTCGGGCCCGATTCGCCCGGGGACCCCCTCTGATGGGCATAGCGGTCCATGGTATTAGTCTGGGTGGAGGTGCCCCGCCTGGTGTTCTTGGGCTTCTGCTTTTCGGCGTCCGACCTGGTCGACATCTCAATCTGCCGTGTAGACAATCTCCTGGCCCGTACAGGGTAAATGGGCATGCAACCAGTGGCTGGCGCCGCGCACGCCCCGTCACGGGCGCCCTGGAGACTGGAAGGCGAAATCGAAAGTGAAAGTGAAATCCCCTCCACCTCCGACGACTCCTCCCCGACCAGGCCGCTGTTGTTCAATTAGGGCACGGGCACTGTGCCAACGCAAGTCCCGGGCACCGTGCGGGGATTAGGCCCCAAACTTCCAGGCAGTATAACTTCGGTCTCCGGTGGGCGATTTCGACCCGGACAACGGTTCCCGCCTCAGCAGCAGATCCTCTCCAATAGTCCGGGCATCAAGTACAGGATAATAGACAGGATAGATGCCGGAGGGAGCGAGGGTCTCGGGAGCTCTAGGCTCACGCGGCCATCTTGATCACGCGCTAAGCTCCTCCCCCCCACTCAGACATTTTTGAAGCACTTCTGTAGTAACCCATTTAGTGAAGAGAATGTGGATGTCACATTCACACACTAAGATCAGGGAAACGTTCCGGGTCACACACCAGCGGGGATTCCCTGTGAAGGCTTTTTATGTTGAGCTGCTGAAAAAGAGCTTCCCTAGCAGCCAAGTCTTTTTTTTGTGTAAATCACTGTTGAAAGTGAAAGTAGGAAATGTTCAGCTTCTTCTCCTTGCTTAAGGATTGCCCCAGGAGGAGCCATTCCCGAGCAGGGATTCACACACTAGAGCCTAGAGAGTTGAAAGGGGGTGAGCAGATCCTGAGGCATGAGCAGCTGCTACCCTCCACCCACCAATGTCCCCAGCAGTCTTTCTGCATTCCTAGGATGGGCTTATTAGGAAGTTTACAATTGTGGAATTTGACCCAATTCCCCCCTACCCCCTGTGGGCCGACTGGTAGATTTTTCATCGGTGTGCCATTTATAGGGGACTAAAATAGACCCCAGGGTTTGTTTTTATTTTAAAAACATAATGGAGGTGAGGGCTGGCCATTATGGCATCGGCCACCCCTCCACCCCTCAAGGCCATACGGTCTTTCTTTGCCCCACCCCCCTTTTCTTGGTGCAAATTGTGGAATGTTCCCCAATCTGCCCTCTCCAAGGGGGCAGAAAGTACACTAGACACCAAGGATTGTTTTTCTAAGGATGTGTGCCACATATAGAACAGTTCTTGCCCTGGCATCATCTCCTCCCATATCTTCTGCAGTATCGGCAATCTCCTGTCCTCAGCATCTAATAATTTCCAGTACCAAAAATCGACTTCTCTGCCTTTAGATTTCATGTCTTGCATACGGGATTCGTCTTCCCAGGTGTTGTTCCATCCTTGAATATCTCTTTTGTACCAAGTAGAAAGCTGCAAATACTTAAATCTTGATAGGGAGCCCCCTGTCTTAACATTGAGTATTTCCCAAGGTATTAGATCCTGTCCTGTAAGTAGCTCCCCCCAGGTGGCTATCCCTGCCCTCCTCAGGGGGAGACTTAGACTGTCCAACATATATTCTGGTGTACCAGGAGAGTCCCAAAATGGAGAAAACACAGAGTAATAGCTTATCGCCAGAGCTTTCCTAACATTGACCCATAAAGTGAGTGCAGCTCTTATTACCTTTAATTTCACTTTTTTGAATAATTTCGGGGCTCCAAACTTATAAAGAAACCCCATAGCTCTCCATTCTGTGATCATTTCTGCGTTTTATACTCCACGGTTAAACAAGCCAACTTAAAGAGAAACCATTATTTCACCCTGAATAGATTGTATTGGACACCCCAGAAGACTGCCAGATTTGTAAAGGTCCCGACCCCTAAATGTAAATGATGTGGATTTCTTGAAGCAAATGATGAACATGTTTTTTTGGTTTTCTCCAAGGTTTGAACGGTATTGGGAAACCATGAGTAATGTTATATCAGAAATAATGGGAACAAATATGAAGATGACCCCGGTGCTGGTTATGTTAGGGGTGGATATTACAAGGTGTGTTCTCAGTGAGCCTCAGCAGCGTTTGCTGTTCTACCTAATATTGCTGGCTAGAAGGGAGATATGCATACACTGGTTGGACCCAAGCCATCCCATGGCAATGGGTTGGCTAAAAGCAGTCCGTTTGACTTGTAGGTTGGATATTGTAAGTACTCCAGCTAGAGTGGGTACAATATGTGTCAAGTATATAAGCTGGAGCGACATCCCAGATTCTGGGGGATGAAAGTCTTACTATTTCACCCAAGTGCTGGGTATTTGCTCTTGCCTTAGGGGCAGAAAACACACTAGACACAAGGGATCGTTCTGCTTTGTAGGATGGTCACTGATAGTCATAAAAGTAAAATAATCCCCGCCAGCATGCAGAAACTCCGGAATACTTCAAGTGTACATTCATTCAAAAAAGATACACTGCTCTTTTAAGGGGCCACAGCTTCTATTTCCCAGCATACGCTGTACTGTCAGCTTGCCTCACAACCTCCGTTCTGTTTTTTTCAGCTCATTCTGACTGGAGTAATTTAGGGAGGTTTTCTCTCTATTTTTTTTAGGTTTGAGTCAACCCATTTCTACCATTTCCCTTCATTTTGCCTCTCATGCCTCTTACCATCAAAAGTATTTTTTTCCCAATTTTGTGATGATTTTTCATTCCACTGCCTTCACTTTTGTGATGTGTCATTCCTGTGGGAGGAAGAAGGCTGATACAAACCCTCACATTGGGCCCAATTCACAAAGGGTCTTCTCTTGTAGTAGAGAGGGGGTAGCGGGGGGGAGGTGTGTGTGTGTGTCTGTGTCATGGTCTGTGTCTGTGTCTGTGTGTGTGTCAGTCAGTCACCAACACTGTATCCAATTGTAAATTTAGACAGAAAATGGCGAGAAGAACGCAAAAGGACAAAGAGGGGATGTGCCTGGTATGGCCTGTGGAAGAACTGAGAGCCCAAAAGAAAACAAGCATTGGCATAGCCAATAGGTCTCGCCTTTGGGACCTTGTAAGTAAAAAAAAAACTACTGAAGTATAAGACTTCATGTTTACATTTACTTTGTATTTAGGGTGCAGTAAATGTAAACATTAAGTCTTACACTTCAGTTTCTTTTTTTACTTACAAGGTCCCAAAGGCGAGACCTATTGGCTATGCCAATACTTGTTTTTCTTTATGTCAATTAGGTTTAGTATTGGAAAAAGCAAAAACATAATGTAACACAATACCTTTTGTCTTTGCCATCTGTATGAAAGAGTCATGCTGTAGTTTGAGGGTCTACCTACATCATCTCTCCTAGAAAGTCCTGATCTGCTCTGCCTCACTTTACAGGGGGTAGGGGGGGGGGGGGGGTCAAGTACTAAAATTAAATACTTGGTTCTCTAATTTGGAGTTCAATAATACAGTGGACCCAGGACACCACTGGTAGAAGGCTCCAGATGTTGCTACTAGAGCAAAGTAACCTCTAACTGACCTGGAACCACATAAAACAGGTCTCACGTCCAGTTGTAACAACAATCTGTTAATGGGGCGGAGAAGCACAACACATACCCGGTGCAAACCTTATTTTCACCGGCCAGTTTTGGCATCCTATAATAAGGTATCACCAAAAATAGGCGGTTGTGGATTGCTGTAGCTGTTCTATCTGTCTAAGTCTGAGGACTGTATAACCTCTGAGAGGGACGGGTGGAGTTGACTGCTCGTAGGCTGTGCTGCATTCAGTCACAGATGGGACCCAGTGAGGGACAGGCGACTTGAGTGTAATAGGCCAAAGATGGCTTGTTATTCATTCATTCTAAAGAAGAAAATGCATCTTAGGGTGCATTGTGAACATCTGTGTAGGGGGGTGTAGGGAGAGTGGAGCGAAGGAAGAAAGACAGTGATAGCAGGAGATGTATAGCACTGCAGCGCGGGCAGAGAAAGCTGGCGTTAGCTATGCAGGCAACCATACTGTCATGTTGCAGCATGGGCAGAAAGAGCAGCGAGTGCACAGAAATTAATTAAAATAAAAGCGTACCATGGGAGATGAGGTGTGAACCAGCCAAGTCCGGGCGGAAGGCAGCTCCAAGCCACTGCAACGTCGGGGGAGCAGGAGGTGAGCCCACGAGTGGTGCGCGCACGCCCTTGGGAGATCAGTCCTCACTTTTCAAGCACTCCACTCGTGCCTGTGGTGTGCTGCTGCTCGCTCCCGCAAGGTGGATGTCGCCACAAGCATGAGTGCAGTGCTTGAAAAGTGAAGACTAGAGCAGCGCATGCGTGCTGCCTAAGCGAGACCTAAAAAGTGCAAAAGCAGTACAGTTATGCGACTCTTTGCAGTCTCTAAGAAGGAACTACAGAGAAAGGGGATCCAAAAAGAAAAGGAACCTAAGAAAATAAGAGCAAAAGCAGTACAGTCATGGGACTCCTTGCAGTCTCCAAGGAACTACAGGGAAAGGGAATCCAAAGAGAAAAGGCGAAACAGACATCTCCGCTACCATTCCAGGCACTCTCACATGTCAGGGGAGGGAGCGGTCTATATCGCTTCAGTACCAACATGCTCGATGTCGAGGGATGGATCCATGACAATTCCAACAAAGACTGCGAAGAAACATCGGTTAATGGCAGAGCCATTAATGCAAGTTTTTCACCTATGACACCATCATTGATGATGAGAGAAGGGACAGCAGCAAAATCTTCGTAGAAACAACACCGTCGACCTTGCAGATTGATGTTGATATATATGCCTTCAGCCAATTTGACGCTGCGATATGCTGCAGTCACTCCTTCATCTGGATTTCCTGCTGAACAGTTTTCTCCTTCACCATCAATGTCAACATTGCCAGTAAACATACTAACAATTAGCATTCTAGACTGTAATCTTTTCCAGGAACCTTTGCCACCACTGGAAGTGCAATCGGGATCATCAACGAACACCAGTAGTGGTGCAGAGGATTAGTATCTCCACCTTAAGACAAACCAGCAGCTACCACATCAATTGTCCCATCTCCTCGTCCTTTTGAGAAATCACTAGAGATCAACACCTACCAGAACGTAAAAGCTGGATTCTCCATCGACTCATACCTCTACTTCTTATACACCAACTTCAGACCAGAATCCTCTGTTGCATACATCTCCTATGAATGTGATAGCATTCCACGATGTGCTCATTAGAGTAACAAACACACACACTACTGTTTCCATCATTAAGGAAAATATACAACCAAGAGCTACTACATGACATTGCGTCCCAGGTTTTGCAGAGCAGACATTTATCTCTCTGGCAACCATGAAGATGGCGACTTGAAAGCTACATAAAAAATGTAAGCGTTCATATCAAGACCCTGCTTATCCCCTACAGGAACCAAAGCCTGATTTAGTCCTTGAGTGAGCAGTTAGAACATGTCACACAACTTTTCTTGAGACCCCTGTACTACCTGACTATGAAAGTAAAAGAATAGATGCAGCTGGCTGAAAGATTCGTTGATCTGTTGCAGTTGCATTAAAGATAGCCAGTGACTCTGCTTTGCTTGGCAGTAATGTCAGATTACTCAGGAAAACATTGTTATCTTTTGTAAAGGATTTACCATCAGGCCCGAGGCAAGATGTTTTGGAAGTCATCCAAAAGGAATTCTTTTTCACAAATCAGGTGATTATTGCAGTAATTAATGTATTAATTTCGAAAACTTAGTAGCCACCCAATACTTCCATGGAGATTCCCTTAGACTTGCGCCCTGGTTGTACATGTAGATACTTAATCTTCCACTTGCAGGATCTGTCCTTTTTGGTAGCCACGTCAACAAAAAAATGGAGAAAATGAAAAAAGACAAACTCTCAAAGAAGTCTGTTTAGAAGAACAAAAGAAATACTACCAGTCTCAGTATCACTGTCCAGGTTATCGATACCAAGACAGACGAAGTCAACCCCCTCAGTGGCCTCTCATCCTGCCAAATCAGTTGTGTGAAGTAAGAAAGGAGGCTACATCCCTTCTACAAAAGCAAGCAATAGAACATATTCCCCCATCACAACGAGGGAATAGCTTCTATTTAAGATATTTTTCGGTTCCCATCAAAAGGCCCCAGAAAGAAAGATATCCTAATTTAAAGCAAGCCAAGAAATAAATAAAAAGGGACATTCAGAATGCTGGCCGTACATCATATTTGATCACAACTAATGAAAGCAGATTGAATTTTTTCTTGGGACATATTGTGGGGAAAGAACACTACCAATACACAGTTATGCCTTTCGGTCAAACATCTGCACAATCATCTTTTTCTATAGTGGCAGCTTACTTATTTAGACAGAAAATATCTACTTACCTGTACCTTGACGATTGCCTCATAAAAGCAAGTTCACACTTACTCTTCACCATTCATTTGCTATATGATATGGGTATACATGTCAATTTCGAACAATCCAATCCAACACTTCCTTAGACATGAAAACTAGCTGATGGACTGGCACCTTTGTACCGGGGCACCCCCAAACTTTTTGCCTTCACCCCTCCTTCTTTGCTGAATTCGTTTTTGTTGGCTTTCAGGTTCTGTGCACTTTACCACTGCTAATCAGTGCATGTGTGCTCTCCCTAAAACATGGTACAATTTGGCCTACACCTAATTAGCACATTCAATTTAATTTTATGTTCCTAGTAAACGGTACTCTACGTACCCTTGGCCTGTAAATTAAATGCTACTAGTGGGCCGACAACACTCATTGTGCCATCCACTAGAGAGGCCTTTCTAAAACATGCCTCAGGCCTGCTGTTGCAGCCTGCCGTGCAGTTTTAAACTACTGTGTCAACCTGACCTGTCAAAATAAATAATTTTTCAGGCCTAAACATTTCTTTTTAATACATATCAGTCAACCGAAGGTAGAACATAATGGCTCAGGGAGCGTTGTATTTAAAAAGTAGGACATGTGAGTTTATTTTCGATGTCCTGGTAGATAAAAGCTCCTAAATTCATGTTTCACTGTTGCAAGGTCTTTCTCTCCCATAGGGTAATATTGGGTTAACTTATTACACTTAATAAGTGATAGCTTATGTTTTGGAGCAGATAGGAAAATGACGTTTACACTCAAATTAATTGTAATTTTAAATCCTCTTTAATGGTAATGTCGGTTTTTAAGTTGCAGTTCTGAAAATGCCACTTTTAGAAAGTTTGGAACAAGAATGGGTGTGGCTCGAATCAGCAAGGCTGAGCCCGAAAACATGAGAAACAAAAGAGAGTGCCAATGCTGATAACTAATTTGCAGAATAAATAGACCGCGGAAGAAATTTCTAACAACCACGTCTGAACTAATTAATAGTATTTATTCAAACAACATCTTTTTTTATATATTATTCAAATAAATCTTGTATGAAAGTTTTTTTAGAGCACAAATAATGAAGCACCACAACAATTTTTTGACAAAGAAACATATAAAAACCATACAATTGACACAAATGACTGCATTGCCAATTTGGCAGATGTACTAATTTACAAACACATTCATACACCACTCCTCATTCATCAAAAAACACTCATTCAGACAAACTGCCTTTGGTTGGCTTAATGACAACAATTTGAATGAACCAAAGGACTATCCAAACATTGTAAACAATTGATCAATGCAATTTAAATGTGCATATACCCTATTATTGAGGCAATCGTTTTACAATTAAGCAAAATAATTCTTGGAATGCACCGGAAAGATCTAATTACACCAATGTTTGGTATCACAACAGAAAAGGGTCGACACGTTTCGAACCCCTAATTGTTTAACCAAAGGGGTTCTCCTCAGGACCAAGACACTAAAAAATAAAGGGAGAGAGGAAAAATGGAATTACAAATAATGAATATACAATGACCCAAGAGTGCAAAAACGCTAAACGCCGCCTTGATAAAACAAATCTTACCGAAGTGGCAGCGCATTTATGGATGCCCTTTCTTTATTCACAAGTAGACGAAACTATAAGAGTAGGAAAGGAAATGAATCACAATAATGAACAAAAAGTAAAAGAGTCAGTCAAGGCATTCTGTAGTGTTAGTCCACTTACTACAGTGATGCAAATCCCGAGATGGAAAAATAGGTAGCTGCCTCTGTTAATTTGTTTTCATACCACGTAATTGAGTGGGAGCATATCGCTCCGCACTTTAAGACAAACGGAGGATTCTTTAGGGGGGTATCCTCCGTTTGTCTTACAGCGTGGAGCGATATGTTCCCACTCAATTACGTGGTATGAAAACTAATTAACAGAGACAGCTACCTATTTTTCCATCTCGGGATTTGCATCACTGTAGTAAGTGGACTAACACTACAGAATGCCTTGACTGACTCTTTTACTTTTTGTTCATTATTGTGATTCATTTCCTTTCCTACTCTTATAGTTTCGTCTACTTGTGAATAAAGAAAGGGCAGCCATAAATGCGCTGTCACTTCGGTAAGATTTGTTTCATCAAGGCGGCGGTTAGCGTTTTTGCACTCTTGGGTCATTGTATATTCATTATTTGTAGTTACATTTTTCCTCTCTCCCTTTATTTTTCAGTGTCTTGGTCCTGAGGAGAACCCCTTTGCTTAAACAATTAGGGGTTCGAAACGCGTCGACCCTTTTCTGTTGTGATACCAAACATTGTTGTAATTAGATCTTTCCGGTGCATTCCAAGAATTATATTGCTTAACTGTAAAACGATTGCCTCAATAATAGGGTATATGCACATTTAAATTGTATTTATCAATTGTTTACAATGTTTGGATAGTCCTTTGGTTCATTCAAATTGTTGTCATTAGGCAACCAAAGGCAGTTTGTCTGAATGAGTGTTTATTGATGAATGAGGAGTGTTGTATGAATGTGTTTGTAAATTAGTACATGTGCCAAATTGGCAATGCAGTCATTTGTGTCAATTGTATGGTTTTTATATGTTTCTTTGTCAAAAGATTGTTGTGGTGCTTCATTATTTGTGCTCTAAAAAAACTTTCTTACAAGATTTATTTGAATAATATATAAAAAAAATATGTCGTTCGAATAAATACTATTAATTAGTTCAGACGTGGTTGTTTGAAATTTCTTCTGCGGTCTATTTATTCTGCAAATTGGTTATCCGCATTGGCACTCTCTTTTGTTTCTCACTTTTAGAAAGTTGTCACGATCCTGTCCTAACCATTTGGGCCTTTTTCCAGGATCCCTAGTCACATAATTGTGATTAGCTTATCTGCTGGCTTTTGGCCATTCCTTCCAGAAAGTAAGAGACAAAGGGGACTAGATATTGGCAAGATGGGCCACCCTGCCAGGGTGATTGGGGCGGAGCAGTTCACTGCCACACTTACATTTTAAAGGGCTGCCTCCACACACTCACAAATTCATTTGACATCAGTCTTTTGTCAGACTACTTAGAGCCTGGGAAAGAAGGAGCTTTCCAGAACATGATGTAGTGGTAGTATAAGTAGTCCAACGACTTAAAAGGCTGGCAACAGATATAAATGTTGTCTCTCCCAAGCCTGAGTCACTCAACATAGCACTTCTGAATCTATAGAAGACTCAGAAGAAGGACTGCTTTGCTGCCTTGGTGCTGGAAGCACTGCCCTTCTGCCCTACTTCTTTGGGAAGAAAGACTGAATCTGTTACTCGAACCCATAACCACCAAAGTGACTCCAAAGCTAGCAGGCTGGCCTCCTGTGTGAGGTACAGGGACATCACAAGCTCCAGAGTCCTGTCCTGCATCTGCCCAACTGCCTAGATCCAACTGGACCTGCTGAACCCTTCTACTGGCCTCTGCTGAAGTGAGTCCTGATCCCCAAGAGGTGCCCCAATGTCCTGGATCTTTGGCTGGCATCAGAGCGTACTCCTCCTTGCCCAACTGTGGGTTCCCTCAGAACTGACGCAGCTTGGAAGAAACTTAACCATTCAAGCAGATTTGCTCAGCAGGTGTAACATCGAAAATTACGATTGGAAACTGGACAACAGCATTTTGCAAGATATCTTCTAAGAGTGGGGTGTTCTGCAAATGGATCCTGTAGCTACCAAGCAAAACACACAAAATGCCTGAGCTTCGCCTTGAGACTAATGGACTCAGGGTTGTTTGACGGTGCTCTTTGGATAAATTGGTACAACACATTTTTTATGGCTTTTCATCAGTACGTCTGATTCCATTGTTACTAATAAAACTGAAACAGTCCAATGCCACAGTGATTCTCCTTGCTCCAGAGTGTCTGAGGCAGTGGTAGTTTACAGAACTTCTTCATCTTATCATAAAAACACACAGGAAAATGCTGTGGAAACCAAATCTGTTGTTAAGCATGAGGGGGAGGACACATGAATTGAACGTACAATCTTAGAATTCGGCTAAATGGCTCCCGGAATTCTACAATATGGTCACATAAAGGGCATCAAGAATGTATGAACATTCTAAAAGAAGCCTCTAGAATCTTGTACAGTTTCAGGTGAAAACGATTTGTGATTTGGTGTTTGGAAAACAATCACAATCCAATTTGATGTCAAGAAGTGGTAATCATACCTCACCTTCTGCAATTGGCAAAATCAAAACTATAGGGGTCTTCCATAAAAGCGCATATATCTTCAAATAGCTTTGGTTCATGTGGGATAACCTCTGCCAAAAAGCAATGAGGCTATAAACATAAATGAGAACACATATTGATTAGAAAGGTAAGTAAGCTTAACACACGGGTAACCCAAACCACCATACACCCATGAACACCAAACAAAGAGGGGCAAACTGATACCCAATTGCTCCCTTAGTCAAAACCTATGACCATTAGAACATTATTAATAAAAATTATGCTTTGAAAAATGTAAAATTTGCTACAAGAGAATTTTAACCAAAGCAACAATTTGCAAGCCTCATAAATAATGCTGATATGAACTATACAGAGCAAGAGGTTGCCATTAATTACAGCAAAAGGGCACCATTTATTGAATCTGACAATAAAATGGAATTAAAATACACTTATCTACCAAATCAACCAGCAGTCCATATTACATAGGTACAGGTCAAAGTTTCAGCCCAAAGGTAAAATTGACCATGACCATTATCAGGACAATGTGTCACAAAAACAAAAATATATTAATACAATTTTAAACCTTAACAAGACAAAGGGAGATAAATAAAAAAATGAATACAACTACTAGTATTTTATGTATCATACACAAACACCCTCCTGTTGGTGACACGCACGAAAAAAACAAATGATGAGAAAAAGTTACCACCACCAAGTGTGTAGGCTTACTGAGAAAAGTTTAAAACCGAATCAGATAAAAAGGTCGACCTAGAGAGCGGTCACAAGGTAGGATACAGCCAGTATCCACAGTTCCGAAAGAACATACTTGTGAACTCACAAATTAAAGAAATTAGGAGATATTCCAAAAGATATCATAGAAAGAATGTAACCAGAAGCCCATCCAGCGAAAGCAAATAGGGTGTACACGCAATAAAGCATTTGCAGTTGAAGCACGACCAATTTGAGCCAATTGAACAGCTACATACTAAAGACTTACTTAGGTCAGGACTAAGCCGAATTGGACCAAACAGAATTTCGTCTGGTCAACCAGAAAATGAGTGTAGCTTGAGGGTACTAGGGAATTAATCCTTGCACAGCAGTCGCCTGAGGAATTATAAATATACAGCTTTAGTTTAACTAAAAAATCACAAGTAGTGCTCTAAGTATATTTAATTAATTGGAACTTACTTCAAAACCAAATAAACTTCAGTAAGGATATCAGCCCCCAGCCGGGGGGAACAAAAAGCATTCAAAGAATAACAGCACTCAATCAGTTAAGAAGCATGCAGTCCTATCAACAATGCCCAAAAATAAAGGATTTTCTGGAAGGATTAATGAAAACTTCACCTCCAAGACGGAACTCTTCACCACAGAAACTTAATCTAGTTTCCTCTAAATGACTGGCTACCCTTTTTGAGCCTATCCATAATGCCTCCTTGCAGCATCTCACCCTGAAAGTTTTTTTAATTATTTTTTTTATAGCAATCACATCTTCAAAGACGGTCAGTGAAGCCCAATCCCTATCTGCAATAGAGTCTTATACATTCCGAGCATCAGATTAGGGTTAAGAGCACATCCCATATTTGCTTGGGGTAGTTTTGGATCTTCATATTACAAGGCAATTTCCCTGCCAGTTTTCTTTGCTAATCCTTTCTCTCCGGGAGAGAGATCACTCCATTCCCTGGATGAAGGAGAAGTGTCCTTTCTGAGCCAATGCATGCTGGACTATCAGACACTCTTTCAGTAATTTTTCACTTTAGTAAAGTAAAGGTTTAAAGCTCATCAATTTAAAGGTTTACATGTTTTAGCTCTTTGCTGCAATGTAGGTTTGTACTGGCTTTCTTAGACAGAAAACAATTCGCAAATGCTGACCTGATTCAGCTTGTGAAGGTGTTACATTAAAAATAATTCTTTTGAAGGTAAATGTAAATGTAAATTTGATACTTGTATAGCGCACTACTCACCCGCAAGGGTCTCAAGGCGCTTGTACGAATACCGCTGTGGAACCCATCCTGGCTTTCCCTGTGAGGCGTCCACTCCTGGGCACCCCCAAGGTGGAAGCCTACATCCCTTCAAAATATACCTCTGGGTTTCTATGTTTATGACTTCAGTGAGGATTCCTATGATGCAGAACCAGGATTATCAGTAATTTACATTTATTTTTTATTTAATAGGGGCCAGGCCACCTAGAATAATGACTCACCCCTGAACCACCCAATCTAGGAGGAACAGACTGAATGTTTTACCCCAATCTATTGGGGCAAAGCAAACACACTAAACATGAGGAATTGTTTACTTTTCATATTGTTTGAATGATTGGGGCACAGGCCGGCAAATCCTTGCTTCGGTCTGCACTCTGACCCTGAAGGCCAAACAGTTTTTTTGCACTTATGTCTGGCATATTGGGGAATGAGCCCCTAATCTCGCCTCCCCATGGGGGGACTAAGCACACAAGACATGAGTGATCTTGAAAACAAGACAATAAGGGTATGGGTAGGTGGTAACCTATCTTGGCATTGGGCCCCAGTGCCCACCCCTGAAACCTAAACATTCCTTATGCTCTCTAGTATTTTCAATGTGCCCTCCGGGGGGTCCGGGGGGACGACAGAAAGACACTTTTTCTAATGAGTGGGGTTAAGCCAGGCTTTCCGGCATTGGGAAGCACCTCTTTACACTGAAGCCCAAACAGTCTTTCTACTACCCATGTCTCCCAGGAGGAAGATTTGTTTCTTTACTCTGTCTGCTCTCCCTGAGACAGCAGAATGCACTACACACCAGGAATCGTTTTGTTTTATTTTATAAAAGAAAAGAACGGAGTGAGGTCTGGCCAATCCTGGAATCGGGTCGCACCGCCACCTATGAAGTCCAAACAATCTTTCTGTCCTCCTGTGGGACTAATTGGGGGAAAGACTCCTGACCTGCCCTACCCAGGGTTGCAGAAAGTGCACCAAAAACTGTTCTGACTAAATGACAAGGACGCATTCCCTTGTTTGCATTGGCGCTCGGCTCCATGCAAATGAGTGAACACTTAGCCTTTATATCTGCCCCATAGTACAGATTTAGGCACGGAGGAAATAAACCTACCTGCAGGCACACTAACTACAGTCTCACAGACATGATACTCCAATCGTGTACTACCCGAGTGCATCCCTTGGGAGGGCAACGCAGAGACTCGGGTATCTCCCAGGCATCCTTTGCGGTAACACACTGCATACACCTGTAGAGGAATGCCTTTTACCCTCTTCAAAGAGCGACCAGTCTTCTCTATTAGCAGTCAGACAGTAATTTATGCCACTGGGGAACAAATGGAGGCTGTGGGGTTACCCCCTCTCTGCTGGCCTGTATGTCAAAACTATGCCAAAATGCATCTCTATTAACTCACATGCAATGGGGATTAGCTGCAGTATTCAGGCTCTGGGTCAGCCACCACTCTGGCAACTCTCATGCCTGGGCATTTCTGAAACCTTGAGAACAAGATTAATCCAGGGTGGGGTGGCTGGAATGGATCCCAGCACATTTTGTTTTACAGAGAATGCCCTGTAAATGTCAAACTAAGGCTTAAAAACACAGTTTCCATATTTATACATCCAAACTTTCGAGCACTTCTAGCCAACGGGCAAAGCCTTAGGACCCTGCCTTCTCACAATTTTTTCAAGTAAAATGGTATGCCACTTGTCTGGATGGACCTACCGCAGGCCGTAGGAGGCGATCAAAACTGTAACCCTTTGAAGACCACATTAATACTAAATTGACTTTTCACAGTTCACACCATTGGGGACCTATTTTATTGAGAAATGCATGGGGACACTGGGTGGTAGGATTTTTGTCTGTTCCCTCAGATTCAGTACACCCCCCAACCCCCTGAAATGTGAGGGAAATGTGTAATATTTGCCAATGTGTGATGTTTTCAGGTCATTCTAGGTAAGACGAATTAGTGGAATTCATGCAAGCCATACTACACCTGGCTCACCTGATTTATCTGGGTGTCTAGTTTTCAGAAATGTCTGGTGTTGGTAGGGTTTTTTAGGCAGTGCTGACCACAATTCCCAGACATTCCAGCACCTCAAATCCCATAATGATTTAAATTCAAAGGAGGAATTGTGGGAATGCAGAATTATAGTTATTATCTGTTCATTTTTTTTATATTGTTTGTATCCAAACGTAAGTCAGTATGCAGGAAAGGATGCATTTTGGACGGTTTTTCCTGAATCAACTGATGTTATGGGTAACCCCAAATTCAGAGAGGTCTAAACATCGCCTATTCCTAAAATAATATTATATGGCACATTTCCTTAATACCAATTTTTTATTCTCGTATTTTACCTTATGAATTGATGCATGGTTGAAAAAAAAATGAAACATCATATACCGCAGCTCGATTGGTGACTTGTTACTGTGCGTTTTTGCGCAAGGAACAAATACTACATATGTCTGCTACAGGAATAGTCTTGCAGACTTAATAGAGTATTACCTTTGTAGATCAACACCAGGCCAAACAATTACAGATCAAAATATTGCCAACTACTTCAGGTTTTTCACTTTTTTTTATCTCTTTGAGAAAATCATGAGCAATCTTCAAGTTCTGTCTGCTTCTCAGAAATGTATCTCTTTCCAGGTTCACCCAAGGGTTTCACATTCTCTTCCCCCACAAATTTCAAGCAGGTAGAAACCGCAAAAATATGAAAAATCAACCACCGCAAGATTGCAAAAACTGTGGTGAAATATTTATTTTTCACAGCTCTGTCTGTGTCTGAAAGCTGGCGAGAAGGTGATCTTAGCAATGCAGACCTTTTGTCGACTTCATTTCTAGAAATGAAATACATTCTTAAACCACAATTTTGCTAATTTTTGGCTAATGTCTGGTTCCTTCCCACAAACAAACACAAACCGTGTTAGTGGTCAGGGCAGGTAGAGATAAATGGAGGTAAGAGGTTTCTAGTTTCAGGGTTGGTAGAGGTAAAAGGAGGTAAGAGTTACTTAGGGTTGGAGAGCAGGTAGAGGTAAGAGTTTTATAGGGTTTTGGTGGCTATAGGTAAATGTAGGAGGTTGTTTGTTTGACCCCCAAAAATAAAAATTTAAAAAAGGGGGGTTGGCGGGATCACCATGCTCCAAAACTATATATGCTTAGATGTACATATATAAATATATAGAGAAATGCGTAAATATATATATATATTTATACACACATGCACACACACACATATAATATATATATATTATATGTGTCTGTTGCCACTGGGTAGTTATAGTTAGGACCACTTTTTGTTAGGAAATTTATTTTTTGTTTTGCTTAAAACTTGTTTGACAAATCTTTACTAATTTTTTCCCATAAAGGTTTCATTTCCCTCTGCTTCTTCCTGGGGTGATCAGGGTAATCCGTCAAGCAGGGGCAGAGGAAAAGGGGGGGGGGGGGGTCCCAAAACTTGTATAACCCACACAATTTTCCTGCGGAAACTGGATGCAATTCCATAAAATTTGCCAGAAAAGCTAGATTTTCATACTCTGACAGCATACCTTTTGTGAGCTGGTGAAAATCCATCCAGTAATTTTGGAGCACTTAAAACTTAAAATGTATGTATTTATCATGCCGCGGATCTACTGGGGTGGATCCCCGAGCTCTATTGTCGGCTGTGTTTGGCTGACCACATCCTGAAGAAACAGGTGTGGTTACCATCTTAATAGTTGAGGACTCTGTCCCAGAATCCTTCTAATTAAAATATATAAGGGGACAGGTTAGGGGTACCAAGGACCCCTGGACCTTGTGGGGCATTCCAAGAGGATTTTTTTTCTGGGTTGCATGGACCCACCTTTAGCTCCATTGTGGCCCCTTGGATTTGTGGTGGATCTGTGGCGCAACAACATTTTTGGAAAAGGGTGTTGGGCTGGGAGATTCGTCACTCGCTCGGAGGGCCAAAGGCATGCCGCACAAGGTGCTGGACATCTTACTTTATCTTAAAAACCCATAGAAATTCAATGAATAAAACAAAGTTAAAAGTGATGCGATAATTGGGAATTGTAATAATAGTTTACTGTACATTACATAAAAACATATAAATCTAATGAAAAACAAACATTAAAGGGACTTTATAGTTGGGTGAAAATGTCGGTGCACTAAAGTAACTGTAACTGGCACCCGTGCCATGCACTTTTTTTACCCTCACATGTTACATCACTCATGACATGTTCAGTGACTGCATTGATAGCATCCCTAATTATATTTAAAATGACACCAATAACAACGCTGTGCATGCTGAGGTTGCAAGTTATAGTTACTGTAGAGCACAAGTTATAGTTACTTGGGATAACTATAACTGATGAAAGCCACTGGTGGTGTTGGTTTAAAATGTAATGTTCTAACTGAAAAAAAAAAATCAACTAGCTATACCGTCCCTTAAGCCTTTGTTTTTTCAGTAAATATATTTGTGTGTGTATATATAAAATGAATATTTGTATCTGAAAGTGGTCGCCCCTATAACTCCAATACTTTATTTGATCCCAAAAATTAACAAGAATCATGAAATTCTCCCGGGTGACCCATTATTTCAGCAATAGGCAGTTTATTTGAAACAACGTCTCGATATATTGACCATTTTCTGCAAGAATTTGTAGACAAACTATCGTCCTATATACAAGACGCAGGAGATTTTCTTAAAAGTATCTACAATATTCTATGGGAGGAGTCTTATGTTTTGATGGTGTTGGGCGTGACTTCGCTTTAGACAAGCATTTCCTATAAGGATGGGCTCAGAGCCAGATGAAGTAGTTTTTTGCTTCGAGACCAATTTATTTGCACCAACATTCTGACAGTCTTCTTAACATGACAAAGTGGTGCTTAGGGAACAACTTTTTCATGTATGTAAAGGACATCTATAGGCAGGTAAGGGGCACTGCCATGGGCACCTGCTTCTCCCCGAGTTATGCCAACCTCCATATGGGGTGGTAGGAGGAGCAGGTGCTCAGGGTAAAGCATGGCAGGGAGTGGTGCGACAATGTCATTCTTTGGACAAGATTTATAGATGATCTGTTTATCTTGTGGAAAAGCAGTCCTGAAGCAGCTCATATATTTGTTGCAGAAATGAACAACAACACTTTAAACCTAAAATTTACTTCACCCATTAGTACTTCTGAAGTTTGCTTTCTGGATTTGGAGGTATTTGTGAAGAACAACAAACTACATACTAAAACCCATAGGAAACCTACAGCTCTATTTTACACTCACATAGTTTTCATCCGAACAACCTGAAGCAGAGTATTCCATATGCGGAACAACTGCGGATGGAAAGAAATTGCAGTGAATCAATAACTCTGAGAGAAGCCCAGGAGCAACTACAAGAAAGATTTGTCGAGAGACGTTATAGCTCCCAAGTATTAGAACAAGCCAAACACAAGGTTTAGGGAATTACCAGAGACGCATTGTTGTTTCCAAAACAGGGAGGAAAACAAAAAGACCAGAGGCGCTAGAAAGAATAAAGACAAGAATGAATTGCAGATGATCACTGGATTCAATGCCTATTATGCGAAGGTAAGCGAGATTATGACAAAGCATTAGCACTTAGTGATGAGTGATCTGACACTAGGAAGAGAAATTACCTGCAAATCCCTACTGACCTTTAGACGTGCCAAATTAATGCATCAAGAATTTGTTGGGAGCAGTCCTGAAGTGATAGAATCGCAAGTTTGGCTGAGAGCTAGTCTTGGGTTCCTCAGATGTCATTGGCGTAAACCTTGTAAACATGGTCTAAATACAAGAGAAGTTCAGTCACCACTATTAAAAACCCCATGGAATATCTGTAACCCTTACAATTGTAGGAGTGACCATGTAGTATATATTCTACAATGTTCCTGTCCTAAACTCTATGTAGGGAGTACCATACATATGGTACATGTGAGGATTCTATAACACCTTAAGGCATTGAAGAATTGCAATAAGAGTTATCCTGTTGTTAGGCACATGAATGAGGTACACGGAGCAAATTTGAATGAATTGGTTTATTTTGTTCTTGACTCAGTCCCTAAGAACAGAAGAGGTGGAAATCGAGAACTTAGGTTAAGGCAACTAGAATCGACATACATTGTGATGCTTAACACAAAATACTGCATGGCTTGAATTCCGATGAAGAAGTATATGTACATATTTATAAAGGATTATTCTCTTGAGCCACAAAGAAGCCTTAGGAACAATGCATTGTATTTGTATATATTAGGAAATTACATTTTGAAGACATAATTTGTACCACAGTTATTAACCCCTTCAGTGCCCGCCCCTTTCCCCGACCAGTGCCGGCCGTTGCATTAGCGGGCGGGGTCTATGACGAGCTGGACTCGTCATGGGCACAGCGCCACCGCGGCCCATGACGAGTCCAGCTCGTCATGGGCACTGAAGGGGTTAAGCACTTTAGAAAAAATTTAAGAATGGACAACCAGTGCATGTGTATAAACAGGCCTTGTTTTGTAGAAGGATTGAGTAGAGAATACATAAGATAGAGGAGTATACTATACAAGATAAGGGACTCATTAGAGATCTATCCCTTTCTAATTGAAAGATTTGACATCAAATTAATTCCTCGTGAACTGAATCCATTATTAAGTGGAAATCAATTGGAATGTTTGATATGACTCAGGCACTAGCCGTTGATGTCTACTCCTCATTGTATATGACCTAGGCAATAGCCGTTGATGTCTACTTCTAATTTTATAGGAGATCGCATAATGATTGTTATTTAGATATAATATCCTCTTCAATCAGTTTTAGAAGAAATGTCAACATCTTAAGAATTTTTAGCTATAGAAATGGCCATATAAATACTCCAGTATAGCACTAGCACTTTGAAAAAATGTGGTGGCTTTGACAAAGAGGGTTCAGGCATTAGCATTTGATATTTATAATCTTTTCTTTATAGGATCACATAAATTTGTAAAAAAATAATAATAATATGAATTGCCCACTAAGATAAATCATTACCAAAGGCAGAGCCGCAAGAACATTATTGTTGCACAGCACTAGCACTTTAAAACCCATTTTTCCACATATTGTAATTATTTACATATTTAGTGAATCAGCATGTTGCACAGCACGAGCACTTTACACAAAAAACAAAAAAAGAAAATGTAGTAAAAAGACTAAAACTTAATCTCTAAGAGTGTTTCTACTATGTTTATCATGTTCGAGCATTGTGCGTTCCATTATTTATGTGGCAGGAGCAATGACACTTATTGTGTGTGAACAAGTCAGCAAGAACTGCTGAAATGCGTTACAACACAGCTTAGTTAAAATCGTGCGAGAAACTTCCTCGTGGTGTCTGTTTTTGAAGGGAGACTGGCGTTGGTTGATATATATATGGGTGTATGTATGTATATATTAGCTACTGGCGTTCGCCAGTATGTAGTTCTAGTTAGGACCATGTTTCCACAGAAAAAGCGTTTTTTGACTTGCCTATGTCTTTGGTGCCGTTTTACGAATCTTTGACATTTTCCCCAAAAAGTGTGCTGGTGATTCTTGTTGCACAAGGAAAGTTTTGGGGCGATCCAACAAGCGGGGGCCGAGAAAACATTAGGTTGAAAAAACTGTGATTCCCATGTTAATTCCCATAGGAGCTTTGAACATGACTACAGCCTGAACACCAAATTTGTCAGAAAGCTAGCTTTTGGTCCACAGATTGTGTTTTTTGTTATTTAGTGTAAATCCGGTAAGTAGTTGTTGAGAAATTTAAGGAAATCTAAATTAGGATATCTGGGATTGTGGCTAATTTTCCGGTTAATCGCGAATGCGCTCACCAACAGGAATGTGGTTATTGGCTGGCCGCAACCTGAGCAGAGAGTTGCGGCTACCATTTTACCTCATCGGAACAGTCTCCGGGGATGAAATCAAATGGCAGAACTTGGTATAAGGGGTCATGTTGGATGTGTTCGGACCTCATTGAAGGCATATAAGCATCTTTCATGAACTCCACATGTGTACATTATGTTGCTAAACAGGTTTGTATTATACACACGATATTCGCGAAATGGTCGCAACTACCAGTGCACCCCATGTAACGTTGTGGCAAATTTGCAAATGTCACCCAAAAAAAAAGAAAAAACTGTTCACGAACTACTCACTAACCACTCAGAGGCTCATGCAGCTACTCCCAGTCCCACTTAGACACTCATGCACCCACTTACAGACCCACTCAGAGACTCAAACAGGCACTCAGAGACTCACACACCCACTGACAGACCCACTCGCACACTACAGCATTCAGTCACAGATCCAGTCAGTCATTTATGCACCTACTCACAGACTCATGCACCCAGTCACAGACCCACTCACGCACCCAGTCACAGATCCAGTCAGTCATTCATGCACCCACTCACAGTCAGACATTCAGATACCCACTCACACACCCATTCACAGATTCATGCACCAACTCACAGACCCACTCAGACACTCACGCACCCAGTCACAGATCCAGTCAGTCATTCATGCACCCACTCACAGACTCTTACCCACTCACAGACCTAGTACTCACACAGATTCATGCACCCATTTACAGACTCACTCACACACTCAGTCACAGTCCCACTTAGACACTTATGCACCCACTAACAGACCCACTCACAGACTCATGCACCTACTCACAGACCCAGTCACATACCCACACAACCAGTCACACACCCACTCACACCCATACAGCCACTCACACAACCACTCACACACACATTCACTTACCTATACAGCCAGTCACAGACCCACGCTTAAAAATTACAGGTTACAGTTAGGAAATAACATTTTTAAAAACCTTTGAAATTTACTGAAAAAAACACAGGTTACAGGAACGGTATAGTTAGGCTCAGATTTCACTCATACAAAACCAGTGAAATTCAGCAGTTATAGTTACCTGAGCTAATTATAACGTGTGCCCCGGCAATGCACTGCTTATGGCCTCACATATTACATCACTCATGACATGGTCCGTGACATCACTAATTACATCATTGATGACATTTCAAATGACATCACTCATGACATCCCATACAGCCTCTAATACACCCACTTACACAACCACTCACAGACCCATACAACTACTGACATACACTCACTCATACAGCCACTCACACAACCACTCACTCACCCATATAGCTACTCACACACCCATACAGCCACTCACACACTCACTCACACATACGATCACTAACATACCCGCTCACACAGCCACTCACTCACCCATACAGCCACTCACCCATACAGCTACTAACAGAGTGACTTACTCACCCATACAACCACTCAACACATCCATTCATTCATCCACAAAAGCACTTACATACTCATTCACACATCAATACAGTCACTCATGTGCCAACTCACTCATCTATACAACCACTCATACAAATACTTACTGTGCAATACAGCCAATCACACACCCACTCACCCATAGACCCAGTCAAACAGCCACTCACTTACCCATACATCCATTTACACACACAGTCACTCACCCATAGAGCCATTCACACAGCCACTCAGTCACCCATACAGCCACTCACAAACACACTCATCCACCCATAGAGTCACTCATTCAGCCACCACAGTCACTGATATGGCCACACATGCACACACACTCACCCACCCATACAGCCACTCAGTCACTTACTCAGCCACACAGCTATTCACACACCCATTTGTTCACCCATACTGCCACTCAGACACCCACTCCCACACTGATACAGTCACAGTGCCACTCAGATGACATATATTAGAAACTATCACTCAGTGGTAGTACAAAAACAATAGTAATTAAACTAATACAGTAGCTTAGTATATATCTTTAACTCTCACAAACCTTTACGAAATATTTACACTGATTTCATTAGTGATGTCATTTGAGATGTCATCAATGATGTCACTGACCATGTCATGAGTTATGTAATATGGCAGGTCATAAGCAGTGCAGTGCGGGGCGCAAGTTATAGTTAGATCAGTGAACTATAACTGCTGAATATCACTGGTTTTGTACCAGTGAAATCTGAGCCTAACTATAACTTCTTGTACGATTAAGATCCAAGTCTAAATATTACGTCCATGTAATCTTTGTTTTCCTCTGTGAATTTCCAAGGTTTTTTTTTCCTTTCTATTTCCTAACTATAATGTCCTTGTAACCTTTGTTTTTTTCAGTAAATAAATAATATATCTATATATACATATACGTATATATATATATATCTCAAAACAATACCCTTTCATGCCTAGAGTGACGCATAAATTATGCAAAAAAGAAGCAGAGAACTCTGGGTAGTTCTCAGGTTTAGGTGGAAAGCAGCTCCTGTATAGAGCCCCCTCAACATATATATTATCTACTGGCGGTCGCCAGTAGATAGTTATAGTTACAACCTAGTTTCCATAGGAAATCTAAAAATTCTATTTTGAATAACTATGGCGCCGGTTGACGAATCCTCGTGAAATTTTCAAAACTAATGGGGCGCTCAGCTCCTACCCTGAAAGTCTCGGGGTGATTCGTCAAACGGGGGCCGAGAAAAAGGGGGGGTCCCAAAACGCGTTTTCCTGATGTATTTTTCCATAGGACCTTTATTCGCAGCTACAGCCCGAACGGCTGAACAGAATTACGTGAAATTTGGCAGAGAGGTAGCCATAAGGTCAAGGAAGTGCCTTTTGCAGGTCTGGTGTAAATCTGTTCAGTATTTCCTGAGAAAATAGCATTTAAAAGCATATCAATATCTATACGCGCGCACCCTGCCGTGCGCGAGCGCAATTCTGATTGGTTGTTAGATATCGGTAAACATTCGAATCGGTCGAAACCAGGAAGTGTCGGCCGCCATTTTGTCTCTCGCAGTCTGAGGGGGTGAAAAACAAAGGTGGAGAACGTGAAAAGGGGGCAGAGTGGACAATTCCGGACCCCCTAGCCTTGGTCAGGGGGTCACAGAAGGACCCCCAAGGGATAAAAAAACAATTTTTTTTTTTTAAATCGCGATGACGTCTGATATTACATCACTGATGACATATGTGTCTTTCTGAAAAATAAATATTTGTAATATATGTATAGCTAAAGATTAATGGAAGAAGACATGGGTAAATAAGTGTCTAAATACAGTGATGTAATATCTGACGTCATCAGCAGAGGATTGCGGTCGCGTGAGTTATAGTTGCCTGCACTAACTATAACGGGGGAATTTCATTGGTTTTTTTACGAGTGAAATGTCCAGCTAACTATAACATGTGTGAAACCTATGGTTTTTTAACTGAATTTGCAAGGTTTTTTAAATGCTAATTCGTAACTATAACGTGTGTGAAACCTATGGTTTTTTCAGTGAATATATATATATATATATATATATATATATATATATATATATATATATATACACATACATACATATACATATAGTTGTGCACAGGCCACACCAATTCTGAAGCCTATTTTAAAGAAAAGTTCAAATAAATACCACAATTGTAAACTCATATATTCTACATTTTATTACGTAGTGGCTCAGATTAATTCTCCAAAAGGGAATGATATGACTTTTTTCTAATGAAATGCTGATTGTGACTTTGCAAAGAATTCCATATTTAATTCGGACTTTTAATTTATGAAGTTGTAGGAATCATCTTGAATGGTTAATACTAATTTTACATTAGGCTTTAGTCGTGATAAACGCTAATCAGGTGCGCTCACAGATGAAACCGTAAGATTGTCTCTGGGTGAATGATCTCTCTATACATCTTAAGGAAAGTCTATTCATAATTATGTTTGTCCTCTGAATTGTGAAAGAGCCTTGTCCTCAGACAGCACAGCAATAAATGAATACAAATGCGCTTTTAATAATGGCCGCTCCGAAAATGTTTCCCATAATCCCTGACTTGCACATTGACTCTCAGAGACATATGATGAGGAACAGCATCTGCTTCAGAGAATGCAGCAGAATGTCTCATGTTCATGCAAATGTTCAAACGCAGAAAAGAAAGCGTGATTTAGTAGTTTAATTATAGCAGTTTGTCACTATGAAGCACTATCATTACTACTACACAAACATGATAAACAGTATGCGTTTCTGAGAACAATTGTAGCTCACGTACAAGAAAAAAAGCACTCTGAGAAGAGTCAAGTGAAGATTAACTTTGAAATACAATTGTTGTTATGCATCCTGCATAGTTTAATTCTGCCAGCTTCAAATCCTGTTTTTTTTAAGTAAGAGGGGAAGTAAATGCCTAAAAAAATGGAATTAATTTCTCAGCAGCGTTTAATTTGTAGAACAAAGTAAGTGCCTTGGCCCATTGTTTTTCTTGCGAACCCACTGCTGCTGAATGCTTGAATTAATAAATACCAAATCCACCCAAATATACCTTAACCACCGTACACTTCCTGCTTCTTTATCTGTCCCTTGCTGGCTCTTTTCTATGCCAACTATTTTGTCACGGTTTTTCTCTCTTGGTCATACACCTTTTGTCTGTTGGTTTATATTCAGCAAGGCAAGTTTTCATGCAGAGCCATCTAGAACAACAAAAGGAGAGGTGGGGGGGCGAAAAAGCATTGTTTGCCATTTTAACTCCCAGAGGAGTTTTTGCTCTCCACTACAGAAAAAACACCGAGGGCCTAATTACGATGTCAGTCGGACCGCAACCGACGGCTCATCAGTTGTGGTCTGAATACCATCTACTGCTGTGGTCCAACTAACTCATTATGATGCGTGCGGTTGATAGCAGCAGTCGGAGGGATCGACCGGCGGTTTCCGACAGGATCAAGGAGCCCGACGGTCAGTCAGAAACTCCTTATAATCCCTTGAGGACGGCGTTTTCGCCGTTGGGATTATGATGTCAGTTTCCCACAGCCATTCCGACATGTTGGCCTTTCTGCCAGCCTGTCCCTCTCCAGCAAGGAACCCAGCAGTTTCGCAAGAGAGACCATGGTGCCCAACACCCTTGCGGCCAAGGTCAGTGTGCTGTTCAGTCTGCCACCCATGCAGCCTTCCCGCTAGGCCTCTTTAGTGTACCCTTACAAAGGTCATTGCCAGCCGGTGGGAGGAAATACCCAGCTATTCTATTGAGGTTGGCAGGAGTTCACATCTGACAGATGGGTACTGCAAATGTTCCGAAAAGGTTATGCCCTACCCTTCCTTTCTTCCCCCCGCAGCACCAACCATCACTCCAGCAACTGACAGAGGACCATCTCTCCATTTCCCGGCAAGAAGTGCAAGTCCTTTTGGATAAAGGGGCTTTTGAGATGGTACCAGGACCAGAAGTCGGGCATTTTCTGGTGCTAAAGTGGGCTGGTGGTCTTCGGCCTATTCTAGATCTACGCCCTCTCAATGCCTTCCTCCAGAGAAGAAATTCAAAATGCTCAACATTGCTCATGTTTTGTCTGCTTTTGACCCTGGAGACTGGATAGGGGTGTTGGATCTGAAGGATACCTATTTCCATATTCTTGTCCTTATGTTTGTGGTGGGACAGGGACATTGTCAGTTCTCTGTGCTCCCCTTTGGTCTCACCAGTGTCTCTTGGGTGTTCACAAAATTGATGGCGGTGGTGGCAGCACACCTTCGGGGGTGAGGGGTGCCAGTTTTCCACCACCTCGATGACTGGCTGTTGAAGGCAGGCTCGCTCTGGCAGTCAACCACCTCTTCACTAGGGTGAACTGTAGAAAAGTGCCCCTTTTTGCATGGTTACTCCCACTTTTTGCCTGACCTCTGATACAACCAGAGTTGATGTGCCCTGGGCCCCTGCCAATCAGGTTCCCAGGGCCTGTGCTATTTCCCAAAACTGTACCTTTGTACCCACAATTGGCGCATTTCAGTGCACAGGTTAGCCCCTTGTTAAAGGTACCTTGGGTACCAAGGGTACTGTGACCAGAGTATGCTTCTAAGGGCTGCGGTACTTATTGTGCCACCCTTAGAGGCCTTGTATCTTGACACCCACACCTGCCATTGCAGGCTGTGTTTTGGGGCAGAGAAAAGTGAAGAGTCGACATGGCACACATCCCTGTGTGCCTTGCCTACAACCCACAGCCTGAGGCCTAGGTAAGCCATCCCTCCAGCAGGGTGCACTAGCCCTCAGGTGAGGTGGCATGAGCCCTTTACCCCTACAGTGTCTAAGTCAATTCTTAGACATTGTAAGTGTAGTAAAGCCATAAAGAGTATATGGTGTGGGAGTTGGTCAATACGAACTCCACAGCTCCATAATGGCTTTACTAAAGCCTGGGAAGTTTGGTAGCAACCCTTTCAGCACAATAAACCCACACTGATGCCAGTGTGGTATTTAATGTAAAATGCACTCAGAGGGCATCTTAGACATGCCTCCTGAAAAACGACCCGGATTTGCCCAGAGGAGGTTGGCGACCCCACTCCCAGTAGTGCCCCAAACCACTTGGTTGTATCTGACCTAGTTTCCCCAGCACCTGGGTGATGTCATCTCTGTTCTTTGTTCATTATCCTGTCCTGTGGTCGTTACCTCTCCTGAGGGCTCCCCCTTGGGTGCCCACATAATTTTCTTTCCTGTTTCTCTAGCACCTCTGTGCCTATGTACCTTCCACCCTCTCCCCTGGATCTGTGACCTGCTGCTACCTACCCCCTCTAGCCACCTGCTGCTAGCTGTTTTGTAATCATTACCCACTACGTCGGGGGGGATGGGCCCTTACACCCTGGTACAGAACACTCCCTATTCAGTTACAAGTGGGGCTGTGCTCAGCTCCGCTTCCGTATCCTGCCCGCAGTTGGCCCCTCTATTGTGTGACCATCTGGGAGGAATTCACAAAGTCTGTCAGTTACATCCAGTCATGTGACCCAAGACAGGCTACAGGCATAAAAGGACTAAGGGCAGAAAGATGGCAAGTTTCTAAAAGCTGCATTTTAGAAATTCTAGTTAAGAAACAAACTTCACAATCAAACAGGGTTTTTGTTACAATTCCAAAGACACCAAACTCGACATAGATACCTGCTCCTAATTGGAAATTATAACGTATTAAATGTAATAAGATATCCCCACTGTTATCCTATGGGAGGGGTAGGCCTCACGGTAGTAAAATATTTTTTTAATACATTTTTGACTACCAGGCCATGTAAAACTTAAAAGTACATGTCCAACCTTTTAGTTACACTGCACCCTGTCGTATAGGCTACCAAGGGCCTACCTTAGGGGTGGCCAATATGAGAAAAAAAGGGAAGTTTAAGGTTTGGCATGGGGTTTTAATGCCAAGTCGACATGCCATTTTAAAAATGTATTCTAGCTGCAGTGGCTGGCCTTGGAAATGTTTTAAGGTGCTACTTAAGTGGGTGGCACAATATGGGCTGCAGGTCCACTCGTAACATTTCATTTACAGGCCCTGGGTATATAGTAACCACTCTACATAAGACTTATAAGTCAATTAGATATGCCAACTGGGTAGCAGTCTATTTAACCAGCATGTTTTAGGTAAGTGAGTACAAGCACTTTAGCGCTGGTTGGCAGTAATAAAGTGCACAGAGTCGTAAGGCCAACAAAAATAAGTTCAACAAAATGGAGGAGGACAGGCAAAACGTTTGGGGGAAGACCACCCTAAGGCTGACAGGTCTAACATCTGTACTCAAATTGTTGGCAAAATTTAACTTAACATCCCCTATCCCTATCCAGGGAACATTGCCAAATTTGAGTGCCTTCAGTATTGGAAGCCACTGTAAGGATCTTGGTCCTATTCCTTATTACTATAACAATTTGCAGCATACAGTTCTGTCTCATACAAGGGTACACAGCACTAGAATCTCAGACGTACCAAACTCTTGTTACAATATGGGGAAGAAACTAACACTGTCAGATCCTCTATATATTTAAAAATACCAGACCTTAATGTCCCTCTCCTCTTTTCATTTGCTATTCTTCTTGGTTTTACAACATACTATTTTCACCAAGTCTGTCTAGTACACTGTTTTGCTGCTATGTTGCTAGAGCCAAATGACGTACATATATTGATTAAGTAATAACACATTTACCACCTAACATTCTTGTGCATAATGAACTATTTTTAATTCATTGTATTTGGTTTTGCAGAGGTTATGCAGTAGCCAGCAGCAGTGATGACAGGATGAATGAACCTCCAACTTCTCTTGGTCTTGTTCCTCATCAGGTTAGACTTTTAAGTTTTTTGTGTAGCACATGGAAGTGCCTGTTTGTGTGTAGCTTGGATATAACTTTATACTTGTATATTTGTGTATTCTTTATTTAGGAGTTTATTGTTATAATTGTATCAGTCACCTTTTAAAATATCTCCAAAGACATAATGTTTTAGAAGTGGATGGTTGATTTTGAACTAGTAATTGATTTGCATGCACTGTGTGAACTGATCCACATCTCTCAGAAGCACATGATTTATCTGATGTAATTATTTTCACTTGTTCTCACAGGTTTACTTACTTATTTTCTCTCTTAGAACTATCACAGTGCCCACTATTGGGTATGTTTGGGCCATAGGGGTTGATTCTCAAGTTCTCATCACAAAACACATACAGGATGCCTAAAGATCTAGCTCAAATGTCCCTCACACGTACTGCAATCAATTGCATCTTATGACAGTGATAACATCCAACTTGTTTAAAGTATTTCTTAAAGTCCTCTAAATATGTGTTTCAAAATTGTGTTTATATGTCTGTGCTAGGGCACAGATGGGTGGAAATTGGTTGGGACATATTGTGTTGGCTCATGGAACTCCATTTATGCAGATATGTAGTTTTTAGGTCTTGCTTACCATATTACACAGGTTGTTTGGTTGTAAAAATCCTATTGTGAACTTACAGTGGGCTTAGAGCCTGCCATCGCTTACCATTTGTTGGCTTTATTGTCTCTTGCATTACCATCTTTATAATTCTTTCGATTGGCTGATTTTTATTCTTCCATTGCTCTCATTCAGGGAACTACTTTTCACTACAGTTTCACACATGGTAACCAGGCATACTGATGGGCGCTCTACTCTTGTCACGGGTTAGAATACACGAATGAATTGTAATCTAAATGGTGCTCTCAGGGGAGGACAGATTGGTTACCAATTCAATCTTGTATATACCCTCCACTGGAGAGTAAAAAGCATTCAAAGTCGACCCCGAGCTCACTGTAGGTTGCATCAACAATCTATGTTATATAAACAGTTCTTGTAATATTGAAAAAGTCCACAAGGAAAAAAACTGTATTTTTCCTTGTGAACTGAAGTGGATATCTAGCTGTGCCTAGAAAAATTACCTGAATTCGAAATTTAATTTGAAAAGACTGAATAAATTCATGGACATTGAATCTGAAACTATTGGACTTTTTCAATATTACAAGAACTGTTTATATAACATAGATTGTTGATGTACCTACAGTGTGCTCTGGGTCGACTTTGAGAACTACTTTTCATAATTGGTAATTACAATGTTCCCCGACTATATCTTGCTCATTCGTGCTTGGTACTGAAACTTACTAATGTACCAAACGTTCTAACTTAGTGAGCCATTTAAGGTCAGGGTTGTCATCAACTATGCTTTTCAATCTGCACTTTGTCTTTCTTGACTATTTTAACTAAGCCCTATGCACAAAGCACTTTCGTAGTGAGCCTCAAGATCATGGATGCAATTGTTATCGACATCGCTACTTGAGTGTACCCGGTTTTTGTCAGCCCAGTTTAGTAAAGCTCTTGCTAATGCACCAATTGCTTTAAGTTCGTGCTCATCTATAATGTCATCGACAATGATTTTGTATAGCACCTCAACCTAGCATATCGCAAACCTCCAATGCACTACTACTAGTACATTTTTAGGAGCATGGAAACAATTTTTATTGACAACTCCTGTGATTGCACCTTGTTCAATTTAGTGCAGTAACGCTCTAGTAAACACACCAAGCATTTTAAAGTGTTGTGTTTTAATATCATAATTATAGCGGTCAATGTCTATGCTTTGTATTGCACCTAGTCTATCCTAACTTTAGTTTATACTGTAATACATCTGCTAATGCACTCAGCACTTTATCATTGTGTGTCTGTCATATCTTGGTTATAATGGTTATTGACAAGAAGTGTTTTTATTTTTAATTGTTTTAATTGTAAGTTTTAATTAACTTAACAATAAAATGATTTATTCTTTTCCATTCACCACTCCAGGAGACTGCATGTGTTTTCTAGCTCGCTCCCTCTTGTGCTGCTTCCCCCCCATAAACTCCCTCCCCTCATGGCGCTTTGTTGCTCCATTACCCCTCCCCTATCAGTAAAAGCTCAGCAGCAGGGTTACTTTTGCTGGGGCGCATGGCTGAACAGCAGAAATTAAGGGTTGCTTTTGCTTTAGTCCACATATTGCTTGAAAGCACAAACTTAGGCACACAAAGGCATTTATGGTGCTGAGAGAGGAGCCATCTGCTGCTGGAAGCTCATAAATCTGCTCCCTGACCTACTGCAGAATATTAAATGGCTGAATTCTTTGTAAAGTAAATCAAGCGTTGGCAATCATTTCTATTTACATTCTGACACTACCTTATTATTTAAAAATGTAGTTCACAGTTTCCTCAGTGAAAAGCATTGAAAAATAAAATATGCCATTCATAAAGTTTGAAAACATTTAATTTGAACAGTTTTGAGATGCTATAAAGTATGTGTTTGGTTGTCCTCCAATATTTTGAAATGTTTTTTCTTTTATGTTTTTTAAACAATACTTTACAGACAAACATTGTCAAAGCCAACAGTTTGGCATTCACATTAGATTGGCACGACCTACCGACTTTGCCAATACTTGTTTTCTCTAGGTAAACTGATGCAAGTGAAGATTTGATTCAATAATTTGGATACAACTTGCCTGTCGCAAACCTTAGAGGCAGAAAGGACTCTGAAAATATAAAACTACCAATTGGACTTTTTTTCTAGAGGTATTGTTGTGTACGTTAGAATAGCTATTTCGATCCCTGCCCACCAGTGGCAGTGCCATTAAGGGTGTACTCTGTACAATGCACTTTGTATTGTACAGACTAGGGGCTTCTTGCACTTTTGGGGTATGGTGTATGTCCAGTTCTTTTTTCAGGCATTCACCTACTTAATTCTGTGCCATTTCCATAGGTTTTTAATCTAACAACGCCTTCACTTTACCTGGCTCCACCTGTGCACTGGCAGGCAGTAGTCAGGCCACCAGCACCTAAGTTGATGTATCTCCCCAACCTTATGGTGAAATCATAGGGAGAACAAACATTACAGGTGCAGGGATATGCATTGTCTCACAGCCAATCCTTGGAAGATAAAAGAGTAAAATTACCAACTGAACTCCTGTGAAGTATTCAAAGTTCACACATAAATATAAGGTTTAGATGGAATGCAGCTGAATTTCTTGCTCTAATGCTGTAAACCTCTATCAGCATTGTATCCAAATGACTGACATCTGCTGCCCACCAAAGACCACTCAGCAGTTCCTAAGCTAAATAGTAACTGCAACCAAATTAGAGTTTTTATTTCTACATCAGGTATCCTTCGCAGCCACATTGGATAGCACAAATTGTCAGCACAAGTGCAGAGGAGTCAGACCCTGTGCAGGGTCTACAAGGCACACCGGGGCAACTGCACCACAACTGTGATGGTGGGAGTAATTTGCCTCTGCTGTCCTGGGGTCCGTCCTACTATGGCTTTGCAAACTAGGCCAAGTGCTTTCCTTCTCAACTTGACTGTCATGGTCGCGAGGGCGTGCAGCTAATGGCTTCTCATAGAGAGGTAATGTGGGGGCAAGAGCTCAGTGCTCACTAGTCAAAACACAGACAATTACATATTATCCAGTCCAGTGCTAGTCGTTTAAGCAAAAGAATGTACTTTAGTGACACAGCATTATTAAATATTGCACATTCCAAAAGTGGTTCAGTGACATGTTATGTATCCCCTAGAGATATCCCAGTGTTGCCTGTTTCCACCCCTTCTTTCTCTAGGATAAATCTAGCAAATATATGCTTACAGCTATAGGCTTGGCGCAGGTGCAGATCACTAGTGATTACTTTGAAGATTGGCCATAGGTCCGTTCAGTTGTCTTCTCACCCAACAATTCCATGCCAGCAAAGCTTGGCATTAGTAGCAACAGCAGCAGTTTTCCTTGACTTGCATTCAGGCGCTATCTCTGTTTTTGGCAAACACTCTACCACAATATCTACTCAGTGACACTGGTGAGTACGAGGTGCAGCACAGTGCGGTCAGTGTCTTCATGCTCTTGAGCTTCAGCACTAGGCCGGAGACCATGGAGAGAGGTCTCTCCGCTACAGGATCACAGGTGTGTGTTGAACAACACATATGGTGGGTTTATTGGCAGTCACAGCCCTTAGACCCATACAGGCAGGCATTCGTCTTTTCAGCTGCAGCCCTTGTGTCTGGTGCAGGCAGACGCTTGTCTTCGGCAGTTGGAGCCTGATGCAGGCAGGCACACTTCAACAGTCGTAGCTCTTGGCAAAGCAGCAGCTGATCCTTTCAAGGTGGCGCCTCAGGTGGCAGCGGCATCATTAGGCATTCAGGTGTGATGGCGGGAACCCTGGGCCACACTGTAACAATTTGTGGAATACCCTTTTACGCAGCTCAAGGTGGGAGCTGGAACGGGAGACCCTGCAGATTTCAGGCCATGGACTGCTTTGTTCCCTTTCACCAGTCAACTACTTCTGGGTGCCTCACACACCAGAAACACTGTGTGCTTCTCCTCCCGGACCATCTCTCCTACTGCTGGGCTAGTCATTCTCCTTCCCTATATGAGCAGAGGCAGGCTTCTAAGTGATTAAGCAGTCTCTGCGCTTCTCCGATAAGTTGCAGACTTCAGGTGATGTCCCCTTACGTCTAGGAGACTGGCTGTCATGCAGACACCAGCGCAAATGTATGGGTTTTGTACCTCAGAAGAACTTTACATGAATGACACTGGTAGGCCGCTCTTCCTCCTGGCCACAGTACGTGTTCTGGACCTTGGCATTACCATGGACAGGCCAAGGCCTCAGTAAACACCCTGGGTTAGCATGCTATCGGTACCAAAAATAAGTCAGGATACCAGTTCCACATGCAGCTGGGGTGCACAGAGCAGGTGTACACGCCAGTATACCACCCAGGGTACAATCCCGTCCCAATGAAGCATTGTCAGCAAAGTCAGGCCAAACTCAGCAGCAGAGAGCATCAAACTGCAAGAGGATGATGTGAGGACTGTCTTGTCAGTAGTATGTGACCTTGACACTGAAGCTATGTTCAGCATTTCATAGCAGCTTGTACAGTACACTGCCTGTTTTTTGAGTAAGCTTCATCAACACATGAAACTGCCACACAGTCTCAACACAATACAAAAATGCCAGGGCTCTCTAAACTCAACAATTTAACTTTCAAAACACTTCATTGTTTAAAGCGAACCATGTGAGCTACCATCTGACCTCACACCGGGCAGATTCACTACACATTTCTCTAGTCTCACGTCCATCTTCTGTGGCTCAGAGTCTGCAGCAGCAATCGTTTTTTACTTGTGCCATTTATCAAAATTGTTATCCCTAATACGGAAGCAATTTTTAAATGCAAGTCTGCACAATATGGCATTTTTACTTGTATCACTCTGTCTCTGAGGTAGCTATGATTAGCTGGCTTCAGGAACAACGAAGACCACCTCAGAGAGTTGGCACAACCTATGACCAGGATAGGACACTGAATCAAAGTGGCTCCCTTGGGGAGTTGAGACCAAGATCCTTCACAGGGCACTGCTTTCAAGGCATAAAGCGCACACTCTGTCTTGTATCCGCTTAAAACCACAGCCTCTCAGATGAATGTATCTTCTGTTATCTCAAGTTAGCTTGTACTCATCACTAAACAGATGCCACAAATGATAAACTTGTTTTCCAGAATATAATGATGTATTCAGGAAGTTGCCAATCTAGTGCCTTTGATGGCAGAATCCAGTGGCTGAAAGCCATCGACGAATAGCTGGCACAGCTGTTAAGGTAACTTAAATCAATACAATATGTACTCCTGTCCTGGCGTACAGCACTGGCATAGCTAGACGTACTTAATTAAAAACGTGCTTAGAGCCCATCCTCTACTTACCGTTATTTACCATTGACTGGCTTTCACCCCACTCTCATTTCCTTGATTCTGATTGGCCTGTGCCTCCTGCTCCTTCCTACCTCACCTTGACACTTTGTGTTTGTCCCTGCTGTGGAGCATGGACCTAGCACATTATCCGGTCTGCAACCAAGGTCTTTCCACTGGCTGCAATTTCCTACAGCTACTTTTTTCAAATGTTTTACATGCACTCTTTACGAGTGAATGTGTCTCCAGTCCTTGCAACCTCCCACTGTCTGTGCTCTTGCCTCCCACTCTCTGTTGTGCTTTTGTGCAGGGTGTCCATTGTTTCCCTCTTTTGCCATGCTCATTGTCTTTGTAACTACTGAGTAAGGCCAACCTATACCCTGTGATGATCATAAAATTTGAATATTGCGTGGGACCAGTGTCACAGCTAGAAGTACTGCCACCCAGGGCGACTCCTAAGTTTGCCGCCCGGATGCAGGTAAGAGTGGGAGGATTGTCGACGGCTGACTTGTTCTCGGGGGCGGGGGGGATGGTGTGAGTCAACAGACACAACTCCCGCTGCCACCCAAAACAGTGCCGCCCCCCCAGCTAGGCCACTGGCCTACAGGAACTATTCTCACAGTATTCTACAGTGAAGGCAAGAAAGCTGCGACCAGGTCAGCAGAAAGCCAATTCCACTTTGCAAGGAAATGTGCACAGAAGCCCTTCCCCTATTGGAGGACTCAGTGAAAAGATGCAGTAATGAATCTGTGTCTCCCTAAAGCTCAAGTGGGGTGCAGTCTGCGGAACTGTGCATTTCTCCAATCGCTGCCAGTATTAACAGTGTGTCATGGGCACTGTTTCCAAGAAGGAAATGCCCTATTTGAACTGTGACATACTGTAATATATTGTTCAGTGGGCCACTCCGGCTTCATGGGCCCAGTGTGACTACACCAATGCAACCTACGTCTCTGATGCTGACTTGATTTGAACTCATTTTATGACATTAACGTGCTCTATAATGCTTGGTTTCACAGCAATTTAGAGACCCCTTTCCGTTCCCAGGTAGTCTTTTTTTTTATCACCATCATACAGCATACCCAAGCATTACATTTCTCGAACGTTTTTATGATATTGATCTTCAGGCTTTTAAAATGTATATAAAAAAGTGCTTCTTTGATCTACACAACTTTAATATAAAACTCAGCATTTTCTGTGCAAGACTGCTACAATGGGCCTTTTTCACTCTCCAGTAAAGTCTTTCAATCTTCAAAAATGTATGCTACATTAGGTTGTCCACCTCTCTCATTACAATTACAAATACTTTTGTGTGGTGTCCTAATGCATTTTGGGCGATATAGGGCCTGATTACGAGTACAGCGGTAAGGGAACCACCATCTAAGCGGCGTCGGATTCCCCGCCGCACAGTTGGCTGTCCGCCCGTCAAATTACGGTGTTGGCGGTCTGTGGAGGTGAAGGGAGGCAGTCATATGCTCTGTGTGCGTCCTGCAAGGCAGGAGGTGAACCACTTGAGGGCATCTTGCTTTATGCCTATGTTGTAGAGTCTGTTGATGAGGGTGTTGTGGGAGATGGTGTCGAATGCAGCAGAGAGGTCGAGAAGGATCAGGGCCACAGTTTCTCCACGGTTGAGGAGTGTTCTGATGTCATCTTTGGCGGCAATCAGTGTGGTCTCAGTGCTGTGGTTGGCGCGGAATCCTGAACATGAGGTGTCCAGTAGGTGGTTTTGTTCCAGGAACTGGGTGAGTTGCTGGTTGATGCCTATCACGAGTACTTTGGCCGGGTAGGGGATCAGGGAGATCGGATGATAATATTTGAGATTGCTGGGGTCGTCAGAGGCTGTTGTTAGGAGGGGTCTGATGGCTGCGTGTTTCCATTTCTTCAAGAAGGTAGCTGTGGAGATGGAGGTGTTGAGGATGCTTGTGAGTTGTGTGTTGATTGGATTCGTTGCGAGGTTGTAGAGGTGGTGGGGGAAGGGGTTGATAGGCGCCCAGAGTGGATGGAAGCCATGATGGTTAAGGTGGTCAGGTCGGTGAGCGGAGACCATGTGGTAATGGTTTGGCTGGTGTTCGCTGGTTGGTTGACGTCTTTGGGGTTGAGGATGGCGGGTGGGTGTTTGAAATTGTTGTAGATGTTGGTGATCTTGCTGTGGAATTAGCCTGAGATGGTGTAGCAGAGTTCTTGGGAGTGGTGGATGGTGTCCTCTATGGCATTCAGGCTGGAGAATTCTTTTACTATTTTGAAGAGTTCCTTTGTGTGGTTGGCCGCAGAGTTGATGTGAGTGGTGATGGCTGCTTTATTGGCTTCTTTGATTTGCCAGTGATAGTTTTTGAGGGCTGTTTTGTGAGCAGCCCTGTAGTCGGGGTTTTTGGTGGCACACCATGGTTTCTCCAGTTGGTGACAGTTGCATTTTGTGGTCCTGAGTTCTGGGGTGTACCAGCTGACATGTTTGGGGGTTTTGTTGGACTTTTTGGGTTTCAGTGGGGCGACTCTGTCAGCACCGTCAGTTATCCAGGCGCCAAAGTCCCGAATGGCCTGGTCGAGGTCTGTTTGAGGCCTCGGATTGGGAGATGTTGAGTGCCTGTGTCCATTGAGTTTTGGTGCTCTTGCTCCAGTTGAGATGGGAGATCTGGCGCCTGGTGATGGTGTGCTGGGAGTCGGCGATGGTGAGTTCTGTGGTGCGGCTGAATTAAAATCTGTCGGATGGGAAAATGGGGTTGAGTGTATGTCTGGCTTTGTGCGTGGGTTCGGTGTCAAGTTGGGTAAGGGCGATGTTGTTCAGGTTCTTCAGGAGGGCGATGGAGTTGACGTTGATGGGGTCGTCGATGTGGAAGTTGAGGTCACTGAGTAGGACGTAGTGGTGGGAGTTGATTGCTAGGGGCGATGAGGTTGGTGATGGTGTCGCAGAATGTTGCTTAGGGCCCTGGGGGTCTGTATGCAAGGGTGCCTCTTATCTTGGTCTTCGCGTCAGTTTGTAGTAGAAAGTTGAGGTGTTCCATGTGGGGTGTCGGGTCGTCGTTGGTGATGGTGCATCTGGTGGTTTCCTTGAAGATGATGACGATGCCTCCACCTTGTGTGTTGGTGTGGTCTCGGTGTATCATCTTGTAGCCTGCGGGAGTGGCAGTGGTGATGTTGGGGTTCGAGGAGGGGTTTAGCCAGGTTTCTATGATGGAGGCAATGTCCATGGAGAGGGTGGTGATGGTATCCCAAATTTCCTTGGCATGTTTGCAGAGCGAGCGGCCTTTGAACAGGATACAATGGAGTGGTTGTGGGACGTTCCTGATCTTGTGGGCAGGAGTGGTGCAGGATCTTTCATATGTTGTGTCGCAGGAAAAGTGGCAGTGTTGGCTTGGTGAAGAGCCGAAATCCAGGTAAGTCTGTTTTGCACTATTTACCCATTGACTGGACTGGGCACATATGGTCTGGACTCCAGCAATTGGAAAGTACTTGTAGTAGTTATTTTTTCACGTGTCATGCATATGTGTACATTTAATACTTGTGCAGTCAAATTATACACACCTGCATCGACGCATATGAAAAAATATTCCCCGCCGTCAGAAACATTGCCAGTGGCCCAGTGGTGACATCGTAATATGGCAGGTGTGTGACCGCGACGGCGTTCTTCTTTGGACCGCGGCGGTATGATGGTAAGACCACCGAACTCGTAATCAGGCCCATAGTATTGTTTTGCTTTCATTTAGCTAAATAGACTAACACACTGAAAACAAATGTTCGTAAGTGAAAAGGTCTGGACTAGGACAGCACTAGTATGATCTCTAGTGAAGTGGTCACCCTATCCACCCTTCTTTATATGCTTCTGTTCTCATATACTAACCATAATTCATGTATTGCTCTGCTAGCTATTTAAGTATTCAGAGTTCCCAAGTTTCCTCAGTCCTTGGCTAACTAGTAAATCCAGGTTTTGTCTGCGCTATGGGATTTGCAGTTCTGTTTTTCCTAACATAAATCCAACATAAGTCACAGAATGCAAAGCAAACACCTGAACTGTATGAACTGACCTGGAATACCTAGGAGTTCTAAATTATCTGTAGGATATGTGTCGGTTTCTCCGAAGTTCTGCTTAAATGTTCTTAGCAAGAAAAAATAGGTTATGAGTTAATTATGCATATATGCACTCCATATATTTCGTAACAGAGTACTCTAGTGCAATCCCACTCTGTCCTTACAATGGCTGCCTTTACTTTGTGGCTGTCCCAGATGTAATGATCTGCTTGTCACTGTTCTAGTTGTTGCTAGCACCAGCCACTCCTAGAGGGCTGGCTCACACCCCACCTTACACTCATCCAGCACAGGCATCACAGGACGTGTGACCCTGATAATAAAAGGGGCCGGGCGCACGTGCCCTGGGCCAGTTCTATACACTAACTACTTGTGTCTGTCTGGTCACAGCATATGCATGGGGGCCTAGGGCCCCACACCATTACATTGGCGACGAGGGTGTGATTTTAGAGGGTGCTGCCCGTGTCAAGGTCACCCCCTGCGAGCAGGTGCAAGATGTGCCTGATGGCCCGCGGGGCATGTGAAGAGCCCCAGGGTTGAAGGAGGTGATCGGGAGCCCACTCCGCACCTGGTGTGCCCGCAAGTGCATAGCAGCACTCGAACAAAGAGAGACCACATCGAGGATGAGAGGAAGTACCTGCTGAGCCAGGAGCCATGAGGTGATCGTCGGAGGGGAGTAAGGGCAGTACGGTAACTGCTTGGGAATGACCTGACGAGAAGTAGGAGCACAGCGGGGAACAACGTCACCCCTGACAGGTATATGGCACATGATGTGAACTCCGGTGGCAGAGTGTAAGCCCACCCGCCGCGTAAGATAAACACAAGTAATGCCCCACAGCGTAGACTCAGCAGGCAGCGTACCCACAACGGCGACTTACCTTCCTGCGATAAAGAGGTGGGTCACGTGATCAAAGGAGATAGACTCTGCAGCATGGTGCGTGGCACTCCCCCATTAGTGAGACTCAGCCTGCGCCAGGCCTATATGCCCCAAGGCCGCACATGTGTGGAGTACTGCGGCGCCAGGAAAGTTGCAGCAGCCCGGGAACAGTCAAGTCAAGTCAAAAACCACTGTATTCGATTAATTAAAATCATAAAAGTATGCTATACAAATACAATATTTAAAATCTTAATAATAATAAATATACAGATAAAAATATTCCAATTAAAATTCCATGATTGATCATAAGCAACTTAAGTAGCTAATACAGAATCAATTTCCAAGTGATAGAGGGAATCAACATCTTATAATAATTTTAGTCTAACCCTCCTTTCTCTAACAGCTGCTACTAAAAAACTAGCAACACTGAACATAATTAATGGACACTCAAGCAAGTATAAAAACAATATGGCTGGCTTACACTGTGTAAAATTCATGCTTTTTAACAGAGGGGTGATAAAACTTTTCCTGGCTGGTTTAAAAAAAGGACAGAAGAACATAAAGTGCATAGTGTCTTGTGGAGAAAAGTCATCACACTTACAAGGGGCAACATCTTCTAGTCTGTTCCAGCCCTCCACATCCCATAAAACCATATGTAATTGGTTGAACCGCAATTTGGTCAACAACCATCTATGGAAAGGGTTGGAAACTATTGTAAGGTATAATGACGGCCCTGGGGACTGGGAAACCAAGACGTGAGCCCTGACAGAGGGTTTGCGAAGTTCATCTCCCTCACGCTCGGCCTCCCTTAATTTCATGAAATTAAATTTAACCCACTCAAGATCTGCCTTACATAAAGTTTCTGGGTTAGAGAAAATATCAGGTCTCCCAATATATGTAGATAACGACTCTATGTTAGACAGCCACTGGATTTTTTTCCTGTTGTCAAGTCGAATACAGTCCTTTAGGATTTTGTGATTTAAAGTAAGGTTCGGGTTTAACCATACTTTAATCCATAGCAGCAGGGGAGCTAATTTAATCATGTCTGCAATGTAACCAATCCCAAGTTCCAAATGGACTGAATAAGAAGCGGTTGAATGGGGAAGGCCGAGGAGAGAACGCAAAAATGTATTTTCCTCCGTTTGAATCACGTCATGTTTAATATAACCCCAGATTGATGCCCCATACCTTACAATAGAAATAGTTTTAGCTTTGTAGATTGTTAATATTGCCTCTATCGGCTTTCCTCCCAGCCTTTTTGCAAAACCGAGTACTGCCGCAGAGGACTTTCTCGCAGAATTTGCTTTTATTGAGAGTTGGGGGGTCCAAGAACCTTTGTCATCAAAAACTACTCCCAAGTAAGTGAATACCTTCACTCTTGAGACTTCGACTCCCCCACAAAAAAATGGCTTTACATTGTTTTTGGCTTGTCCCAACGACATAACATGTGATTTGCCGTTGTTAACCACCAGGTCCAGACTATGCATGAAGTCCCCAAACGAATCCAGCAATCTCTGCAGGGCCAAGGGGGTTCTGGCCAGCAGGACAGCATCATCCGCGTATAGGAGGACCGGAATCGGGGTACCTCCCATGCGCGGAATGTCCTGCGTTGCTGCCAACAGATTTTGCTCCAAGGCATTTATGTATAAGGTGAACAACATGGGTGCTAGTATGCATCCCTGCCGAACCCCTCTGCTAGACTTAAAACTAGACGTGCACTTCCCCTCGGTCGTCATCCTTATCGAGGCATTCAGGTCTTTATGGAGCTCTGCAAGGAAATACACAAGGGGGCGGTCGAGTCCCATCTCCAGGAGCATTGTCCACAGCCTTGCCCTATTTACCAGGTCAAAAGCTGTGGACAAATCCATAAAACCCAGATAAATGGAACCCCCAGCCGCCCTAGTGTATTTTGCTGTTATTAAAAGGAGGTTCAAACATTGATCCTCCGTGCTCCGCCCGGCTCTAAAGCCGTATTGGGCATCTGATAGAATGTTGTTATCAGTGGTCACCCCGTTATCCTAGCAAGTATAACCTTCCCCAAGATTTTTATGGAGGAATCTAACAGGGATATGGGCCTATAGCATCTAGGATCAGCCCTTTGACCTTTCTTGAACACCGGTATTATAATGGAACGAGACCAAGATTTAGGGAAACCCACACTAACCGAGTTGTTAAATACATTTGTCAATATGTTAGCCCAAAACAATGAGTTGGCCTTGTACAAATCGGTAGGAACTCCGTCAGGTCCAGGAGCCTTCTTTCCTGCCGAGTCATCAATAGCTTTGGTAACCTCTCCTATACTAAACCTAACTGCAGTGGAGGAGGGTTCCAAAGGTTGTCCAACAAAGGTCTCTAAGTCAAGATCACTGCCATAGATACCTTTAAAATGGCACAGCCAGTCCTCCTCTGCTATATTGGATTCCAGCACACTATTTTTAACATTGGAAAAAAGGGGAGTATTAATGATTGACCAAAATTTCGCGCTGTCTTTTAGAGTTGCTTTGTCCATAAGTTCGGCCCAAGCATTGTGTTTAATTTCTTTTTTCCGGACCAGCAGCGCTTTTTTGTAATCGCTTCTTAACTGCGACACCAAGGTTTTATTCCTCGGGCAAGCCTGAAGCGCTTTTTTGAGACTATTATACGATTTAGTACAATTGTGGTCAAACCAACCAATGGCTAAACTCTTAGTAGGTGGTCTACTTTTTCTAGTTAAGTCTTTTGCCACTTTGGAGCAGATAGCTTCAAACGAGGTTATTACTTGATTCCCAGTGAGGTGATGATCTCCACAGATTTCCAAATCCGAGGCCGCCTCTAGCCTAATGGATTTGAAAAATTCCTCTGGAATTACCTTACTCCAGTTTAGCCTCCTCCCTTGATCCTTTGCCTTAACTTCGAGGTCCACCATTTGGGAGGTTGAGATATTTAAAAAGGAGAAGCCATCTAACAGTTCGATTGCCACTGGGTTATGATCACTAAAAATTGATTGTATAGCATTATAAGAAAGTACATATTTTAAAAGACCAGAAGAAAGAAATATGTAGTCAATTATTGTATTACTATCCCTACCAATAAATGTGGGAACCCGTGATCTTTTATCGTAGAAGCCTGGATCATACAACTGATTTTCAGATAAAAGTTTTCCCAGTGCTTCCCCCTTACTTGAATGTTCAAAGTGTTGCGGGGATGTCAAATCTGGCCCATCAATGTCAGTTAAACAACAATTTTGACTACATAAATGCACATTAAAATCGCCTAGCAAAATATAATGGCAAAAAGTGGTTTGCTTCAAAGAATAAGTATTTAAAAAATCCGCCAGCCATAGCAAATAAGCATTCGGCGAATCCCCATACTGAGAGTTATAACAGTTTACTAATAGTAATTTCGTGTTGTCGGTAAATTTAAATTCCAGGATAAGAAAATTATTACTAGAACAAGTTATCCTGCTAACTGACCCTTTTAGTTTCACCGAGAGCAAAACTATTAGTCCCCCTATTGCCCTCCCAGATACCGGTTTTAGTGCTGGAACAAAATAGGACGTAAAACCGTCCAACCAAAAATCCCAAGCAGTCTCCCAGGTCTCTTGAAATGCCAAAATATCATAGTCTTTCAAAAAGCTTAACCAAGAAGTATTGTCTCTCTTAGAGCGTATGCCCGCAACATTCCACGTTAACATTTTAATTATTTCCCCCTTACGGTTACCCTCAGTCAAATGACTAGGGTTAATACCTACGGGGGGCGCAGGCATTTGGTTTTCTTCCTGGGGAACCTGATCGGGTGAGGACTTGTCCCCCACTCGGTTGCTAACCTCTTGTCAATCGCACATATCCAGTGAAGAGAATACCTCAAAACGATTGCTCGTGGGGATATTAGACCCATACACAGACTGATTATCAGCTCCTACCCCCTGATGGGCGAACAACATCGGTGCCGTCACTGGTATGTGATTTCTCAAGTTTGTGGGGTGGAGGAGTTCTCTAGGGGGGTGGTGATTATAAAAGAAACCAAGGGGACGCGCCTGAATACTATTAACATCTTGTACCAGGGAGGCGGCCCTCAATAAAACCGTAGCCACATGTTGTGTGTGTCTAAAATTAACTATAACACATTCACCTGTGCAGGATTTTTTGGAGGGCCCAATCCAATTTACTCTTCTCATGCTTAAAATATCATCAGCAAGATTAAATGGGAACCCACACTTCCTATGCAACCAAGAGACAGTTTTGTGCTTAAGGGAATCATGAGATTCCTTATGCAATAAGACTGAGTGACTGTCCTGTGGCGGTACGTTAGTTAAGACCACAACGTAAGGGGAGCATGCCGGGGGTAAATTTATAGATCTACTTTTCATTTCCATCCTGCCTTTATAAGCCAGGACCGACTCATTTACTACTGGAGTAACTATGCTTGAGGATACTGTGGACACTGGGGGGGGTTGGTATGGCTAAAGCATTAGTATTAGAGAGCTGAGAAGGTATCTGTTGTTGTTCTACTCTAGCTACGCACTCTTGCCCAGGTACACACTGCCCCTTCTTTTTGTTACTGTCTACCCAGTTTAAGTGTTTTGTTAGCAAACCACCTAGCCTCTTAACCTCATCTGCGACCATGTCAAGTTTCCGGACTAAAGGTTGCATAAGTTGTTCTAGTTTAGCTTCAAGTAAAACCTCTACGGAGGTAAGTAATTGTGAAAATTGATCAGAGTGTAATGGGCTATGTGCAGTATTCTTGCCCACACGAGCATTTAAGGCCGCATCTAGATCAGCCTGTACTTGTTCCGTATTGGCAGGCCTTTTATTTTTCTTTATATGCCCCCCCCCCCTTTTACTTGGCTGCTTTCTACAGTTCCTAACGGGTCTAGCGTCGGGGGTGACCTCCTCAGTGACTTCACTCGCTATATATAAATCTAGATCCGAAGAATCCATGTGAACCTGAGCTGTAGCTGTAGCAGCAACTGTGGAGGGTGACTCGCAAGTATCAATTACCAACGGACTCACTACAGATGATAAGGGATCAGAAGTACCGACTTGGGGACTAACTTGGGGGCTATCCATACCCAGAGAGGCCCTTCGGTCACTATTTATTTTAGTAACCTTTTTCACTAGATAATTGTCAAGAGGGCCTGTCCCCGATATAGATAAGTCCCTTTGGCCAATAGGCATTGTGACGGTGGGAAAAGGTAATAGTTATCGACAGCAGTGAAATATGCAGAGGCCTAATAACACTACTTGACAGTGTAACAGGGGAACAGTTTACCGGAGGAGGTAACTTCACAGTCCTGATCCTCCAATATATAATACGAAAAAGTACCGCTCAGCCCAGCCCGGACCAGTCCCGGACTGTCACAGACTGTCCCGCCCTTGTCCCGGGCTTCTCCCGGCGCCGACCCCCGCGCGGTCCCGCGATGCGGGGGCGCTGATGAAATTTAAGCGCCTCCAGGCTCGAAAGTTCGTCCGGCAGCTTCCGGGTCCGCCGCTAGGGCAGTAGGGAAATGTAGTTTTCCGGGCTCAACAGAACCGGCACAGCGAAGGAAGGCAGGCTATCAGGTCCACGCCACACCGCACACCATCGACACAGCCCCACCACAGGTCTGCGAGACTTCTCCCACTCTGTCAGGGGCGCTGATGAAATTTAAGCGCCTCCAGGCGCGAAAGTTCGTCCGGCAGCTTCCGGGTCCGCCGCTAGGGCAGTAGGGAAATGTAGTTTTCCGGGCTCAACAGAACCGGCACAGCGAAGGAAGGCAGGCTATCAGGTCCACGCCACACCGCACACCATCGACACAGCCCCACCACAGGTCTGCGAGACTTCTCCCCCGGGAACAGAATGCAGAGCAGCTATCCCTCTCCCCTCGTGACCATGCGTGTGCTAGTGGTACTCACCCGGTCGAGGTGAGAGACCAACTGCTGAGGAACGGATGTGCCCTCCCACATGGCCAGAAAGAAAAGTCACTCCCCGTGCAGCCAGCGAGGTGTGAGAAGCTGCTGCGCAGGAGTGGATGAAAGCGAGATGGCGAGCGGCCGTCGGCCGCACAGAGTCGTGATGAAGAGAACATGCGACTCCTGCTGTGGCAGCTAGGCGCTGCATGCCCCCCTGTTGTAAAAAAATAATGAAAAAATAAAAGCGGTCCTACTTTCGGAGTAGAGAGAGCCAGGACTGCTGTGGAGGGGGTGTCGGCCTGCGGGTTCACACGGGGAAGAATGGAGCCGGCACTTTAAGGGAGCCTGAAATGAAGAAGGAGCAGCCACAGTCTGGCACTGTTGTCGGCTGGTAATGGGTGAGACCGACAAAGGAAGGAAGCTGCTGGGGCCTAGGACTAATGCAACACTGTCATCTAGTGGCCATTTAGCGTTACCGCACCCGCTAAAGATAAGAATGTGCAAAACTAGAGACCACAGTAAAAACTGCAGTAGCCTATGACCAACGCAAGGAGAGAGGCAGCCACATCCATGCCTCTCCAAAAGAAAAGAAGAGTAGAAAAGCACTGGTACAATGAGCATAGCTAAACACTGGTGAAATGTGTAGAAGACTACATTAAAGGCAACATGAGATGAATGTGAAGGAAGGTGACGGTGTGCCAAGATGAGATGAATGGGCAGCCTGTGAATAGAGCACGGCACTCAACTGGACTCGACCCCCACTGCTTTCATGGGAAGTCTACCCTTTAAACATTGTACAGTGCTGATCAAGAGAGGTAGCATGACCTGCCGTGTGGAGGAAATGGACCGCAGCACAGAAATAGCTGCTGGAACCCCCCTTTGGCAAATGAGGACGCTGGAGCAAACAGAACCTGGAGGACAAAGGCTGCTAGGGCCTGCGAAAGAGAGATGCGGTGATGCCTAGTGGCCATAGGTGGTCACTGCAGCAGCAAGTACACTGGAAATGTTGGCGTCAGGAGAGAAGGCAGCAAGTCCCTGAAGGACAGAGGAAAGTGCACGGCATGTGCGCCCAGTGGCGAAAGGACCCCACCGCAAGTGGAAGAAGTAAGTGTGCAAGCTGTCCGACGCAGGAGCACCATCAGATGAGGAAAGAGCGGAAGGAGAGAAGTTACGCCGAAGAGGTACCCCAGAAACGGACGGTACGGGCTGGAGCCCGAGAGTGAGCGCCCTGCAAGGAAGAGGGCCCAGGTGGTGACACGGCATGACTCATCCTGTGAAGTCGGCCCGAGAGGAGGCTGCAAAGAGAGAGCCACGTTGGTGTGGTATTGAGGCGCATGGAGCGCGTCCTCAAGAGAGGAGATGACCTGCCAGAGGTCGGCGGAGAAGACCTTCAAGAGGTCGGCGGAGATGACCTTCAAGAGGTCGGCGGAGATGACCTTCAGGAGGTCGGCGGAGATGACCTTCAGGAGGTCGGCGGAGATGACCTTCAGGAGGTCGGCGGATATGACCTTCAGGAGGTCGGCGGAGATGACCTGCAAGAGGTCGGTGGTGATGACCTGCAAGAGGTCGGCGGGTATGGACCTGCAAGAGGTCGGTGGTGATGACCTGCAAGAGGTCGGCGGGTATGGACCTGCAAGAGGTCGGCGGGGATGACCTGAGAAGAGGTCGGAGAAGCGTCGACCTGAGAAGAGGTCGGAGAAGCGGCAACCTGAGAAGAGGTCGGAGAAGCGGCGACCTGAGGAGAGGTCGGAGAAGCGGCGACCTGAAAAGAGGTCAGAGAAGCGGCAACCTGAGAAGAGGTCAGAGAAGCGGCAACCTGAGAAGAGGTCAGAGTAGCGGTGATCTGAGAAGAGATCTGACAAGAGGACCGAGGAGAGGTCCGTGAAGCGGACCTAGGAGAGATCTGGCAAGATTGACCTAAAGTCAGAAGTAATGAACGGAAGAAGGTCGCGACGACGGGTCTGGTCACCTAAAGAAGAGAATGCATTGTCCTAGAGGTAGGACAGGACCATGGAGGCCCGTGTGAAGTGCACGTCACACAGCGAGGCCTGGTCAGAGAAGAAGTCCAAGACCGGATGGGACTAGACTGTGTCACGAAGCGAAAGAACAAGGAGGAAATTGTGTGGCATGACGCCACCGCAAAGAAATTTGAAGCAGAGAGAAGAGAGGAGTTAGTGATATGACAACTCGCACACCAGAAGGCAAAGTGACTGAGTGCAAGAACATCTGGCATGGAGCACAGTACCTGGAGAACATCGGTGGCACTTGGAGAAACTAGCTATCCATGAGTCTTCGGAAAACCGAGCAATCCTGGTGATTGCAGAGGCGAGCAGACTGGACCATTTGTGACATCCACCTTTGGGGTCGCACGGGAGACTGGACGGTGAGGCTGCTTGGACGTCCTGAAGAAGATGATCCGACCACTCCACACCAGACCTTGGCGATCCAGGGGCAAAGGCATGTTTCTTCGCTCTGGTAACACAAGCGTCGGACGGATACACACGGGCCCCAGGGTCCAACTCTTCGATTCTGAGATGAAGTTACAGTTTAAATATTCAGTAATATACGCACACCGATCTCCGTAAGCGAGTTGAGTATGTCACAATAGGCGATACGATTCCGTCTTTATTTAGCTTGTCAACCCTTTAGGTGAGTTCGGAAGGTGATTTATACCGCTATCTTTTTTTTTTCAGTAAAGATTTTTTATTAGGCAATTACGCTGCCGTGCACTGTCCAAGCTTTTCGAAACTGGAAACAGAAGTGTCAATGTGTTTAACAAATCTAGCGAGTGAATAGTATTAACAATGATAATGTTCTTATTCCCCTCGGTTGTCCAATTAGAAATATGCACTTGTCTAAAACAAAATCCATTGTTTATAGAAATAAATTGTTGAGGGTTTGTACAAACACGTGCACAAAAGCAACGTATTGCGAGAGTCACAAAAGCGATTTAAATCTATATATATATATATTTTTTTTTTTTTGATCGGTCCTTTTTCTTGAAGCAGGAGAGAAATGAAAATGTGTGGGCTTCTGTGGTGTAAAGAACGGTAACAAGGCAATGCCATGCTAATATCTTTATTTTGCACTTTTATTTGAAGTGTGCTTTTCAGCTGTAAAATTCTGTATCACGTATCACGTCTCTTCGTCACTAGTGAGTGCGCTGGGATTTCACTCCTTCAGAATAACAAAACCTCACTAGACAGTTTGGTCGACTCCCATGTGTGTAGAATGAGTGAGTAGCTGATTGTTGATAGTGCCTCTGTCTGTCAGGCAGCTGCACGACGCTTCGCTAGAGTGACAAATGGATGATAAAGCTGAAACAGGAGCAATAGGACCCTTTCCTTATACAGGAAAGTAGTAGTGCCTTATTACCTTACCTTTGCTTGTGGGTGCAGGCAGGTAAGGAGCACGGAATCTGTCCTAGTCCTGTGAAATTTTCTGAACTGATGTTATTTACCGGTGATGTCTTGAAATAAGCCCGGATAGTCGGGGTTGATACAGCATTAGGTAATTGCACTATTGTTTGTCCATATTATTGATGGCTCAGATACTTTCTCATTAGATTATCTGATGAATGTGATGTTATAATGCTTTCGTAACACACTAAAACTGTATATATTTTATTTTTTTTAAGCTGTAACAAAACAGAAATATAATGAAACGTTAATACTGTGTTGAAAACGGCAGGGAACCCACCTTCCAGGAGAGTGACTGGCAGATATCAAGATTTTGATGAAAATTGTCTTAAGTATGTATCATTCCCTGAAGTTACAGTGCTCGGAAATGCAATTCGTACCTCCTTGATACTGAGCACTTTCAGCACTAACTTTCGATAGAAGTTCCTTCCTGCTGCTCAGTTGGCGCTTACACCAATTTTTACGCTTCACCACTTTCAAATGTCACCAGCCGCCACTGCATGTGATGACAAATTAAATAAATTGTGAAACCTGACAAAACACAAAAAGCATTTCTAATTTAAGATCGGATGTATTCGACCTCTTGTCTCCCCACGCGCGCATTTCTATAAGTAACGCTTTGACAAGGGCATAGTTAGGTCACATCTTCTGTGAGGCAGCATGCACAAATGGCTGCATAATTTGGAAAATTGACATCAGTGTGTCCAGTCTCTGGACACGCTTTACTAAAACAATCATGAACTACACCACAATTTCAAAAGTGAGCAAACCTATCACCCGTTTAGCACAATAAATGTCCTTCGTAATGATATTTCTATTCTAATTAATATTTAGAAACGAAAGAGCGTCGACCCTGATGTATGTAATTACTTGTGCAGCACTGCCATCTTGTGGATTTTTGTGGTAATATCACAGAATGAGCTGGTTAGTATTTATTCAGTTCTCTTCGAGCTCTCATCTAGCAACTATGTAACATTAGCTGCAGGCACATCACAAACCAGGGCAGAAAATAGTACTAACACGTGCTTTACAGGGTAAAGATTGGTTTAATATATCTTAAAGAAGATGGCAGCTATCTCACCAGATCCGGATAAATAGTGAATTTTCTCTGCTGTTTACCCAACCACTGGCTAAATACTAGAAACAGTTTATTAATAGTCTGGCGGCTTTGAAGTTAGTAGATACACGTTTTTATTTAACCTACCTCTGGCTAAGTAGTAGAGATTCTGCACTGTTTGGCTTGGAGCCCTGGAAATGGGAGCCAAGCTGCTAAATATTATTTACTGTTTGTTCAGCAGCCACACAAATAGTGAACAAAAGTTAATATTTACTTAGCTTCTGGATAGATAACAGAAAGTATGTGCTATTTGGTCAGTGGTTTAGCTAACTACAAAGAAGCTTGACTATTCACAAAGCCAATGGATAAATAGCAGACATTATGCACTAATTGTCTAGTAGCCAGGCAGATTGCCAAGAAGCTTTACTCTTTACCCACCGGCTGGGAAAATAGTGAATGTTTTGTTCAATATGGTGAGCAGCCACGCAAACTGATAAGAAACTTAAGTAGTAACTTGGTCTTAATAGCAAAAACTATGTATTATTAGGCCTTTGACCTTCCAAATAGCAAACAAATTTCACTATTTGGCTAAATAGTAGACATTATGTACTATTTGGCTGGCGGGCTTAAAATAAAAACAACATTTCATTATTTACCTGCCCTTTGACTAAATAACAGAAATAATGTACTGTTTGGCCAGCAGCATTGCAACTGGATAAATAAGCAGACAGAATGCATAATTTAGCTAGTCGCTGTGAAAATAGCAGATTTATTAGTATGCCTAGCACAGATTTCAACAGACACTGACCACCAGGTAAAACTGCAATCAACAGTTGAACACAATTGCACACAACGCTTAATGCAAGTTAGTGCTAACCTGCTTTAAATGCAGTTTACACCTAAACAGCACTCATTCATAGGGCTAAAGGTACCAATACTCATTAAAGAGAATGTTTGAATGGGATGCTTGGCCAACCACCTAAGATGGCGGCCACTTAATTTGGAGGATCCCGGACCCAGCCCAGAAATCCTGCTGATGGCACCCGCAGTATGCGGCATCGGCTGACGAGACCATCAATTTCCTGCTCCTGGTAGTGTGCTGAACCCAGGGGCCGTCCTGGAGCTCCGTGGCGGCCCGCTGTACGAACTGAGCAGCACGAGCTGGAGAGGTGGCCTCTTTCCACTTGAGGCACTGGTTCCCTGGCCCAGAGGACTGAGCACGCTGTTGGTTGGGCTGGCCTAGAGCTGCAACACCCCTGCGATTGCAGGCCACGGCATAGACTTGAGCCCATGAAGCGAGCCACAACCAGAGATGGTGAGGAGCAGCACAGGCAGGCCCACGAGTGGGGGCCGAGCCTGCAGAGGAGCATCAGTGTTTGGCAGTCCAGCTGCACCTTACCACTATGGGGACACACCTAGAGGTTACTGCTGGCTACCGTTGGTGGGGGGGGGGACAAGCCTGATACTGCTCGCTGGCCTGTTTTCTTTCGTGGCTCCCCCCTGGCCCTCTACATGGTGACAGTGACCACTGATTTGCAGGTGGCTGCTAGCCCTGCTGCGTTTTTGGGCTGGCAAAGCACAGAAGTAGCGGGTGGCCGGCGGACATAGGCCACGTTATACTGCCTGTTGTCACGGTCGCTGCTCCTTCTTGGGGCACCTCGCCACATTTGGACATGGGTAGTGGCTTGGATGGGCCTACACATGGGTCTTGCCTGGTGATTCACAATGCCGACCTGGTTGGCGCTGCAACAGTCCTAACTGGCTTCTTTCTCACCCCAGAGACTCTGCCTCCCCCTCACTGCACCAGCATACTTCTGATCACCTGCAGTACAGGGTCCCTACCCTCCTCCAGGTCAGCTGCCCCTCAAGCTGGTGAACTCACTGATAGTTGCGCCCTATGTGTTGCACTCTGACCCTCTGCTGGCCCTGTTGTTGCCGAGTCCTGCTCTTGTTTGATTGGGACCCCGCTTCTGCTACTGGGATCCCCGCACTTACTTTTATGGCAAGGGTGTACTCTACTGGGGCTTTGACCCTCGCTCCCCGGCCCATGGTGGTGTGCTGGGATTGACGGCTACCACCTGGAGTGCATGGTGTTGGAGCGTACTGAACTCCTGAGGGTAATGGCCCTGCAGCGAATGGCCAAGAGAGTGAAGTGCCTGCAGCTGAGGTGGGGTGGCACTGGCGGTGGTGCGAGGTGTGGGACCCCGCCACTCAATTTTTTCTGAACTGTCATGCCCAGTGAGAAGTGTGTTAGGTGAGGGCGGTCCCCAGTTTTGGCATCGATCAGCTGCTCCCCTGGAACTTATAGTTAACAGCCATGGATCGCACTAGATACAAGCCTGATACACTAGCCTGCACCCACGCTCCAGACCTATACCCTTGGAGAGCTCAGTCAAGCTGAGGAGATAAACACCCAAGGATGTTGGCCTCCAAGCAGACAAGCTGGATATCATCCTTGAGAAGATACATGAATCGCGGGTGGCAATTGAGCAGCGCCTGGAGCAATTATGACGGACATTAGCATTCTCAAAGATGATCAGTGTAAATTGTCCAATAGAGTCAAAATGAATGTGATGACTCTTTCGGCCCTATCCCCATGTCAGGCTGATCATTCCGCACACCTTACTCACCTGCACCAATAAATGGATCTGCTCCAGGACCACATAGATGACGCAGAAGGGAGGGCTCGTAGGACTAAAGTTTGAATAGTGGGGGCACCGGATGGTGTGGAAGGCTCAAAGCAACCCAATTTGTTGAGGACTTGTTTCGCACAGTTTTGGCCCCATCTGGATTGTCTGAGCTGTTTACAGTGGAGAGAGCACACAGGGTCCCCACAAAACGGCCCATTTCTGGTGTACCTCTCCTACCCAAAGTGGCTAAAATCCTCAACTTTAAGGACAGGGGCACACTGCTATGCGCGAAAAGACACCCAACCTTATGGAAAATGTCAGGATCTCCTTACTTCTGGATTACACGTTGATTGTCCAGCAGAGGCCCTCTTTGTTTCCAAGAGGTTAAAAACCAGTTGGGTTCTGTAGGTCTTCAGTATGCCTTGCTATTTCCTGCCAAACTGAAGGTGATCCATGAGACACGTACTCTCTTTTTTGAAACACTGGAGGGGTCTTGGGACTGGCTGGAACTTTATTTGCTGGACTCACAGGGCCAGCGTGCATCAAAATCTGCACCACCCAAGCCTCATCATATTCGATGGAGAAAGCGTTGTCCTCCTACTTGGAGCGGTCTGAGAACAGCTCCTTCTCCACAGCAAGCCCAGGAAGGACAGCAGGAGGCGATTACTTCAGCAACCTCCCTGAGACTTAAAAACAACCACATCAGCTCCAGTTCATCGCAAGGCAGTATCTCCGATTCAGACTTTGCAGGCAGCATAGCTCTGTTCCCATCTATCACCCTACAGAGGACTCATGGCTTGTTAGGCTGATGGGCATTCAGTATGCCTTGTATTCTTTTTCCTATTGGGGCCCTAGACTGCTAGTTGGTGACCAGTTTACAGCCACTAATGTCATTCATATACAGTGTAACTTTACTGAGTACTGGCCGGCCTGCGTATGACCTGGATCCTGATAATGTATGACCTCTGTATGCATGGCAGTGGGTGCTGTTCCTTTGATATGCTCTTTTGCTTCACGACCAGGGCTCAGGTCCGTGTGACCTCTCATGGTGGGTATGCTTCCACCCCCTTATCTTGTTTCATCTAAATTGTATAGCCTACCATACCCCCTTCGCGAAGGTACATGTTTTTCCACAGTTGATATGTTACTGCTGGTTCTAATGTTGGGTTTAGTGGTTGCTAGAAGCTGGACCTAGTATTTAGGGTTGGGTGTTTGCAGTTTGCCATTGTCACCTACTGCACCCTTGGGAGAGACAAGACATGTCACTTGGGGGTGGCTATAGTATGGGGTGCATTCTGGGCAATGCATTGATGTCTTCTATGGCCACGATCTCGAATACCTACAGCATTGTCACCTGGAACGTGTGTGGTCTGGGGTCTGTGTATAAGAGACACAGAGTTTTGGCACAACTTAATAGGCATTGTCCCCACATCACATTTCTGCAGGATACCCGCCATTCCCTCCATGAGGCCCAGAAATTGCATAGGAAATGGAGGGGACATTTGTTTCACACTTCCTATTCGGCTTTTGCCAAGGGCGTGGCCATTTGGCTCCGAGTCAGGATCACATTTGCAATCCTTAACACTAAGATAGATACGCAGGTGTTTTGCTCATGGGTACGCTAGATGGAGGTCCAATCGTGTTGGGGTGCTCACATGCCTCCAATATGGTACAAGATGTATTTCTGTCGCATCTCTCCTCTATACTGGCAGAGTGGACTGTGCATCCCTGGGTGCTGGGTGGAGACTTTAACGCAGTGCTGGATACCACTTCGAATAGATCACCTTCTCTCATGCCTGGCTCTGTATGAATTAGTCAGTCTCAGGCCCTGAAACAATGGATGGAAGGCTGGAGCCTTTTGGACAGCAGGTGCAGCCAGAATGTCACAATGCAAGAATATATTTTCTGTTCACAACCCTACACATTTCATTCGCATCTCGACAGGCTCTTCTGCCTCACTGCACTCCTCCCCAATATGATACATGCCACACCCTTGGGGAAGACGGTTTTTGATCACAATCCTCTGGAAATAACATTATCTTGGGGGCAGGTGCCGACCCCGATATCCACCGGGAGTCAGCAGGCGGCCCTCCTGGAGGATGTAGTTTTCAATGCCAAGAAACAGGGCGTTACGATAGTCCAGTCTGGACATGAAAAAGGCGGCCATCACCGTTTTTTGTAACAACGAGGGGATGTATGGGAGGATCTTGCGCAGGGTCTTTAACAAGAAAAAACAGGAAGACGTTAGGCTATTAACCTCAGCTGCCATGTTCAACTTTTCATCAAAGATCACCCCCAGATTCCTCACCTTAGTGACTGGGAGGGGACATTGGCCAGCCGCCGATGGCCACCAGAGGGTGTTCCAAACTGAAGGACCTTTCCCAAACTCCCTCACTTCCGTCTTCTCGGTGTTGATCTTTAGAAAGCTCAAGTGCATCCAGTTCATCACATCGGAGAGACAGGCGTGGAATTTGGCCGCTATTTGATCAGGGTGCTTGGTCGCTGATATGACAAGTTTCGAGTCATCCGCATAGGATACCAACGTAAAGCCTTGTTTCCTGACCAGACTAGCCAGCGGTCTCACGTAAATGTTGAAGAGGGTCGGGGAGAGAGCCGAACCTTGTGGGACGCCACAGGGAAGTGCAAAATTTGCCGAGTGTAGGCCAGCCCACTTTAAGCTTTGTCTTCTGTTGTCCAGAAAGGAGGAGAGAAGGGCCAGGGCTCTCTGCGTGATCCCAACATCCCCCAGGCGCTGAATCAACACCCCATGATTAACGGTGTCGAACGCAGCGGACAAATCGAGGAGGACGAGAACCGCTCGCCCCCCTTCATCCACTGTCGCCCGAATACCCTCGGCTGCCGTTATGAGGGCAGATTCTGTGGAGTGCCTAGGCCGGAAGCCATGCTGGGACCTATCCAGCAGGGCGTTCTTATCTAGATACCCCATCAGGCATCGGTTAATGGCCTTCTCAGTGACTTTAGCCATAAGAGGCAGTCCGGAGATGGGACGATAATTTTTAAGTTCAGAGGGGTCCAGAGAGGCTTTTTTGAGAAGAGGTGTAACGCACGCTGATTTCCAGGTGACTGGATAGAGACCTGTTGCTAATACCTGATTAATTAAGACCGTCAGGCTAGGAGCTATCCTATCCGCCATCAGATGAAAAATATGAGGGGGACATGGGTCGGAGGCAGCACCCGACTTTATAGAACCTAACAATGTCAGGACCTCCCCGCTAGTTAAAGGATCAATGGTGGTCAAACTACATGTGGGCGGCTCCTGTAGGGAGTGCGAGGCATGAGGTCCTGGTAAGTTTAATAGATCATCGTAGATAGTGGCCACCTTGTTCTGAAAAAAGGCAGCTAACTGGTCGCAAAATGACTGATCTGGGCTGAACTGGTTAGTCTGCTGAGGATTAGCCAGGAAGGACACAGTTTTAAAAAGTTCTTTGGCGGAGTTCCCAGCCTCCGAGATTTTGCGGGAAAAGTAGTCCTGCTTGGCTTTCCGAATAGCCTGCTTGTAATTGTGTAGGGCCAGATTATAGGCTTGCTTATGGCCCCTATTATAGTCCGTTCTCCACAGCCGTTCCCACCGTCTGCACTCTACCTTCAGTTGCTTAAGCTCCGGACCGTACCATGGGGCGCCCGGAGGACGCCTGTTCCGGGTAGCTGACTGGAGGGGGGCGACCTGATTAATAGCAGCCACAATCCAATCGGTGAACTGGGAGACAGCTATGTCATTATTAACCTCCAGGATAGGAGGGGAGTTGTCCAGCGCCTCAAACAGGGCTGATTGGGTGACCTTAGTCCATCTCCTAAACAGGATCTTGGTAGGTTTGTGGGGATCACTTCTTGCCCTAGATTTTAACCCAATCTTAAAAAACACCGCCCTGTGGTCGGACCATGGGAGGGGTTCAGCCCTAAGATATAGCATGTCTGGGTGGCTGGTAAAAAGACCGTCTAGAGTGTGGCCCCCCTCGTGAGTTGGGTCTACGACTAGTTGATGGAGCCCATAGGCCTCCAAGCTGTCCAGGAGTCTGGTGGTGTCTGAGTTATTCTCGGCCTCCAAATGGAAGTTAAAATCCCCAAGGATCGTGTATGCCTCAAACTCTGTGCAGGACTCAAGGTGAACTTGGAGAGCCTCCAGGAACGCTGCCCTAGGTCCGGGAGGTCTGTACACCAATAGCCCTTGGGAGATGTTTAAGTCTTTTAGGTATACACTGAATTGCATTGCCTCTGCATGCATGTTTTCAATAGCCCCAACCTGGACCTTCAAGTGGTCCTTGTAAATAGTCGCTAGGCCCCCCCGTCTGCCGTCCTGTCTATCGAGACAGTGTAGTGCATAGCCAGGTGGCAAGGCGATATTCCAGTCAGGGCAGGAAGCCGCGCTGGTCCATGTTTCCGTAATAAAGGCTATGTCAGGAGTATGGGAGTTCAAGAGTAGTTCGAGTTCATGTTTATGTTTGACCACAGAACGGGAGTTCAGGAGGATGCATGCCAAGTGATTCATAGAGCTCACCATGGGTTCCTGGTCGGTAATTAGCCTCTGAGTGTCACAGGGGCCCATGTAGTGTCCTGCCCTGGAACCCTTACTATCACTGATCATGCACCGGGGGTGGGCAGTTCCTATGCTGTGGCTCCTGATCTCTCTGACGACGGAAAAACCGCAGCCAGGGCAGAGGCCCTTGTATGGGTGTTCCAGGTTAGAGATAGGAGTGCAGTAAATGGATTTAGCCACCTGCAAATCCAACAACCTTGCTCGCGTATATCGTAATGGACTAAAAGTGGAGGGTAAAGGAGGGGGGGGCCCTGCCACTGGCACTCTCCTGGCACGGACGGGCGCAGACGGGCTTGCCTTTGGCGCGCCACTGGCGCGCCCACTGCGCGCTCGCGCCAGCGTGTGTTATATGGCCGCCGGGAGGTTAGTGCTAGACCGCTAACCTCGACCGGAAGAATGGGGGCGTGCCCGCTCGCACGGATGGGCAGCGCACACCGAGAAGGTGGCCGGGAGAAGTACTCCTGGTATCAGGGTAAGATGAAAGAGTTAAAAGCAAGTAGTGTAAAATAAGACTGCAGCTAAAATTAAGAACCTGGACAGAGAGTGCATGCCACCACAGGTTAACACGCTAAAAACGTTTAAAATATACAACAAATTACAGGCCAAGTGTGCACTGTCGCAGCCCGTGCCTACTTCTGGTGTACTGCTGCTGAAACTCAACACACACTGCGCGCTCGCGCCAGCGTGTGTTATATGGCCGTCGGGAGGTTAGCGCTAGACCGCTAACCTCGACCGGAAGAATGGGGGCGTGCCCGCTCGCACGGACGGGCAGCGCACACCGAGAAGGAGGCTGGGAGAAGTACTCCTGGCGTCAGGGTAAGATGAAAGAGTTAAACGCAAGTAGTGTCAAATAAGTCTGCAGCTAAAATTAAGAACCTGGAAAGAGAGTGCAAGCCACCACAGGTTAACACGCTAAAAACGTTTAAAATATACAACAAATTACAGGCCAAGTGTGCACTGTCGCAGCCCGTGCCTACTTCTGGTGTACTGCTGCTGAAACTCAACACAGGTGGACAAGTCGGGCCATTGCTGACTTGTCTTATTCGATCTGACACCACACCCTTACCCATTTTACCCATACACATTCCGGTCCGTGGCTTGGTCGATACCCAACACGCTATTAAGGGGGCGTTCTGTGATTTCTATGCTCTTCTCTATACAGCCCACCTTCCCCAGATCTTGAGGCTGTTGCTGCATTCTTACAGTGGGCAACAATACTCAGAGTGCTGCTGGATGACAGGAAAGCTTTAGGTGCGCCAATATCGTAGGAGGAGAAACGTGGGACCATTGTGGAACTCGCCAGGTGCAAAAAACGATTGGACTAACTCCCCATAGAATTTTACGCCAGGTACTCCTCAAAGTTAGTGCTTAGAAAAGCTAAATAATTCCTCTTTCAAGGAAGGTTTGCTTCCTCCCTCCACTAGAGACGCAGTGGTGACATCGCTGCTGAAGACCTGTAAACTGCCAGCGGACCAAACCCCTTCCCTCTTAAATACAGAATATAAGATTTTGAGTAAGATCCTTGCCCGCAGACTTTTCCTATTGCTCCCGAAGTTATCGAATAAGAATCAATGTGGCTTTGTACCCCCTCGCAATACCTAGCTAAATATTTGTTGTCTGTTCCATGTCATGACCGCATCCCGTGATCATTTGCAGGTTGCGTCTCATTAGATGTTCGCTAAGCCTTTGACACCTTGACGTGAGGCTTTATGATGGCAGTGCTAGCCCGATCTGGAATCCCGCAGGCATACATTTGATGGGTCGCCCTTTTGTATGTGGGCCCTACGACTAGAGCTAGGATAGGACCTCACCTTTCAGACAAGCATCAGGTCGCCTGTGAGACTAGACAGGGTTTCCCCTTATTGCCGCTTTTATTTGTCCTGGTGTTAGAGCCTCTAGCACAGCATATTCATCTGGAATCTTGTGAATGCGGCATACCAGTAGGTAAAGCAATGCAGTTTGTGTAATTGTATGCAGATAACATGATCCTTTACTTTTGGGACCTCCGTAACGGGTTACAGGGCATCCCCACTTACAGGGCATACCCCACTTACTGACATGCTTTGGGCACTTTCTGGCCTTCGTAGCAACATTGATAAATCATGTACTTTTCAATTTGTTGACAATTCTATCGGCCCAGCTTTGCGATTCAGCGAAGTTGCTGCTCAGACTTTCCACTACATGGTATTCATATCTATTGGGATACGAAGGACTTGCTTGAAGGTAACCTTGTGAGGGCGATCACTTCACTTAAATTGCAAATTACTTTTTGGGTCACTCTGCCCCTGTCGGTCGCAGGCTGGCTAGTCCTGGCGAAGATGGTCATGTTACAGGGCCCCCTCTATTATTTTGTAAAATCTTTCTGTGGTAGTGCCAGGTTGGGTGTTCTGATTATTGAATATTTTGTGAGGGGAACTCACCCTGAGTGCCGCAGGGTGGACCTTACAAAATTGCAGCTTGCCATGATTAAGGGTGGCCTGGGGGGTGGGGGGGGCGACTATCATGCTTACTGCATAGTGGAGCAATTAAAGTGGATGTCTTCTTGGCAAGCTGAACACAAGTTGTCTGAGATAGGTTACATGTTGGCCCAGATCAACTGTGGTCAACTCCATAGATTGATATGCCCTTGTGTGACCCCCCTGCAAACAGGTCCTCTCCTGCTTCAGGTAGCCCTTGCCTACTGGAAACTAGCATTGAGGTACACTGAGATCGTCTCGCCATATGCACCAAATATTCCTCTCTGCGGTATCCCTACATCCTCAGGAACGCTCACAGTGCGTCTTCTGGGTCCGTGTAAACAGGACGGGGTGTTGACAATGGGATTGTTATTTCAGGATCGTACGCCACTGTCATGTGGATTTGGTGCACATGTATGGGTTCCCTGAGACATTATTTTTGACACATGCCCAGCATAGCCCGGTACGTGCAGCAACATTGGGCCCCAGATGGCAGAGAACCCGACACGCATAAATTGCTTCAGACAGTACACACCATGGGGAATGGGAGCCATCTTTTTCGCTGGCTTCATGTGCATCTGGAGGCGTCGCTGATTCTTGGAAACCGACTTTGGGAACAGACCTCATTTGGGAAATCCTGGGTAAGACTGGGCACGTATACTTGAATATCCCAAACACGTCCCTGCAAATCTAGATTTAAATGTACCCAGTTTTCTATTCTACTCAGGGCATATCTAACACCACATAGGCTCGCTAAGATGTTTCCCACCACCTCCTCCGGCTGCCCCCATTGTAAAGCTCCAGAGGCGCGGTTACATATGCTATGGACTTGCCCTCATTTAGCCACTTACTGGGTAGGGGTAGCATTGGACTTATTGGATGTTACGGGGTGGGGCAATGAGGTACGCCAGTGCACTGTCTTCTTGGCCTCCATCCACGGGCCGAGGTTGTACGGTAGTATTGTGCTTTGGGAATTTGGCCTTACTATTGCCAAAGAGGCTCATAACGCGACAATGGAAATCCCCATCAGCCCTGAGATTAGATAAATGGTGGGACGAGATGGCCCCCTGGGGACTTTGTCGAAAGAAGTATTGTGGCCTCTGCAAAAAGCCAATCTACTTGGAATGGGATGCTCTTTTATAGGGGTTAAGGCGCAGGATATGGCGCCAGATTAACATTTTCTAGCACATCCTTTACAGCGATTCCCAATGCAGGTGCTGCTTCATTGGCAACGCCCATTACACCCAGTGAATCTGTTGACAATGCTATGGGTTCTCTTCTAGTTGACGATTATGGATGGTGGCTTGGTTAGGTCCCCCCTCTCACTTGTCCATTCAGGTGTAGGGCTTTTTAGCCTCCCCTCACATGCTTTTATCACTTCTGTATCCCCTCTTGTGTGTTGATGCATATTTGGGTTTCCTAGATAAGGTGATGTGGTCAATGGGATGGGGGATAGAGTTTATCGCTTTAGTTTGAACTACAATTACATATCCTATAACATATATGACTTGAATGTGGCTCTTTATAATATCATTTGATTAATCACTGTTAATCCCATGTCAGTCATTGCTGTAAGTACGGTCATGTCTAAGTTTGTTTTAAAAAAAAGAGACTGAAAGTTTGAATGTTTCCAAGTTAATTTAAAAGATGTGTAAGTAATTGGGTTATTAGTCGGGACTGGGGGCGGAGGGGTGACTGCCCACCTTTTAGTAACAACCACAGTCTGTGTCAGGATGAGCCTGCAATGTCACTAAATTAACCTGAGCTCAACTTCCTCTTAACTATGGCATAGAGCAGACAGGCTTATCTTAAGGAAATGTGTAAAGTATTTATGTAGTAGTGAAAGAGTAATAAAGTCAAAACAAAACCCAGTAAAAATTCCCAAAGCAAATAATAGTGTATATTTTAATAAATAAAATGAGACAAAAAAAGCCTTAGGCACCAACCATGGTCTACTAGTCGTAGTAGACTGAGATATAAGCATGATTTGTGGCCTACTGCGATGGAGTGCAGGTTGAATACAGGGACCAGGTTTGACCCGGTCGGAGGTTTTACCTTGAGGCTTGATCTAAAAATGGAAGTCCAAAATCTTCAGTGGGGCAAGGTAGCAGGCTGTAGCCGATGAGAGCTCCATAAGGTCGGCTGGCCATTGGGCATGGTCCTGGTGAAGCTGTTGGTTTTTAGAGGGAAATTGTCGGCAGAGAAATCCAAATTTCCCGCCCAGGAAAGGTCCCTCACCAGTAAGATACTTTTGGTGCCTACACCTGATCAAGATGTATAAGTTCACACTTACTCACTTTTTCGGTGCTCGGAATCCTTCATTGGGGCAAGGCTGCAGGTTGTGGCTTAAGAGAGCTCCACAAGGTCGGATACCTTCTCTGTGAGATCCCGCTTAATCAGATTTTCTGCTGCAGAGAAACTCTGAGTGGCAGAAAACTGAATCTTAAGCCCTGCGGCAACACACCTCAGTCAGATCAGATTGGCAGGTTTGTCCCAAGTACATTTCTAAGTCCCAGATTTTCAGGCATGTCAGAAAAAGTCCAGCAAGACTCAGCCAAGGGTTCCAGGACCTCAGGAACAGCACTCGGCACCCAGGACTCACTCCTGCAGAGGCCTACAGCAGGGCCCAGGGCAGGTCCAGTTGGGACAGGCCCGCTGTGCAGTTGGAGTAAAGGCCTCTTGTAGCTTGTCATAGCCCTGTAGATTGAACAGGAGGTCAGCTCAATTAACCCTGGATTCCACTTCTTTTTCCTGGTTACCAGAGTAAATGAGTCCAGTCCTTCATGGTTCCTGTCAGGACACACAAAGCAGACCAAGGGCCAGATGTACGGCCATTCATTGTTACGAGTCGCAAATTGCGACTTGCGTTTTGCGACTTGCAAAAATGAATGTGCAACAGTGTCTCCAACACTATTTCCGATTCCCAATGGGGTCGCAAATTGCATGCCTCATCAATATTCATGAAGCAAGCGCAATTTACGAGCCCATTGGGAATGGCTAGCACTCACTGGGATGGTGGCCTGCTGGGGTCCGCAGACTACCATGTCAGTGACTGCTTTTTAAATAAAGCAGTTTCTTTTTTTTAAATGCAGTCCATTTTCCTTTAAGGAAAATGGGATGAATTTAAAAAAGAAATATGAACATTTTTGTTTTATTTTTTTAAGGGCAGGCAGTGGTCCCTGTGACCACTGCCTGCTCTTCAAAAATATTTGCGCATCCATTCAAATAGGGGAATGGGTCCACTGGGGACCCCTTCCTGTTTGCGAGTGGCTTACCACCCTTTTGAGGAGTGTTTTGCGACCACAATTGCGGTCGCAAAACAATCATACATAGGTGATGGAATCGCTTTTAGGAAGGGACGCCCCTGGCACGCCCCTTCCTAAAAGCAAGTCGCAAACCATATTTTGCGAGTGACTAATAGATTGGCGAGTCGCAAAATATGGTTTGTACACGGGCCAAATTCCCGTTTGCGACCGCAATAACCGGTTGTACATCTGCCCCCTAGTCTTCTGTTCTTTCTCAGGCTCAGAAAGTGATCTAAAGATGGTGCCAATGGATGACCCATTTATGCCTAGCACTAGCTTGTGGACTCCTGACCTATCCCTAACTAATGGGGTAAAAGTTCCCAGGTTCAACCCTGCCCACTTATCCAGCAGTTCCCATCTGCCCTGCTGGAAACAATTCAACAGTGCCCCTCCTTGCCTAAATCCAAGATGGTGAAACCCTTCTGCCCTTGTGCAGAGCCTGTGTGCCCACTCAGAGATGTGGCCAGGATATGGACAACTCCTCCTAAATGGTGTTTCCACACCAGTTCTGGGCCAGCTCTCTTCCAACTGGGATTTATGCCTGCCTGATTGGGATAACAAAAGAAAGGGCCTGTCTAGGTGCATTCCAACATCTTGTGACATGGGAGGCCCCTTTAAAGTAAGTTAAGTTCCTGGGCACAGTCTAAATGGTCATCATACCAGAGGAGTAAAAACACCTTCCCATTCCCTGGCCTTTGTCACTTCTGTGGGAGCAGTTTTCAAACATCATTCAGGGGCTTTCAGTCAGAGGGATGCTGCTGGAGATGAATGCAATGTAATTCCTAGAAGCTTTAGGCAAGCAAAATGTAACTTTCTACAGATTTTCTGTAATATTTATCAAAAATCTGATTTCACCATTGAATTGCACTTATGATGAATTGTAAAAATAATTGTTGAATCATATTTCTAGCTGGTCCCTACCCTGAGACAACACAATTAATATTTCATATTGATTCCCAGTCGTTACTACATGGGACAGTCTACCTTCCTATATTGAAAATAGATTTTGGGTGCTAGTCACTGTAGGGACTTTTGAACATTAAACGTCTACATATCATACTTTTAAATACCATGTACCCTGTCTTTTGAGCTACAAGGCCTAATGTAGAAATGACATATTAATATTTTAAAGGAAGGCTTTGACTTGTCAAAAAGGGAAATCTTTAAAAGGTTGAATCGCAATTTTTACTCTGCTACAGTCAGGTTACAATGTTAAGTTATGCAGATATGTAGAGCCCACTATCATTCAGGAGGGTATCCTAGTGCTGATGTGGTGTGAGTATAGGTACACCTATGGCCACGTGGGACTGCCCGAAAAGTGAGGTCTTCATCTTTAAGCGGTATTCAAGAAGTGAGGAGAAGGCTAGTTTGTAGTGATGTAAGAGAAGGCTCGACTCCTGGATCTGGTTTTCTATATGCATGGGATTTGTTCAAGTAGGAGTCCGGACAGGCATAGGTGTCTGGAAGGTTTGTGAAAGCAGGTGCGATTGTTGAGGTATGCAGAGCCCATGTTATGTAGTGTATTGATTGAGCCAGTGGAGCTTCTATGTGTGAGTGGTGTGGGAGGTTGAAAGTGATTGTGGCCACCGAGTGCTGAATTGCCTGCAGCCTTCTGGTGAGTCTTTTGTTGGTCCCGACATAGAGGGTGTTCACTTAGTCCAGCTTGCTTGTGACCAGGGCATGCGTGATGGTTTTTTTTGTGCTGATTGGGAGCCATTTGAAAATCTTCTTCAGCATCGTCAGGATGTAGAAGCTTGAGGTGGTGACAATATTGACTTGGACGGTCATGCTGAGTTGCTATTGATGATAATCCTGAGGTTCTTGGTGTGGGTTGTAGGGCTAGGTATTCGTCCTAGCTCTCCTGGCCACCAGGTGGAGTTCGATAGTTATGTGCTCGTCACAAAAATCACAATTTGGTCTCGACGATGTTTAGTTTTAGATAGTTGGTCTTCATCCAGTGGGCAATTTTGGTCAGTTTGGTTCAAGAAACTTTATTCGGTATTTATAACACAACCATAAAAATATTCAGGAGAAGATAAAAAACAAATCACATTGCACATAATTATTGTAGAAAACTAAGAAAGGTGAGATAAAACATCACCTGATGTACATCATGATATCACAATTAATCATGCCAAAGGCTTTTAAAAAATATTTAAAAAGGAGGAGGAGCCTAGCGCGCAACCAAGATGGCCGCGTAGGTGCGAGGCTCCCGAGGACCTCCGCGACCTCCTACATATATCCTGACAATATCCTGTCCTAGATGAGGGGACTGTGTTGGTGAGCCCGAGCTGAGGTGGCACTTGCTTTCCGCTTCCAAATTGGACCTCGGACTCCGGCGGTAGCACCGATTGAGATTTCCGGCCTTCTCCACGCCGGACCCCGGATTGGAGTTGTGGGGTGATCCGGAGGCAAAGTCAACAACAGCGGCGGGCTGGGCGCGGCGGCTCGCGTACCCCGCACTTTCACTTTCGCTTTTGCACCCTCCTTGCTGTTTCGGCGAGGTTGGGTCGCGGGGCACTGTGAGGTAGTGTGGCCCCGTTGGGGTGCCCTGCCGACCCGCCGGCTGTGACTTGCCCCGTGGCCCTGTGGTGACCCCCCCCCCCGGATCCCGTGAACCGGCTTGCCCGCCCTTTACGACGTGCCTGGCACGGCCGTGGGACTGGAACCATGTCCACAAAGCAAGATGGAGATCGGGCAAAGGTGAAATCGACCCGACGTGGCGCAGTCCCCCAGTCTAACAGCATGGACCGCTACACCCACCAGAAGGGATCTCCCGAGGTGCCGCGTAGGTCCCCTGAGGGCCCGACTGATGCTCCTGCTCTGCCCGCGGACCTGACCCTGCGAGACGTGATGGGCGCCATCGCTGAGATGAAGGCCTCGGTGGACCAGCGTTTTGATACACTGGCGCAGAAAATCGACTCGGTCCTTGTGGATGTTGGCCTGGTAAGGGCCGATTTATCCAAGACTAATGACCGGGTTGATTCGTTGGCCCACACCACATCGGGCCTCACGACGGATGTGGCAGCCCTCCAAAAGGAGGTGCGCCGGCTTGGCCAGGCGAGCGCGCTGATGGATCGTCGCCTGGAGGATTCTGAGGGTCGGGCCCGGAGGAACAATGTCCGTATTCTCGGGGTGCCTGAGGGACGGGAGGAGGCGGCGGCGGATCTATTCGTGGAGGACTTGATTCTCACCCACCTCCAGTCCCGGGGATTGAGTAAATTCTTCGCGGTGGAGCGGGCCCACAGGGTTCCCGGGGGAAGGCCCAAGGCCGGAGCCCCCCCGAGGCCTCTCATCGCCCGGATTTTCAACTTCCGAGACAGAGACGCTATCCTGCAATCCTCCAGACTACAGGGGCCGGTCAGACTCGACAATATGGATATAAATTTTTATCCTGACTTCACCCCAGCGGTCCAAAAGCAGAGACTAAGCTTTCTCGGAGTCAAACATCGTCTACGGGACCTCAATCTCAAGTACGCTATGCTTTTCCCGGCTAAGCTGCGGGTGGAGTTGGATGGCCGTACGCACTTCTTTGATCGTCCCGAAGCAGCCGGGGACTGGTTAGATACTTTGCCTGGGGATCGGGATCAGGGGGGTGGGGGGGAGCGGTGGGGGTGGGGGGGAGCGGTGGGGGGAGAGGGCCCGCCAGATCAGGACTGAGGGACTAATATTATGCCTCGCTCTGGACAAAATTGATGTCACTTTTGACTGTTCGCCTGTTCGAGTAAGTCTCCTCCTGTGGAGGTCGTGTGGGGTCTCTTGGGGGTTCTCCCTCCTCCTCTGGGGGTTTAGTTAGTTTCACCATCTATGGGGCGACAGGCACACTGCACTTTGGGGGGGCTGTTTGGGCTCATGCAGGGGTGCAGGGAGGGGGGAGTTCTGTTGGGGGGGGGAGTTGGGGTGGGGTGTTGTTGTTCGTTTTTACCACAAGGCCAACCCTTTTCTGTATTGTTTTTAAGGTGCTCTCCGGGGGACGATTGATGGCTCCTGTGTGTTATGGGGGGTAGGGAGTTGACTTTGTTGTCTTGGAACGTTAATGGACTGGGGGATAGGATCAAACGAGGTGTGGTCCTGCAGTATTTGAAACGAATCTCACCCGATGTAGTCTTCCTGCAGGAGACACACCTTATTGGAAACTCTTTTTGTGCCATGAATCGGCGTGGCTATCGTTTGGTGGCCCACTCGGGCTTCACGTCGGGCTCACGGGGTGTGGGCATTATGGTGAAGAACTCGCTCCCGTTGGAAATTGATGAGGTGCGCCATGATGATAGGGGGCGCTATGCTGTTTTAGTGGGGAGAATGGGAGGCAAAGTGGTGGTTTTTGTATCGGTATACGTCCCACCGGGGTTGCAGGCGACCACTTTTGCAGACCTGGGGCGCCTCCTCCTGGGCCTTCCGGGGGGACTCCTAGTGGTTGGGGGGGACTTCAATGCGGTGGTTTCTGGGACTCTGGATCGTCACCCCCCTAGGGACCTCCCCCGGGCCCAGGCGTGGCTACCTGGCCTCTTGGATACACTGGGATTGGTGGACTGCTGGCGCTTAAAACATCCCACGCAGCAGCAGTACACTTTCCACTCGGGGGCACATGGTAGCCTCTCACGGCTTGATCATGTCCTTGTCCCGGCGGCCTATGCTGGGAGTGTGGGGGAGGTGCGCCATCTGGCGCGGGGTATTTCAGATCACTCCCCGCTCCTGTTCCATTTTGATGTCCTTCCGAGGGGTGAGGGCAGGGTAGTTCCCATCAATGCCTGGTACCTGCGCGACCCCACCATTCGAGCTGCTGTGATTAAATCCCTGCAGCGATACTTTGATGAGAATGTGGGGTCCGTCCCTTCGGCTACCTCCTTGTGGGAAGCCTTCAAGACAGTCCTCAGAGGAGAGGCCCTGTCCCTCATTTCGCATGCCCGGAGGCGCGAGCGGGAGGAGGTTACCCGGGTGGAGGCCGAAATTGCTGAATTGGAGGGTGATTTAGAGGGCGGAGTGACGGATGCTGCACTGCATGTCCTACAACTTAAGCAGGCGGCCTACAGAGCCCTCGTTACGGAGGCGGCCAGGGGCCTCAGTAGGGAGCAGCAGGGGCGACTGTATGATGTGGGTGATAAGGCGGGCAAACTGATAGTGTGGTTGGATAAAAAGGAGAGAGTGAATCGTGTGGTCCCGCTGATTGAGAGGACGGATGGTGTGAGTGTCACCGAGCCAGAAGAAATTGTCTCCTGTTTCGCGGATTATTTCCGCGAGGTGTATTCTCCGGTCTCCCCTTGCTCGGAGGAGGACTCCCATTCCCTGCTTAGGGATATCGCGCTGCCTTCCCTCTCGGAGGAGGACAGGGCGTCGCTGGATGCCGCTCCTACATCCGACGAAATTGCCCTCGCCATACGTTCGGTTGCCTCTGGCAAGGCCATGGGCCCAAATGGCATCCCTATCGAGTTATATAAGTTGCGACCAGATGTATTGGCGCCCCACCTCCGCGCGATGTTCCTGGCGGCCCACTCGCTGGGCTCCCTCCCACCGGACCAGCGTCTGGCTACTATCGTGGTGATCCACAAGGAGGGGAGGCCTCGGGACCGGGTCACATCCTATCGGCCTATCTCGCTTTTGAATGCGGAGCCCAAAATTCTCGCCAAGGTGCTGGCCAATCGGCTGGTCGGCGTGGTGGGCGACCTGGTTCACCAAGACCAGTCCGGCTTTATCCCCCATCGCAATACAGCCCTTAATCTGCGGCGCTTGCACGGGGTGCTCGCACGTGTCCCATTCGTGCGGGAGCCGGCCATTTTGGCGTCCTTAGACGCCACTATGGCGTTTGACACGCTTGAGTGGCCATACATTTGGGCGATGCTGGCGAAGTTTGGATTCGGCCCGGGCTTCATCAGTTGGGTCAAATTGTTGTATTCGGGCCCATTGGCGCAGGTGGTGGTGAATGGAAGAGTTTCGGCCCCATTCGAGCTGAGCCGGGGCACGCGACAGGGCTGCCCCTTGTCGCCGCTCCTGTTTGCGCTGGCCTTGGAGCCCCTGGCGGAGTGGCTGCGGTGGCACCCCTCCATCCGTGGACTCCGTTGGACCCCCGAATATGAGGACCGTGTGTCCCTATACGCTGACGACATCCTTTTGTACCTAGCCTCCCCACGTAAGTCACTCATAGTCCTGGTTGATGTTTTACGTTCATTCGGCTGGAACTCAGGCCTTTTCATCAACTGGGCTAAATCATGCGTGTATGTGCTCTCTGGGGAGGCTCCTGTCCTTCCGCGGGGTTGTCCGATTCAGATTGCCTCTCAGGGGTTTCGATACCTGGGTGTCTACATTACTCTGGACCCAGAGGCTCGCTACGAGCGGAACTTGCTTCCCCCTCTCCAGCGCTTGAAGGAGGACGTCGTGCGCTGGCGGCGCCTGCCGCTTTCGCCGCTCGGCCGGGCGGCGTTGTTTAAGATGATGTCGTTGCCACGTTTCTTATACGCTCTCCAGAACACCATGGACCCAGTCCCGGCGCGCTACTTCCGTGAGGTGGAGAGTTTACAGCGCCGCCTGTTCTGGGACGGGAGGCCGCGCATTGCCCTGTCGAAGTTGACGCTCCCATGGTATGACGGGGGGATTGCCCTCCCGGACATTAAACGGTATTACTGGGCCTCCCAGCTAGCTGCAATTAACCATGGCCTCTATGGGCCCGCCTTGAACCCGGCATTTGAGATGGACAAGATGCTACTGCCCGGTGGCGACTACAATCGAGCGCTCTACTCTGGCGCGCCAGACGCTCGCTTGACGGGACCTACGCGTGTCATGGTCAGAGTATGGCATGCGGCTAATGCAGCTATGGGGTGGAAGGACCGTTTGACCCGGGCGTCACCGCTGTATGCGTCTGAGAAGTTGGGCTCTCTCTGGACCTCGAAGGGCTTCGCGAAATGGGACATGATAGGTATCAGTAAAGTGGGGGATCTCTGGTCGAGGGGAGGATTTAAAACATTCGAGATGCTGCAGACGGAGTTTCAGTTGCAGGGCAGTGAATACTTTCGATACCTGCAGATCCGTCATGCACTGGGCTCCGTCTTTCCAGACGTCGCCTCCATCCCGGAGTCTTCCCCCCCCTGGAGGATAGAGTGCTAGATGGCCAGGTCCCAGACAGTACGATCTCCCTTATTTATAAAAAACTGATTAATGATCGATCGGGCTTGCTGATTGGCCTTCGCGAGGCTTGGGTTGCCGACGGTCTGGAATTGGACAATGAGGACTGGATCTCCGCGGTGGCCTCTCCGAAGGAGGTGGCTATACCGGCTCGCCTTCGCTTCGTCCAGCTCAAGATACTCCACCGGGTCTACATGACGGGGCCAAGGCTTCAGCGCATGGGCTACACTGTGGATGGATTGTGTAAGCGTGGTTGTGGTGCCGTGGCGACCTTCCTGCATATTTTATGGGAATGCCCGAGGGTGGAGCGATTCTGGCGCGGTGTGCACGGGGTCCTGCGAGTGGTTACGCGTGTTGCGCTGCTGCCGGAAGCGAGGAGATGCCTGTTGAATGTGTGGGAACCAACTGACTACTCGGCTCCGCAAACGTGGTGGGTGACTCTGGGATATATGATTGCTAAGCGTGACATTGCGCAACTGTGGGGATCCCAGAACCCCCCGACGGTGTCGGCCTGGAAAGAGCACATGGACTGGTGCATGTTTCGAGAAAAGGTGGTGTATGTGGCGAGGGGTAAGCCTGTGACATGGGTGAAAGTGTGGGGCCCCTGGAACGCCTACCGTGGGAGTATTTGCGCGCCACCATTGCTGCCTGCTGCCTCACCAGCCCCGTCCCCTTAGCTGACCCCTTCCCCTAGCCCCGGGCACAGGGTTCCCCCAGTCCTCGCTCGGTTTCCCTTCCCCTCTTTGGACTCCTCTAATAGTTGGGGTTCCCCATTAGGGAGCACGTGCTGCTACTTTCGACTGTAGGGTAGCCTTGTGGGTGTTGTTTTCTTGTTGTTTGTATAAAATGAAACCGCACTGTGACGTATTATGGCGGTGGCCCATGATGTTGATGACTCCTGCTTATGCTACTTTGTAATGCCAAGGTGCTATGAACGTATGCCATATGTTTCTGCCATTCCTAGCGGCCGGCCGGAAGGTTGTGGGCCCATAATTGTATATTCTTGAGATTTTTAATAAACGGTTTCAAAAAAAAAAAAAAAAAATATTTAAAAAGATAAGATTTCCATCTAAATTCCACAAGATCGGGGGTGCCCGTCAAGACATTCCTGCTCCTCAGCCGCAGCGCAACTGCTCCCGTAGGTGGCAGGGCCAGAGGTGCGCTCGCTCAGACTCACTGTTTGGCCCCTCTCGTCAGCCAACGCCCATGGCACTCTCCGGAGCTCCCCTTGTCATGCGGCGGTCTGGTTCTTCGGGCCATTCAGATCCTGGGAGGGCCTCACCTCACCCATCACTGTTGGACCTGCCGGACACAGACCTCTCCCGCAGCCCGACACCTCTTACAGGTCCCGCTTGAATCCACCTTTATCTTCTGGCTGCAATTGGCTCCGCACCCGGGTGCTTCACTTTGAACTACTACTAACTCTATATTCCAATGGACACAGTCATGCACATCCTACTATGAGGAGGGGTCCTCCACGATTCCCCATTCCCAGGCGTTCTAGTTTGATTCTCTCTTAGTTCTCCACTGTTAGGGTGACAGATGCTTCTGTTCCTGAAGTATAGGGAGGGGGGAGGGAGTTGGGTTAGGGGGGACTGCTGTCCCGGTTTGTTTTGTCTGTTTACTTCGTTTATTGCACCAGCATTCCTTCCCAGCTGCAAAGCAAGCACGCAACGCCCAGCATTATGGACTTTCACCCACTTCCTTGCGCACACGCATCACTTCGACAACGCTTGCCACCCATGACTGGTGCCCGGCCCCTCGCTCACTTTCTCCATGGCTGATGACTACACCGGGACGGCGCCGCTACACATAATGTCCAGGAATGTTAATGGCCTGCTGGATAATGTCAAGCGCACAGCGGTTCTGCGATATGCCCAGCGTCACACTATAGACATACTCCTGCTCCAGGAGACCCACTTGGTAGGCAATCATTCTCCCTTCCTGGCCAGATATGGTTATGGTGGAGTCTGGCACTCCGGCTTTAACCGGGGATCGAGAGGGGTGGCTATCCTGGTGCATCGCACCCTTCTATTTGTGATGCACAGAGCAACCCATGACCCTCAAGGTTGCTTTGTCGTCCTGGAAGGGAACCTTGGGGACCGGCCTCTAAACTTGCTTGCTGTCTACATCCCCCCCTCCCTGGTGACCTCTACACATAAGCGACTCGCCACACTGGCTGTGGCCCTGCCCCTGGGGATGACCATCATTGGGGGGGGGGGGGATTTCAACGCAGTCATGGACCCTGGCCTTGATACTGCTACGTCCCCTTCTGCCTCCAGGATTGCCCAGTCTGGTATCCTGTCAACCTGGGCTGCCACTCTGGGTCTCAGGGATGCTTGGAGGCTCTGGCACCCGACAACTCGACTCTACACCCACACATCGGCCTCTCACCACACACAAGCATGACTAGATTACGTCTGCCCTGGACTGTCAAGCAATTCGAGCTATCACCATCCTGCCCAGGGGCCTATTGAACCACTCCCCAGTGGCGATGCAAGTGGGCAACCTTCCTGAAACGCCTGGTTCCTCCAAGACAAAGAATTCAGAGATCACGTGGGAGCCGAGCTTTGCCATTACTTCACCACTAATCAGGGATCGGTGTCCTCGTCTGGCACCCAATGGGAGGCCGGTAAGGCCACCATTCGGGGCTTTGCCAAAGGCCAACTCAAGCTCAAACGTTCGGCGCAAGACTTGCGTATTACGCTCCTGGCGGCCCAGGTGGTCCTGCTTGAGGCTCAACCTTCGGAAGAGAGAACCGAAGCCCAGGATAGAAGACTAGCGTTTCTGAGGGACGAGATTCAGCAGACCTCCCTTGAAGCTGCCAAGCTGCTGTGGCGGTCCTCGGTAGCGCGAGTGTACGGGTGGGGAGATAAAAATAGGAAGCTCCTCCATCGCCTGGCCACCTACCCCATGGCCAACCGTATCATCCGTGAGGTGATCGACTCGGATGGAGCGATCCAACGTGCCCCTGCTGCGGTCGCCCAGTGCTTTGCCACCTACTACGCTACTCTCTACTCTGCGCAGACTCCCAGTCTCTCGCTCCCAGAACTCCTCCAGCATGAACAGCTCCCCCTTCCGCGGCTTGGTGAGTCTGAGCCGGAGACACTGGACCTTCCTGTCACCCTAGAGGAGGTCAATGACACCATATCACGCATGGCCGCGGGTAAGACACCGGGCCAGATGGACTGCGTTCCTATCGGGATACTCTGGTTCCCCATCTCCTAGAGATGCATCAAGAAGCGACAGACCGTCGTTCATTCCGTCCAAAGACGGAATGAACGCAGATTTCCAAGAGCCATGCCAGAAATGAATGTCCTCTGTATATAAGGAAGTGATGATTTTCTAACTATATGTTTTGATACAAATTGAATTATTGTAATTAACTTCATTTCAAAGATGTTTATCATTGACATTGTGTGAAAATGTATTTGGGCTAATATAAGAATTGATTCTGAAATCTTTATTAGCAATACACACTGTTAATTTCAATATAGAGGATTAGACGTTTTTCTTTTTCTCCTCTATTTTAATGTGTACAATTAGTATAATTTATCTGTAAAAATAATGAACAATAATTTTTATACCATTGAATAGAGGTTGCATTACCTGTTCTTGACATAGATCATTTAGGTCCACGAGTAATTATAACTTTCCTAAATTGTGATATTTACATATGGGAATGGCGAAGTTCTTCCCTTGTCTGTCAGTTTCTGTATACAGATGTAATGTGCTCTCGTCTTTGCCTTGTAATGATAATTTTACTAATTGCTGGTGTTATTTTTTGCTGGTCTCTCACCGAATCAATAAAATCGGTTATCAAAAAAAAAAAAATCCACAAGATCATCACTGTGTAGATGCAACAATACGTTTATGTATAGAAATCGCATTTGTAATAAAAAGTGCAACATTAAGACAGATCTTAATATCATTTAACTCAAGCATATATTTTAGAGCCGCAATATGCGATCTGATACATTGTGCAAGCAGAAGTGGTTTTACGTAATAGCGTCTAAAACTTGAATAAAATTCACAAAACAATATAAAGTGAATAGTGCTTTGCTTGCTCTGGTCTTCACATGGGCAAGGGGGCATATCTGAGGCACAAGTTTTCATGATGGGGAAGGCAACTAAATGATGAGCGATTCCCAGTCTAAATCTGACTAATACAAAATGAAGCATTAAGTTAGAAGTATAAATTAAGTAATCTTGGCAGTCCTCCTTTACCGTAAGTGTTAGATAAAACATGACAATTGATTTCCTTCTCAGAGTCCATCCGGGCTTCCCTTTTATAAATCAGAAAAGTTTTTCGGATAGCCAGTTTGGTAAGTGATATTACCGATAAGGGGTTAGTCCGGAGGGGAATCTTAAAAAATGTATTGTTAATATAGCTTAGCGAGGGAATAGTCAGTGCATTATCCATAGACAATCATTCTAAAATAATTGACTTGGTAAAACTGGTCTTGTCTTTGGACCAAATGGAACGCCAAAGCAACAGGGTATGGAGTGTGACTATATCTGTAAGATGTTGTAGCCCTGCCTCTCTATGAATAAAATCAGAATGGGCTGACGTAGGCAAACAGCGTAAGTGTTTGAGGAAACTAATTTCCTCAATCTGTAGCGCCTTACTATTGTAGTAGCTCACACACCGGCCCCATATGTGGCGGTAGATAAAACCCTGGCCCTATAGATTGCTAGCATCTCCTTAATCGGCCGGGAGCCCAACTTGGCTGAAAATCTAAAAATTCCATGAGTACATCTGTTCATCTTGCCCCTACCATTTGTTACTTCTCCAGACCATGAGCCATTGCCTGAAAAGGTGATACCCCGATAGCGAACGGTATCAACAGTAACCACGGGGGTATTGTCCATAAAAAATGTTCTACATTTCTTGTGCCTTGCCCCACAAATCATTGTATAGGTTTTGTTTTTAGTAACAATCAATTTTCTGGCAGCAATAAAATCCCCAAAAGTGTTCATTAAACGCTTTAACCCCACCGGAGTCCTAGCCAATAAGACAGCATCATTTGCATACAAAAGCACTGGTGTAGGATGCCCAGCAACTAAATGGGCGTCTGCTTGCACTGTTTGTAAGGTCTTTTCCACCCCATTAAGGAACAGGGAGAATAATAAAGGGGCAAGTACACAACCTTGCCAAATACCACGTTCAACTGCAAAGTTGTTTGTAAATTAACCTCGTGGACCATTGCATATTTTAAACACTAATATCTCATATAACCTTGCCAGAAAGCAAATGATAGGCCTGGGTGCCCCCATAGCGAGCAAAGTTGACTAGAGACTGGTGTGGTCAACTAGACCAAAAGCGCTGCTCAGATCTGCAAAGCAGAGGTACAGTCTACCACCTTTCGCACATGTATATTTACCTATTAATAGGTCCAGATTCACGCAATTCTCTAGCTTCCCCACGCCTTTCCTGAAACCAAACTGTACAGGCAGAAGTATTGAGCATTCGCAAGCCCATTCTTCTAATCTCTTAAGTGGGGCTTTGCTCATTACTTTCACCGATGAGTTTAAAAGTGATGTTTGGTGATAATTCTTTGGTTCTGATTTATTACCCGTGGGTCTATAGTAGACATCCCCCATGAAGGTGGAATCACTGTCGTCGCAGCCATATTAAAAACTCTGGTTAAAATTGGGCCCCACAAATCAACGACAATCTTAAAAACATCTACTGAGACCCCTTCTGGACCTGGGGCTTTGCCCCCTTTAGTTTCTTTCAGGGCCCATAGGACTTCCTCTATCGTAATATCCAGAGGTAAGGGGGACCAAGTCAACTGTTCCTTCCTTATAATATTCTCCATTTGTGCAATCAGGGGGCTAAAAATTTCCATAAAATGGAGATTTCACTAATTAAACTTGATCTGGGCAATGGCCTTTTTGTCTATAAGGAAGAAAATGAGTAGTCTCATAGGCATAGGATAGGATGTTGATATTGTGAGAGTGGATGATGCTGGCTAGAGGGATCGTGTATGTGTTGAAGAGGGTCGGGCTCAGGGAGGATTCTTGTGGAACTATGCAGATGAGGTTGTGGGTATCCAAGGTATACTGTGTCAGGCTGTCTGACTGGGTCCTTCCAGTCAGGAAGGCGTAGATACAATGGAGGGCGTGTCCTTGGATTCCAATGTGGTGTAGGCGTTGGTTGGGGTGGGAGACTAATTCAAATTGTTGTGTAGTTCCTACTAATCTGTAGGATTTGTACATTTGTTGGGCAACATAAACTAAGGGCTTGGTGTCCGGACTGATTCTGGTCACCCCTGAAGGATATGTTGGCCTCCAGACCAGATAGTTCACTGTGCCACTGTAAGCCCCCCTAACCTTACCAGGGAGTAAATGGTTTCTGGCAACCCCTGACCTCGTTCAGGAATGGCAGCAGGGAGATTGGTCTGTGTATTTGGCAAACATTGTAGGGTCCGCTTAGGGTTTCTTCAGCAAAGGGAGGATAGTTGCTTGTTGCTGTGTATCTGGGAAGGTCACAGAAGAGTCGAAAGCTTTCAGAATGAGTGAGAGCAGTGCTGATGGGTTGCAGTCCTCTGGAGTGGGTGTGGTGGGGGTATGGTTCCGATGGCGCCCCTGAATGTATGGGCTTCATGGTGGCATCAATTTCTTCTGGGGTGATGACAGGCCATGTGGTTAGCATTGGTTCTTTGGGTAAGATCAGGAGGTTTTTGGCGAGGTCTGATGGGTCTGGTTGCTGGATAAAATTGCTGTAAACGCCAGTGATTTTGGTGCAGAGATCCTGCAAGGGAGTGATCAAGTTGGAGGCGGGCAATGGTGAGGTGAAATCTTTCAAATGGCATGGGTTTCTTTGCTTCTGTTGGCGCTGGCACTAACATGGTCCACCAGAGCGGTGCGTTTGGTGGTCCTGACTGAATGATTTTCTCTGCATTGTCCAAGCTCATTCTCCATTTGCGCTTGAGTTGTTGGCAGGGGCCTTTCTCAGTCTGAGATCCTCTATGTACGAACTGGCCTGGGGTCTGGATCTTGTATTGGTTTTTTTTAGGGGGGCCGGGGTGCCGGCACAGGAGGGATCCAATTGTTTACATTTTTGGTGGCTCTGAGGAGGCTGTTGCCGTATTTTGGACAGTGGGTGTTGAGAGCAGTGTTCCAATCTTTGTCAGTAATGCTGAGTTTTGGTAGGCCGGTCTGGCAGAGATGTGTGTGTACTGGACCAGGATGGGGATGCTGAACTTGACACAGACGTGGTCTGTCCAGGGAAATAGTGTGGGCTTGACGACTCGGATGTTGCAGGCTTCGCTGCAAATAGAGTCCAAGCGGTGTCCAGTGATGTGGGTAGGTCCCTTTAGTCATTGGGTGAAGCCCAGGCTTCCAGGGTCTTCAATGAAGGTTGTTGAGTTGGGGGTCGTCCTGGCCTTTCAGGTGGAAACTCTGGTCTCCGAGTAAGATGTAATTTCTAGCATCGAGGGCAAGTGTTGGGACAAAGTCAGTGATGGTGTTGGTGAAGTTGGTATGTGGTGCCGGTGGTATGTAGATGAAAGTGCCGCAAAGGGTGAAGTTGGCTGTGATGTGGAGCTTGAATGCCAGGTGTTCCATGTTCCAGGATGACATGTCTGTGGATCTGGTGCAGCTGATGGTGTTCTTGTGGATGATGGCAATTCAGCCTCTGAGCTTATGAAGTCTGTATTGCCTCATAATCATGTAGCCAGGGGGATTGGCTGTGGTGATGCAGGGTTCAATCAGGTACCAGATCTCTGTGCTGTGTTTGGTGAGAGAGCAGGTGTTGAGGAGCATGCATGTAAGTGTGGAGTGTCGTGTGCGTGGTTGCAGGACTGTATGAGTGTCAGAGTGGAGTGTTGGGTGCTATCAGTGCGGTGAGTGTTGGGTGTATGTAAGTGCCTGAAAACTTGCAGGAAACGCAGGAGAATGCTCCCTAGGTATTTTGTGGTGTGGTGAGGCAGCAGTGTGTGGGGTAGCGGCTTGAGTTTTGGTCGCAGAGGGCTGCAGCATGGTAGCTGCAAAAGAGGTGAGGAACAGGGTTACTGGGCTTCGTGTCCACACTGTGGCAGTCATTAAGTAGGTCCTTGGAGAGGAGATGAGTGATGCCACTTCCTGTGCAGATGGGTGATGGAAAATCCAGTGATGGCACTTCCTGTGCAGATGAATGATGGGAAATCGGTGAGGTCACATCCTGTGCAGATGTATGATGGAAATAACTCTTATTTCTTCGCTTCTTGTTTTAAATTATGCAAAAAAGGAAGCAGGGAACTCTAGGTAGTTCCCATGTTTTGGTGGAGGGCAGCTCATATACAGAAGACTCTAAAACACTCACTGACACAATGGTAGCCCTAAAGCCATGTCTACACTGCCACTGTGCAATTGGTGTTGCCGTCCACTACTGGTATTTAACTAACAACCCCTGAGTATACTTTGTAGGCAAATTAACCATGTCAATAAGAAGTAAACCAATTCAACCATGTTAAATGCGGAGCACCTGCACTTCACTACTGGTTAGCAGGGGTAAAGTGCAAAAAGTCTTACACCATGCAAAAGATAGTTATTTCCCACAACATGGTGCAGGAAGGCACTCTATTTTACCAAGGGCAAAGACACAGCAAACTGTGAGGCCCCTTATGGAGCTGTCTCGCACTCCACAAATGCTAATGCTCCTTGAAATTTACTAAAAGAGGTGGCTAATGATAAAGATGATTAGGTCATTTGCAAGACTAGGTGAAGCTTTTTATTCGCCTTTAGCTATGTACTTGCTCTTACTCGCAAAGTCATAGGAATGTACCAGGTTAAGAATTAGGATTGCAAAAAGACTCCCTGTTATCAGCAGCACACTTCTTTTTGGCCATGAATTTTCATGCAGGAAATTAGTGCATTCTGAAATTAGTAATTCTTGTTACGTTCAATTGAATAAATTACCCCAAAACACCTGAAAACAATGATTCGTAAAAGCAAGGGCCAAATATGAAAAATATGTTTCCCAGTGACATACTGCCATCCGATATTTAAGGTGATCTTTTTAAAATAAAAACAATTGTATAAGGCCCCTTACGCAAGTCACCAAAACAGTATAACTGAGAGTCATCATTCCAATCTCCTGAAGGAAGGAAGAAAAAATTAAATAGCTTTAAAAAATAGAATCTGTGTCCCTAACCAAATGTCAGTCAGTGTTTTTGGTGGATGCCTTTATAGTTAACGTTTGGCAACTAAATATTAACTATTACTAGATGACTTTTGTGACTGGTAATGAGATTGTAATTCATATCTTATTTCTTTAAAACAATGTGACTGGGGAAGTGGATCAAGAAGATTTCCCAATATGTAAGTCTCAAAGGGCAGCCTCTACTCATTGCCTTTATAGAAATGTTGATGCAGTAGATGTTCCTAACTCATGGCTCATTGATTATCCTCTCATTAAATTCTGTATGTGTTTTTTAAACAAATAATATAGCACTGATTTCATGCAGCCTCTACCCAAACTACAGTCAACAAGAATAGACACATAGGTGTGCTCTGTTTGAATCTCTGCACCTCTTATATTTTCATATGTAAATAAGATGCATACTTTATTTCAATAAACAACTTTCTGTGCATCAACAATGAAATGATTCTTTCCATCTCTATGCCTTTGTTGTGGTAGTTGTAGTATTATTGTAAAGAATGCATTGGGGACACTTTTAGAAACATTTGAAATGTTCTTAGAAAAATCATCATGAGAAGTTGAGAATGGGGGAGAGAGGGAGTATGATTATTTCACTGCACTCCAAAGATCAGAAAGGCTTAACTAATTTAATGGAAGGAAAGTCCTCTGCATGGTTGGACATTCAATACCATCCTATACTGTCAGTTACTCGGAAATGAACACTCATGCATGTCCTCTGCAAGTGCTTCATCCATTTGCTTTTGTGTTTGGGGGGGTTCTGATGATTGGGGGCACCCAAATTATAACCTCTTTGAGTGAGTTTGGCTAGTGGCTCATCAACCCAGGCTATACAGTGACAGGTCTTAGTATTGGCAGATTAATATTGCATGGACACAAAACTTTTAACCTGTGTCGCTGCAGGGATATTGGCTATTCGATGCCCCCATTCTGTGTTCGCTTGCTGTCGCCACATGTGTAAACTGTGTGGGGGGGGTGGTATTATTGTTACTGGGTAAATTGTTGGGTAGATTTGAGCCGGGATGTATGCTGCATAAATTGCCCTTCATACAGTAGTCTGTCTTAGTCAATGGTGTACATGTTAAGCTGTGCACACTGCTTCCTAAGCCCATCTCCAAGAAACCAGTTTTAGTTTGTTGGATGAGGAGAAATCCTGCCAATATGTTCTCTTTTTGTCCTTAGGTTTACTCCTTCTCTAGTAAAACTCCCATAATCCCCACTCCTATATTGCTATTGGTCTCCGAGGCAATTGGCACAAATGGAGAGGGCTCTCTAGCCTGGAATAAACAAAACAACTTTAACCAATTCATTCTGGTCTGACCAGTGATTCTTGGCTTCAGAATCCAAGAAAGGTTGGACAACAAAAGGAAGAAGCATTTCACCAGGATATTACCACTTTGTATTGCAAGACTTGTATTGCGTTTTGGGCCTCTGATAACTCCCAAGGTTTGCCTTTATCAGTGGGGTGGTAGAGAAATGTTAAAATAGACTATGTGAAAGGGTAATTGGGATTTAATGGTCCTATGACCCTCATACTTTACCCTGCAGAATCCTTGCTTTTTTTTTGTTGCAGCGTAGATTCCTTTCAGAATTTGGGCCCAAACTGAGCTGCCCTTCAATTAAACTTACCCAGACATTTCTCACAAATAAACACCTGTGGTGTGCAGGGTGGTGTGACTTCTGTTTTTCTAACAAGGTGTTTTACACAAAAGCCCTTACAAACCTTGAACTGTGCCTAAAAACACACAGTTATCTCACATTTCTGTGAGGGAAAGTTCTGGAATCTGTGGAGATCCACAACAAATTTCATGTGACCCAGCGTTCCCCGCCATCTCCCGGTAAAAATGTTAACTCACTTGTGTGGGTGGGCCTAACGCGCGCGCCACAGGAGAGGGACCAAAATGCATCACGAACAGGGCCATTTTTTCCACTTAAAATCTACCCTTCCTTGCAATTTAGGTAGCTGTGGATTTAGGGCCCTAGTTAAGCCAGCACCTACAGAAACCTCCAAAACCTTCACCTTTCTGTAAACTAGACTCCGAGGGAGTCCAGTGTGACTCTTACCAGGTTCTTTTTTACCCAGAAGCCCTTGCAAACATGAAACGTGTCCCAATAAAAACGCTGCCCACTTGTTTTGCTGGGTCTAGTGCCCTCAACAGGATCAGATCAAACCAAGGTCACTGGAAGCCCCTTGCAATTATGACCTTCAATTGTGTGGGCTTGACCCACAACCTCATTTGTGCACGCTATCTCCTGTTGATGTTGCCCATCAATCACCTGATCCCTCAACCTTCTGGATGCCTCTCAATCAGGCCAATCACAGTACTGAAACGTATTGCAGCAATAGATAACATCATGGGCTTATTACTTATAGCGGAACCACCACACTTCTGCTCCTCCTGGATGACATCCGATGTGGTGTCCCATGCCATTCTCCTCAAGAGCTCCATGATGTTGGCATCTGAATCTTGGCCCCCCGTTAGTTCCATTTCCTTTCCCACTTCGATCCATTGATTTTACTCCCCTCTTTTCATTTGGACCCATCAATAACATGTGTAGTGTCTCACAGGGTTTTTCTCTCATCCCCACCCTCTTCAATAGTTACATAATGCCCATTGCAGTCATAATCATATCCTTTGGATTCACCTTATTAACATATGCAGATGAGACACAGCTGATTCTCTCGCTTTCAGAGGACGCTACAAGTACCTTGGCCAACTATTTCTGTGCATGTCAATGATAGCTAAGTGGATGAGAAACAACTGCACGAGATTCAGTGGCAATAAAACAGAACTAGTTTGATTCTGTAAGGACACATCATTTGGTCCAATGCCTAGTTGCCAACAAAACTAGGGCATCTCCCCCCTCAGATGACATAACCATCAGAAATCCTGCATCATCCTGGACAACCAGCTTGCAGTGACTGTCCAGGTGAAAGAAGTGTCAGCCTGCTGCTTTGGCACTTTTAAGATGCTCAGAAAAATATTCAAGTGGCTGCTTCTAGATTCCTGAAAAACTGTCACCCAAACCCTCAATAGCAGTCTGGACTACGGAAAGGCCCTATATGTAGGCATCCTAGCCTACCTCCTCAGGAGGCCAAGAACACGACTGTCAGGCTACTGTTGAATCTTCCCCACTGTGCAGCAGTCACTTACCACCTGAGAACCCTTCATTTACTACCCATTCACAAGCATGTCCCTTGTTCTTCCCTGTCTTTCTTAAAGAGCTCTTCACAACCTTGTCCCTACCAACCTCAGCACTTAAATCCACATTTACGCTCCGCTCAGACATTTTTGCTCAGTCTATCTCTTGCTAGGACACATGCCATTGATAAGGCCGGGTTCCACTAACAGAATTTAACTAGGAACCCTAGGTCAATGGATCTTTTGTTATCTGCTGAGAAGTATAAAGGGGAGAAATATCTAATTTCAAGCAATTCTACACTTGCTAATGACTCAAAGAACCACCTACTCCGAACTCCAAGTTAGTGGGTTTATTACAAAGCCAGAATCAACTGAATGTACAAGCACCTCAAGACGAGGTTGTAAAAATACATGGGAACTAATACAAAGCCATATCTACGGGTGAGTTTAATCCGGTGAATCATGAAAAGAATGAAAAGTTCCAAAAACAGAACACAGGCAATGACTGCCCCAACATCTAATTCAGACTTTATCTGTGTCAGTAAAGTAAAAAGCATTAGACTATACCTACTCTATTTCTAAAGTGACATCCCTATTTAGCATTTCCCAGGCAAGATCAATTAAAGGTGTCAGCTCGTGAAGACTTCCTAAGAAGTACACTCACGGTGCATGGGTCAAGTAGCCAAAGCTACAGAGCTCGTTCTAAGAGACTCTTCTCTCCTTTCCGATCTCCTTTCCCCTGCTCCTAGCTCATCCCCGGGACACTGTCCCTAATACAAAAATGCACAGACGTAAAACACGCCCACAGATCACCTCATTTACTGGACCCTTCCCATAGGTAAATTTCCACTATTCCCTTTCTCCATCCAAGTTCGGCTCGACGACCTTGATTCCCAGGCCTCCTCAGTGAGAAAGAACTGCTCCCAATTATCGACATTCCTTTTACAATGTATCGCCTCTCCTCCATGCCTAACTCCTAAAACAAAAGGTCTTAGTCTAACTAACAAAGACAGCTTCTTCCACCTGCAACAGAAACGTGAGAACAGAAAAACCTTGCATGCCCATGAAATTCGCTGACTACCTCCAAATGCAAGAGCTTACCAGGGAAATTACATTTTCAGGCCTACACAAATCATCCAACATAAGAATAAACGAATAGGCCTTCAGTTACACAGAAGTGAAAATTTTCATTTAGGCCTTTAAACATCAAATTATACACACGGTTAACGGTGTTTTGCTTTGCAAGCAACTACAATTGTTACACATTAAACACAATCAATCATCTCTATGTACAGACTTTAATATGGTGCACGTTTAAATCAAGTGCATTACATTACGTATGAGCTTTTTGGTTAGGGAATTGCAATATACTAAAGGTTACATTTTCCAAACATAAATGCCATTTCATTTCTCTTGCATGGCACGAAACAATTTCTATCATTTCACTTTACACAGTATTATTACAATATGTTTCCTAATGACCAAAGATTAATACAACACAAGAATATATGCGGGTGCGGACTATCCATGATTATGATGCACCCCTACAATTTTAGAGCACCATCGCGCTCCATCAGTTCCATAATGGGTGAGTTACACGGGCTTCCCATTATCTCCTTCAAAATTCCCTGTTCGATCATAGACTCAATTACAGGCTTGATTCCTGCTACTGTTTCCGGTGACAGATTGTACTGGGGGGTTCTCTGGAACTCAGTATTTGGTTTATCTTTGATCTTAACTGACTCAAGCCCTTTGATGAATCGTATCTCTTCTCCTGTGAAATCCCATATTTCTAGAGAGACAGTGTCTCTCAGGTCGAGTGAGAGTTCCTCCACTGTCAACATAGGGTACATCTCGGTACACAGGTTCTGATTTGCCAATTTGAATGCCGCATCGTCCTCATTAGTCTGCAAGTCCACTTCCTTGGGTGTACAGTAGATGGTACAGTTCAATTTACACAAGAGATCACGACCCAACAAACAGACTGGACTTGAGTCACATACCACAAACTGGTGTTGTTGTGAAAGGTTCCTGTTCTCACAGTTATTGGCTCTGTCAATGGGTAAGTCATTTTCTTATTTGCGACTCCGACAACTTGGATTGATTGTCCCGAGAGGAGTAGGTTGGGAACTACTGCAAATCTCACAGTAGAGCGGGTAGCACCAGTATCAACCAAAAAGGTGGTGGGGTGACCGTCAACAACCGCATCTACATACGGTCCCCTCTGATCTACCTCCAAGACTACTCCAAGAGTACAGTCTTCCTTCCCCCTCAGGCAACGTCATTGCAACGGGTCTGGATCGAACTCATCCAAAGTCTCAATAAAGGGCATCTGCTGATATGTTCGATTTCCCTGTGGAATTCTCGGCGGCTGGGGAACTTGCACCTGCTGACTGGGACCTGGGTCTTGTCACCATATTGACGACCTCAGGTACCTGCACCTCTACCTCCTCCTGAACCTGATTTGCTGGATTTGATCTACACTTGCGCTTCCAATGCCCGATCTTGTGACAATAATGACATGCAGTAGTTTTCTTGTCTTAGGGTCTATGGGTTTCCCTCACCCCTTACCCGATGCATTCTGGGTCCCTCCTTGATTGTTTCCCTGTCTTCTTCCGAATGTTCCTCCACTTGACTGTGCTTGATCTACCTGGTCCGCATTCTTCATTTGCACCAGCATTAACTTATCCTTGAGCTTCCAATGCTTTGAGTCCACTTCGTCACTACAGTATCTGGCATACCGCAGAATCTTGTCCATGGATTTATTCTGCCAGCAGATCAAATGCTGCTGGATCATGAAGCGAACTTCTGGTCTTAATCCTGGGACAAATTTAGAGACAAACTGTCCCATATCTTTTGGATCGAGGGTATTTAACCCGCTGTACTGCTTGAGGGCTTGCAGGAGCCTCTCGTAATAGGCATGTACAGTTTCCTTCGGCTCCTGAACAGTTCTGTCTATCTTAACCCAATTAATATCTTGTGGTGACATTTTGGATTGTAACCATGTAATCACCTGCTCATACTTTTTCATGACCACAGGTGAAGGACCATGATTAACAGAATCTCGTTCTGGTTCTGATGTCGGCCATTCTACTGCAATTTTACATGCTGACCACAAATCACTCGGTACTATAATGTGAAACAAGTATTCAAATCAATCTACAATACTTTCGAAATTTTGACAAATCTATCAACTTGCTTATACCACTCAACATGTTTTTTCCTCAGCCGAGGAAAATCATTGGTAAACGCCGCCAAATCACCTCTATTCCAAGGCACATGCACATACCCTCCGCTCAGTACCTCTCGCAAAGGGTGAGCCTCTACCCCTACTGCCCCCCTCCTGGAGGCGGTGTTTCTCCTATACCCTTCGTGACACTCTTCTTCTTGGGCCATCTTTCTTCCCATTTATCAAGCATGCTCCATGCACGTATCCCTACAATCAGTTTTCGAATATGTGTTTTCAATCCTCTGATCCTTTTCTCCTCCAATTTCTGATCACTGTTATTTAACCTGTGGTTTCCCTGTAGCATTTTTGTTTTAGACAAATCTACATCATACCTCTGTGCCAATTCTGTCAGCTTCTCATGCGCTTTCCTTGTCTTACGAGTAACATCCTTCACCAAATACAGTAATTCATCTGGTTCATTGAGTTCCACCCTCTCTAAAGTCAAGTTTCCACTGATTATCTCATCTACTTCTGCCTTTAACCTCATCACGTCCAGTACTTTGGCCCTTATTGCAGCTTTAATCATTCCTCGACTTGAAGCACTACTCAACTCTCCACTCTCACTTCTTTGATCTCCATGTTGATTCCCTTCCATTATGTTCCGTGAGACAGATTGACTCCCCGAAACTCCCTGAGTAATGTCTCCTCCCGTCATCCTTCCACTAGGACCTCTCACTGGGGGTTCCCACATCCTCAAATCGGAACACGAATCAGCCAAAGACCCTGATCTCGCTGCTCTTGGTTCTACATGACCTCTAGAAGAATCTGCAGTGGCTGGCAAAGGCGTACTCGATTCTATGGGTCTCGAAAGTTGACCTGTTCCACTCACTGTACCATTTCCTCCAAAACCAGTGCTTTTCCCTATTGCTGATTGTACTAGACTTCGACTTTCTGCCTGATCTGGGTCATACACTGACACTATGGGACCAATAGTGACCGGCACTGTAAGAGCTTCCGGTAACCTTGTGACAATATTAACTCCACTTGCTTCTGTACTCTTCAGTGGTTGTGTCCCTATACCCTCTGTTCCTGCTGAAATACTTCCCACTACACTTGCACAAGGGTTTGTCTGCGGCTCTCCAGTTTCCTCTGTAAGTGCTCTCCTTCCCTCACCTGACCTTGGATTGTATGGAGGTGGACGCTCTGCTAGTAACCTCTCCAATAAGCTGTCATCTGTATCACTATCGTCTACCTCTTCTTTCCTCTTCTGAGCATCTCCCACCTTTACTAATAAAGGAAACAGTCTATCTCCCTCGATGGTGTCTACCTTCCATCTTTTTGCCAATGCGTACTATTGTGCATCTTAAAATGCCCTGATTGACTTCTTCACCCTTTCCCGACTTCGATCTCTTTTTCTCGCATGCGCTGCTCTCATCCATGCGTCTAATGCTTTAAATTGTGTTGGTCTGGGTGGAGGTCTCAATGCAGTCATCACTGCTCTCAATTGGTACAGCACATCAAATCTGAATGAACCATAACGTGGGAAATTCAAATCTCCATCCTTTTCAGTAATCTTCTGCCAATTTTGAAGCCAAATTATAGTATGGAGTCCTACATTCGTAGCCATGTAATGGGCTGGGGTATCCTCGGGTGGTGTTTCTTCCCCTACTCGAGTTACTACTCCTCCATCTCCCCAACAAAGATCCTGCAACACCTTAAAACATTTCATGATGAAATCATCTCTTTTACCCACCAAATGTTTTCGTTCTACTTCCTGATGGAAATCAACCAATACCAGCACGGCTTTACACTAACCGACCTATCGCAGCTTGGCCCTCTTCGACGTCCCTCACTCAGTAGTTCCCCTCCTTTACAATCTGTACAAAATCCACACTCACGCACTTCACTCATAGAATCAAGTAACTGTCCACCAAACGACCGAACATTCACATAACCGACTGTCTGTCCACCATTCGACCCGACAGTCACAAGTAATTGTCTACCTCAATCTGGCAACTGTCTGTCCGCAAAACGACCGGACCACTGCCTTTGACCATCTGCCCACGAACGGCCGGACAGTTGTATAACTAATCGATAGGATCCAATCACTCGATCTTCCACGCACAGTAACCCACGACTCGCGCTGGTCACTCAAACACTCGCACTCTCGTTCCCTATCACGAGTGGGTCTGTCGATGATGTCTCACGACTCCCACAATCAATGGTCAGACAATTACAACTCTGGGTGTCGTCTACACCACAATCTATGTATCCCGGTATCTTATGCTGCTCCTCGAGCCTGACATCAAACAAAACAAATCATATCATATGGACCGCGCGCGTTCAGTCCGAAACCACAACCACTCGACTTTCATCCCGACTGCACAAGACGTCACAATCAAATCATCACGGCAATCTAACAAACACATTCCTATTCATACTCACTCCACCACGAACTGCTGTTCCCGCCGCACCGTCACTCTCCGTCGGTCTCCACCAAGCGCCGTCGTCCTCCGATCTCAATCCTCTGGACAACCATCTCTTGGGCTCTATGGGGCTCTGTAATTAACCTTTCCCCAGCTTCTCCGCTTACTGCAGAGGTAACCGTCCTCTCGCTACCAACTAATAAGGCTGGGTTCCGCTACCAGAATTTAAGTAGGAACCCTAGGTCAATGGATCTTTTGTTACCTGCTGAGAAGTATAAAGGGGAGAAATATCTAATTTCAAGCAATTCAACGGTTTCTAATGGCCATGACTCAAAGAACCACAGACTCCGAACTCCAAGTTAGTGGGTTTATTACAAAGCCAGAATCAACTGAATGTACAAGCACCTCAAGACGTGTTGTATTTGCGCCTACAGTCATTGTCAACATTGCTAAGTTAGCATGAGCTTCGCTGCCAAGATGCTGCTTTTGCGCACGTTACTACATAACTTTGTTTTTGCAATAATCTGTTTGTGCCGTTCACATGAGAACACATTGCCTTTTGCATCCTCTGCCTTTCTTGGAGTTTAGTCTGAACACGATGTGCAAGGTCGATCAACAATGCCCTTTGTTATCTGTTCTGGTCAGTCCTTAGCACCTATTTATAACATGCTACACACAGCTGCAGTTTTAGAAGACTCATGTTTTGATATTACGCTGCAGCATGTTTTCTTAACTCACTTGGAGAAAGCCATTCCATGGGGAAGAGCTCTGCTGTTTCTATAATGTAAATCTTACATCCAGGCTTTAAGGTATGGGCTGTGCTGTCAAAGCCCAGAGATCGTCCTTTATATAAAATAAACTTCTTTTAGCCAAGGGGAGGGTGGTTAGGCCAAAAAGGCCCTTATTTCCACAGTCGTTATAAAATGATTACTCCCTTTGTCTTCTATGGAATTGTAACAATGCTAACTGTGCTGAGTTTATGCATTTTGCTGCTAGTGGTATCGTGTATACTGTAATTTAGAGCACAATAGTTGAAATAAACATTTTGAACTATTTCAGTGGCTCTGACTATTCTCATTGTGGACAAGTACAAGTGAGTGAGTGAAAGAGTACGTCTTGCTCCCTCGATTCCTGAGAGAATCGGGAGTGTTGTGTTCTGGGTTGTCTAATCATTGGTAGCTCCGTTATCTTTGAAGGAGAACGAATGAGACACTATAGCTAGTCGGTTTGGAATTTTGGGTACCAATGTGGTTGGTACACCCCTATTCACTGAGGTCCTGTTTTCCTGCGCATAGTTCTGTGTATGTGCAGAATCCCTGCAACAGACGAGGTTGTATAAATACATGGGAACTAATACAAAGCCATATCTACGGGTGAGTTTAATCTGGTGAATCATGAAAAGAATGAAACGTTCCAAAAACAGAACACAGGCAATGACTGCCCCAACATCTAAGTCAGACTTCTTCTGTGGCTGAAAAGTAAAAAGCATTAGACCATCCCTACTCTATTTCTAAAGTGACATCCCTACTTAGCATTTCCCTGGCAAGATCAATTAAAGGTGTCAGCTCATGAAGACTTCCTAAGACGTACACTCACGTTGCATGGGTCAAGTAGCCAAAGCTACAGAGCTCGTTCTAAGAGACTCTTCTCTCCTTTCCCCTTCTCCTAGTTCATCCCCCGGGACACTGTCCCTAATACAAAAATGCAAAGACGTAAAACACACCCACAGATCACCTCATTTACTGTACACTTCCCATAAGTAAATTTCCACTATTCCCTTACTCCATCCAAGTTCGGCTCGACGATCTTGATTCCCAGGCCTCCTCATTGACAAAGAACATCGGCTCCCAATTATCGACATTCCTTTAACAATGTTTCGCCTCTCCTGCATGCCTAACTCCTAAAACGAAAAGGCGTTAGTGTAACTAACAAAGGCAGCTTCTTCCACCTGCAACAGAAACATGAGAACAGAAAAACCTTGCATGCACATGAAATTCGCTGACTACCTCTATGCAAGAGCTTACCAGGAAAATTACATTTTCAGGCCTACACAAATCGGCCAACATAAGAATAAACGAATAGGCCTTCAGTTACACAGAAGTGAAAATTTTCCTTTCGGCCTTTAAACATCAAATGATACGCACAGGTTAATGCTGCTTTGCAAGCAACTACAATTGTTGCACATTAAATACAATTAATCATCTCTATGTGCAGACTTTAATATGGTGCACGTTTAAATCAAATGCATTACATTACATATGAGCTTTTTCGTTAGGCAATTGCGATATACTAAAGGTTACTCTTTCCAAACATAAATGCCATTTCATTTTGCTTGCATAGCACGAAACAATTTCTATCATTTCACTTTTCACAGTATTATTACAATACGTTTCCTAATGACCAAATGTAAATACAACACAAGAATATATGCGGGTGCGGACTATCCATGATTATGATGCCCCCCTACAACTTTAGAGCACCATTGCGCTCCATCACCATGTATCTACTGGCCCAGATCCTTTTCCTAACTCCCCCCAATAGCCTAGAATAAGCTTCACTTAACCATCGGCTCCCTGCAGGGCTTTAGGAAAAAGCTGAAAGCTTGGTGTGAGCAGGGTTCGATGTCCACAGGTTGCTGAAGAGCGGGGTCCAAGTGCGATCGTCAAAGAGGGACGGAACAATTTGTGCAGGCAAGGTCTGTGACGAGAAAGAGCTCATTGTAGTTTGGATTCTGCCCACCATCTGGCCTGGCGAAAGCCTCTTCTATCAGACTTAGAGACTTTTGATTTCCATTAACGGGGCAAACCAGCAAGTTTAAGCAGAGCGGTGTTAAGACAGTAGTTGATTCTACGGCTACCCCGGTTCCATTGGTTCTCTAGGCAGAAAGTTGGCAAAAAAATTTGATGTCCCAACTTTTGCAGTTTCGAAAGGATCAGACAACACTCCAACACCAGCCAAAGGTGCCAGGACCTCTGGAACAGCATTTGGGGGTTCAGACTTACTCTTATAGAAGCAACCTGCAGGATCCAGGGCAGGTCCAGTTGAAACTGGTCAGCTGGCCTCTCTCAGAAAAGTGAAGTGGTCTTCTTGCAGCTTTTGTGCTCCTATAGTTTAACAGGAGGTCAGCCAACTGACCCTTGGAGCCTACTTCTTTCTCTTGGTACAAGTGGGAGCAGCTCCATCAGTTAGGGTTCTCCTCACAGGTCACAACAGCAGGTGCAGTACTTTGTCTGTCTTCCACAGGTCCAGTCATGTTCTACAAATGGTGTACAGGGATGCCACATTCATGCCTGGCAGTTGCCTTTTGATCGGAGTGACTCCTAGCTCCTCCCTAACCCATTGGTAACATTTTGTGGGGGTAACCTTCCCCACTTTTGCAGCACTGCATGTGTGCTCTACTGAAAACAATCCCACAGTGCCCATTTCTGCCTAAAACCGTAATGGCAGCACCTTTCCTCCCTTGTGCAGAGCTCCTGTGTCCACCCTAGAGGTGGTTCCAGGGAAATAAACTCTCACCACTGGGCACTCAAAACCGGTTCTGGGGGCATCTCCTCTTCCTATGGGATTTGTTTTTGGCTGTCTAGAAGGACACTAGAGGGTGCAGGACTAGTTGTGAGCTACATCTGCCAGTGACAGGGCAGGCTCCTTTGAAGATAAGTAAGGGACTGGACACAGCCCCCAAGCCACCCTGTCAGGAGAAGTTCAACTTCCCCCGACACGCCATGCCTTTGTCTCAGCTCTGGGAGCCAATTCACACCTAATCAAAGAGCAATTAAGCTCATGGGTGACAGTTTGAAACTCAGGCAAAAAGGCTTAAGGTAACTTTTTAAAAGTACCATTTGTAAAATATTTGTCACAAATAACTTTTTATATGGTTCCTAGGTGGAGATAACGTTATTTAATTTGAACGTTAACTCCCAGTGCTTCCCTATTGAACAGCTAACCCTGCTCCATCAAAAATAGCTATTTAGGCCTTTTCACTGTGCTGTGGTAAATATTTCATTACCGGTACTATTTTTTATGCGGTAAAGTCTATTAAGAATAACTCAGTAAATATAAGAGGCAGAATCCGTGGTATTAGAGGTTTTAAAAGGCTTTATTCCTATACAAAGGAATACAATTCGAATTGTAGGCATTCTATTCCATCACCACGAAAGTTCAGGAAGGAAGGGCATACATTATTGACAGATAGGCAGTTTTATAGAAAATACATTACAGTGAAACAGATGCAAGAGGCGTAACAGCTGATAGTGTAGATAAAAGGTGCATACGTAACTAATAGAGGCGGTACATGGGCGTAATTTAATAAACGTCATCATACATGATGTCACAAGTGGGTGGATCCATAAGTGAATCCTGCAATGTCAGCAGAAATAGTTGGCAGAGATGCGCGCGCAGCCGCATGACGTGTGATTGACGTGCAACTAGAGGGTGAAGGGGACTTGACATTTAGCTCTACATGTGGAGACAGAAGTCTGGGGGTCGTGTCAACCTAATCCCAAATCTTATCTAATATCCTATGTTTAAAGAACTGTGTTATCCAAAAGGAGAGGTCTCTAGGATAGAATTTATTCTATACTGACTGTTAGTGCGTGTACAAGCGTCTAAGTGTCTACACTAGATGCGAGGGGGTAGGAATATTCCATGGTAACGGGGCTATGAATTACTTGCAGGAGGACAGCGAGGCCTGGCCTTGTGCACGGTAGCTGGAGGAATGTTTACCTAAACTACTAGACAGGAATGCATCGGATGAGGAGCGGAGGAGATAATCTTGAAGGTGAAATACAGTTTTTGGCAGGCGACAGGCTGGATCAGGCACCGTTAGCCGCGCAGGGAGTAGGACAAAGTTCATGGACACAGATGCAGGCTCAGACTGGAGCTTTCAGAGGCAGAAGGCAGGAAAAGGCTTGATGACAGAATTCGGGCCTACTCGCCTGAATCTGTAAAATGTGGAAAGTGAACCACATAAAGTCGGTGGCCTTTCATACTTAGGAATGGAATATCTGACCCATTCATTGTGGTTCTGAAAGAGGACATGTTGACGGTGGACGCACATATATTTGCGTCTTCAAAACTGGAGCAGGAGGGAACATACATGTACTTATAGCATGCACATGGAGCCGTTGGGGTCTACGATAGGGGACATAACTGATCACAAAATTCATATTTCCTCATTCCCTCCTTGTCCCCTACGGACCCTCAGGAGATATCGATCTTCATCAATCCATCGATCTGTTCATATAGCATCATTTGTTCTTCTTTCTTCTTCCGGGATCTCGAACGAAAACTTGGATGTGGGATACACGAGGTGGCACACAGACCACAAATCGCTGGCCCACATTGTAGACATAAGCAGCAACTGAATAGTATGAGAAAGCCAATACCTAGGAAGGATAGGATTCTCCATCCCCAGGCTGACAACACGCCCCAGAACCAACCGGACCAAGTCCAGGTGCCTGGACTCTGGTGTATCTGGCTTACAATCTTATGAAGGCGAGTTATGGCTTTATATACTGACGGCGAATTTTCTGGTATGAAAATGCAGCAACTTGATCCGATGACCCTACAAGCTCCGCCCCTATCGGCCAGGATGACGTCAAGGACAAGACGATTTTGAAGCACAACAATCCGCATAGCAGACTGCTCTTCTGTTAAATTGCCTAAGGCGGAAATAGTTTCGTTCACTACTGCTTCAAGGGTTCTGGTTAATCTACGTATCAGCTTACTATTAGTGACTGTACCTATATAGGGAAAGAATCCTTTATTGAAATCTGTGTATTTTTCCCATGCTGTTTCAGTGTAATCAACAATTGGGAGATCTCTCTGCTGTCTATTGTGTACTAAATGGGTATTTCTATGATAATCAGGAGGAGCTAGGAAAACAGGTGGCAGAAGGAATGCTATGTAACAGGTACCATCCCAATCTAGAGGTAGACGTATATATGCGGTCTGGCCACATATAAAGTAGGAATGACGGGAAGCTCTAAATGTAGACTTGCCTTGATCACTGAATTTTATTACAGTGGTGCATTTACTATGGCCCATGTGTATGGAACCATTCTTTCTTACACATAATTCCCCTTTAACTGGGAATACTGACATGGCGGGCAAGATTGGTGTAGCTTCAGATTCAACGTTCAGGATCATGAGGTTAAGTGTAAAATTACCTAATCCATATACTTCATTTTCTAGATCAGTTCCTGTTCTTTTGGGAAGTCCCTCCTTGTTAGGGTAGCAGACTTTAAGCAAAACTAAGTTCAGGTTTCCCCATACCCAGTTGTCTTGATAAACCGCGGAATTTGAATCTAGGGAATTAATCAAACTAAACCATGCTCCACAGGAGCCATTGTGTGTGAACGGATAGGGAAAGAGGGGCAAAACTCCCTTATAGTTCTGATAGGGAGGGAGTCGGCCACATATCCAACAATTTGTGGCATTGCTGGTTTGATGGGAATGATGTAACATACTAATGAATGTGTTGTTGCGCAGCGCAAATCTATAGGACAACTCATGCGGAGGTAATTCACTAAAAGAATGTTCTGCAGTTATATTGTAAGCACGCTTAGGAATAGGGCAATACATGTGCAATAGTATGCTGACAATGATGATCAGAAGACTTAGAAAAAACAAAATTAATAATGTTACTGTGCAGTGACTACGAAATGATTTACAATACGCATGCTTCTTGAGCTGCATCTGATGATTTCTTTCTCTATTCCGGTCTAGAGGATACATGTCAGAGACAAATTCAACCGATTCACCTTGGAGAGGACTTAAACAATCAAATTGTCTGACTTACTAGACCTCAATTTTAGTTTGTAAAGTTCTGGTTTTGTTAATTCAGCCAAGGGGAGCTTTGAGTCTGTCTGTGAGGGAATACAGGGTTGAGTATCTACACTGGATGGTAGTCCATAAAATTTCTTGATATGACTCGAGTGCAACCACCCTTTCCGTCCCTCGATTTTCACGGCTGTCCTTGTGGTGAGTAGAACCAACTTCGGTGACTTCCACCTAGGATCCAGTTGGGTCTTCCGGTCAAAATTCCTGACCAGCACCAGGTCCCCAGGAACCACGTCATGGGGCTTCACCTCAGTATTGTCGGGAAAAGCTGCGGATACCTGTGAACGACAAGATTGTAGTGCAGACATCAAGGAAGCCAGGTAATCTGTCAGCATATTACAGTCAACATCAGTGATTTTGCGAGGTATAGGCGTCCCCCACATATTTGGTGGTCTACCGAAGATCACCTCGTACGGGGATAGCCCTGTTCGAGAATGTGCTACCATTCTCATGTAAAAGAGCGCAACTGGTAAGGCTACTATCCAATCGACTCCTTTTTCCCTACATATTTTGGACAATCTAATTTTCAGAGTTTGATTATGGCGTTCCACGAGACCTGCCGCCTCGGGATGTCGGACACAGTGGAATTTCCATTGGTAGCCTAATAAAAGGGAAACGTGTTTCATTAGTTCGGATGAGAACGGCTGGCCATTATCTGAGTAGATAACACGTGGTAAACCGTACCGTGGGAAGAATTCTCGAACTAACTGTTTGGCAGTAGTCGGGGCAGTGTAATCTGAAACCGGGTATGCTTCTGTCCAACGGGAAAGAGCACAGACAACTACGAGAACATATTTGAATCCTCGACATCGTTCCATCTGGATATAATCCATCTGGAGGACTTCAAAAGCATGATCGGGAGTTTGAAATCCACCCTGCTCTACGGGGATGCTTTTACCTGGATTAAACTGACAACATATCATACAGGTACGAACTTTTTGTTTAGCTGCGGCTCGTAAATGTTTGTTGAACCAAATGTGTTGAATGCTGTCTAGCATAGCTTTTTCTCCTAGGTGCGCTGGACTATGTATAGTGTTAATGATGACTTGAACCATTGAGTCGGGAAGAAACCATATAGATTTTTCCTTCGTCATCCATCCTTGATCTGTTTGGATCCCTCCTAATTCAGTCCATTTCTTTATTTCTTCTGGTGTAGCATGTGTCTGTATGTCAATTACATCAAGGGCGGGATCCTTAACTGTCATGCAATGTGTTGGTGTCGAAACTATTGTCTTTGTCGTGTCAGTTGTGTGAGTCTGATTCTGAGCAGTCTGTTTAGCTGTTCTGTCAGCTAGGTCATTACCCTGAGAAATGATATCGGTAACTTTTGTGTGGGCTTTGCATTTCATAATCGATATTGCAGTAGGTAGATGAATCGCGTCTAATAGGGCTTGAATGAGGGGTCCGTGTTGGATGTGGGCACCGTGAGAAGTTAAATAACCTCTCTCTCGCCACAGTACGCCGAAGTCATGGACGACTCCGAATGCATAACGTGAATCTGTGTATATGTTGACTTTTTTATTTGTGGCTTGAATACAGGCTTGTGTCAGAGCGGTGAGCTCTGCTGCTTGAGCTGACAAAGTGTTAATACAATTTGTTTCAATGACTTCAGTGTCTGTTGTGACTGCGTAAGCGGCCACTAACTCTCCTGTACTTGTTCTCATACATGACCCATCTACATACAATGTCAAGTCTGGATCTGACAAAGGAATATCTGTCAAGTCTTGTCTGGGTTTCGTCGTGATAGTAATGACTTCGACACAATCATGTGCCAATGGATCTGTTCCGCCTACTGGTAACAGTGTGGCAGGATTTAACGTATTACAACGTCTGATTTCTATGTGTGGCTGAAACAATGTCAATTCGTAACCGGTGAGTCTCGCTATAGTCAAGTGTTGTGTTTGTGTGCGGTTCAAGAGAACCTCTACTGCGTGTGGTACTTGTACTGTCAATTGATGTCCTAGCACTATGGCATCGCTTTGTCTGATTGCTAAAGCTGTTGCTGCCACCGATTTCAGGCACGCTGGAAGTGCCTGAGCTACTGGATCTAATGTACTAGAGAAATAAGCACATGGTTTGTGTGATCCTGCTTGTTCCTGAGTGAGTACTGACAAGGCAGTACCTTCGCGTTCTGTAACAAAGAGTGTAAACTGTTTACTGTAACATGGTGTTGCTAGGACAGGTGCTTGGCATAAAGCTTTCTTTAAGCTTTCAAAAGCGTGTGTATGTTCTGGAGTCCAAGGGAGGACAGTCGATGTGGCTGCCTCCCGTGTTGTCAACTGGATGAGTGGTTTTGCTAGAAATGCATATTGAGGGATCCACTGCCTACAGTATGAAGTGAGGCCTATAAAAGCCCGCACCTCCTTTTGTGTCTTGGGTGCTGGCATGTTAGCAATTAACTGGATGCGGTCGGGTGTAAGCTGCCTTCCCTCCTTGGACAGCGAGTGCCCAAGGTAAACAACTCGCTGGACACAGAATTGCAGCTTAGAAGGGGACACCTTGTGCCCCTTGTCAGCCAGAAATTTCAAAACCGTCAGTGACGCTGTCTCACATTCAGGTTCGCTTCGGGCGGTGATCAGCAGATCATCGACATATTGAAGCAAGGCAGTGTTAACTGGCATGTGGATACTGTCAAGTTCTCGTTTCAGTGCTTGGCTATAGATGCTGGGGCTTTCTGTAAATCCTTGAGGTGCGCGTGTGAATTTAAAGCTTCGTCCATTTAAACTAAAACCGAACATATATTGACTTTCCGGATCGATTGGGACACTAAAGAAAGCATTCTTGAGATCAATTACAGTGAAGAACGTTGCTTCTGAGTCAATAGCTGTGAGTAATGAGGAGATATCTGGGACCACAGGGTATTGTGGTACAATACATTTATTTAATTCGCGCAGATCAATAACTAATCGATATACTGGTGGAGCTTTTGGATCCGTTCTTTTAAGAATCGGAATTATCGGGGAATTACATACATTGGAGTCAGTTTCGACAACCACTCCTTGTGCAATGAGCTCGTCAATGATTTGCAGTAAAGCCACTACAGCATCTGGTGGTAACTTGTATTGTCGCATTCGTGGTAGTACTATTCCTGTTTTCAGTGTAACTCGATATGGTGTAATGTTCATGCAACCAACATCAGTGTGGCCTTGTGCCCATAAATGTGTAGGTAAATTCTGCAGTCGGTGATCCATGTCTCTGGACACATAGTGACCTTTAAAGTCACGTAAAAATAGTCGTACTCCTTCCGGAGAACAACATATTATGGCTCCTAGAGCTTTCAATGTTTTTATGCCTAACAAGTTTTCTGGACATGATTTAGTAAGCAATAAATCTGTAGTACGTGTCAATGGACCGACTGTAAGTGGAAGAGGTTGTGTTACGTCATTGATTATAGGTTTTCCTGAGAATCCAAGGGAAATATCCTGTGAGCCTGAGAGGGGTGCCCCTGGAATTTCACTGCGTCTTATAGTTGTTCTGCTTGCCCCTGTATCAAGTAAAAACTTTCTGTCTTCCCCTAATAGTTCACTATGTACATAAGGTCCCTCTTGGTCTACAGGAACCTCAATAAGGGGTAAGCCAACTTCCCTCTCTAGGCTATCTCATGAGTATCGCTGATAATTGGGATAATCTGTTTGTGCATACTGATACATCTGTTGTGTTGTTGCTTGTGTTGCAGCAATAGGCTGCGCTTGTGGTGGTGCTACGATCTGTTGTGGAGCTGCCTGTTGCGGAGCTAGTTGTTGCGGAGCTAACCTAGGTTGTGCATTCTGAGGGATTTGTTGTTGATTCTGATCCTGTCTAGGTGGACGTGGTCTCTCATGCGTTCTACCTGTGGCAATATTATGTTTCAGGACTGGACAATCGTGTATATAATGACCTGGTTGTTTACAATAGTTGCATGTCCCTTTCGCAGGACCTGCGGAATCACCCTTTTGATGACTATCGGCTGGGACTGACTGTGCAACAAGCATTTTCATTTTTGTATCTTTCATACGTCTTTGTTCGTGTTCTTGTTCTTCTCTAATTCTATTGTGGTGATATTGTAACATCTGTAACATCTGTGATGGGGTATTACCTTGCCAGGTACTTTCGAATTTCAATACTCTATTCTTGACTTGCAGCAGAGAATTTTCAACTAATTTTGTCACAAACAGATGTGGATATGACTCACTACTGGCTTTTATGCCACTATTTATACTAAAACATTTTTCAAATCGGGAATAGAAATCACTAGTGTCTTCATCTGGCTTTTGTTTACAGGCTGATATTGCACCCCAGTCTTCCTTTTTCGTAGTTAATAAACGTGGCAGTACCTGTATTAGTAATCCTGCTAGTGCTGTGGTCTTTTCCCCAAGACCTGCTCCTGCAGCTCGGGCCTTTTCTTCGTTTTCTAATGCTGTCCAATCTATCTTTTGGTCTCCCACCTCCCATTCCTTTTCTTTGAGTTTTTCGTAAACACCGGCGGGTAATAGGACTTTTAATATTTTCATAATATCGGGGTAGGTATACTCTCCCATGAGTAACATGTCTTTTATCTCACGGTGGAAACCTGCTGGGTCCTTGTCATGGCTGGGTACTACTTTCTTCATTTCTAATAATTCCAATTTAGTTATAGGCGTGTACACAAACACGCGTGTAAAATTATCACCGGCACCTCTGATTGGGTGCACTTCGCGTAACGGGTTCTGTCTATCTATGTGATACATTTTTCTTCCCATAATGGGAACTGAGACGTGTTCTGGGCATACGAAATTTAAATATTGGTTTCGGGATTCTAGAATTTCCTTAATCAAATCAGTACTTGACCCTCTCCATATGTTCGTGAGTAGTTCTGTCAATATGTCAGGTAAGGGTCCTGGATCGGAGTGTTGGCTTTTATATAATATAAGGAGGTGTTGAATCATGTATATACTAGCTAAACGCTGTTCGTATGGGTCAAGATTCAGAAACGTGTGTGCAAGTACATCATCATTGTATTCGCCGGGACTGTCAGCCCATTGTACTGCTGACCTGGCTAAATCTTGTTCGTCCATGGAATCGAGCATGTGGTACCCCCTTCGATCTCGGAGTAATTTATCAGCGGCTTGGAATAGGTATTCAGGGGATTTTGTATTTAACATAGGGTTTGGAAAATGTCTATTATATTCTGGACGTATTGGACGTGTCGGGTCATTAAAACCTCTGGTATTATTATGGGGTCTTCCTCTACCTACATAAGCTATTGTTTCTAATTGCTCTGATTCTTGCTCCTCCTCTTCTTCTGATTCCACTCTCTGTTTCTCGTCTTTCTTTATGTATTCGTTCTACTTCCTTGCGGATCTTTCGACACATGGCGATTATACACGCCTGTCTATCATGTTTCTCTTCTGATATGTTCTGACCCCATTTGGCAAGTCTTTGCATGGTATCGTGATCTGCCCCAGGCCTGTCTTGATTCCTGATTACACAATTTATGAAAAAACGTAGTAGTTGTCTTTGGACATCCACTTTCTGGTATTCCATAGCTTCGTTAATACTTTCTGGACCTTGCCCTGTTTGGACAAAGCGATATATTTCGTCTAGGTGTTCACCCATTCCTGGTATTGTCATTAAATATAATGTAGCTCGTCTTATACGTAGTGATGATATGAGCAATTTATCCTGTCTACCTGGTACTGGGTCGTATCTACAATCCACAAGCTGTTCTTTAAACATGTCGGATGTCGCTAGCTGGGGTGTACGTTGGAGTGCTAAATCTCTAAGGGTCTGTTTATTTCGCGGCGGTGTGGCAAACATGTCTGTCGTACCTCCTGTAGCACCATCTGAGGTGCTAGGCACGAAAGGATTCGTTGGGCGTAGGATAGAGATTGTAGATGCGGGAAAAACTGTAGAAACGGACGGGCCTGTTGGAACTTGTGTAGGAGTTTGTAGTTGCGGGGATACAGACGGATGCTCTTGGTGTTGAACACCATCGGCAAGCGGTGTGGGTGGTATGGCATTAGCATACTCGGGAGCTGCGTCATCTAAATAGGAGGAAAGGAAAACGTCCTTTGCTGTTTTGGGATGTGTTTTGGGATGTGCTTTTATCGGGAGCAATGGAGGAGTTAAGTCTTTTGGTATTTCCGGAGTGGCCTTAGGTAACCCTTCGGCCAGAAGAGGATACATACCATTCATAAGAGCGTTTCTTTGTCTATCTACTTGTTCTGATTTTACTCGGGTACCTTCCTCAAGTAATAGATTTTCTCGGGTTTTATTTGAATTCTCTCTACCTTTCTCTTCCTGTCTGAGGGCTTTTTCCGTACGTCTATATGATTCTTTACGCCATAATTCAATGGCATCTTTCTGTGACTGTCTGGCTTTCTTTTTCCATAATTCTTCTTCTACTCTCATGATGCAATCTGCATCCCAGGTCCCCGCTGCGGGCCATCTCTGACTCTCTGGTAATTCTTTGGTGTAGTCCACCCATAAATCAAGAAATAATACGGCATCTAGGCCATGCTTATGATACATAAAGTACCCTGGAGTGTCCCTAGGTGGGATGGGAACAGCTTCTTCGAGTACACCTTTTCTAGTTTTGATCTGTCTTAGTTTCGAAAAGAGCGGCATTTTTAGACCTTATTACTAGAACACACTTTATACAAAAAACACAATAATGAACAGTCATTCACACCACAATATATAGAACGTATTTTAAAACATTTAACACTTAACAGTTTTACGAACAATGATAACTAATAGAAAACTAGTTACTGACATAATACTGACACTAGATAGTACTTATTTAGATGCAAGACATACTATATATACTGCTAAACAGTACAGATACACTGCTAAAACAGTGCAGACCGGATTTGTGTACCCAAACCCGTCTTGACCGGCACAGACTATGTGCACGTTAAATGCCTCCCCGGTAATGGTACTCACCGGGTAGCTCGGAACGGAAGGCCTCGGAACGGAACTGAAACTGGACCGGACTGGACTCGACTCGATCTTCGGAACCTTGCGGGTCTCTGTATACCTCGGATCTTGCTCTCTCAGCTAGGCTCTGGTCGGGATACTTCCCACTTCTCACCGCCTCGTCTGGGTGTTGATCGCAGCCTCAGTCGTCCCCGCTTGGCCGGAGGGAGATACAGGAAATCCTGCAGGTACGCGTTTTTGTCCGTTCAGCTGTGGCAGGAGACCGGGCCTGCAACGCACCGCCGGCGCGTGAGATGAGAAAGTGTCCCTATTCGGGCGCCAATTTATGTGGTAAATATTTCATTACCGGTACTATTTTTTATGCGGTAAAGTCTATTAAGAATAACTCAGTAAATATAAGAGGCAGAATCCGTGGTATTAGAGGTTTTAAAAGGCTTTATTCCTATACAAAGGAATACAATTCGAATTGTAGGCATTCTATTCCATCACCACGAAAGTTCAGGAAGGAAGGGCATACATTATTGACAGATAGGCAGTTTTATAGAAAATACATTACAGTGAAACAGATGCAAGAGGCGTAACAGCTGATAGTGTAGATAAAAGGTGCATACGTAACTAATAGAGGCGGTACATGGGCGTAATTTAATAAACGTCATCATACATGATGTCACAAGTGGGTGGATCCATAAGTGAATCCTGCAATGTCAGCAGAAATAGTTGGCAGAGATGCGCGCGCAGCCGCATGACGTGTGATTGACGTGCAACTAGAGGGTGAAGGGGACTTGACATTTAGCTCTACATGTGGAGACAGAAGTCTGGGGGTCGTGTCAACCTAATCCCAAATCATATCTAATATCCTATGTTTAAAGAACTGTGTTATCCAAAAGGAGAGGTCTCTAGGATAGAATTTATTCTATACTGACTGTTAGTGCGTGTACAAGCGTCTAAGTGTCTACACTAGATGCGAGGGGGTAGGAATATTCCATGGTAACGGGGCTATGAATTACTTGCAGGAGGACAGCGAGGCCTGGCCTTGTGCACGGTAGCTGGAGGAATGTTTACCTAAACTACTAGACAGGAATGCATCGGATGAGGAGCGGAGGAGATAATCTTGAAGGTGAAATACAGTTTTTGGCAGGCGACAGGCTGGATCAGGCACCGTTAGCCGCGCAGGGAGTAGGACAAAGTTCATGGACACAGATGCAGGCTCAGACTGGAGCTTTCAGAGGCAGAAGGCAGGAAAAGGCTTGATGACAGAATTCGGGCCTACTCGCCTGAATCTGTAAAATGTGGAAAGTGAACCACATAAAGTCGGTGGCCTTTCATACTTAGGAATGGAATATCTGACCCATTCATGGTGGTTCTGAAAGAGGACATGTTGACGGTGGACGCACATATATTTGCGTCTTCAAAACTGGAGCAGGAGGGAACATACATGTACTTATAGCATGCACATGGAGCCGTTGGGGTCTACGATAGGGGACATAACTGATCACAAAATTCATATTTCCTCAGTGCGAACATGTTTTACTTAAAACCTTTACATTTACTACTCTTAAATACCATGCACCCTGCCTTATGGGTGCTTAAGATTAACTTAAGGGTGCCTTATTAATATTCAAATGGAAGGGATAGGCCTGTCAAAAGGGGTTATTTAGACATGTCAAATTTGTTTTTAGTTTAAACCTATATAGTCAGGCTACTAGGCCCGTAGTCATGTTTTGCATTGTCACTTTAGTCCTAGCACGCTATGTGGTTCAGTTCACTAGTAACATTTAAATTGCAGGCTCTGGGTACACTTGGTACCACATACTAGGGACTTATTGATAAGTAAAATATGCTAATTAGGAGTATAGTCCATTTCAACATGTTTAAGGGGTGAGAGCATAGACACTGGGGCTTGGGTAGCAGAGTCCCAGTGCATTGATTGGAAAAAGCAGCAGCATCAATCCAAAAAGTGGTGGGTGTTTATTCCAAAAACAGGCATTTTCTTTCACTTTTTTTTTAGAAAGTGATATTTTAATTTGGGTGGATGGAAGTCCACCACAAGTAATGATGCCACTATTCTTGTTCGATTCAGTAATTTAAACAGGTACACACACTCGTGTAGCTATGGCACAGAGCAGTCAGGCTTAACTTAAGAACATGTGTAGAAAATGTAGAATCACTAAAACAGTTAAAAAGTAGTCAAAGACTCCACACAATAAAAATCTCACTTCAATTTATAAATAGAGAAAAAATCACTAAGCATCATTACACCAACACAAAATAAACAAGCATTGGCATAGCCAATAGGTCTCGCCTTTGGGGCCTTATAAGTGTTTAGGCAGAGCTATTGACTTTGCCAATGTGTTTAAGCTGTGCTGTAGAGAAGTGTGGCTGCTGTGCAGCATGCTGAAAAGTTGTAATAAAAAAGAGCCAGAAGCATTTTTGTTACCTTATATATGACCAAGAAGGCATTATGTCCAACAGAACGACCATATTAAAAAATGTATGTACAATAAAAAATTTCCTCATTTTTCTTTTGTTCTTGCAATGCTTGTTAAAGTTTTTTTTGAGGGGGCATAAACAATTGGAGGTTGAAGGTTGTGAACTAGTACCTGTATTATAACACTAGCAGCGGCCAGATGCTAGGGGAGAATCAACAGATGGCAGATTACGAGAGCAGGCTGAGGTGGTGTTGAGTGATGTTGAGGTGGTGGTGACTGGTGCTGAGACGATGCTGAGGTGATGCTGAATGATACTTAGGTCTTGCTGAGTGATGATGATGTGGTGGTGTACTATTGCAAATGCGATGCTGAGTGATACTGATGTGGTGTCGAGTGATGTTGTGGTGGTGCTGAGTGATGCTGTGGTGGCACTGAGTGATGCTGTGGTGGCGCTGAGTGATGCTGTGGTCGCGCTGAGTGATATTGTTGTGGCCCTGGGTGATGCTGTGGTGGTGCTGAGTGATGCTGTGGTGGTGCCAAGTGATGCTGTGTTGATGTTGAGTGATGCTATGTTGGCCATGAGTGATGCTGTGTTGTCCGTGAGTGATGCTGTGGTGTTGCTGAGTGGTGCTGTGGTGTTGCTGAGTGGTGCTGTGGTGTTGCTGAGTGGTGCTATGGTGTTGCTGAGTGATGCTATGGTGTTGCTGAGTGATGCTGTGGTGTTGCTGAGTGATGCTGTGGTGGCGCTGAGTCAGTGAGTGAGAGTCAGTGAGAGAGAGTGAGTGAGTCAGTGAGAGAGAGTGAGTGAGTCAGTGAGAGAGAGTGAGTCAGTGAGAGAGAGTGAGTCAGTGAGAGAGAGTGAGTCAGTGAGAGAGAGTGAGTCAGTGAGAGAGAGTGAGTCAGTGAGAGAGAGTGAGTCAGTCAGTGAGAGTGAGTCAGTCAGTGAGAGAGAGTGGGAGAGGGAGTCTGTGAGAGGGTCAGTCAGTCAGTGAGAGAGAGTGAGTGAGTCAGTCAGTGAGAGAGAGAGAGTGAGTCAGTCTGTGAGAGGGAGTCTGTGAGAGGGAGTCTGTGAGAGGGAGTCTGTGAGAGGGAGTCTGTTCCCTGTGAGAGGGAGTCTGTGAGAGGGAGTCTGTGAGAGGGAGTCTGTGAGAGGGAGTCTGTGAGAGGGAGTCTGTGAGAGGGAGTCTGTGAGAGGGAGTCTGTGAGAGTCTGTGAGAGTCTGTAAGAGAGTGATGCTGTGGTGGTACTGAGTGATGCTGTGGCTGTGCTGAGTGATGATGTGTTGATGTTGAGTGATGCTGTGTTGGCCATGAGTGATGCTGTGTTGGCCGTGAGTGATGCTGTGGTGTTGCTGAATGATGCTGTGGTGTTGCTATGTGATGCCATGGTGTTGCTGAGTGATGCTGTGGTGTTGCTGAGTGATGCTGTGGTGGCGCTGAGTCAGTGAGAGAGAGTCAGTGAGAGTCAGTGAGAGCAAGTCAGTGAGAGAGAGTGAGTCTGTGAGAGAGAGTGAGTCTGTGTGAGAGAGTGAGTCTGTGTGAGAGAGTGAGTCTGTGTGAGAGAGTGAGTCTGTGTGAGAGAGTGAGTCTGTGTGAGAGAGTGAGTCTGTGAGAGAGAGTGAGTCTGTGAGAGAGAGTGAGTCTGTGAGAGAGAGTGAGTCTGTGAGAGAGAGTGAGTCTGTGAGAGAGAGTGAGTCAGTCTGAGAGAGAGTGAGTCAGAGAAAGTGAGTGAGAGTGAGTGAGAGAGAGTGGGAGAGGGTGTCTGTGAGAGTCTGTTAGAGTGAGAGACTGTGAGAGTCTGTGAGAGACTGTGAGAGAGTGTGTCTGTGAGAGAGTGTCTGTGAGTGTCTGTGAGGGAGTGTCTGTAAGTGTCTGTGAGGGAGTGTCTGTGAGTGTCTGAGTGAGAGAGTCTGTGAGAGAGTGTCTGTGAGAGAGTGATAGTGTCTGTGAGAGAGTCTGTGAGAGTGTCTGTGAGAGAGTGGGAGAGGGTGTCTGTGAGAGTGTCTGTGAGAGTCTGTGAGAGAGCATCTGTGAGAGTGTGAGAGAGTGTGAGTCTGTGAGAGAGAGTCTGTGAGAGTCTGTGCGAGTCTGTGAGAGAGTGTCTGTGAGAGTCTGTGAGAGAGCATCTGTGAGAGTGTGAGTCTGTGAGAGTGTCTGAGAGTGTCTGTGAGAGTCTGTGAGTGAGTGTCTGTGAGAGAGTGTCTGTGAGAGAGTGTAAGAGAGTGTGAGAGTGTCTGTGTGAGTGTCTGTGAGAGTGTGAGAGAGTGTCTGTGAGAGAGTGAGAGAGTGTGTGAGAGAGTGAGAGAGTGTCTGAGAGAGTGTCTGTGAGGGTGTCTGTGAGGGTGTCTGTGAGGGTGTCTGTGAGGGTGTCTTTGAGAGAGAGTCTGTGAGGGAGTGTCTGTGAGAGTCTGAGAAAGTGTCTGTGAGAGCCTGTGAGAGAGTGTCTGTGAGAGAGTGTCTGTGAGAGAGAGTCTGTGAGAGTCTGTGAGAGAGTGGCTGTGAGAGAGTGGCTGTGAGTGTCTGTGAGTGAGTGTCTGTGAGTGTGTCTGAGAGTCTGTGAGAGTGTCTGAGAGTCTGAGAGTGTCTATGAGAGTGTCTGTGAGTCTGTGAGAGTGTCTGTGAGAGTGTCTGTGAGTCTGAGAGAGTGTCTGTGAGAGTCTCTGAGAGAGTGTCTGAGAGCTGTGAGAGTCTGTGAGAGAGTGTCTGTGAGAGTGTCTGTGAGAGTATGTGAGAGAGTTTCTGTGAGTGTGAGTCTGAGAGTGTCTGTGAGAGTGTCTGTGAGAGTCTGTGAGAGAGAGTCTCTGTGAGTCTGTGAGAAAGTGTGAGAGTCTGTGAGAGAGTGTCTGTGAGCGTCTGTGAGAGAGTGGCTGTGAGAGTCTGTGAGAGAGTGGCTGTGAGAGTCTGTGAGAGAGTGGCTGTGAGAGAGTGTGAGTGTCTGTGAGAGAGTGTCTGTGAGAGAGTGTGAAAGTGTCTGTGAGAGTCTGTGAAAGTGTCTGTGAGAGTCTGTGAGAGAGTGTCTGAGAGTCTGTGAGAGAGTGTCTGTGAGTGAGAGTCTGTGAGAGTCTGTGAGAGTGTCTGAGAGTGTGAGGGAGTGTCTGTGAGGGAGTGTCTGTGAGAGAGTGTGAGCGTGTCTGTGAGAGTCTGAGAGAGAGTGTCTGTGAGTGTGTCTTTGAGTGTGTCTTTGAGAGTTTGTGAGAGAGTCTCTGTGAGAGTCTCTGTGAAAGTGTCTGTGAGAGAGTGTGAGAGTGTCTGTGAGAGTCTGAGAGAGAGTGTCTGTGAGTGTGTCTTTGAGAGTCTGTGAGAGAGTGTCTGTGAGAGAGTGTCTGTGAGAGAGTATCTGTGAGTCTGTGAGAGTGTCTGTGAGTCTGTGAGAGAGTGTCTGTGAGAGAGTGTGAGAGAGTGTCTGTGAGAGAGTCTGTGAGAGAGTATCTGTGAGAGTGTCTGTGAGTCTGTGAAGAGTGTCTGTGAGAGAGTGGGGTAGAGGTAGAGGGGTAGAAGAGAGGTAGGGATATATAGGCAAATGAAAACGAAGCTATCGACTTCAGGAATGTGAAAGAAAGCTCTCGTATCTTTAAAGCTGATGACCCATGACGTGAGAGGAAAGCCATATGACACCTCTGCTCGTAATGGCGTGCCCGCACGCCTAACCGCAAGCTCTAGGCCACAGTGGTAGCATTTTCTGAAGCCCTTACTAAAAGTCTCGCCAGTGCAGCGCATACGTTGGCTCAGGCGAGACCTAAAAATCAGTAAGGAGAACCAGAGATTAATTTTTAAAGATTGCTGTGAAAATACCACCAAAAAAACACAAAGCGCCAATGGTAGTAAATAGTCGTGTTTGACCGGTACCTAGGTGCAATTTGAGGCTGACCACGATGGAGTAGAGGTAGGATACTCAATGTGGATTTGTCCCAGTAAAAGTCTGGAAGTCAAAAAGTTAGAAAAGTCCCATTTCAGATAGGGATTTTGCCACTTTCTGAGAAGAAAAATATTCTGTGAGCGAACACTGCTATGCAGAATGGTACTTTCTACAGAGGTGCAGGAACTCTTGAGCTGGGCGATGCTGAAATCCATTTCAATGCTGTGTAACTGCAACTGGAATTCATTTTCCTTTAGCCTACAAATAAATACTAATTGGTCTCCAGATGCTTCAGGCAGGGTTCAGGTAACTTTCCAAAAGTAAGATTTTCTATCTATTTAATAAAAATCCGACTTCATCATTAGATTGAATCTTTATAAAATAGCAAGATAAATCTTTGAATGGATTATAATTCTGATGCAGGTCAAAAAAAGTTAGAGAATTAGTGTATAAACTATACTTTGACTTTTTCCTATGGGCCAGCTACAGTATGACCAATGAAAGAGATTTTTTGAGCCTGGTGACTGGGGGAATCTGCGATTAATAATGCTACATGTCCCACTCTCAAATATTAGGCACCCCTAATTCATGGGCAGCAAGGTACGCTTAGGGGTGACTTATTTAATATTTCAATTTCGATAGCAATTTCTAACCTCCGATTCCTCACATTTGAATAGTCCCCAGGAACCAGACTGGAACCGGAAGGATTTTAGCAGTACCAGTGTGCACCAGTAGATGGTGCACTGCTGCTCCACACTGACAATTGTCTGCTCTAGAAATTACGCATACATTTAATATAGGTGCTGCACGTGCACCCTGACGTCAACACCTTCCTTTCTGCACCACCAGATGCAGATCCGGAACTACGTCTTGCCTCTTTGAGACAGTTTTTCAAGAAAGGATTTAAAGTGTGCAAGGGAAATATCACCTCCTAAGATCCCTCATCAGATTTGCCTGTGGTGCCTGGGGTTGAGCCACGACTGTAATGTCTGCCGTAACTGTGCGTCGATGAACCCAAAGGCCATACGGGATTATGAGGCAAAGTTGTATGATACCAAGCATTGGAAAGGTCCAAGTCGTGATCGGTCGAAGTCCAAAGGTCGATCATGCTCCTGTTTCTGGTCTAGTTGCTGCAGGAGCCGATCCAAGGTCAATCGTCTTTGTGCTCCAAATCTTTCGGTAAGTTGAAGAAAAACATGAAAAATCCAAATAGGACTCAGCCCTCACCTGCCCTCTTGAAAAGGCATGCAGGTGGTCCCGTGCCTCTTGATGTGGTTATCTAAGTTGGTTGATGTAGTAGCCCATCCAGTCACTTGGCCCGGCACAACCCAGTTTTCCGGGGCTGTTTGAGACACCAAAGCAGATCCAGGAGTTCCACAAGGCCATGCTCCAAATCTTTGGATCCCTTCCAACTCCCTCTTGCACATCTATGGCCCCATGGAGCCCCAAGGCCTTCATCTGAGTTACCAACAGCGGATTCACCTTCAGTGCAGTTGGACCTTCCACACCTAGCATCGTGCCTTCTCTGGCATCCGTACTGACTCCACATCCCGCTCCACGACCCACACCTGTTTCTGGAAGGTCGAAGCCTATGCTGACTCCCTCAACGTTGGAGGAGGAGGTGCCCATTGTGCTCTGTGACTCAGAGTTGACGCAGCTACAACTACGAGCAAGGTACCAGAGGAACCCCATACAGACAGCCGCTTCAACCTCAGTAGGATGCTCAGCCTTTTTGTGGCCGAAGCCGTGACACCCACCAGCCTCATGATCATGGATACCGAGCCAGTCAATCCACTGCTCCCCCGTCCCTACCTGACAAAACACTTTAGCTTGGCCTTAGTAGAGCACAGCCACCCAATTGGCAGCCGAATCCAATGCTTCTTACTAGGTTGGCAGACCATAACATCAGACAGGTGGGTCCTGCAAATTGTACAAAGTGGTATGCCCTACCCTTCCAGGATGCTCGCCCACACATTCCACCATCCCAGAACGACTGACTTGGTGCTATCTGTCTTTTTTAAGGCAGGAAGTGCAACCCTTTTGGTCAAAGGGATATCAAGAGGGTGCCTACAACAGAAGTGGGTCATGTTCGCTACTCCCACTAATTCCTGGTGTCAAAGAAGTACAAATTACTTTGTCCTATTTTAGATCTGTGCCCTCTCAACCCCTTCCTCTGGAACGACAGATTCAAGATACTCACCTTGGCCCAGATCTTTTCTGCCCTTGACCCATGAGACTGGTTGGTGGCATTGGATCTGCAGGACACCTATTTTCATATTCCTGTGCTGCAGATCCAGTGATGCTATCTTTGGTTAGTGGTGGGACAGGAGCATTTCCAGTCCGCTGGGGTCTCCTTTGTTCTCACCAGTGCCCCATAGGTTTTCACAAAAGGTATGGAGCTGGTGGCAGCCCATATTAAGAGGTTAGGTGCCTCAGTCTTCCCCTACCATGATGACCAGCTGTTGAAGGCGGGTTCGCACAAGGCAACCATCAACCACCTCCACACTACGGTGAACCTCCTGTCATCTTTGGGGTTCACTGTCAACATGCCAAAGTCTCACCTAATTCCTTCTCAGGCTCTCCTCTTCAGCGGAGCCATTCTGGGCATGGTTCGTTTTTGGGCCTTTCCCTCTGACCTAGATTACGGTGAGTTCAACTCTGCAGCTGCCAGGACTGATGGCCACCTGCATCCAGCTGGTCAAGCATGTCAGGGCCCTATTACATATAGGGCACACTTTCCCTGTTTGTGTCACAGTGCACCTTCAAAGAGGTGCTCCATGTTTCACTGTGATGGCGGTGCAGTAATTGACTACACCCGCCTGCAAGGAGACGTCTGAGGGTTCCATAGGACAACCTTGACCCCTTCTAGAGGGAAGCCATTGTTTTTTTTTACTGATGTTGTGCCCAGCTGCGGCTGCTGCCGAAATAAAATGGTGGGGCAGCACGGGGGCAAATAATTAAAAACATAAATAAATCCGCACTTAGCTGCTTCTCCCGCTCCATCTGCGGGACACCTCGGTCCTCCTCTTCTGGAAGTCATGGGCCAGCAAAGGCTTCCAGACTCATCACCCAATCCAGACGCTGCTGTCATGCTGTGAGAGCAGTGCCTGGATTGGTCTGAGCACCCTGGTTACGCGCTCATGAAGGGACTGGGAGCCTTTGCAATTTCTGCACCCATCTGTACAAGACAGCTGGGTGGAGAAATTCTTACGGCCAGATGAACGACCCTATTTTGCTTGCGCAAAAGGTTTGGGACCTGTTTGTGCATGCAAAATCTAATATGGCCATGTACAATCCCTTTGTAGCGAGTCACAATTTTTTTGTGACTCACTAAATAGGAATTGCGTGTCGCTATTAGGAAGGGGCGTTCCAAGGGCGTCCCTTACTAATAGCAAGTCAGAGGCCTATGTAAGAATGTTTTGCGACCGCAATTGCGATTGCAAAACACTCGCAATTTACCGCCCTCTTCAAGAGGGTGGTAAAGCACTCGCAAATGTGAAGGTGTCCCCAGGGGACCCCTTCCCCTTTGCGAATGCAGGGGAAAATATTTTTAGGTGCAGGCAGTGGTCCCAGAGGCTACTGCCTGCCCTTAAAAAAAGAAACGAAAACGTTTTATTTCTCTTTTCTTAAATGCAACCCATTTTCCTTTAAGGACCAGCAGGCCACCCTTACTAGGAGGGCCAGCCATTCCTAATGGGGTCGCAAATTGTGAGTGCCTCATTCATATGCATAAGGCATGCAATTTGCGACCCCATTAGAAATCGCTAACAGTGTCTCAGACATTGTTGTACATGGCATTTAGCGACTTGCAAATTGCAACTCGCAATTGAGAGCAATTTGCGAGTCGCTAAATTCCTAAGTGCGCATGTCTGTTTAGCCAGCCTCAGACAGCGGTCCAAACAGACATGCGCACTTGCAAGTGCCTTCAACTCCTCCCAGTCCCTCACTAGTGGCGAAAGGATTGCCTGGCCCCATTCTACACTCAGCAGCATCGGCTGCCAGTGAAAAATAAAACCACAATAAAATTGATTTACTGGCATTTTATTTTTCGTCCTTAGTGGGGCGACGCTCCTCCGCCATTGCGGGGGAGCGGCCACTGGTTGCACCACCTTTTTGTGGTGCAATGTCAGTGTGCCTCCTGACAGCTTCTTTGCCTCAGCACCCGCGTCTATATCACGGCGCAGATGCAGAGGCAAAGAGCCTCATTTGCATGGGGCCAGGTCCCCCTGCAAATGATGGAAAGCCCTGTTGAGATAGCCCTGCTGCTACGTCTGCGCCATCTGTATTTCAGAAGGGCCACACAAGCGCCTGCGGCCCCTTCTATAATACCTAAGTGCCCCAGAGGCACACAAAGAGGGCGCACATGCCCATTGCTCCCCGGGGCACTTTCTATAAAAGGGCCCCAGGTCGCATATGCCAGCTCTGCATTCTAATATGTAATCTCAGGGAGCCCCATATCAAGGGGAATTCTCCTACCATGTCCAGATTTCTGAGGAGACTGCAAAAGATCTGCAGATATGGTTGCTGGACTGCCATTGGGCTAGTGGCAGGCACCTCTCCCCTACCCTACCCTGAGCTGACCGTGGTGACCGATGTGTCACTGAAAGATTGGGACGGTCACCTGAGAGAGGTGTATATCAGCTCCATATCAATTTACTGGCGATGAGGGCCATCCACTTGGCATTGAACGTCTTTCCTTACATCCATCAAGGGGAGGCTGGCACAGCTGCTCATGGACAACACATGCTGTGTGGCATTGCAACAAGTAGGGTGGCGTGGGATGCTAGGCCCTGTGCCAGGAGGCACTACGCCTTTGGAAATGGCTGGATCATCAAGATATTTTCCTTGTGCACATCTTCTGGCAGGATCTTTGAATGCCAGGGCAGGGGGACTCAGCCGTTGACACCTAGCGGATCACGAGAGGCAGTTACACTATGTAAAAGGTGAGAAACCTGCAGTTAGTCTCTATCAGAAAGGGTGTTACAGAAGGTAAGTAACTTGTTTGTCAGGTTTTTCTACTTGTCAAAATGGTGATTTTGACAAGTCTATGCCGCAGTGTTCAAGCTGCTGCTGTCAGGCTACAAAGGGCAGACCTGCCATCATGTTTTCACTGTCACACTGGTGGATGGCACAATAAGAGCTAGAGTCAACAGGCGGCATTTAACTTCCGATGCCATAGGTGTAAGTTATGCACCATATACTACGGCCTTAAAGGAGAGTCAAATAAGCCGTTCAGAAATTACCAAATTGGTATATGTTTCAGGGGGTCGGAGAACATACACTGGGCACTGGACAGCAGTGCCCCAGTGTGCAGAGTCAAAAAACAGCAACTAAATTCAGCAAAAAATGGGATGGGGGACTGCACAAAAATAGGCATTTTCTCACTCTTGGTTATTCTGATCTTATGGTCCCAGCATGCACGACTTCCAGGGAGCCTTGCCCCATCAAGGTCAGGATATTTCAGTGGTGATATGTTTACATTGTAAACACTGATAACATAACATGGTGTTAACTGACTTACACACTGACCTGCAGTACTATGCATGCGCACATTTGTGCTCATGCATGGTCAAATGTTTGAACATTTTACATACTTTGAAGTGCCCGGTAGACTTTCACCTGATTACCAAAACACCACTGTGCCGTAAACATTTGGTGCCTATCTGTTTAGCGATTATGGAGTTGCGTGCAAAGTAAAAGTATGTGAAACGTCAGTTTAATGATGCGTGTAGGAACAATTGTGAGCCCCCTCGCCCTCTTTTAAGTTTTGAACATTTGAATGCTTTGCGCCAAATTCGACATGCCATAAGGTACCATTCTATACATTGGATTCTCTAGTTTTGGCACAGATTTTCTAAGGTGTGCAAAAGTTACTAAGGGTACAAGATTCAAGAGTGTGGGGTCAGCCTTAACTACTGTGTTGCTACAGCCATTTGTGGTCAGTATATCTTCTAGCATTAACCAAGCCTCCGCGTCTTATTCCTTCACTGTTGGAGGGATAGGACCATTGCTCTTAAGATAGTGGATACTGGTCCATGGCGCTGCCAATATAATACACATGTTACTTTATATAATAAATGGTGTGCGATACTGATATTTATAGCCCTATCTACTCCTGCCTGTTGGTTTGGTTTTACACTAGAGTCATGCTCTGAAATTAATGTTGTGTCACAGCGCTCTGTGTAGTGTAGATAAATGTCTACACTTGTCACATGGTCATAATGAATTGCTCATCCTGACTTCTGGACCACCCATCCTGACCTGTTGGCCATTGTCTCACAAAAGATATAAACGGCACGGTGCTGCTTGACCAATGAGTTTATTTACCACTGTGAATATTATTTTTGGATAGTAATCTCTCCATACCCACAACGAGATGCTTTAAAATAGGTTGCAGTATAAATACCCTTTTCTGTTAAAGGTAAGATCAGAACTACACACATTAGATTTGGACTGTTGCTGTACCGACTCTTTAAATACTAATATCTTATTTTTATTTTATGCTACAAATGCATAACGTGTCGCTTTAAAAAATATGTCCTATTAACATTTTATGCCATTATGCAATGTTCTGTTTGTGTTGTGCCAGATTCGAGGTTTTCTATCAAGGTTTGATAATGTCCTCCCAGTGAGTCTGGCGTTTGACAAGTGCACTGCCTGTTCTTCTAAAGTGAGTTATTTTTCTATGCATGACGCTATTTATGTATTTATTCGTTCAAATTGTTAATGTTTCTGACCGGAGAAATGTTAAAAGTGCTGATAAATTAAAAAAATTAAAATACCGAGGCTTATGTTGGATGAATGAGATTGCACATTCAGCTGGCCTACTGTCATGTGGGCTGTTTAGTTGGCCAATGTCTTTGAGGTTTTGGGCTTTGAATACATTATTTCCAAGAGTTGGATATAGTGATTTGGCCTAACTCCATCGTATGTAAATTTTGTTACTTCAAAATAAATTTCATCAATTTGAAATAGTCCAAACGAGAGAAGTTGAAATAACCTACTTTATATACTTGCCACAGATAGCAATTACCAAGATCAGATACTCACTATCATCATGTTTGTGTAAATTCATTCTAAGATATGCAATTTCATCACTTTTTAATGAAACTTGACTTCTTATCCCTTTTCCGAAATTAAGAATAACAAAACCATTGGTAAATTATGAAGGTTATCCTGCACGCTGACGTCAGTTCTTTCTTTTCCTTCGCCAGCCAGCGCAGATCTGGAGAGAGCGGTACCCATAATAATTTTTTGACTAGCTCTTCTGCGACTTTTGTCGACAACTTTTTTGAGTCGTTTAACTCCTGGTGCACGTAGGGATGTCCCGTCCTCGAACCGGCTTCAAGCTTGTGACTCCTGTCACAAGTTGATGTCGGTGATGGACCCGCACCTCGTGTGCCTCTGGTGCCTGGAGCGTGATAGTCTTTGCGGGAGCAGTCCCGAAAGCTTCTGGAGGCCTGGCAGTCAGCTCCACGCCACTCGAAGTCCCCGTCGAGAGGGAGGTCGCGGAACCGGTCACGAACTCATCACCATCATTCCTTCTTGAGGTCTTTGTCATTGGGTAAGTCGAAGCACAAGAAGAAGGCGAAAAAGCACCGTCGCTCTTCGCCTTCTCCCCGTCTGTCGGCCGATGCGACGTGGGATGCGGAAGGTCGTCGTCCTTCAGCTCTGCCCGCAGAGCCTGCTGGGACGGCTCCAACTCTACCTTCCTTCCCGGGAACCGGAGCGTACCCCGCCCAGCTTCGTGCATTTTACGAAGCCCTCCACTCCATCTTTGGCCAGCCCGACTCAGCCGGTGCGACTTCGGGCCCCGCGGACTCTGCTGAGGGCTCTAGGACTTAAGGGACCCAGGCCTGGATCCGGATCGGTGACAGGCAACCTCAAGACACCTCCCCCGGCACCGATTCCTCTGATGACGCCTATGCCACATCCGATGGCGGTTGTGTCCCTTGCCGGCATCGACCCCGACCTCCCCCTTGATTTGGACATGCAGGCAGACTGGCGTCGACTGACACCGGTACCTGCCAGTACTTTTGTACCACTGTTGTACCCTGCGTTCCTTTTCACCCTGAATGGCAGCCAGGGGAGGTTGAGGAGGACTGGGAGGGGTCTGTTGACCCTCTGGCAGACCAGCCAAAAGAGCCAGACTGGAGAGAGGAGTTGGGTGAGGCCAGTGGTCTGGATACCTCGTCAGACCTAGGTATGCTTTCTCCCCCCACCGTGGCCACGGAGGAGGGAGCTTCCTACGCTGTGGTGTTGCGTATGGCGGATGAGGCCTTGGGCCTTGAGCTTCCTACGTGGCAGAAAGGACTACCCTCCTGACTGAGGTCCTTCAGCCAGCAGCAGCCTCTTTGGAGCCTCTGCTACCGTTCAATGAGGCCCTTACAGACATCCTTCTGGGCCCTTGGTCCAAGCCCAGCACAGGGGCTCCTGTGAATAGGATGATTGCCCGACGCCACTGCCCAGCCCCGGGCAACCCAATTTTCCTCTCCCAGCACCCTACCCCCGAGAGCTTGGTGGTCCAAGCCTCGACATCCAAAGGTACGTTCTCTACTGCTCCCCCAGATAGGGAATCCATGAAGCTGGACCATGTTGGGAAGATGTTTTCTTCCGTCAGGTTAAAACTGCAGCCGGTGAACACCACATGTCCCTTGGGCCGGTACACCCACTCTGTGTTGGACACGGTTGCGCAAGTGCTGCCACAGTACCCCAGAGGAGGCCCGAGCCCTACTCTCCCATGCGGTCGCTGATGGTAGAAATGCAGCAAACTTCACCATCCGATGTGGGCTGGAAACCGCAGACTCGCTAAGTAGAACAATTTTTACGTCAGTAGCCTGGAGGTGCTACGCCTGGCTGGGGTCCACTGGCTTCTACGGGGATGTCCAATCGACCCTTTTGGACATGCCCTTTGATAGCCGTCACCTGTTTGGCGACAAGGCGGACAATGCGCTTGAGCGCTTCAAGGACTCTGGAGCTATGGCCAGATCCTTGGGCATCGCTGCCACCTCTTGCCCTGTTCAGTCTGCCTTTCTCCCCTTTCGTGGCTACAGAAGGGATGCCCCACCACGTTACACCCAGGGCCACAGGCCGGCGCAAGTTGCCCAGCCTCTGCGCGGCCGGAGACGTGGGACCCAGCACAGTGGGTCTGCGAGCCAGAGGGCGGCCCAGTCCACCAGTGCCCCCTCTGCAGCAGCCTCCAGACCTTCCTAATCCGACCTTTCAGGGCCACCAGTTGCCAGTGGGCAGCAGGATCCGCCATCACCTCCCCCACTGGCACAACATCACGTCAGACAGGTGGGATTTGCAGATAGTCCAAAGGGGCTACGCCCTCTCCTCCGAGACTACCCCTCTCTCCATGCCACCAACACACCATCGTATGTCGGAGGATCACTTGGCCCTTCTCCATCAGGAAGTTAGGGCTCTCTTGGCCAAGGGAGGTATCGAGCGAGTCCCTGTCCCAGATGTAGGTCGTGGTTGCTACTCCTACTATTTCCTGGTACCTGAGAAGGACAAAGGCCTGCGTCCTATCTTAGACCTCAGGGATTTCAACCGCTTCCTCCGGAAGGAGCAGTTCAAAATGCTAACCTTGGATCAGGTCTTGGTTGCCCTCGACTCTGGAGACTAGATAGTAGCGTTGGACTTGCAGAACACTTACTTTCATATCCCCGTCTTGCCTGCCCACCGGCGTTACTTACGGTTCACGGTTGGATGCGAGCATTTCCAGTTTACCGTGCTCCCCTTTGGCCTTACCAGTGCCCTTCAGGTGTTCATGAAAGTGATGGCGGTGGTTGCAGCTCATCTGCGCAGATCAGGGGTTTCAGTCTTCCCCTATCTCGATGACTGGTTGTTGAAGGAGAGCTCGCCCCAGGCAGTCATCTCCCACCTCCAGACTACGGCGGACCTCCTGCATTTGCTGGGGTTCACAGTCAATGTGCAGAAGTCGCACTTGAACCCCTCTCAGAAGCTCCTTTTCGTCGGAGCGGTTCTGGACACGGCGCATTTTCGGGCCTAACCTCCCGAGCTGCGAGTCCGGTATATTCGGGCTATGATACCGATGTTCCAGCCTCAATCCTGGATTTTGGGGAGAATGACCCGAAGGCTGCTGGGCCTCATGGCCTCCTGCTCGTGAATCATGCCAGGTGGCAATTGCAGGCTCTGCAGTGGGACCTGAAGTTCCAGTGGGCGCAGCATCAGGGCAATCTTTCCGATGTCGTCCAGATCTCGGAGGGGACTGCACATCAGTTGCAGTGGTGGCTCATGAACCAAGATTGGGTCAAAAGCAGATCCCTCTCCCTTCCCCAACCAGAGTTCCCAGTGGTGACAGATGCAACACTTCTGGGATGGGGCGGCCACATGGGAGAGGCGGAGATCAGAGGCCTCTGGTCTCCGGCGTAGTCTGGGCTCCACATCAACCTTCTGGAGCTCCGGGCGATTTGTCTAGCACTAAAAGCATTCCTTCCTTCTGTCACAGGAAGAGTAGTGTAGCTGTTCACGGACAACACCTCTGCCATGTGGTACTGCAACAAACTGGGCAGGGTGGGGTCGCGGACCCTATGCCAAGAGGCCGTTCGCCTCTGGAAGTGGCTGGAACATCAGGGCATGTCCCTGGTGGTTCAACAACTGGCAGGTTCCCTGAACGCCGAGGTGGATGAACTCAGCCACCGGTGCATGATGGATTACGAATGGCATCTTCACTCGAAGGTGGTGCAAGGTCTCTTTCAGCAGTGGGGAGAGCCTTGGTTAGATCTGTTCGCCACCGAAGAGAACGCACAATGTCAGCAGTTCTGCGCATTGGAGTTTCCAAGGCGGCACTCGCTCTGTGACGCTTTTCGTCACGAGTGGAGTTGCGGTCTTCTATACGCCTTTCCGCCTATACCACTTCTACCCAGAGTGCTGAAGAAGATCAGACGCGACCGGGCCCAAGTCATTCTTGTGTCTCCAGACTGGGCACGAAGAGTCTGGTATCCCCAGCTCTTGAACATGGCCACGGGAGGATCTTCTGTCGCAGCAGCAGGGGACGGTCCTCCACCCGAACCTGTCCAACCTCCATCTCCTTGCGTGGAGAGTAAACAGAGACAGTTGGCAGCCTTTGACCTTCCTCCCGAAGTCTGTAATGTTATCTTGGCAGCCAGGCGTCCCTCTACTGAAACAGTGTACGCCTGTAGATGGAACAAATTTGTGGCATGGTGCGCAGCAAATGGTGTGGATCCCCTTTCTGCCCCCCTTTCTGAGGTTCTCCTCTTCATCCTTTCTTTGGCCAGCAGGGTTCTGCTCTGGGCACCCTTAAAGGCCATCTTTCAGCCAGTTTGGCCTTTCTTTGCCTTGCTGATCAGTCTTATCTTTTCAAGTCCCCTATTGTAAATAGGTTTCTTAAGGGCATTACTCACCTTTTTCCTTCTATTCCTTTCGTAATGCCTCAGTGGGACTTGAACCTGGACTTGACTTACCTTATGTGCGCTCCTTTCGAGCCACTACATAATTGTCCTCTCAGACTCCTGACTCTTAAAACTGCCTTTCTGGTTGCCATCACCTCTGCTCGCATGGTGAGTGAGCTTCAGGCTCTAACTTCCAAGCCTCCTTTCCTTGCTGTCCATCCGGAAAAGGTTATCCTTCGAACTAGGCCTTTTTTTCTACCCAAAGTGGTTACCTCTTTACATATAGGACAGACCATCACTTTGCCAACCTTCTTACTGCTCCCGCATTGTTCCAAGGAGGAGGAGAGACTCCATCGTCTGGATCCAAAATGTACGTTATCATTTTATCTGGATTGCACAAAACAATTCCGGGTGGACGATCAACTCTTCATTGGCTATGTGGGTGCCAAGAAAGGTCGGGCCATGCAAAAATGGACCATCTCTCGATGGGTCGTCCTTTGCATTAAAATATGTTATTCCCTGGCGAAAAAGTAACCTCTGGTAGGGCTGCACACCCATTCCACCAGGGCGATGGCAGCCACTACTGCTTTGGGATGTGGAGTCCCCCTCCGTGACATGTGCCAGGCAGCTACGTGGGCATCACTGCACATGTTCACTTAACGTTATTGCCTGGATAGTCAGGTCCGGAGAGACGGCTTCTTTGGCCGTTCCGTTCTCCAGGACTTTCTGGTGTTAACTTAGTTCTCAGACCCACCTCCGGGGTTGGTATTGCTGGGGTATCTATTCTAAGGTAAGGAATATATAACTAATAGTCTCTTTCAGTTGAACAAGGTACATACCTTCGGTAACGATATATCTGTAAGAGACATATATTAGTTATACATTCCTTACCGCACCACCCAACCTCCCCGTTCTGCGCACTGACTTCCAGAGTAAGGGACTCACTTTCAGGGCCCTAGTTTTGTGTACCAGTGGTCAGTGTCTTGCATGGCTCTGCGCTTCTGACGTGGAATGTCGTGTAAAATAACTTACGACAGCGCGCAGGGGCGTCGTCTAAGTAGATACCGCAACGTCAGCAAGGTGATCACGACGCCGATGACGAACGCGAGTCGACTGACACCACTTACCGACGTGCAGGGGTACTGCTGAGAAAAAAATTCTCCCGATCCAGTCTGACGTCTGGGGAAATTCTAAGGTAAGAAATCTATAACTAATATATGTCTCTTACAGATATATCGTTACCGAAGGTAAGTAACTTGTTCTTTGCATCTTTGCAATGAGACAAGAAGGATTGCCATTGATGAAACACGTTTGCATTAAATATAAATGTCACACTGCATGCTAGCAACAAAGGAAAAGGGGTAATGAACTTAAGATACAACTGATTGAACATATTTGACTTCCCAATTTTAGCTCACACCAGTGCTGTTTGAGTCCTTCACCAATTCCAATTTAGTATTGTCTAGAAAGATTTTTTTCACATGCTCTTAGAACATTATGTATTTCAAAGCTTCTCTGAACAGGCAAGTTACTTTTGATTGCTCTTGAAATAGCTTGGTCCCATTTATTCTAGTGAATTGGGGACGTCTTGTAAGCTTGGTAATGTTTCTTTGGTAACCCTATCTGCAATTTGTTAGCAAAACCATCAAAACTGGTGCTTTTCTCCAACTGAATTGTTTTTTTTAGGGTCAACAACTTTATTCTCTTTCATCTCCTTTCATTCATTGCTTAACGTCCCAAAATATGTATTTTCAAAGCACAGGTTCACACCTTAGGGCATCTGGGCACATTTTATTGAACTTGGAAGCGTGATAGGTAAATTTTCCCCACCAGATTTCAGTCTTATGACCATTTTGGTCAAACACAGATTCCTGGAGTGGTTTCATTAGTCCTCTGAGCATTTAGACCCGACTTAGTGCACTAATGCTTTCCTCATCTGATAACCTTGATGGCAGTATATCTCTCAGGGGTATGGTTGTGTTATATTAAGAGAATGTTGCATAAAAGTAAACTTGTAAATAGTCATCATTGTCTCAAAGGATGTTGGTAACATCCTGGCGTGATCTTGACGCTCGACAATGGTTATTACATTATATTCGCTAGACGTTTGCCTCCTCTTTAACCACCATCCCAAAACATTTGTTAATGATGAAGAGGGCAAATCCCCTGTTTCTTATTTGTGATGTTGTTTGTAACATACTTAGCATTTTTCTCCGCATAACCTCCTTGAGACTAGTAGATATGTTGATTGGTTCTAAATTATTTAGGTCTTTATTGGAAGATTGAAGCTCTTTTGCTTTTATGTATACGCTGTATAATGTTCTCCTCTTATACAATGTTTTAACAATTACAAAATTGCATTCACATTGTGAATGCTATCAGCATCAGTATTAGTGTCCATAGGAGAGATAACAGAGCAAATTCTTTCTTTGGAAATATATTGACAGGAAACACAAATGGACCATATGAGTGATAGATTATTGAGATAACTAATGTACACAAGTATCACTGCTTCTATCTTTGATTGTGAATTGATTCTCATTAGATTCAAGAGTTTTCAGGCAACAAAGGACCAACATTGCTAATACCAGTACCCCTAAATCTCTGCACTCATATCGTAATGTAGCTGAAGGGATCTTGAGGCGCCTGTCTCAATAGAATATGAGGATGGAAAGGCAGTTGAAGTTCTGTAGGTGAGGAGGGATGTGGTTTTGAAGTTTGCATATGTACCACAAATCTCCTCTCTTAGTGTGATGTTTAAAATGAGGTTTTGCTAGCAGACATAGGTTCAGTCTTCCAAAGAAAGGGTTAGATAAGCAAAAAGATCAAGTTCCCGGGCTGTGATAGCATCAGATTTCAAATATTCATTTGAGGCCAAAGACAGGATAATTCTGAACTAGTTACAGACATCACATGCATCCAAGAAAACCCACTTAGGCGTGTTTACAATACTCACTTCTAATATTTATAGTAGCTATCACAACCAAGAACTGTTACTTTGAGTTTATAAAGGAATAAACGGTCTCAGGTTAGTGATTTGGAAAAATGTGCTTTTGGCAGCTGCTAATTGTGATGAGGCCCAGTCGTAAATGGGGCGTTTAGGTTATTGATCTTAGTAACATCTTCCAGGGTTTCTTTTGGGTAGCTTTAGATTCTGGAGGGCCATGCAACCTTTAGTTAAAAAAAGTTCAGTCCTGCCTTAGAACAATTTCAGCTGTAGGTAGTTATCAGCTATTTAAGAACATTCATTTAATTCTCCTTTTTCTTCCTTCCATGCAAGAATTCCTGGCTATCTGCATGTAGGTACTGGCCAGTTGAATTCACTCTGGGAAAAGGGCAAGAGATGTCTTTCCCAAACCCCTCTCAGTAGGGAAACTTTATCCTAGCTTTATTGTCTGGATCTTTAAAGTTGAAGGATCTTTTGGCTCTGATTGGCATTGTTTCCTGATCCAGCTCCCAGGACCAGGTTATTTAAGCTGGACTTTCCCTCCAGCATCTTGTTTCACTGGCTTATATTAATTGTTTTTAAATGGACCGATGTTGTGACTCTTCTATTTCTATTCCTTGCTGTATTCAGACTCTTCTATTTCTTTCATAGAAAGTGTAAAGGTTTAAATGTGCATAAATGCTAAAAATGTCTGCACCCTATACACCTGCTTTTGATTAGAATTGAATTGACTCTTTTGCTGCCATGATTGTTATGCCTTTTTGCTGCTTTGATGTCTGTCAGTCCCATTATTGTTTTCAAAACATAAAATAAGATTGATATTCAGATACTATAAAAACCCAGGTATTGGTACACATTTTTGAGAGGGACTTTGCACCAGAGCTATCAAGACAGAGGCTTTGCCAGTTTTGCAGCATCAACTTCAGACGGAAGCGATGGCATCAAGAAGTGGCCATCAGCCATTCGCTCTTTATATTCCAGCCTCGAACAAGCTGTGATAAGAAATAGCTAAACGTGTTTTGATGCATTACTTTTCATATTCTGTGTCAATACCATTTACATTGTATGCACCAGGTGACGATCTTAAAATAAACATTTTAAAGTACATGTCCTATATCTTATAGTCTTTCTTCAGGTAATATTTGTTCACAAAAGCGGGTTAAGAGTTCCACTGTGTCCCTGAACTCGTCTTGCGGGACTGATCGTTACCAGGAAATACTTCTTGTGCAGTATTGCTCACTGAGTTGTGTCTATATTGTAGCCCAGCTAGATTTCTAATTTGTATTGGCACATTGGCTAAGTCGTTGTGCCAAGGGGCTAGAAATCCGACTCCTGAAACTCTTTAGTGGGGGAAGAGGTTCCCCCAGAGAATGTGACACCAGCAAATGGTTGTCCATACAACTAGACAGATTAAGAGAGGCCTGTGTGGTTTAGAGCAAGACATATGTGCCTGTTGCATTGGGGCAAGCTATGGGTGCTCTTCACATCAAGATTTCTCCCCCTGTCCCCTAGGCCCCCCACCGAGTGACGAGCCATATACCTGGAGCCTCAGTGGTATCAGCAGCACCTACTACTAAACCTATAGATAGCCTTATCTTCTCTGCTACCTTACCTTAATATCCAAAACTCTAGCTTTTCTTTTTACGTTGCAAGTACACTGTATTGTCAACTGTCATTGTTCTTGTTTTGTTTTAGCTTGTTTTCATTGTTCACAAATGTGGGAAATTGGGTTGTTGGTTTAGGGCGATGTGATCCGTGCACAAGCAACTACCACAGTCCGTTTCAGGATGAACCACAAAAGTTACTAAATTAACCAGGGCTTTTTCCCCTGGTTGCTTGGCACAAAATCAGTCAGGCCTAACTTCGAAGCAATTTGTAAAGTATTTATGCAGCACTTGAATAGTAGTATGTATGTATGTATGTATTAAATTCTTATTGAGCGCTTCTGCCACCCCAAGGGTATCCTGGCGCTTGACCTTCCGTGAGTCATCAGATCTAATACGCTACATTGCTCTTGGAAAGAGATGGGTCTTCAACTCTTTTTTAAAGGAGGTTAGTTCTTGCTTACTCCTTAGCAGCAGAGGAAGGGCATTCCACAGCTTAGCTGCTGCAAAGCCAAACGCGCGCCCGCCCATCCTCACTCTGACAAATTTAGGAACTTTGATCAAAAAAGCCGAGGAGGATCTTAGGGGTCTAGCAGCCTGGTACCAGGAAAAAAGATGTTGGAGTGGCAGAGGTCCCAGACCATGCAACGCTCTAAATACAATGCAGGCGGCCTTAAAAAGAATACGCTGCTGGACAGGCAGCCAAGGAAGGTCAGATAATGCTGCTGAGGATGACGCGGAGCGTGATCGAGCTAATGCCAACTTGGCTGCCATGTTTTGAACCCTCTGCAGCCTAGATACCAGAGACTTAGGTGCCCCCAGAAGTAGTGCGTTGCAGTAGTCTAGTCTACTGAGTATAGTACTGCGCACCACCTCTACTCGAGCTTCTAGGGGAAGCAACGGCAAGATTTTCCGTAGGGCACGAAGTAAGCCCATGCACGTTGCTATGGTCTTATTTACCAAGGCATCCAGCTGCAGACTAGGTTCAAACATGATCCCCAAGTTACGGGCCGACTCAGCAGCTGTCACAGTACCCAAGATGGATGCCGGCCAGAAATCCTCTGGCAACAGGCGAGAGGGCTGATCCAAGGAGCAATGAAGCACCTCGGTCTTTGCCCCATTAAATTGGAGTGAATTAAGGCGAAGCCACTCTGCTGTTTCCGACATACACTGATGGAAAATATCCCTCGAGACCTCCTCCTTACCCTCAAAAGAAAAAATCAGTTGCGTATCATCGGCATAGTTGATAACTGAGATGCTGAAGGATTTTATCAAACTGATTAGGGGTCGGAGGTAAAGGTTGAAGAGGATCGGACTTATCACAGACCCCTGTGGCACACCCTGCTTCACCTGGCGTATATCTGAGCGAAACGGTGCTAATGCAACTGCTTGTTGCCTATTGTCCAAATAGGATTTAAGCCAGCCCAGCGCCAGACCAGCCACGCCCGCTTTCTGGAGGCGATCCAGCAGGACAGCATGATCCACCGTGTCGAACGCGGCCGACATGTCCAGCAATACTAAAAACGCTGCCTTACCTGTGTCGAAACGCGTTCGCAGATCGTCCAACACGGTGATCAAGGCGGTCTCAGTCCCATGTGCTGGCCTGAATCCAAACTGGGCTGCGTCCAGGCAAACGTTGGATTCCAAAAAGTTGGATAAGGTTCTAGTGACCAATTTCTCTAGAATTTTTATAGGAAATGGAAGCAACGAGATAGGCCTATAGCTGGCTGGACATAGCGGGTCCAAGGAGGCCTTTTTTAGCAGAGGTGTCACTATTGCAAGCTTCCAGCTGTCAGGAACCGAAGCTGTAGCCAATGACTGGCAGCAGATGGTATACAGCGGAGGTAGCAGTTCTGTCTGGAAGGCCTTCCATATCCTATGTGGCAACGGGTCAAGTGGGGAACCCGAAGACACACCGTTAGCCAGTGTATAGAATTCCTCCAAGGAAGGGATAGGAAAGCAGGATAATTGCTGTTGTTCCCCCTTAACCTCCTCATCACCTACGGGGTGGGGAGATTTTAGTGGAGAAGACTCTATCGAGACCATATGGCTCGAGATCGAGAGGCCACTCAAAATAAGCCTGATTTTTTCCTCAAATGCAGAGGCCAAGGAGTCGCACAGCTCCTGAGATGCTATGGTGACTGGTGCTGCGCAGGCAGGGTTTGTCAGGTTGTTGACCAGTTTAAAGAGGGTCTGTGATTTATTGGTGGCTTTGGCCAAAGAATCTTCCAGAAACTTCGCCTTAGCCATCTTTAGGTGGACTTTATACTCCCGCAAAGCCTGTCTATACTCTGCACGATCCGATTCCTCATAACCTCTCCTCCAAGCACGCACCGCCTGTTTACAGCAAAGTTTCTGTTGGCTAAGATCACCAGTAAACCAGGCGTTGGCTCTCCGAGGTTTGTTCTTCACCCTTTTTAGAGGAATCAGTTCATCCAGTGATGTCAAAATTTGTTTACTAAGGGCAGCATAGCTTTTATCCACGGTTTCCTGCACCGCAAAGGTTGTAGGCAACAATGAAGGTAAACTTGACCCCCTTAACAGACGGGACCACTGTCTACTAAATTTATGCCTAACCAAGCTATCAGCACTACGCTGCTCTCCTGACACAAAGATAGACATGAGAACCATAGCATGATCTGTCCAGCATTGATCCAAGACCTCATTAATAACAACCAACTTTTTATCCGCAAAGACCAAGTCCAAGATGTTCCCCTTCACATGCGTGGAACATTGCACAAGCTGCTCCAACTATATGTTGTTGCATGCTTGGCAGATTTCTCTATAGGCTAGTTCTTGTGGGCCTGAAGGTCGTAAATTAAAATCGCCCAACACTATAAAGTTGGAATGTGAGTTAGATAAGTCATAAACAAGGTCAATGAATTGCTGGAAAGAAGAAGCCATTCCAGAGGGCGGTCTGTAACATAAAAGACCTGCCAGAACTATGCCGCCTTGAGCCATCAGAGAGAAGCCCAAGAGTTCAAAACCTACCACCTGTTTAACTGTGAACTGTGAAAGGGAGAGTGTATCTTTACAAATAAATCCCACTCCACCACCCCTTCCCGTAATTCGGGGACTATGTCTTATAAAGTATCCTAAGGGACATGCCCAGGCCAACTCCGCTCCACTATCTGATGTAGTCCAAGTCTCTGTTAGGAACAAAATATCCAAATTAGCAGACTCAACTAGCAGAGAGATTTCGGCAGAATGCTTTACAAGGGAGCGGACATTAAGAAGGCCACAGGAAATAGAGGGCGGGGTCGCTGGCCGCGAGGTAGATCCTTTGTTTAAGGCCGAGTGGAGGTTCAGAGCACACAGTTCTTCTCGGGAATATACTAAGTGTGATCTGTACGGCTCTGTAGAACCGGGAGCAACCGGGGCGCAAACGGGCTTACCTCTGGCGCACCTCCGGAGCGCCCACGGCGCGCCCGCTGCCCGCGGACGCTGCGCGCCCGTACCTCCATTCAATTCAATAGTATTATGCCGCGCGGGTACCGCCTCGTAGGCGACTGACCCACCCAATATGGCGCCTACAATGTCCCAAGCCTCACTCACCCACTGAAAGATGGCGATCAAGCGCCGCTAAACCGGAGCCCCCGCTAACTGAGTCCCGCCAAATGCGGGTGATAGAACAAATTAATGTGCAGGTAAGCCTGACTGTCTCCCCCAGCGGCAAAGCAGCGTAGCAGCAAATTTAAAATCTCTATTCCAATAGAGTTGTATTTAGTTTTTAAAAATAATCCAATGCGCGCGATGACGAGTAGAGTGAAAATTCAACACAAGAAAAATAGAGTAAACTGTAATAAATTATTTGACACCAAAACAACAAAACCCAATCAGTAAAACAGAGAAATGCAATTTTAAAGATTTACGGTAAGTATATTGCCTAAAAGCACTCATGATTATCTGGTTGTGTGAGGCCGTATGAAACTCAAAGGTTCGGCAAACCATGATGGTGCGGGGACAAGATACAGGGACCAGGGTAGTCCCGCTGCAAAAGGTACCTCTAAAGTACTGCCAGAAGAGTCCATTTCACAGTGGAGGAGGCCGCAAGGAGCATCACTGTAGCACAAAAAGCAGGCCCGGCTTCGTGAACGGTTATCACTGTAGCGCGAAGAACCTATCGCGAGTCGTAGACGGTCGTTACTGGAGGTTCGCATTGGTCGTCACTGCTGGCATTCGATGCTGTAGCGTGTAGTGCAGATCTCCTATTGTGAGTCGTCGCCGGTGTTTACTGTGGCGCAAAGGGTCTGGTTCACCTGAGCTTTGCGTTGGCTGTTGGTGCCGGTGGCAAGATCCTGGCACGAACTGGCCCGTTTGTCATAAAGAGCACAAAACTTAAGGATTTCTCCTTTGCTTAGGTGGAGCTTACCCAATTCCACATCAAGGGTCTGGCAGGCACCGTTTGGGGATCAATAACTCACTCCAGCAGAGATCCCCAGTGCTCAGCAGGTCCAGGTATGTCCAGTGCAGCAGGTCAGCTGAGCAGTTGCAGGGACGCCTCTGGAACTTGTGTCCCTGTAGCTCAGAAGAGGAGACCAGCTAACTTGCCACTGGAATCACTCGGGTATTTTGGGATGAAGGATGCAGCTCCAGTCGTTCTTCTCAGACAGCAGGGCACGCCTCAAGTAGCAGGGTAGCCCTCTGGTAGCTGGGCTGCCCTTCGTCTGTGGTATCCACAGGTCCAGAAGAGCACTGAAGAGTGGGTCTGAAGGTCCCATTTTTATACCTCATGCCCACTTTTTATAGTGGAACAATCTTCTGGAGACTACAGAAGTGTCTGTAATGTCCTGCCTCTCTTTCCTGATCCCATCTGTCTGCAGGCACAATAGGCTAATGTGTAGTCCTTTGTGTATAAGACAAGGCTGTGTCATTGAAGTGCAAGTGTGACAGGTGACAGCTTCACCCCTCTCATGCAACACTTGAAGTCTGCTACCACTAGAATTTTCTGGTTGGATTTGACCATGTCAAAACATCCTTCATTCTGGAGTGAACACGAAATACTGTTATCCCACTTATTGCCAGAACGTTGGGACAACTACCAACAAGGCCTTTTCTATGATTGGTGAAAAAATTATATGCCGTTACAAAACTTGCATTCTAAATCTAATCTTGCACCTTATCCTTTTTAAATGTCACATTAGCTGATATGAAACTGAAGGTGTAATTTAACATGTAGCCATAACATCTGCACTTTAAAACTATCTTTGCACTTTAACATCCAAGATATGTCATAAAGTGACACTGGTTGGTTGTTCCTTTACACCTCAGGCACGTTGCACTTTGGCTTGAACTCAAATGTGGTCATAATATCCATGTCTCAGGTTTAACCTGGCAAATCACTCCTCTGCTCTGCACTAGGTGGCATCGAACAGGCAGTCAAACTCAACATGCTGCTTTAAAACTGGCTCTCCAGAGCTAATTTTGCACATGTCCCTTCTGCACTATGTGAATGTGAATTTACAATTTTAATACATCACAGTTTTTAATGGTACTTTTTTATTGTGAAGATTGTAATTAATCATACAGTAAAGCATTTACTTGCTTTAAAAAAGTCAGGAGGCCCATCCTGCCAATAACAAGCCCCTCTATTGTGTGGGAGGAATACACAAAGGCCAACTGCCAACTACATTTAGTCATGTGATCCAGGGAGTAGAATGTAGGCACCAAATCATTAAGACACAAAAATGCCTACTTTCTAAAAGTCGCATTTTCAGAATTGTGCCTTAAAATACGACTTTAGCATCAAAGAGGGGTTTAAATTAGAATGCCTCAGACACAAAACATGACATTCCTACCTGCTCCCAATCAAATGTTAGCACATATTTAATGTAATAAGGTTACCCAATAATATCTCATTTATTTATAAATCTGTTTATTGAGGTTTTTGAAAAGGTGTATCATCATGAAACAGAATAATGTGCAGCAACATTTAAACCATGGCTATGTACTCAGGCGGGCATAAAATGGACTGTGAAGAATGGGTGTATCTCCTGGTTCCCTGTCACAGTGAAAGCCCCCGCGACAGTGGCACCAACTATAGAGCCGTGTTTTGTCTTGAGGCCCTACCACATAAGGGGCGACCCCAAAGCGAGAGTTTTAATTCTTCACCCGTTCTCTCCTAAGGTTTCTCCATAAACAAATAGCAAATTTTAATAAAAATAACAGGGACCAAACAGCTGAACAGCTAACGCCCCATCAGAACAACAACAATGGTAACAGCAGCAAAGTCCGGCCATTGTCCAAGTATTGCTCACCCAATGTCCCATAAGTCGTCCCCCCCCAGCCCCATACCTCCCACACGGATCACTGCACAGACTGTGTCGCGCTTGCTCTTATGCCTCTCCAACCTGACTAAGTCTTCGCTATCGTATGCCATGACACTCTGCTGGACAAACCAACTCCATACCCCCCGTGGCGGCGTCCTCATTGTGTACCTGACCGGCCTCTGCGGCATCCTCCCCTAGGCGCATCATGGTCTGTAATAGCGCCTCCCACTGGGCCGCAATGGGCGTCCTCCTGAGGACTAGCGTCTCCTCCCTCCAGAGGGCCGTGCCCTCCGCCTTAGCCCAGACCAGAAAGGAACCGCGCCATGCGCTCGTGTGTGGTGGGGCAGCCGCCTTCCAACGCTTGGTAAGAAGCCGTTTCGCCACCACAAACCCCAAGTCAATGAACCTAGAGGTAACCTTTGTGGAAGGCGTTCTGTGGAAAAGGTGTAAAAGGTAGGCTAGCCACTCAAATGGGATATCACGACCTGTGCACTCGCAGAGCGCTTCCTGCACTGCCTGCCAGTATGTGCTCAGTACGGGACAGCTCCACAGCATATGGAGCAGGCCAACGTCCAGCTCCGCACAGCGGGGGCAGCATGCATCCGCACGGTGAAAGTATCTATTAATAGAGGCGGGCGTGAGATATGCTCTGTGTAAGATGAAGAATTGTATTTGGCGGAAGCGCATGTTCCTGGGGATTCTCTTCGGGCCCTGCAGCACCCTGTCCCACTCCTTGTCAGTCACGGGTCGAGCCAGATCCACCTCCCACTTAACACGCAGCGGTGCCAAGCTAAGTGCCGTATGTGTGCGTAAGGACGCCGCGAACCATTTAACCAGATGCCTCCCCCGCCCCATGACATGGAAATATTGTACCGTGAGATGTTGCTCTGGCTTCTCCTTTTACCCAATAATATCTCATGTGAGAGGTAAGCTTTCCATAGTGGAAAACTAATTTGAGAGTTTTTTACTACCAGTACATGTCCAGCTTTTTAATGTACCCCGCTCTCTTGGCTGAACTGTTTAAGGCCTATCCTAGAGGCTTTCATGTATTAAAAAGGAAGGTTTAGGCCGGGCAAAAGATTTAAAACTGCATACAGGCTATAGTGGTAGATCAGAGACATGGTTATAATGGCTACGTAAGTGAGAGGCACAATAAGTGCTGCAGGCTACTAGTATAATTTATTTTACAGGCCCTCGGTACATGCAGTACCACTTTATTAGGGACGTATAAGTAAATTAAATGTGCCAATTGGGTATAAGCCAATTTTTCCATGGTTAGAGGGGACAGCACAAGTACTTTAGCACTATTTAGCAGTGGTGAAGTGTATAGAGTCCTGAAAGCCAACAGCATCTGGTACAGAAAACAGGAGAGGTGAAGGCAAACAGTTTTGGAGTGACCCGGCAGACGGGGCCAAGTCCAACAATAAACATTAAAGTTGCAAAAATAAAGGTTTATGGACTCATTGCAGAGCAGTTTAATTTTGGCAGCAGGATTGCAGAACTCCATTTTACATATTGTGAGTGGAATAACTTAAGTGATTGTGATAAGTAGATGTTTGTGAACGTTGATGAACCATTCCAATATTCTCGTCACTCCATTCCTATTGTGTTGCGTTTTCGCTTTCAGATCTGTGCCAGTGTTCTCGGTCGTTTAATGATCGTTTATACTATATAGGGTGCATAGGTAGTGGATCTAGTGTTCCCACAGTATTGTGTTTTATGAGTTGTATACTAAATGGTCCCATATGTACTATGGGAAGTGTTTCCTGCTTCCCTGCAGAAGGAGACCTTTCAAAGGCTTTACCAATGATGTCTCCAAACCATTAATGTCTTTTCTCATTTGAAGAATTTCATTTCAGCCTGAAAGCAGATCAAGTTGCTCTTCTTAAAGAAGCCATCCACACATATTACGTATTACCAGTCTTTCATACCCACTGGAAATAATTAAGAGATGCATGGCAGTGTAATCCATTTACATATTGAGGGTAATAGAGGAAGTCCAACATGCTACAGATTTGGCTGACCCAAAGAAACCACCACATCTAGTAATAAGGGATGGACTCAAAATCATTTACAAAAGAGCCTTTTACAACTCAGCTACCTGTGACTCTCAGCAGCACTTAATATGATGGACAACTAGGACCTGATGCGGAATATTAAGTATAACATTGGCTAGATAGAAAAAGTATCAAATGGGTTGAAATGTTCTTCCAGGATAGCATTCAGCTTTTCAAGTTTAAAGATAGAAAGCCTCCGCCTTCTGTGAGGATCTGCCCTTTTCATTCCTTGGTTGTACATATATATGGAAACCCTAGGTAAACTTATAAAAGACATTAGGCCTATACACCAATATACTGATGATATTTAACTATCCCTTAAGGCAAAATATCACTGTGAGGAAGTTGATTATTAGTTGGAGTGATGGTGGTCCATTACAAGTAATAATTGCCCTATTCTTGTATTTCCCGGTAAAGGTTACATTAATTTAAACATGAGCTCAACCAATGGTAGCTATCACACAGAGCAGGCATGTTTACCTTTAGAAAATGAATAAAAAGCCCACTCCAATTTATAAAAATTGGGAATATTATAATGAACTCATTGACATCGAAAAAACTAAAAGCCAATTAGGGAAACCGAAGATATGAATTTTTTAGATTTTCAATAAAAATAGCACAAAAAAATCACAAAGTAACAACCACAGACAACTGGTCATGCTAGCCTGGGATAAGGGTAAAGTTTGAGGCATGTGCCAGATACGAGACCCAGGTAGGTCCCAGTCAAAGAGTTACCTTTGGACTTAAAAATAAATTCCTGAGAAAAGGTGGTTGTTGACGGGGCAAGCTGGATCCGAGTCGTGGGTTCAACAATGTCGGTTGCTGAAGAGCAGGGTTCCATTGTGGTTGTCAATAAAGTGTGTGAAGCTTCAAGAGGAAGAAGTCTGCGTATGTGCCTAGGAATGTCTTGGCGATCTCCTGAATGTTGATCAGCTTCAGCTCAGCATCGCTCTTGTTGAAGCTGTCTATGTTCGGACTTAGAAACATTTCTGGAAGTCAGATCTTTTGTGGGGCAGACCACCAAATTGGGTCTGACCGGCGATAAGACGGTTTTGGTTCAACAGAGGTCCCAGTCTCCCACCTGTCCTTTAGAAGAAAGGTTAACAAAAAGTTTCTAAGTCCCAGCTTTTTCAGTTTGGCAGAAGAAGAACAATCTTACATCAGCTAAGGGTTCCAGGACCTCTGGAGTAGCTCTTTGATGTCAGGGCTCACTCCAACAGAAGCCACCAGGATGTCTAGGGCAGGTATAACTGAAACTGTCCAACTGGGCTCTTTAGAAAAGTGGTCTTCTTGCAGCTTTTGTGTCTATGTAGCTTAACTGCCAAGTGACTCATGGAGTCCATTTCATTGCCCTGGGTACAAGTGGGAACAGGTCCAGCTCTAGGCGGTTCTCCTTACATGTCACAACAGCAGGTGTAGTCCTTTGTATGTCGTCCACAGGTCCAGCGATGTTCCGAGGAGCGTACTGGGGATGACGCATGTATGCCCAGTGCCAGCCTGTGGGTGGGTAAATGTTCCCAGGAGTGACCCTACCCAATTTTGCCACACTTTGTGTGTTTTACTGTAAACTATCCCACAGTGGCCCTCTCTACCTAAAACCAACATTGCAGAACCTTTCTTCCTCTGTGCAGCATTTCCTGTGCCCACCCAGTGGTTTGGCTATGATAATGGGCAGACCCTCTCTTGTGGTAACTCTAAGCCAGTTCTTGGGTGGCTCCCCATCTCACTGAGTTGGAGACAAGCAGACTATAAATGCAAAAGGGAGGCAGACCTAGGTGTGAGCTACATTTGCCAGTGACAGAGTAGGTATCATTTGAAGCTCAGCAACGTGCTGGGCACAGCCCCCATGCCATAAAGCTCAAGGAGGAAAAACATCTGCCAACATCCAAGCCTTTTCTCCATGGTCTAGGAACAATACACATCTTGGCAAAGGGGAGCCCTAAACAGTCTGGTGACACTGAACATTGGCAAAAAGTCACATTTGGCTCAAACAGGAAAATGGCAACTTTCTAAAAGTGTCATTTTCACAATGTTATTATAAAATCCAACTTGACCATTAAGTTGGACTTAGAATCGCAATGAAAATGAGTCCTTGAATCATTTTTCTAGCTGCTCCCAAACTGCAATTGGAAATCTAAGGTGTTATAATGTAACTCAGTGCTTCCCTATTGGAATGCCAGCCTCTCTACAGTGCAAAATGACTATTGGGGCGGAGCCTGGCCTGCACGAAGATGGCAGCCTCCTAAACAGCATCTGGCTGGTTGTCTAGCAAAATACATTAAACCGTATGCCATGATCCTTCCTTGCTGACCCGTTGTCAGCGCTTTCTCTCCGTGACCTCCCTCCACCCACTGGACGAGTGCAGACACCTTGCTTACCTTCTCCTTGCTTCCAGTGAGCCCCCGGTCTGCAGGAGGGTCTTGGCCCTCCTGTGCTCCGCTCATTGATCCCTTCTGTTCCTTGGCAAGGGCTACTGCTTGAATCCTCCTAAGCAGCGGATGGATCCAGAGGTGCTGGTGCTGCTGCGCAGCTGTTTGCGCTTGAAGCCATCTCTAAAACTCCGCTGGTGCGGCCACCTCACCGCAGGACCACCGTAAGTGTTGGTGCTGCCAAGACGCTCGGTCTTGGCAAGCCGCCACTGGTGCACAATGGACTTCCCTCTGCAGTCTGACTTCTGGCCCCCGTGAACTGCCCTCTCTGCATCGGACCATCCCCTGGAGGTACCACTACTCCGTGGTAACAAACAACGCTCTGGGACACTCAGCTTGATTCGGGAGCTGCAATTTCAGCTTGAGCTGCCTTCGTTTTTCAGACATTGGCCATCTTGGAGCAGACAAACTCCCTGCCAGACACTACTGTTTAACTTTGTTCCTTTCACTTGGCGTCAATCTTGGGGTCAAGATGGATTAATCTATCTACTACACTGCCTCTCCAAGTCTCCTCATCAGGTGGATTAGTGGCCTCCCCATCTTTCACACCTCCTTCATTCCTCCTGGACACCAATTCTATACCTCAGGATGGAGACTTAGAGATTCAGATATACCAAGTCCACTTCCATTTCTTGGACCGTCAATGACTACTGCATGTCGGGCCATGCCTTTCTCTTGCCCCCCCCCCCCTTTATCCAATGTCCAAGAAGACTTCCCCCCCCACCTCACAATTTTGGAAGCTGTCAAGGGCACAGTTTCTAACCCAGTAGCTGCCTCCCCACTCACTACCATGGGTCATCCTCCTTTGACGCCCTGATAAAGGAACTCAAGGACATGAAATCCATCTTGAAGTTGCTTGAGCACTCACCTTCAGAATCCGCAGCGGAACTTAAATCCTTATGTTCAGAGATGTCTACGCTTCATCTGTGCCTTGACAACACAGAACACCAGCTTGTGGACCAGGATCAGCGCCAAACTACTGGATCAGATATAGGGCCTACAGAAAAGAATTACAGATCTCGAGGACTGTAGCAAGTAGAACTACATCATCATTTACTGCGTACCGGAATCAGAATGCCATTGTTTGGAATACTTCCTGCCCCAACTCTTGGGCATCTCCTTCCTACCCCAGCAAGACATACGCATTGACTCAGCCTAGACTCCTCTGGGTACTGAACTCCCTTTCTTCCCAACCGAGACTGATCATTGTCTTTCTTTTGTGCTATACCCCTGTTCATCTTATTTTACATGCAATCAAGTCTCACAGTCTGCACACTTTTAAAAATACTCAAGTTGTCATCTCTGCCAACTTTTCTCACACTACAAACATTCGGTGGAAGAAATTCCTTGCGCTTCAACCAGCACCCAAGCAAAAAGGAATTCAATACAGCTTACTCCACCCAGTGATTCTACTCCTAATGCAAATGGCTGCACCAGAGAATTTAATGATCCCCCAAGAGCCAGAAGACTACATAGACTCTATCCCTACTACAGTTACGATCTCAGCTTCCTCACCTATAATGACCGAGGAGCCCACCCCTCCCATTGTTGAAAAGGATAGCAGACACAAATGACAGGAACACCATCAGAAACCGTGGAAACACCCGCACCCCAAAGGGAAAAGAGAGAGGGACGAATCCTGCTCACCACGGAAACCATAGCTAGGTTGGTCGAGACTGCCCTCAACTTATTCTGACTTTTTTATGTAACCCGAGGAACTTGTAGATTTTGCAGGTCACTTGGCTCTACTGTCCTGGGGTGCCCTGCGCTTCAAAGTATTCTCATAGCCCGCCACTTCAGGCTGAAGTGCCCACCATGATATGCCTCACTCTTTCCTGCTAGAACATTTAGTCAATAGAGATGTTGCTGACCAGAACCCTGTCGATCTGATTTTTAAATGTGAATGGCATGGCCAGCTATGTCCTCCGCACGAAGTTGCTAACTTACCTAAAGTCTAAAAAGCCTGACATCACACTTATACAAGCGACACACCTCTCACCAGCGGAGTCGAGCTATATTGAGATTGGGTAGGGTAGGTCAGGTCCTCTTGGCATTTAGAGATGCTCCAGAACCAGACACCCTGGCCTATGCTACTGTGCCCTAACAGAAAACCGGTGTGGCAATCCTGATTCATAAAAACTGAACAGCCCAAGTCACTCATTTGTGGGTGGATCCGTATGGCCACTACATCCTCACCACACTTTCCATGTACGATCATCTTTTCATGGTAGGCTCCGTCTATGCTCCCAAACTTGCTAAAGCCTTCTTCCTCATCCGCTTACAGAGATCATTGGTGGGCAATTAATCTTCAACGCTAATCTGCGGTGGTGACTGCAACATAGTCATCAATTCTGTTTTCCTCCAATCCTCCACTCCAGATCTTAGAAATAAGCCTGACAGAAGTTTCCTCCGGGATCTCATGGCTGATCACTCACTGGTTGACCTCTGGTGCCTCCATCACCCCAGAGATAGGCATTATATGTTTCTCTCTTGCCCTCACAGAATGGAGCCCCACATCGACTTCTTCCTGGCCAAGAGAGCTGTCCTTCCCAAAATCCTTGACAGCGCATTGGCAAGAGCAAAAATTTGGACCATACCCAATCTCACTAATGCTGGACCTGTGACTCCACTCTGAGATAGACAGATCTTGAAGAATGAACATCCAATACTATCGGCAACCGAATAAAAAGAGGAAACTGCAGGCTCCCTCAAGAGTCATATTTATTCTGTCACACACAGCAAACTTTCTGGGTTGCAGTCAAAGCCTACATTTGAAGCATCTTGAAGTACTGGCATCACTACGCCGCAAAATTACAGCCGAGCTAAGTCACCTAGAAAGGGACATCCGTAAAGCACATGAGCACTATAAACAGAATGCAACAGCAGCACATTTACGGACCTGACTTTAAAAAAAAATACGATTTCAATACTTTCCTCTTCCTAACTGCAGGATAGGCCTTAATACACCTCTGACACTGTATCTACAAGCACAACGTCTCCTCACTTGGCAACTAACACAAGGAAAGGCCCAGACAACCATTCCAGCAATTTGCTATGGCTCAGGGGTCACCCTTTCACACCCCGGAGACATAAACGAGAAATCTGTTTGTACTAAGCCTCCCTTTACACCTAAGAAGCCTGAGTTTCTCCATGCCTACATAACAGTTCTACCGAAGCCCGGAAAGGACCCCCAGTTGACCCTCTCTTAACCACCACCGTACATTACTCCACCTACTGTGGCTGTCCAGGCTGGCCACAGACGGGAGGCTGGCCCTCACCCTCGATACAGAAAAGACCTTTGACTGGTTGGTGTGGGGCTACCTATTCCGTACCATGGCTCGAATTGGAATTGAAAGAAATTCCATCATAATGACCTCTTGACTCTAGTACTCCCCGATAGCCACTCTGGTCAGTAATGGCATCTACTGTTGTGCGATCTCTATCTGTTTCAGAACGTATCAGGGAGGCCCCCTGTCCCCTTTGATCTTCCTAATGGCACTGAAAGCGCTGGCCTCTGGATCCGCAATCCGGAACAGGTACGAGCCATTCTCACAGCTGCCCCCCACTGAAACTAAAGCTATACACAGATGACATCCTCTCTTCTCCTGCGTCCTTAATACAAACCTTGATGAGAGTCCTGGAGGAATTTTCAAAATGTTTTGGTTGCAAGGTAATCTGGGAGAAGAACAAGGTCCTCCCAATGACGTCCAACATCATGGCAGCCGCCCTATCAAACATTTCCTTCACCTGGAAAGCTGTCTAAATGAAGTACCTAGGAATTTGGATTCATTCATTCATATGATGGTCCAGGCCAACATTCTACCATTGATTGAACAAATTCAACGGGACTTTGTGAAGTGGAGTACCCAACACTTGTTGCTTTGGGTCCACCTGCAAACAGTCAAAATGGTGGTCGCCCCACGCTACACTTATGTGCTGAGCATGCTGACGATCTCGCTCCTACAAGCCCTGCACTGCTGAATAAATGACCAGATCAAGTCATACATCTGGCAAACGGATAAACCTCACCTAGCCATGCCCAAACTCTGTCCGGAAACGACATCCCATGGATTGAGACTCCTAAACATCACAATGTGCTATTACACACAACATCTTTCGCAAATGGCCTATCATTTGGTCCCGGGTCTCGAACAACTAGACTGGGTGAGACTTGAAACAGCCCTTTCGACACGGCTTGACGGTCCTGCAAATGTTGTATCTATGCAGTCTCCCTTGATAACCTCATGATAACCGCCTAGCTTCAAATAGGGAATTTTAGAAATGGGGTCTCTAGTTGGCAGAGGTATGCACCCTGTCCAAGTTGGGACCACCACTCTAGTCAGGATAAGTCAGATACACTCCCTAAATTAACCTGTGCTCCCCCTCTGGTGCTTTGCACAGAGCAGGCATGCTTAACTTCATGTGCAAGTATTTGTGCAAACCTTAGTACAGTAAAAAAGTGAAAACACCACACAAAAAGAATCCACACCCGGTTAGAAAAATAGAGCTTGATTTATTGAAAAAAACAAGATTAAAACAACCATAATCCAATAAATGAAACCAGTGTTATGATGATTTTTTGAAGATTAAATCCCAAAACAGTGCTTAGAAATCAATAGCGCTAAAAGGTTACTTGAGGTCGTGGTGGACCAGGTCAGATCTGAAAAGTCAAGCTGACCGCGATGGAGCACTGGTCGTATACAAAAGCCATGAAGGCCCTGCTGAAACAGTACCTTTGTATGGAGCAAACATCGACGTGGAAGATTCGATGCGTCAATTCCGACTCATGCAGTCTGGTCGATGTGTTGAAGTCGAGTTTTGCAGCAGTGTCTTCAAATTGGCACTGTGTCTTCGTTGAACATCACAGTTGGTACCCACGTCGTCGTCGATTCGGCTCGGCGTCAGTGGCAAATGCTTCAGGTCCGACCGGTACTGGCTCTACAGTGACAGGCCTGAGACATGTTTAAAGGGCTACTTAAGTGGGTGGCACAGTCAGTGCTGCAGGCCTACTAATTAAATCACAGAAAGATGTCAAGGGAGGTTTATTTTAAATATTCGCGATAAACCTGAGACAACTAATTCTGAGGTTTTTGAGCATTTATTCTGCTTAGTTTTCATAATTCAAAAAGACATTCATAAATCAATTGGACATGTCTTTTAAAAGGAAACGCCACATTAGTAAATCACACAATTGCAGCACATTTGTATGCGTGATTTAGAACCATTTCTTTTGTGAGACAATATATACAACCCATACCCTCTGGCTTTAACTAGAGCAAGCTCCATCTCGTAACCCTGTCTGAGCAGAGCACAAACTTCATTAACGCTTGGATTGACATTGTCAATCCAGACTCTGGTGACACATAGTCGAGCACATGCTATAATGATGGTAGCCAACAGATTCACATAGCTAGCAGCTTCACATTTGATCCCCAAAAATATTTCCTTTTCAGTAAGCTGAAAATTGTGGCCGAGAAGTGGAATGAGAATACTGGAGACACCACTCCAGAACCTGTTAAGCCTAGGGCAGTCAACAAACATATGCCTAAGATCTGCAGCAAACAGTTAACATTTCGGACAAAATGACTTATCGGTAGATCGAGATGTAGCCCACTTGGATATAATCTCTGGTGTATAATACAACATATATACTATCCGATGCTGTTGTAACTTTAGATTAACAGAGGTTACCACTCGATCTACTACGGCCATAGACTCCTGTATTTCCTCAGCCATTATCTGAACCCTAAGAACCCGGCTAATTTTAGCAGTGATCTGTAAGCTATCATCATTAGCTGCTGCAAGTAATTTCAGAAAAGCTGTGCCAATAGCTCCTCGGCCAGAGCTCGTATATGTTCCAGTCAATATTTCCGACGGGTTCGGCATTAATGATATCTTTTTACGTCATAAAAAAAGTGTCTTATTTGTGCATACTTAAAGAAAGTACTTTGCAAAAGACCGAACTCGTCTTTAAGTGAGGCAAAAGAGCGGAACCCCCGTCCATCATATAATTGACCAACCTGAATGATGCCCTTATGTTGCCAGACTTTTCCGATATGATCTTGAAATACATCGGGCAGCATGGGGTTGTCCCATAGCACCGTATATTGATGCAACGGGGGCAAAGAGTATTGCTTGCAAATATCTTCCCATATCCGGATAATATCTTTAACTACCTTAAACTTCACTCGCTTGTAGTAGTTAGGGTCGGAAGTCTTATATAGCATGAACCCAACCGATGGACCGCAGGCTAACTGATAAGACAACAAAGCCGGACCAGCATCCAACCTGCAGAGCAGGCCCCGGATCCGACCAACAAAAGCAGGCCAATAGTAGAGCCTGAAGTCTGAGAGCTTGAAACCCCCTTGTATGTAAGGTAGTTTCGTAAGCCTGAGAGCCCTCCTGGCGCATCTGCAGGCCCAAATAAAGCTACCTATGACACTGTCTAATCTCTTTAAAAAAATACCAAGGAACCCGCAGGGGTATTGAATGATATAAATATAAGAATTTAGGAAGAATATTCATTCTTATTACGTTGCACCTCTTATATATACTTAGCGGAAGCCGATGCCAACTATGCAGTTTAGCCGAAATCGTCTTAAGAAGCGGTTCACAGTTCAGAGATACAATATCATCAACCTGACTGCTAAGACATACACCATGATAGGTAGCTGTTTGTGTAACCCCTACTGCGAGAGGCAGGGGTTCCGATTGAAAGTTTGCAATTGTCTGAGTTTTAGCTAAATTCAACTTATAGCCGTAAAAAGAGCCAAATAGCTCAGCCTCTCGTGTTATATGGACTATAGCATCTCCAGGATTAGCAGAGAAGACTGCAATATCATCTGCATGCCCAGTTACCTTTAGTTCCACACCATTGAGACACACTGGGGAGATCCCTCCATTCTGCAGCAAATCGGTTTTAAACGGCTTAATATAGAGAGCAAACAGCAGGGGGGACAGTGGGCAACCCTGCCGTGTCCCCCGTTGAACAGCAAAGAGGGCAGATGTCATGCCATTCAATTTAATTGTTGCAACCAGATATTTATACAACTTCTGCACAGAAGAGATAAACCTGGTGCCGAGACCGAATGTTGCCATGGTAAGCCATAGACCTTCCCAGGCCACTCTGTCAACCGCCTTTTCCGCGTAGAGCATAACCATCCCTATCTGTTAAGTTTAACAGAGACATCAAAGGTGGATATAGCAGTGCGGGTGTGAGCCGTCGTGTCTATGCCAGGGACGAAGCCATGCTGCTGCTCAGAGACTAGCTTATGGATAAGAGGAGCTAGACGTGAAACCAAATCTTAGAGAAAATGTTGGCGTTGGCGTTAATTAAAGATATTGGACGATAAGAGCCTCTATCGTCAATCGGGTTTCCCTTCTTAAGGAATACCACGATATTAGTAGCACTCCAAGAGGCAGGAGCATCGCCCCCATTAGTAATATCAATACTCAACTGCGTAAAAACTGGTGCTAGTATATCCCTGAAAGATTTATAAAATTCAAGCGGGATAACATACTCGCCAACCACCTTTCCTGAAGGTAGAGACTTAAAAGCATCTTTGATCTCAATTAGCTCTATATCTTTCTGTAGCTCATTGGAATCCAACGAGTCGAGTTGAGGCAGGTGACTCTCCTGTAAATACTCAAGAAAAGTGTATTTATTAAATGGAGCAGACTCAGAATATAAATTGGCATAAAATAATCTAAACTGCTTCGCTATATCCTGTGGCTAAGGAAAAGAGAGACCGCCATCTACTTTAATCAGTTTGATGTTAGACCTAGCCTTTTGGTCAGCAATCTGGATTGCCAACAAGCGCCCCACCCTTTCTCCATATTCGTATTGCAGAGTTTTATGCTTGTGATAGTTGGTAGCGATTTTATCTAATAGCCCTCTGTTGATTTTGGATCGAACTTTTAAGAACCGAAGATATATTAGCTGAGCCCCTGGATCCCTCACTACGATTGCCCCAGCATGTTGGTGTTTAAGGTCTAAATAATCAAGCCGATCCTGTTCTGCCGCTTCAGTTACCAACTGATTTTGTGCTAAAATAAACTGAAGAGTCGCCCCCCTGACAAAGGCTTTCATACAGTCCCATACAATTGAAATATTGGCCGTGCCAAGATTGTTACTCAAATAATCCTTCAGTGCAGTTCTAATATGTGCCTGATTCTCAAGATTACTAAATTAGTGTCTGGGAAATTAAAAAACCAGAGGAGCCTTTCTAGCACCAACCTATTTCTGCAAAGTTAGCATTACTGGATTGTGGTCAGATGTAATTTTGGGACAGACCTCAACCCATGCGTTTTCCAACAAGGATCTCTTGATAAAGATCATGTTAATACAGAAATAGTGCTTGTGGATGAGAGTAAAATGTATACCCTGGCAGCGTTGGGAAAAGTATCCTCCAGGCATCATCAAGCTGATGTATATGCAGTAGTTCCAACAAAGCTGCTCTGGTTCTGTCCATTCTGGCCCATACCTTACTATTGGTAGTATCTATTTTATTATCCATAATATAATTAAAATCGCCCGTGACTATCAAATCCCTGTCCCTCCCCAATATTTCGGCGCTTAAGTAGTCAAAGACATCGGGATAATCCGAATAAGGACCATACACTATGCAAATCATAGCAATACACCCTGCTATCAGCAACTGAACTATTGCCCATCTTCCCTTACTATCAGCTAATGTACGTAAGATAGTAACTGCTAAATTCCTAGATTTCAGTATAGTCACCCCACGGATAGAAACCGCTTGCCAGGTACATACTAGTATGTCTTACCCAAGTTGTTTCAACAGTAACCTATCTTTATGTGCTAGGTGAGTCTCGGTTAAGCCAAGTAAATGTGGTTTTAATACGCAAAGTTCCTCCCCGATTAGACATCGTTTTCGAGCTTGATTCAGCCCCACGAAGTTCCAACACATACATTTTAAGTCAGACATTGCATAATTTTAATTCACCACTTCCCACCTGACTCCATCCTCTAACGTCTTGTGTTCTGCACCTATAATTTAACAATTGATTGACTATTTAACCCCCTCCCTCGCCCACCCCTCTGACAACCTGGTGATAGGCCGCTATCCGATGTACCAACCCCCTCCCAGCCCCTACAAGATCCTCCCCACAGGGCCTACATAAAGGAATCATCCCTTTCCTTGCTGTCGCTGACTGACAGCTTAAGAAGGGCATCTGCCCCGCCCCCCCCCGTGACCACCATCTTCACCCCACACCAATATATAAAAGAAAAAGAAAGAAGTAAATACCTCAAGCATATAAAGGAGAGAACTATGTTTAGTCGATTATTTGAAAATTTGAAAAAGGAGAGCATTGAGCAAAGAGAAAGAAATAAGAAAAGGAAGAGCAATTCCGTGCTCACTTTACATATCTGCTCATTCTATACTTTTAGCCAGCAGATTCAGACTGCCATTTTGAAAGTACTTGTCTAGCATCATGCTCAGTATTGATCTTATGATCTTCAGATGGGCTGGCTCCTGTAAAAAGACTTGCGAGCAGACTGTCTTAAAAGGATCGATTAACTGACGAAGCTTCCACCGCTTGTCCATTGTGGACTTACACAAATCTGAATGCACAAACATAGTAATTGTATCTAATTTAACTGGAGTAGAAGGACATGCTTTAACATAAATTATATGACATAGCAGAAAGTTGCCCAGGAATACCATAACTGGGCGTGGACGAGGTGACTTAGCTTGATTCCCTTGTGGGATAGTAAGAGATAATCGATGCACCCACTGGACTTGCAAGTCCATATCCCAGTCCGTCAGATCTGAAAACGCTTGCTGAAATAGATTGACAATGTATGCCCGGATCCTGAGCCTGCTCTCCCTTCCGGTATACCAAAGACCCGTCGATTATCCCGCCGATTTTCAAGATGTTCGACTTTAGATTGTAGAAATGCCATCTGATTTTCGCAAGTTTTAGTAACTCTTGAGGTGAAGGTGTTAACTTCTTTGACTGCTGCAACCCGTTCTTGCAGATTTGTGACATCTGAGGACAATGAGGCGACCTTGATGGTGACATCAGTGAGTGCCTGTTTAATCTCCCAGCTATCAACTTTAGCTTGGAGATAGTATTCTTGAGCCTCGGCTCTCTGACTAGATAGCGCCTGCAAGATTGTGGACAAAGAGGGCACAAAATGTTCAAAAGACTGCGAGACACCAGTGGATGGCACTGCCATAGGGTTGATACACACCGTTGATATTGCGGGGGTGGATGCAGACCCAAGTGCCTCAAGATCTCTGCCCGGATTCCCTTCGGAGCTGACCAGTTGGGTTTTTGGCGAAACCGTAGAGTTCATACAGGGGCAAGAGAATGTTAGTGGGTCTCCTCCCTCGACTGCCGCTGGTACCAAAGATGCAATGGCCTCCACGTTGCCAGAATTGGAAAGTCGTGAAATTATGGCTTTGACCTCTCCTTTTGATGCCACCCATTTGCGAAGAGGACTAAAGCCAGAATCAGCCTTCGTGCTGCTGCGGGCGGAATCTTTGAGTCTCCCAACTATGGTAGTAGGTGGGAATTTAGTGCCACCACGGCCTTTGTCACTTTTGCCACCTTTAGCCCCTCTAGTGCTTTTGGAACCTCTCGCCTTTAGACCTTTCTCCCCCACCGGGGTACGTCACCAGTTGCATTCACTGACTGAACCGCCGACTCCAGCAGGGCACCACCCTGAGTATCAGAAAGAGCATTGGCAAAGTGGGTGTGCACAGAGCCAGCAGGTAACTCTAGCCCATGATTGCTACTAAGTGTAGACGATTCCATTTGGAACTCCGTGCCCGGGATAGTATCGGCTTGAGGGTTAGGGTCCACATCATTGGGCATAGCAGTGTTTAAACTGTTAACACAAAGCAGTAGATGAGGCTGTGCTTGTATTGATAAAGCAGGCTGGATAGCTGATGGTACTGGAGAGCTGCAATTCCTTGATTCTGAGCCACCAGATTGCGTTTGTACTAAGTGACTCTCTCTTTCTTCCTCTTTCCCAATATCCAGAAAAACTTCAATACTATTAGAATTTGCTGAGGGAGGACCGCTCCCCTGCTGTCCAAGAGCCGGTAATACTATATTCGTAGTAGAACAGGGCAGGGGATCACCTTTTTCCCCCCAGCCTTCCTGTACGGCGGAAATCAGGGCATCGGCCATCTCAAGCCCCGGAATGGATTTTTCAGAACCGCAGGACCGGAGCAGCCCACCAGCCCTGACTGAGCGCAGTAAACGTAGAATCGGTCTCCCCAGCTGGGAGCAGGTGTCCGCATTCACAGCCGCACCAAGAGTCCCATTCCTGCTACCAGTGCCGGTATCCCTTTCAGCCGAAGCAGAACTGGTCACCGCTGTTCCCGCTGCTGTAGCTGAATCTCCTACGCACCTGCGTCCTTTGGGGGCAGCGGTTCGCTGTGGAGCCATCACTTTGTGGAGCACTGCCGGCGTCTGCCTGCAACCGCTAGCCATATGTATTGACCCCGGTACAGAAGAAGAATAGAGGAGCAGCCCACCGTGCCGCTCTACTCACGTGGATACAGTTGCGAGCGGCCGCCGAGCTCAGCCGCCACATCGAAGTATCCAGACTTTTCAGAATACCCACGCTGCAGCCGCCATCACCGCCGTAGATAGATGCAACAAGGTAAGTGGAAAGATGCCAGGTGCTTTCGTGTTCTCATGCTTTCATGCCCGAAGATTGACCATGGGGTGAGGCACAAGGGGCTGTGGTGTCAGCTGGCAAGGCCAGCGGGAGACGTCCTCCGAAGCGGACTCAATCGGCCATCTTCCTTTCCCCATCGTTAACAAAAAAATTTGAGTCGTAGTGTACACCAAATTACTGTAAGGCACTGCACAGACACAATGCCTAGTCACACCGCTGATCACCAATATTAGAAATGGGATCTCTAGTTGGATGATGTGTGCCCCCTGCCCAAATACAGACCACCACTCTCTTCAGGGTAAGTCAGATACACTCCCTAAATTAACCTGTGCTCACCCTATGATAGCTTGGCACAGAGCAGGCAGGCTTAACTCTAGAGGCAATGTGTAAAGTGTTTGTGCAAGACTTAATACAGTCAAACAATGAAAACATCACACAAAAATCATCCACACCCAGTTAGAGAAATAAAGCTTGATTTATTGAACAAAACATGATCAAAACAACCATAATCCAATAAGTGGAACCAGAGTTATACATTTTTAAAGATTAAATCCAAAAACAGTGCTTATAAGTCAATATCACTAAAAGGTTACTTGAGATTGTGGTGGAGTTGATCTAATCTGAAAAGTCAAGCCAACCATGATGGAGCGCTGGGTGGATACAAAAGCCAATCAGGCCTAGCTGAAACAGTACTTTTGTATGGAGCAAGCGTCGAATTCGAAGACTCGTTGCATTGGTTCCGATTCATGCAGTCGGGTCAATGTGTCGACATCCAGCCTCGCAGTGGTGTCTTCGGATCGGCATGCATAGTTGTTGAACCTTGCAGTCAGTACCCTCGTCGAATCTGCACTGCGTCGCCGTCAATGGCAAATGCGTCGGTTCTGACCGGCGCAAAGTCGGGACTGAGTGAGTTTTTCAGCAGAACAAAACTGAAACACACTTTAGAAGCCTTGGACTGGAGGGGGCACCTCAAGCTAGTGTAAGACTCACTGCTGGCAGAGTTCAGTTGCTAGATGGAGAGTTGCAGGCAGACTTTGATGTTCCTGAGATTGCAGAACAGGAAGTAAGCAGTTAAGCCCTTTTAGCCACCCTGGGTTCAAGTGGTGAACGTCCAGTCCTTCTTGCGCAGGCAGAGAGGGCAGCAGGCAGGCCAGCACAGCAGAAACACAGTTTTCTCAGATACACAGTCCCACAGAGTAGCAGTCCTTCAGCAGCACATCAGTCCTCCTTCCTGGCAGAGTATCCACAGGTGTAGCTGTATACTAAAATGGTGGGGTCTGAGATGCAGCAATTATACTTTGGTGCCCTAGTTGTGGAAGGTTGTAGAAGATTCTGGAAGGGTCCTTTGAAGTGCACACAGGTCCTCTCTTTCCTTCCTAGGATCCAGACACACTACAGGGTGGTATGCAGCTCTTTGAGTGGTGACAGGCACCGCCGTATTCAAGTGCAAGTATCAGCTCCTCCCACCTATCTAGCTCAGCAAGGTCCATCAGCCTGGTGATGGGCAATGAGAATGTAAAGGAAATACCTCAGCTTCCTTTGTGTGAGACTGCCTGGAGGGACTGCTCAAAGCCCAACTATCAACCAAGCTAGACGTTAGTTGGAGGCAGGCAGAGGCAGAAAAACTTTCTAAAAGTGACATTTTTAAAGTTGTAATCATAAATCCATCTTTATCATTAAAGAGGATTTATTGTTACAAGTCCCTAGGTACCAAACTCTACTATCCTACGCCTCAATCAGGAATTATACTTAATAGATGTATTAGGTAATCCCCAATGTTAGCGTATGAGAGGGGTAGGCATCACAGTAGTGAAAAACGAATTTGGGAGTTTTCACTACTCGGACATGTAAAACTAAAACATACATGTCCTTAGAGGTAATGTATATGTAATACAAGGGGAGTTTAAGGCTTGGCAATGTGTTTTAAATGCCAAGTAGACATGGCAGTGAAACTTCTTATACAGGCTGAAAAGTGACAGGCCTGAGACATGTTTGAAGGGCTACTTAAGTGGATGGCACAATCTGTGCTGCAGGCCACTAGTAGCATTTAATTTACAGGCCCTGGGCACATATAGTGCACTTTACTAGAGGCTTACAAGTAAATTAAATATGCCAATTCTGGATACACTAATGTTTTAGGGAAGTGAGCACATGCACTTTAGCACTGGATAGCAGTTGTAAAGTGCCCTGAGTCCTATGGCAACAAAACAGAATAACAAAAAGTGAGGCAAAGTAGGCAAAATGTTTGGGAGAAGACCACCCTAAAGTCTAACATGGAAGAAGAGACATCTCCTGCTCCATTCAGATAGTCTTTTCAAACTTCAGGAACCTATCTGGGACAACGGTAATTGAGAACGTTGTCTTCAGCTGGGACACATGGAAACGGAAGAGGATACTTGTGTTATCCCAGGATTCTCTGGGCAGGGCAGGCAAAACCATTCCTCGAATTACAGGAACATTTCCAGATGCAGAAGGGCGCTCTTCTACAATACTACCAGCTACAGAATTGCATACTACCAAAAAGAGTCATTTTATTGCAATTACCCATCTCACCGATAATGAAGAAAAACCCAAAGGTAAATGCATTTTACTCTATGACTTTTCCAATTCTTGAACAGTGTCCTAACACACTTGCGGCCTTGGTCTGAAATGTATCATAATATATGGGAAACAGTATACACTGCCATACATTTTTAAGATATTGCAAGTCACCGAGGAGTTCCGTGACCATATAGCGGAATGAGGCAAAAGGCTGAGTTCCTTTATGAGTTTATGGAACTCTCAGCGTTTAATTTGAGCCAGTGGTTTTTGATGCACTTAATTGTCCATATCGGGACTTAAGACAATCTGCCATATGATGGCACTGTGTGTCTAATTTAGAGATGAGCACAACAGTTGTTTAGTAGTTAACTATTCATTAAAAATGAAAAATACCTGCCACCCAAGCCATTCTTATAGCTTTGGGTGAACTGCAATAGTCTGAATTATTCTAGTATGAACATGATGGTAACTAGTATGGTTGGTGCTTTCTTTGGCAGTACTGCCAGGGGCAATGGGTAGTGCGAGTTGCAGTGGCCTCCTGAGAAGGGCCATGGGGCTTATGTTTTTTTTAACAAATTAAACACAGTCCGATGTGATTTGCAGTATCCTTATAATATGTGTGGCAGGAAGTACTTTTATCTATGTTCTGTTCCCTGCCTGTCCTCTTAGCTATTGGCTTTAGAAGTAGGAATGTGACTTCAGAACTCAACTGTAATAAGGTATTACATTTGAGCGGCGACAGCATTTCTGTATTGCAGGCGACTAGATGCGTCACAGGTCGCCTGATAAGAAAATTAAATATGAACTTTTACTGTACAGGTATTCCAGGCATCTAGGTATTATAAAAGGTGATAAAAAAATAGTCATTAAGCAACTGCAATTCAGCCTTTCAGATCTGTGGTAAATGTTCCGGTATAAGTGAAAGACAAAGCGCCTTGAAAGGGATTCTCTTCAGGAATGCGTTGAGCTGAAGTACTTGCCAGCAAACCATTTTTAGGTCTCGTCTGACGCAGCGCATGCGCTGGTCTGGCGAGACTTATTGAGAGGGCTCCAAAAAGTGCTACCAGGCCAGCCTAGAGCTACAGTGCATGTGCGCGGGCGCGCGCTGCGCTTGACCGCGATTCCTTTCACTTTCGGCCACTTTGATGTTTGATCGCGATCACTTTCTCGGCCGCACGGCCGCTTGGCATAGCCAATAGGTCTTGCTTTTGGGACCTTATAAGTATTTAGTCATGCAACTGTTGCATGGCTAAACACTTATAAGGTCCCAAAGGCGAGACCTATTGGCTATGCCAATGCTTGTTTCTTTTTACGTTTTGTTTTGGGGGGGGGGAGGCTATAAAATGTATCTTTCGAAAGCTTACTTAATGTCTGCATTGTGCAATATAGAAATAACGATACTTAAGAACACTTTTTTGATGTGATTACATATTTGTTTGAATTTTAAGCTTAGAAGACCGCGTGTAGTATTCTCACTCACTGGACTTCAGAGTCAACCTTGTCAAATACTGTAACTGGAACAGACATTCACTGCTCGTTCTCTCTCGCCCTAGTGTATTTCTCCATCTTAAACCTTTTTGGCACCTTTTGCAGAAGAATCCGGTGCAGGCCTGAGGAACCCCTAGCTGGGATATTTCAGGCTGCTGCTGCCTCGGTGGTGACTCATTATTTGGCGCTGGTTCCAGTGCTGTGAATGTAATTTTCCTGCTGGTATTTCTGTTCACTTCTTTTTGTTATTGGTCCTGTCATGCGTTCCTAAAAGCCAATACCTCCTGGCTAGAACTTGTGATTCATGGTGATTACATTATTGGAAGTAATTAAAGTCTGTTTCTAATGAATGAAAATCTAGGATTACTCCACGAGGTTTGCGGTCTATTTTTGGATTTTTATTAAAATTAGGCAGATGGTAAAAAAACCCACAAAGCAGCGTTTCCAAGGTGAATAATAATATAAACCATGCAATTGCGACCTCTTTAGGCATTCTCGTAATCCCAAGTAAGGTGCTTATTACCTACAAGCACAACACTGGCCGGTAAATGAATATATCTGATGGAGAAGAGATCTGTCCCCATGGAACGTATAGGATATTAAACAATCTATAAAATACTTTGGAAACTACTATGGACTTGGTTGTCAAAGCCCTGACTTTAGAAGGCTGAAATTTGTTCCTGTACGATTAATTTTACATTCGGAATTTCAACGAATTAACAATGCATCCCAGAAGTACTGGAGATGTATGAAAATTGAGGGTTTTCTTACGTATCACAAAGTGTTCGATACACTTATGCAGGTTTTCTAATGAAAAAACTCATGTATAAATCTGATGCAAGTGTGCCTTTGCACAATTTACTTTTCTTTGTTTCTCTACAAGAAATACTTTATACCTGTGTTGAAACCCTTTCACTCAACTCCATTAACCCAATTACTGCTGTGACATGAGTGTCTGCACACTGCTGTAAGTTATTGGGCTATTGGTTGAGAGGGGTGGAAGCCCCGCCCTCGCAACAACCACAATCCTTGTCATGGTGCTCCTCAAAATTCACTAAATTAACTATTGCTTAACCCCCTGTTAGCTTGCCACAAAAGCAGTCGGGCTTAACTTGGAGGCAGTGTGTAAAGTATTTATGCAGCACACATAGAGTAATAAAGTGAAAACACACAAAAACAAATCCCAAATCAATTTAGAAATATTGCATACATTTAATGAAATTAGACCAACATGTCAACAATTCAATCAGGAGAACCAGAGTTATTGAATTGTATAGGTTTTAGTGAAAATAGCGCCAAGAAGTTGAAAGCTCCACTCGTGGTTATCTACTCTAGATTGGGGGGGGTGGGGGGTCTCATGTTTATGCCGACCACTATGGAGCCGGGCTATGTAAAGGGACCAGGTTAGTCCCATTGAAGGATTACCTTCTCGAGCCCTGTGTAAAGTTCCATTCACCTTGGAGGAGGTTTTCGGCGTGAAGAGCAGGTCAAGCAACGCAAACGGTCGTTGCTGTAGCGAGAAGAGCCAGTCATCGATGGAACCTTGCATTGACTGATCATTGCTGATGGTCGCTGGTGGCGCGAAGTGCAGGTCTCGCTTTTCCAGTCATCACGAATGGTCACTGTTGGTGCGAAGAGCAGGTCTCACCAGAGCTTTGTGTTGGCGGTTGTTGTGGGAAGCACCGATTGGGTGCGAAAGGGTCCATTTGCTTTTGCGAAGAGCCCAACTTCAGGATTTCCACCTTTTTCTTTAAGAGGAGCTCTCACTGATGCCAGCTAAAGGTCCAGGGCCTAGGACACTCCTCTTAGGGATCCGAACTCACTCCAGCAGAGGCCAGCAGCAGGGCTACAGCAGTTCCAGGCAGGTCCAGTTGCAGCTGGGCAGTTGCAGGGAAGCCTCTGGAAGCTTGTTGTTTTGTTTCCATGTAGCGCACACAGGAAGTCAGCCAACTGGGCCTTGAAGCCTCATGGGTATCCTGGGATGAAAGCAAATCGGTCCAAACTTCTTTTTACCGACAGCAAGACTGTCCTTCAAGCAGCAGGGTAGTTCTTCTGAATCTTCCACAGGTCCAGGAGTGTTCTGGTGGGTGGTTCTGAAGGTCTTTTTTTAATACTTGATTCGAACCTTTGTGTGGGCTACCCCAAAAACTGGTTTTGGAAAGTTCCTCCTCTTACCCTGGACAAGGCGTTGGACTGTCTGCGGTGACAAAAGGCAGTACAGGCCTTGTATCATGTTCCTTTGTGTTTGCTGTGGGCAACGCCATTTGAAGTGTAAGTGAAGCTGGGTACAGAGCCTCCCTAACCATCCAGTCAGGATATCCCACCCTGTCCACACCTAGGCCCCTCTTTGTCTAATTGTCTGGAAGTCATACACAAACCCAAACAGCAGAGCCATTCACAGAAATGTGACTCGGGACACTAGCAGGAAGGCACACAGTTGGTTGGAACAAGAAAAGGCCAACTTTCTAAAGGTTGCATTTTCAGAATTCATGTTAAAATCTGACTTCACCATTGAAGAAGACTTTAAATTCTAATTATTTGAGTGTAAACAGCATATCTCTATCTGCTTTCAATCTGGAGTTAGCTCTTATAAAATGTAAAAAGGTGACCCATTGTTAGTCAATTGGAGAGGCAAGCCTTACAATAGTGAAAAAGTACTTCAGAATTTTTTTTTTTTTTTTTTTTTTTTTAAAGTATAGTATTTTATTGGCATTTTCAAAATACAACACCAACCCTGCAAAGGTTCAGTCACAGCATATACATAGTCAAAAACAGTACTACAGTTCACCATTGGTGCATAACAGTGGAGCAGACAATCTTCATTAACATCATTATTTAGATGAGCATATTGGCCTCAGGTGACCCTCCTCCAATTACCCCCTGCTGGTTTGCTGCCCTCTCTAAATCAGGATCCACTGGGGTAGCTCATCTGGAGGAGTCAGTACCTCGTATAGCATTGCCGCCCAGGCCCTCATGTTGCCCTCTATTTTTGCATCTATACGTGTCTTTCTCATGTGGCACCATATCGTTCAGCCTGTCTTCAACATTTGGTGGTCTGGGAGACAGCTTTCCTATCACAATCCTACATCTTGCAAGTGTCAGTCCCAGAACTAGGAACCTTCTGCTCAGTTTTTTCTTTTTCCTGAAGGGAACCAGCCCCCACAGGCACTGACCTATGATCCTGTGGTGGTGCCCAGTTTTTCAACAATCGAACACCAGTAATCATCAATCTTGGGACAACTCAAGAGCATGTGCAGGACATCAGTCGCCCGTCCCACACAGCGGGGGTAAGTCTGCCGATCTTTTTTGGATTTATAGCGAGTAAACAACTGGAGGTAAGATACACCTGATGAATCAAATTATATTGCATCGGCTTCAGTCCCACATTAGTAGAGACTGTTTTAACCCCTTCGTGAATGATTTCCCTGTTTTTCGCCATTATGGGCGTCTCTGAGTTTGCCTCCCATTTTTGTTGCACCGTGAGTTCAGCCGTAGGCACATCCTCCCTCAGGGCCCTATATATATGTGAGATCAGTTTCTTGCCCCTGACAAGGCCAATAGAGCTTCCAGTGTCTGGTATACCTGTGGCGCTTCGGGGAACAAAGGCCAGATTTCTCGAGCCGTCGCCGCTATTTTGGAGAACTGTAAAAATTGGCCCACTCCGAGTTGGAACACCTCCTTAGCATCAGTCAATGTCATAGACCTGTTATTACGGTAAAGCATATCGCAGCCACCAGCCCTCCATTTATGCTAGGACATGGAATTTTCTATATTTTTGAATTGACGTATCACCCAGATGTTCATATTTGGTGCGTATGGGGCCCTCTTGAGCACGGTCTTAACTACACTGTCCCAGGCCTCACATACCTGTCAAATCAACTGTGGTAAGGAGATTGGTGCTGTGGCCCCAACATCAGGATCTCAGGCAGGGCGTTCCCACCGCAAGTGCCCTTCAATAGCCTACCTTTCCAAATTATCATGGTTGTACAACCAGTGGACTGCATGCTGCAATTTTGCAGTCAAATAGTAATATGCCAGGCAGGGAAGTTCCAGTCTCTAGGTGCGTTTCAAGGTAGCCAGGCTTACTCTGTGTCTCCCCACATCCCACACCAACTCCACAATCCACTTGTCTGATTTCAGAAAGAACCGTCTGTTAATAGCGAACAAGGGGGCATATTTACAAGGCGGTGATAAAAAATTATCGCCGCTTTTGCGGCCGTTTTTGCCCGAAAAGCGGCGATAACTATACCGCCTTATTAGCAAGGTCACGCTAACGTGTGAAACCTTGCGTTAGCACACGAATTCTTAACGCCCAGCTTTGCATCTCTAATGAGATGCAAAGTGGGCGTTCCTGACCTGACATGACAGGGGAAACGTCGCTAAGCGACATTTCTCCTATCGTCAAGCCCCATGCTATGAAGCATATCGGCAAGAAAAGCAGCAACAACCCCTGTTATCGCCACTTTCCCTGCGCCTGCTTCAGGACTGACTCAGCCATGATATCCTATGGAAGGTGGACATCATGGCTAAGTTTGTGGGGCCCTATCAACAAGCTAACACCACATTTCGTGAGACCATCGCTGGGTTTCCAGCGACAATCTCACGTTAGGCAGTTAGGGCTAGGATTTTTATCACTGTTGAGATAAGCGTTGCTTTTTTTTTTTTTTTTTTTTAATATTTTTATTGATGGTTCACTGGTGTCGTAAATAGGTTTATACACATACATGATCTTATCAATCCTGTAAAATCATGAGTAAAACACAAAATGAGTTAAACCATAGTACAAGCAAATAGTACAAAAATCCAGTATTGATATAAACATAAAGTAATTTGAAAGTACATAATCAGAAAATAGAAGCTGCAGGGACTATGAATTTAAGCTTCTCCAGCTAGCAAGTGGTGCCCATATATTCCTGCCCATTTCCCTTAATTTTTTGCTTTTTAGTTCATATAAGCAAGACTCAATGTTATGTATCCCAAGCAACCTTGCCATCCACAATTGGAAGGAGGGGGGGGAAGGATCTTTCCATCCTGCAGAAATGAGAATACGCAGCACAGTGGCCGAAATAAAGACCAAGGCTTCCGCAGTACTGCAAAGATCAACTTTCCTGTCTACACCTACTAACACCTGAGTAGGGGATAGAACAATTCTACATTTTAACAGCCCCGCCAAAAAATGTGAGATTTCCCTAAGTATTGTGGATAACTTGTCGCAGTAATAAAACATATGTATTAAATCTGCAGGGCCGGTCTGGCACCTAGGGCATTTATCATTCTCCACCATTCCCCACGCATGCAACTTCGCCGGAGTAAAATACAAATTAAACAATGTTTTATAGTGCTGGGCCCGTAAGTTAGATGAACGCAATAGTTTCTGATTTAATATAAGAGCCAGATCAAGATCCACATCCGGATCATCTAATTTTATTGTCAATGCTTGTTCTGTTTTCTCCAGATCATCCTGAATACCCGCCATAAGGGGATTGTAGATGTATTTAATTTTGTTTCCCCCATTCCCTAAGTAGTCCACCAGGGGGAAGCGAGTTAGTGCCGTAATTCTTGGTCTAATCGCCCTCAGTGATTGGGCTAGCTGACAATACAAGAACCAATGAGTAGGCGGAATCCCATATTTAAGCTGAATTGCTTCGAACCCAATAACCTCCTCTCCCTTCAGAACATCCCCTATGGTCCTGATTCCTCGTTCTTTCCAAACTAAGCAATTCCTGTCCATGCCCAAATACGGAAACAGATTAGAGTTCCATAAAAGCAGATACGCATTAAACTTGGGAATCTCCAACAACTTTTGAATAGCTTTCCATGTCCCCCAGACCCCACCCATAATCTTAAACCTAGCCTTCTTATAATATCTGCGGTCCACCTCCCTCAAAAGTAGCCCTACGGCCTTTTCCCCCAATAAAAGCTCAAAAATAGTTGGGGGGTCCCGACTGTCTCCCTGGGCCACTATTGATCTTACATCTTGTTGCACCAATATTGACATTTGAGCCAAAAGGGATGAGAAATGGTATAATCGTAGGTTTGGAAGGGCCATACCCCCTCTTTCATGCGGGAGTGACATAAGCATCATAGAGCGCCTAGTTTTCCCAAAATGCCAAAAGAACCTATTGAAAATTACTTCCAGATTTTTTAGAAGTTTTTCCTCCAACAAGAGGGGGATGGCACGGAACAAATAAAGGACCCTTGGAAAGATTGACATTTTGAGTACGTTTATCCTACCAACCAAAGAAAGATGTAGAACATCAAGTCTTTTTAGCTCTGCTTCAATTGAGTCAATAAGGGGACAGTAATTTTCAGTATTGATCTTGTCTACTGCTGCATTAATCCTTACCCCTAGATAAACTGCTGAATAGACATATCTGTTGTCTGACTTGGTGATATTCTTGGTGTAGATAATCTGAGTCTTCCCCTCGTTTAACAGATACCCAGACCTACTGCCGAAATCTTTTGCCAGCTCAACAAGTGCGGACATCGCCTGTTGTGGATGGGTCGTAAGAATCGATAAGTCATCAGCATAGGCCAACAATTTATTACTATACCCGTTGACAATCACTGGGCAAATTCTTGGACAAACCATAATTCTGTGGATCAGGGGATCTATGTAAAGCGAGAAGAGTATCGGGGAGCAAGGACAGCCCTGCCGCGTTCCTCTCTTAATCATAATCTTCTCGGAACTCTCTCCCATTACCGACACCCTGGCAACCGGATCTTTATACATGGCTCTAAGGGCTTTGATGACCTTTGGGCCGAACCCCCTTCCAGCAAGGATACCCCAGAGATAGTCCCAGGCTACACGATCGAAAGCTTTTTCTGCGTCGAGGAGAATCATGGCCATCTTCCCCCCCCCTAGCAGCGTGAGCATCAAACAAGGCAATAGCTCGACGAGTGTGGTCCGTAGTGCCCCGCCCGGGCACAAACCCATGCTGCCAAGGGGAGACAAGACCGCCAATGATCCTCCCCAGCCTCTTAGCCCAGATTTTTGAATAAAGCTTGGTGTCCGCATTAATGAGTGATATAGGCCTATAAGAGCCTGGGTTCTCCTTAGGTTTGCCCTTTTTATGAAAAATTATTATATTTGTCTCTTTCCACGAGTCAGGAATATCACCCGTGCACAAAATACCATTAAAAAGATCCAGCATGTTAGGGACAATCTCAGGTTCAATACTTTTATAAACTTCTAGGGGAATTGCATCGGTACCCGCAGCCTTCCCGGCAGCAAGTTCATGCAGAGCATCCTTAATCTCGCTTTCAGTGAAATCTCTATCTAGCTCTTCTCTAGATGGCCCATCGAGAACTTGACCACCATTATCATACTCCCACGTTTGATGATCTTGCTGATCAATATGATGATTCTCGTGATCGTAGAATCTTTGATAGAAATTTTTAAAAACTTTTAGGATATCTTTTGACTCTGAATAATTCTTACCATCCTCTTGTATACTTGTAATAATGTTCCTAGTTCGATCCTGTCTAATGCATAATGCGAGAACCCTACCTGCTTGCTCCCCTGTCTCATATCGCTTAGCCCTTGAGGCCTGATAATCACCTACCGCTTTCTGTGTAACCAATTTCAGTATATTAGCTTTAATAATCGCCAAACTACTTAAACTCTCTGACCCATCCATTCCACTGCCTATATCCCTAATATGGAGCTCCTCTGCATTCACCAAATCGACCATAAGGCAGTCGAGCTCTAACTTATCAGTCTTCCTTAAATTCACTGAACAGCTAATAGATTCCCCCCTGAAAGCAGCCTTAAAAGCTTCCCAGACACCATTCCTTGAAGTGCTGTAACGATTGGCATCAAAGAACTCCCCAGTCCATTTTTTTAAGTGTTCTACGAATCTATGATCCAAGAGTAACCTTCTTTCGAATGTCCAATTAGTGCGGCTTCTCCTAACAATGTCCAAACTACAAGATAGGATCAGAGGATTATGGTCGGATATTATTTTTGGGATCTTCTTAATACAGACCTTATTCAATTCAGACATTGATATAAAAAAGTAGTCTAACCTAGAATACTTTTGGAACGGGTTTGAAAAATATGTATAGCCCGGGTTCTGTGGTTCCTTATTACCCCATACATCCTCTAACCCGTGAGACTTAATAAGAGAGGAAAAAGCCCGAAACACCTTTGGTTTCCGTCCGGAATAATTCTGTGCACTATGCCAATCAGTGGAAATATTTAAATCGCCACATACAATCATTGGGGTTGGCCAATCCGCTAACTCTTCCTCAAGGAAGTCAAATATATCCGGATCGTCGCAGTTAGAGCCATATATCGAGCAAATTGTATAACCAAAATTCATTTGAACGATAGCCCACCTGCCCATTCTATCGCATTTAAACCTCTTCGCCCCCCCAATGAAGTTCTGCCCAAGATTGACACCCCCCTAATAGTGGAGGTCTGTGTTGTACAGGCTATCAGATCAAACCCTTTTATACAGAGTAAATTACGGCTAGCCCATGGCAGATGGCTCTCTTGTAGACAGATTATGTCTAATCTATTGTATGTAGCAAAATGAGACAACTTTTGGCGCTTTCTCCAATCATTCAGCCCATTAACATTAACAGTGCAGATATTAATATTCAGCATTCTCTAGATTCTGACCCTAACAAATGAAGCCCAACTAAAATCATCATATTTTGTACCAGAAACCAGAACAAGGATCCCGCAGCTAGGGAGCCTTCAATATATCGGCATCTTTCAAAATGGCCTATCTCCCTACAACACCAGATTCTCTTTTTTTAGTTTTTCCCCCCACTCCCGAGACTCCCCCCACCCTCCCCCAACTCCCCAACCCCCCCTCACCCACCCCAGCATCCCCAAAAACGAGGCGCTCAGAACTAGTCTGAGCATGTGATGTAAGCTCGGTCGCAAGTGAGGAATAAATAAAACAAATAGAACAAAGCAGCCTGACAAAACAGCCTGAAGGCCTATAAAGCCTATGAGCCAGGAAGAAGAGACAGGGAGAAAATGCTAGAACATTTAAAGTAACACCTAGCGAACATGAGAATCAAACTGTTTCTCTTTGTCTCAGACTATCAGACTATCAGTTAAACCAAAGAGTCGAGAAACTCCTTTGCCTTTATCTCAGAGGAAAAATAATTGATCTTCCCATCGTTAATAACCTTTAACTGAGCTGGGTTTATCAAATAGGCTTGCAGTTTCTTTTCCTGGAAAGGTTTGATAAGCATGCGGAGTCTCCATCTCCTTTCTACCGTGGCATGGCAGAAATCTGGGCGGACAAAGAAAGACAGCCCCTCACAGGACCTCCTCGCGTCCGGCCTCGCCTTCTCCGCAATTAACTGCCTTAGTACAAAGTTGCCGAGGAATATCAAGATGGCCCTAGGCTTGTCCCCCTCTCTCGCATTTCTCCGCATTTTAAAAGGAGTACGGTGTACCCTCTGAATTTCGCATAGCCAGTTCCAACTGGAGAGCTCGGGGAAAGCTTGACCGAACAGTTTGATAACAAATGCTCTAATATCTGATCCTTCGGCCCCCTCGGGAATCCCCAGGACCCTAAGATTGTTCCGCCTCAGTCTGTTCTCCATGTCCTCGAGTTTCCATTGAATGTCTGACAGCTGCGAACTGTGAGAGTCTACTTTGGTTACTGCTTCAGTAGCCTGGGCCTCTGTTGACACGACCCTCTCCTCCAGGTTCGAGACTCTGTCGCCTAAGGTCGTACATGCCTTAGACAACTTCCTCACGGCCCCTTGCATTTTCCTTAGGGCAGCTCGTGACTTCCTACTATCTTGGCGAGTCTCCTCTCGGTGGGCAATAATTTCTTGATGTATTGCTTCCAATAATGACGCTTGAGAAACCTCAGAGCTAGGGCTGCCCTGCAGCGGCATTGCCGAAGAATGATCCCATCTCAGCTCCTGATTGACCTGGTTCTTAGAGTTCTTAGAGCCGGCAGCGGGCCTTACCACCGTAATAGGGAGCTCCTGTTCCAGATCGCTTCCTGAGCCCTGCGTACTGCCCTCCGGTAGGGAGCTATGCTCGTCCGCATCGTCATCTGACCATTCTGCCTCCTCAGAGACCGAGAAGAAGCATTCACTCGGGTCCTTTTCCACTGGCCCTCGCCACACATCTTCTGGGGTGACCTTGCTGAGAGCTGACTCAAGGTTTTCACAATCCCCCTGATTGTCAGTGTCCTGAACCACCTCCTTTCCAAATTGCTTGTCACTGTGTCCGGGGGGGTACAGACTGCTGTTGTGCTGACCTACTTTAGGGGCGGCACCTGCTTTATTATTATTTTTATTATCAGGGACTACTCCACCCTCCAGTGTTCCTCCTATAGCAGAGCCCGTGGCGAAACTAGTGAGAGAAACGGGGGCTGTGATGGAAATACCCCCTTGCGCAATCCCGCCTTCATCTTGGGGGGCAGCGGAGGCTTGTTGCTCGCCTGACGACCCCTGTGTTCTCCCAGAGACCTCCAACAATGAGCTCCCCTTAGCCCCTTTCTCCTTGCCAGATTTAGCGAACATATCTGCGATTATATCAGAAGCCTGGCGAGTCTTACCAGCCATCTGCTGTTTCCTGGCGGAGGGTGAATGGGTTCTTGCGGAGTGATCTGATTCATCCTGCACCGCCGTGCCTCCTTCCACCCCTCCTCTCTTTTTGGATGCTGCCGGCTTCGAGTTGACAAGTTTTGGAGCCATAACAACTGGTCTCATCGTACGGTCTCTTCTTCTGGTCATAGGGGGTCGCCGGCACAAACACAGACAGCGCAAGTCCAGAGCCCGAATCTGACTCCTCTCCCCGTCTCTGTCCGCTGACCTCACACGGAGTTCCGCTCCGCTTCGCAGCCTCCGCCCACAGATCGCAGCTGAACGCCAGCGGCGGGAAGCGCGCGCAGCTACAGCAGCCAAAGCCCACAGGAAGGAGCCGCCACAGCCGGTAGGAGAAAGGATCATATTTCCATTTTCGAAACTAACTCAAATCAATAAGCCAGCATGACCAGTCTTAATCTTTAAGTTCTGTCAGTAACAGCTACACCGACATCCTCCTTGCGACCTGCTACTACCGGCCGCTACTACGCGGCCGCCATCTTGCCTCCCGATTTTTACTTCAGAAAATTTTCACTGCAGGATAAGTTCAACTTAAATAAACACCCTGCTTTTTAAATGCAATGCACCTTGCCCATTGAGCCTTTAGGGCCTACCTTAGGGGTGACTATATGTATTAATAAAAAGGAAGGTTTAGGTCTGGCAACAAGTTTCTTTTACCAGGTCGAAATGTCAGTGGTTGTCCTGAAACATGCTTTAAAATGCAACTTAAGTGGGTGGCACAATCAGTGCTGCAGCCCCACTAGTAACATTTGATTATAAGCCTGGGTACATGAAGTACCATATACTAGGACTTACAAGTAAATTAAAAGTACCCATCAGGAGTAGGCAAATGTTACCATGTACAAGCTCTTTATCCCTGGTTAGCAGGGAAAAAAGTGCAAAAATTCCTAAAAGCCAACAAAAATGGATTCAACAAAGCAAGGCAAAAATCTGGGGTGACCCTGCAGAAAGGGCCAGGTTGAACAACCGTACTACCAGAAATGTCCTCCCATAGTTCAAAAAATCTTCTACAAACATTGGTAGCGTACTTACTTTAACATTTGTAACTCATGCCAGTAACATATATGTAAGTGGTGAGGGTGCACTAGGTAAATCTTTTTATGGCATGTATACATCACTAGGACAGTAGGGTTATGAAAGGAGAAATACCTCCCCATTTCCACCCTGAAAACGTACATAAATCTGCGATCCACATGAGGCACATTTGCATGTATTTCCATAGTATAACTCCTTGCTAGAGACGTGGACATAGAAATATACACACTCGTAGGTGTAGCCCTGTTTTAGAAGTAGACCCACATATAAATGCCCCTAATTCGGGGCTAAACTCTTCATTTTGAGGTACCAGAATTCCAAATTACTGGAACAATTTCCAGATTCTCAAACTAATTTAGAGCATGTAAAATTTTACCTATCTAGGTTCTGTGGACACTTCATACTCATAAGTTTAACTTACTTATGTACAACTGGTGAAGTAGTTTATTTGTATAAAACATGTTATTGCTACAATTGTGTCTTACCGAACAATGTATTTGAAAAGCATATTTTTTCAAGCCTTTATTATTGTTTTTGTTTTGTACACTGTATTTTATATCCTGACAATGCTCTGTAATATACAAATGAATGTCTGGGAAGTATATTTAATATCAAAGCTTTTGATATTCTTTTTTACATGGTGAGTTCTACAGACCTGCCAAATCAAACAAAATATTTACCGTGTGAGGAGGGGGTGGGGCCTCGGAGGGGCGGGGCCTCCTGCCGAGTAGTACCTACAAGGAACTTTTGCCCCAGCCCCGCACCTACCCCCTCCTCCAAAGAATAAGAAACAAACATTGGCATAGCCAATAGGTCTCACCTTTGGGACCTTATAAGTGTTTAGTTATCCAGCACAATATCCTTGGTGCAACAACATCAACTGTTGCATGGCTAAACACTTATAAGGTCCCAAAGGCTAGACCTATTGGCTATGCCAATGCTTGTTTCTTCCTGTCAGGCTCATGGCTTGCCGCATTCTTGTACTAAGGGGGTGCGATGGAGCACTCTAGGGATACCAGGGCAACTGTATCCTTTCATACAACTTTCAGCGCTTGTTTAACTTGCCGGAATGAATTACTTTACAACCAAAGCACTTACAGTTAAAACGCCCAGCTGTCCGTCAAAAGCTCAGTGCTTCACTGTGTTTTCCTTTGGGGAGAAAAAACTCAGACGCAGCCTTCACGTGGCGAATTGCTGTTGTGTGTATTTCACGATATACTGTGCTCTAAAGTGCTCAGGGGCTCCTTTGCGTGCAAGAGGCGCTACGTCAACAACGAATAAAAAAATCAGGCATTTGTATAGCGCCCTTCTACCGTCGGTATGTCTCTGTGCGCATTCAGGGTCTCCGTGCCCCCTGCGGTTCTGGAATTCCATTGCAAAGAGTTAATGTGTGTCATGTATCTACTTTGATAACAAAGCTGAAACTTTTAATAATAATAAGACACAAGTTGAATTCTGGTTTGTAGAGTACTATTGCTAGCTGGAAGCGTACTTTTTTCTTCCTGTCAGGCTCGTGGCATTCTTGTACTATGGGGGTGCGATGGAGCACTCTAGGGGTGCCAGTAAACGTGTGAACGAGAGAGAGAGAGGTGGGCTTAGTTCGAATAAAGGATAAGCGATGGGAAGAGATAATAGAACATCATAAGGAACACAGAATAGCAGGTTTAAGGAACAGGGTGGAAGAAATGTTGAAACCGGGGTTAGAAAGGTCACCCCCTGAGCATCAGTTTCAGGAGAAAATTCAGAACCTTTTGAACCGCTGTGAAATCGCCGCGAAAGGGAAGGACTACTGACCCTACACTGCTTTGCTGCTACGTTTGCGCCAGGAGGTGCTACCGCCACTCTACCGCGCCCGGAGGCGCATAAAGCACAGGAACCGCTGTAAAATCGCCGTGAGAGGGGAGGACTACTGACCCCACACTGCTTTGCTGCTACGTTTGCGCCAGGAGGCGCTGCCGCCACTCTACCGTGCCCGGAGGCGCATAAAGCACAGGAACCGCTGTAAAATCGCCGTGAGAGGGGAGGACTACTGACCCCACACTGCTTTGCTGCTACGTTTGCGCCAGGAGGCGCTGCCGCCACTCTACCGTGCCCGGAGGCGCATAAAGCACAGGAACCGCTGTAAAATCGCCGTGAGAGGGGAGGACTACTGACCCCACACTGCTTTGCTGCTACGTTTGCGCCAGGAGGCGCTGCCGCCACTCTACCGCGCCCGAAAGGCGCATAAAGCACAGTGCGGCTCCCGCTTCGCGGGAACCGCTGTCAAATCGCCGCGAGAGGGGAGGACTACTGACCCCACACTGCTTTGCTGCTACGTTTGTGCCAGGAGGCGCTGCCGCCACTCTACCGTGCCCGGAGGCGCATAAAGCACAGGAACCGCTGTAAAATCGCCGTGAGAGGGGAGGACTACTGACCCCACACTGCTTTGCTGCTACGTTTGCGCCAGGAGGCGCTGCCGCTACTCTACCGCGCCCGAAAGGCGCATAAAGCACAGTGCGGCTCCCGCTTCGTGGGAACCGCTGTAAAATCGCCGCGAGAGGGGAGGACTACTGACCCCACACTGCTTTGCTGCTACGTTTGCGCCAGGAGGCGCTGCCGCCACTCTACCGTGCCCGGAGGCGCATAAAGCACAGGAACCGATGTAAAATCGCCGTGAGAGGGGAGGACTACTGACCCCACACTGCTTTGCTGCTACGTTTGCGCCAGGAGGCGCTGCCGCCACTCTACCGCGCCCGGAGGCGCATAAAGCACAGTGCGGCTCCAGCTTCGCATAATGCTCTCGTAATACCCTTGGCAGCTAATAGGTTCCATGCACTTTCCAACTTGGACGCTCAGGACTGACAACCATCGTTGTCGACTAATTTACAGGTCTATGAGGAGGATCATTTAGATATCGTACTCCCATCTTCTAATGATAAATTGGGTCCAACTATGGTAAACATGGGAGCCAACCTGAGTGTCCTAAGTTGGCGGGGCTTCAATCCAGGCTTGGAGAACAAGATTGGTTGCGCATAGTAAAGGAACAATACATAGTCATGTTCCAGGAGACCTGGGCCACCGACGATATTCATTTCGAAGGGTTCCATTGCTTTAGTATAGTAGCCCCCATCCCTAAATTGGGAAGACCATCAGGGGGGCTATTCATTGGGATTAACGTGGCTGCTGGCGGCAGTTTTAAGGTTCTCCCAACTAATAGTAGAAACTATCAAGTTGTCTTTTTTAAAAGGAAGGTTTGTTTATATTTGGTAAATTTTTATAACAATGATTATTTCTCTGTTCCTAACAGTAACTTCATTGGGCTTTTTGATTTTATTTCTAACTTAGTTAGTCAGCGAAACATGGAGGGACCTACTGGGATTCTTTTGGGAGGAGATTTTAATGCTATAATTAATGGCGTGGCGCATGGTAAAGGAACAAGTAATCCTCGGCCCTCGTCCCGTAGGAGAGCAGAGTTAAACTTGTTTCTAAAATCAAACAACTTGACTAATGTTATGTATTTGGTGAGCAGCCCTAATACCACTAATAAAAAAAAAAAACATTTAGGGGAAGGGGTTGCTCGTCAACCATTGATTTTATTTTTATTTCTCCCTGCCTTGAAGATCAACTAATGGCCGCTGAAGTAATTGCAACTGATTATGGGGATCATAACCCCATTAAAATAGTGCTGAGCTCTGAACCTCAGCCTGTGTTTTCCTTCGAATGCGGGGCAATAAATTTCATACCTTCAACTGATAACTTGAGATTAGTTTGGAAGGGCGTTGATAGCGGCGGACTTTTTAAAACATTAGTTAGAGGTAACATGTATCTTTTTAATTCCTGCTTTTCACTACATATTGCACATACTGAGGTAGTTCAAGGTTTTTCGAAACTGTGCCCAGCTATCAAAACACTCCTGTCGAAACCTGCCTCATTGGCGGAAAACAATCCCAGATGGTTCGACCGTGAGTGCACATGGGCCAATAGGAATCTTCGCAACGCACTGTCATTCAACCCGAGGTGTGTTACAGACGTACAATCGGCAAGGAGGGAATATAACATAGTAAGCCGGAAAAGGAAAGGAACCCTCCTAAATGAACGCTGGGAAACCCTATCCCAGGCTGCAAGTACAAACAAACATTGGCATAGCCAATAGGTCTCGCCTTAGGGACCTTATAAGTGTTTAGCCATGCAACAGTTGCATAACTAAATACTTATAAGGTCCCAAAAGCGAGACCTATTGGCTATGCAAAGTGGCCGTGAAAGTGATAACGATCGTGATCACCATCAAACATCAAAGCGGCCGCGAAAGTGAAAGTAATCGCGGTAAAGCGCGCGCGCGCGCACATGCACTGTAGCTCTAAGCTGGCCTGGTAGCACTTTTTGGAGCCCTCTCAATAAGTCTCGCCAGACCAGCGCATGCGCTGGGTCAGGCGAGACCTAAAAAGGGCAACATTTTTTGGTCCGCAGTAAGGGAGCTTCGATCGATGGGTCAGTTACTAACTCCCATTAGTTGCAATATTTCAAGCGAGACCTGGGAAAATCATTTCTCAAAAATCTATGCTACTCCGCAATCAGAGCCTGACCAATATTATTATGGCCCTTTTACCACTATTGAGTTAACCCTTTCTGATATAGAAGAGGCTATCCAACAGAGCATTGGGAACAAAGCACCTGGCCCAGATTGGCTACCAATTGATCTAATAAAATGGAAACCAGACTTTTGGGCCCCACTACTTTTAAATGTTTAACACATGCTACGTTACCAGACACATGGGCTAAGAGTATCATAGTCCCAATTTTTAAAAAGGGAGATCGGTCCCAGCCTAGTAACTATAGGCCGATCTCATTAATTGATAACACCTTAAAAATATTGGGAAGAGTCCTGTATAATAAAATCTTAACCTGGACAGAGGAAAATAGTATCTTAGAGCACTGTCAGCTAGGCTTCCGTAGCAAGGTGGGTACCAACGAGCAATGTCTCAATCTGGTTATTGGGAAATCCACCATTGCACAGAAATCTCCGGTCTATATGGCCTTTATGGACCTGTCCTCAGCGTTCGACCTTGTCAATAGGTCGAAGCTCTGGGCAATTCTATTGGCATATGGTTTGGACGGATCTCTGGTACATTTCCTAGCGTACCTCCATAAAGACCTCCAGGCGCAGGTGCGGATCGGCATGAGTGGCGAGGTTTCGGGGGCCATCAAGGTAGGAAGGGGGGTCAGACAGGGTTGTGTCTTGGCCCCCCTCCTTTTCATTATTTATATTAATGGGCTGAACAATCTGCTTAAAACCTCGAACCCATGACGTCCCCATGATTAATGGTAAAACTCTTCCCGTGCTATTATACGCAGATGATGCGATCCTCATAGGCCGCACTCCGAATTCCCTGCGTAGGTTAGTACAGACTTTTGTTGAGTACATGGATAGCTTGGACCTATGTGTCAATTTTAATAAATCGTTTTTAATGTCCTGTGGTCCTGGGAAGCGACAGCTACGTTCCATTGTAGTGGGTAGTCAGAAATTGACAAGCACATGTACATTTCCCTATCTTGGTTTGGTCTTTGCTGCGAACGGCTCCTGGACTGAGCATCTTGCTCACTCCAGCAGCAAGTTCTCAAAGGCCACCAACTCAATCCTTAGTCTTCCCCGCCCAAAGACCACCGGCGCTATACCAGCCATTCTAAAAAAAAAAATTAATTACAGTGTGTCCCTGTGGCCACCTATGGGGCTGAGATTTGGGGTATCGTAAATTGTTCCTGCATCCAGCAGGAAGAAAATAGGTTTTGTAGGAAACTTTTGGGCATCCCAATCTCTACCCCACAATACATTTGCCACAGGGAACTCAATCTTAATTTTATATCGGATTTTATACGCGCTCGTCCTGCCCTTTTTTGGCTATCGGTATGGAAGAACCAGGCTGCCTCCCTCACTGGAGAGATTATTAACGATTGTCTTTTGTGTGACAAAGGGATGGAAATTCCCTGGCTGAGTGGAGTATACCAAAGCCTGTGCAGTGTCAATAAAGAACGTATTTTACTAAATCCAAATATAGCTGACACTGTGCCAAAAAAGGAGCTTAGAGATTCGCTCTACTTTTGAAATAACACAGAAAAGATTGGCCTGAAATCTAAGAAATCTTCTGTTCTTAGTTACATGTCCATCGAACAGGACCATCACTCCCTACCTACATATCTCACCCTATGCATGAGCCACTGGGAAAGGAGCCTATTTTTCCGCCTTAGAGCAGGAACTGTTGGATTTGCATTGTGCTTCCCTCTCGGCTATCATCATAATCTTGATCATGTACCATGCCCTTGTGATGGGGTGAGTGGCCAATCAATTTTACATTTTTTATTTTTTTGTAAGTATTATATAAAATATACAAAGTAGCTTTTAAATCCATTTTTTAAAAAGAGAAGACCTATTAGTCTGGATAATGCCTATACATGCTTAGTTTCCCTGGTTGATGAAGAGCTGACCCTTCGCATAAGCACTTTTTAGGTCTCACTGAGCCCAGCGCTTGCGCTGGCTCGGAGAGATATTTTGTAAGGGGGATTTTTCAAAGTGCTACCGCTGGCATAGAGCTACAGTGCACGAGGCGTGCACGCGTGCAAAGCAGCCATATGGCTTTACGTAGCTCTCCCTCATAGCCTCCTCTCCGCCCCCTTCCCTGCTGCTATTTCACACCAGTTACACAGAACTCCCGCTTCTCCCTACCCCCGCCCCCCCCCCTCCCATCGCGTCTCGCGGCCGCTCGCGCAGGCAATGCTTGTTTTTTATTTGTTTTATTTCGCGGCCGCGCGGTGTTCCTGTTACGGCCGCGCGGCCAATATCCACTCTAGAAAATACTCTTTTCTATGTGAGCTACGTATAGGAGGCAGAAGGCACCCGACTTGCAACTTGGTTCGCTACTGGCATCGTTGTTAGGGCGGGTCCAAGTTCATCAGAAAAGTATCACTTATAGCAAATGACTAAGTTCGACTATTTAAACTAAGATTCTAAATTGAAACGCTCCCAGGTTAGAGGGAAAACATTTTTGAAACATGAAACTTTTTTGTTCTGTAGTTGTTGCACTAGTTACTTGCCAAATATTTTGCTGGCTCGGCTCGTGCTTGGGCTCATTAAACCCAGACCGACGCCTGGCAATGCTCTGGCTCGGCTCTCCTTGTTCATTTGCTGGCTTGTCCCCCTCTAGTAACAGCACGAAGTTCGAAATTTCTACAAATAAGGATCGCCTAATATGCCAATCAGCAAATCATTTACTGGTTGGCATGGTTTTGACCCATATGCTTTTGGTATGTGATGTTCCATCCACCCCTGGGTGGCATTTATTAAAAGGTGGCTTTCCCTTTAAATTATTTACAGGCAAACCGTCTCTCTGACAGTTCAAACTCATTGGCAGACAAAGAAAAACTTAAATAGCTATACCCCGTTGGATTTGTAATGCAATCACTTTGATTAAGGGAAAGAGCAAAGGGGTCTGCAACCTTACAACACAACCAATCATGTGATACAACCTTCTTTGGACACCTTCATCTTCGGTAACGTGGAATACCCCACAATGTATTCTAAAAGGAAACCATCACCCAAAAAAAAAAAAAAAAAGACAGTGAGTGGCCCAAGCATACCAATAAAACGGTAGACTTCCAAATAAATAAATAAGCTATTTAAAAGTAATTTTTCAATCCACACATGACCACTATCGCAATGATGCAAAAAACAACAGTTGATGGACAGAATGCAGAACAATGTCATAGGTTTCACCCCTCTTCAGCCAGGATAGCTTGATTCCAGTGGCATGGAGAGCACAGGCCCCACGTCTGGGCATACCCGTCCCACTCGGGATGACAAATGCAAAAAACAATCTATCGCAATGATGGCTGAAAGGGTCTTGTAAGTCCCTTGAGCAATTTGTGGCGGCTCTATAACCAAGTGGGGGACTTTCATCAGGAATGATCCCTAATAGCCAGCACATTTCAATGCTCTTGATTTCACATCCTCCTCTCGTACCCATCAGCATCAAATAACAAGCATTTGCAATGCAATAGGTCTCGCATTGACGCGAGTTTGAGCTATTGGCATTGCACATAACAATGCCTTTTATTTTTGATTTCTTTTTAAAAACATAAATAAAAGGAATTGTTATTTACAATACCAATAGCTTAAACTCTCGTAACTGCGAGACCTATTGCATTGCAAATGCTTGTTTGAGAATTGCCACTAGAGCACGTAAGACTATGCACGATCCCTGAGCCTTTACCTGACTGACTATCTCTGTGTAATTGTTAGCTGATATATTGTTTTATTAACAGAAGATCATCTATTTATTACCAATGAAGCTCCTTTTTAATATGTCATCAAATTTACCAATCGCTATAGTTATATTATTATAAATGTTTGGTTATTGTGTATTGTCAATCTTCCATTTTTCTATTCATTTTTTGTTAAGATGTTGTGCTTTTATGGGTATTAAGTTACCCTAATAAAGTTTAGGAACTGAACTGAACTGAACTGAACTGAATCTGCAGTGTCCCGCGCTTGTGTGAAATCTGACACAAAACAGATGTCACACAGTTCTCTGACTAAGGCTGTAAATATTCAGATCTCTGAATACAGCTGTAAATGTTTGAGTCAGAGTGTCTTTTTCTTGAGCCCAAGCACCAGCCGAGTGTTAGATTGCTTAAGTTGACCTGTCAATATCCTAGTACTGAAAAGTGATGATGAGGTGCATATTGTTTAACTTCATAAACTGGTTTAATTAAAAGTTTGGAATGATTAACTCAGTAGTGGTCTTTAACAGCTTAAAAAAATATTTTGTCAGATTAAGACCAGATCAGTCGTTTGGGTTTTTAAGAACATTGGGCCACATGCATCAACAAGAAAACTGGTCGCAAACGGGCAGATTAGCAGAATCTGCCCCTTTGCGACCGGTATTTTTGCATTTGGGATGCATCATCCCAAATGCAAAAATCGCAATTTAAGGAATCTCTAAATAGCGATTCCTTAAATTGCGACTGCATTTAAGGAATCCCAAATTGAGATTCCTTAAATGCAATGCATTAAAGTTAAAATATTAGCGATTTCGCTAATAGGGGGAGCAAATTACCATGAAGTTGAACTTCATGGTAATTTGGAAAAACTTTGAAAAATGCACTTTTGTGCATTTTTCAAAGTTTCATGTTGCGCACACACATGCCCTTAGAGCATGTGTGTGTGCAACATACGTGCACAGATCAATTTCAGGGGTGCAATAGGGTGTCATTTTGACACCCTTGCAATTGCATGAGCAATTTGCGAGTACCTACTGGTACTCGCAATTTGCTCATGCAATCTCCAAATCATTCCTATGGGCCTGGAGGCCCATAGGAATGATGGGGACGGCATTCCTTAATTGCGAGTCGCAATTTGCGAGTCGCAATTAAGGAATTTGTAGGAATCGCTATTTTTATAGCGATTCCTACATGCATAGGCTTTTGCAATTCCTTAATTGCGATTCCTTAAAAATCGCAATTAAGGAATCGCAAAAGTCTTTGTTGATGCATGTGCCAGATTGTGTTTTAGTCGCTATTTGTATCTGGTTTGATATTCTACTGAGTACCAAGCGTCTTTAGGCATGCCAGCTGGTCTGTGGCATATTTCTTTGTTTAGTATTTGAATATTATATGAATGTCCAGGTAAAAAAAAAATCCATATTAGTAGAGAGAGCTATTTATGTGCAATAATATTTATGATGAAATTTAAGCTTCTGTTGATTACTTATTTCCGAGCCTTCCCCTTCCATCTGAGGCCTCAATTGAACTAAACTTTTTGCCAAACGACAAATCATTTAGTGACAGGAACAGGAGATATATCGGTGGTGCTCTCTGGGACAGAGAACACTCACACACGCAAACATGAGTAACCCTCACATTTGGTAAACAGAGCAATCAGGAAAATAATGTGGTAATCACAACACATAAGTAACGTCCAGCAAATATTTTGCGGGGCGTAGTTAAGAAGCTAGCCCTCTACCTCCAGTGGCAGCTTTTCAGTCCGCAGCCCATTCTGAACCATTAACAGCGTGCCCTTTGGGCTTATGCAATTTTGTCCCAGTAAAGATGAGCCAAACGTGCATGTTGTGAAATAAAGTTGCTGGAAATTCAAGTTCACATTGCTGTGTAATGAAGTGCTCGTGCAGTACAGAAAGCTGCATGCGCTCTTATAATAGGTGGTGCTTGCCAAAAACACTGCGCCTGCCCAAGATTTTCAGAGTATGTCAGCATCCTCGGACGAAGAGAATATCAAACAGATTGAAACTAATATTTGGCTTTGTTGCAACAGGTAAAATTGCTTCCACTTAGAGGCCCAATAATACAAACGCCAGTCTGACAAAGACTATCTGACCCCCTCCCGTGACATGTTTAGCAATGTCTGTTTCCTTCTTTTAATGCCACACAGTTCCAGAGACCAGTGTTTGGGATGAATTAACCAGACACACAAGTGTGGATAGGAAAATACATACAACTGTTTTGGCAATATCATAATTCTGATTATATTATTCCAAGAAGTGACATAGTGAGATATTTCCGTTTCTTTCACAAAGCTGCACAGTCTGTGTACATTTAATCGTAGCTGATCACAGGTCAACTTAAATGTGGAATCAAAATCTTTTCGAAGTGTGACCCCCACGTATCTGGTTTCTGTACCAATCACTAATCCCCTTGCTAGTAGAATCTACGTTTTCACCTGGTTTGATTTACAGCCTGATACAGCTCCAAACCCAAATGCAAGTGACTCCTTTATCTGGAGGCGTCTTCCAAACTGGAAATTGCAACATCTGCATTCAGTTGGCAGTTCAAGCCTTTGAGCGATGTAATCGCCTCTGCTAATTTCCTCGTGAGTGGCTCTAAATGGATAACATATGATGCAGGCGACAGTGGGCATCTGCTATTTGATGATCGCCTCCCACTAAGCAGGATTTTAGCCCTTTTGTCTGAGTAGATCACTGGACCAAGTTTATAAATACTGGTACAATATTAATCCTGCTCCTCACCTCCCACAGGAGTTGTCAAGATACCCAATCAAATCCCTTCTCAGCATCTATGTATATTTTATTTAACGTTTTTTAAAAAACAAAATGCATGTACTTTTTCGTGCTTTATTTGTAACATATACATTTGACAAAAAAAAATTAATTTTATATTTGTTTAGTTTGATATACATGTATATGTGTTTCTATAATTACAAACATTTTGTAATCTCATTTTTGGATTACATTTTGTTATCATATATATATTTTACATTTTTGTATCATACTTGTTGAGTATGTTTCAATACATAGGTATTTTGACCAGTATACTGTATAAACGTTTTTGTAACTTTTTATGTATTTTAATTAGGTTTTATGAGCTTCAAATTTGATATATGTGTTACATTTAATTTCTACATACAGCCCAACAGATGTGTGGAGAGGTCCCACACGTCAAGTCCCCAACCTTATTGTGATACAGTTCACTCCTCAGCATCCATTAAAGATGTAACTATCTCCATCCATTGGACTAGTATTGTGTTATTTTAAGCATCCCCGATGTTCCTCTGAGCGCAGAGCAGCACTTCCGCTAACGACTGTCTCATCACCTTTTTGTCCATCTATTATGCAGTGGCTCCTCCGGTGACCGACAGTGCATTGCTATGTCTCTCTATGCGAGAAGTAGGGCTAGAAATAAAAATCTATTGCCAGCTTTCTTCTACTTCTGTCGGACGTACAACCTCAATAAACTTAATTCTCTTCGGTGAAGCACCATCCTCTTCAGTGTGTACTCCACTTCAGCTATGACCTTTGTACAAAATGTTATTAATACAGGGCAGCTCCAGGCCATGTGGATGAAACCTGTGTCCGCAAGATCACATCGGTGGTAATGCATGTCTGTTAGCTAAATGATATGCCTTCACATCTAATATTAAAATGACCATTGGATCATTTATTGTTTGTGTGCACTCAATCAGACACATGGCCATGTTTGTGTGAAAGGTGGCATCTCACTTTGCCACAGACCCATGTTGGAAGATAGAGGACACTTCTTTTAGTCAATTTTATAGTTTCTTGTAGAAGACTCTAGAGTAAATTTTAAGGTTAAAATGTTTCAAAGATTTTGGTCGATATGACTGATAGTCAGATGGAAGTTTACCTTTTATTAAAAATAAAAACTAGATATTGTGGCCTTCTATGTTACAGGGGCTTTTCCTGCTTTCATAATTTCTTTAGTCATTTTATAGAAGAGTGAGGCAACATCTTGCGTGAAAAATTTGTAAGATTTTGCCCAAATACAGTCGGGCCTGAGGCTTTTCCAGAAATCAGTTCTATGTGACATATATCTAGGTACATATTGTTTAAATATTCTTCCAAATCCTCTAGTGTTTCCTTACTAAGTTGGGCATAGAAATAGGGAAAAAGATGGTGTCACAGAATGCTGACGCCTCCTAAGTGCTTAACTGTGCTCCACTCTTAGTTAGCTGCACCCTAGAACATTAAATGGACTTGCCACCACTAGTTTCTATCTGAGATTCTTAGAGATAACTCCCTTGATTAGTGTGCAAGGGTGAGCACAGAGGAGGGTGATGTTGGCTTATCGAGTGGTGGAGCGCAGCAATGAACACTGCTGTGAGATTGTAGCTTCAAGGAAGATGGAAGTGACTGAATTGACAGGGCCTCCCTTTCTCGCCAGAGTTTAGTGTTGTGGTCTTTGACTGTTGTGGTTGATACGTTGACCTGGCCCTGCCTTAGCTTCACTTTGTGGCTCAGAAGTGTCTCTCTACAACAGGGTTCATGAGCAGTGCCTGGTCAGACCGGATTTCAGGGGGTAAGTGGCATAAAGATGCTTTAACATCATGCTGTTAAAGGCTTCATAGTCTAACAATCTGCCCTCCCACCTTCTAGAAGACTTCTGATGGGGAATAGTATGACCAATGCCTTTTGGAGAGAAAATCTCAAAACACAGCACTAGTTTTTTCAAACAAAGACAGCCTCACGTAGTGCCCTTCTATTAATAAGCAATCATACATACAGACAGAAGGCAGTGGAATTGTCTGTCACTTACAGTATTCTTGTCAGCGTGTTGACCTCAGCCGATAATGGAACCTTACAAGTAGTTGAAGACGTTTATTGTTAACATAAAAGCAATGCTGGTGCAGAGAAGAAATATGATAAATGGAATGAATATTAATCTGCAGGAGACACCACAGCTACTATGCATAAAGGCAAGGCTGAATTATCTAACCCTGGCTTGTCTATCAGTACTTTCTACCTTGGGGCAGGGTTAGAGATGGTGAAAAACAGCAAGTTGAACCACCTGCCTGAAAAGGAATAAACAACTGAGCAAATTAGAGATCAAATATAGACATCTATGTAAGCATCTATTTCTCTATCTGGAATGTAGAATACTCAAGCACCAATACCTGCCTGAGCTGATTCACAGTGAATCCAGTTACTTTAGGCATTACATTTATCAAAAGGGCATTATGGAGCAGACGACACCCAGCTCACATTAGGTCCCTTAATTGTAAATACGTCTATGGAAGGAGATACTACTAAGGAACATTGAAGTGGTGTTGATGGGGAAAACAAACACGTAGAGTGCAAGATAGTCTTCAGAGAACCTCCCCCATTTCCCTTCTGCAGATTCCTTGGTGCAAATGCAGGCATAGTGAGACAGCAAACTTACGTGGGCAAGCCAGTGTTGACACTCCAACTGCAAAGGATTTCAAACCATAGAGACCCCTCTAAACTAGAAAAGTAAGATATTAGTGTACCATAGTGAGTCCTGGAGTGATTAATCTGTAATTTTCCAGCCCTTACATATTTTTGAAAAACGCAGCGCTGAACAAACTACAGACGTTGCCTATGCTTTCCACTGTCTGCATAGATGCTAAAACTCAGGTGTGGCACGTCACTGGATTCCTAGACAAGCCGTTTAATGTACGTACGAGTACTGACTCAGTGATGCCACCTAAAGAGCTAATCTTGCTATCAACAGACATAGCCAGTGAAGGAATAACGGTACATGTAATATTCTGCCCTGTAATATGCTCCTCATTAAAGGCTCTGGAGGATGCTGTCAATTCCATGGCACAGAGATCTCACTCGACAGTGAGGAGGATAAAGATGGAAAGCTAGTACAACAGCTTAAATTGCACTATCCATATCTTTAGTGTGGAACCCAGTGGCAGATGGGCTAAGGAGTGACTGGGAGGTAATTAAAGGAAAATAAAAGAAACACTGTGAATAGTGATAGTATGGGGGAAACATTGGCATCTATCCTGAAACTGATGCTTTAATAGCACAAGGAAATAAACTGTGACTTTGAGGGCATTTTTACAGCAAACCTTGTCTTTCAATTAGTACTTTAAAAAATAGGACAAACAGTCGCCTTAACAATTACCAGGGTATCAGAAATTGAGGATCTCTTGAATAAAACGGAAAAATGTGCCTCATAGACTGTCGGGGAGACAGAAGCTTTTTCAGTACAAGTGAGATATTTCCAAAGCCAAATTGAAGATCTAGAGAACCAGCCGAGAAGACATAATCAAAGAGTCTTCAAAGTAACACTTGGCAGGGAGAAAGGTGACCCATTAGAACACATGTGAGACCTGTTAACAAAGTCATTCCTTGACCTAAAAGACTGTAATTCAGAGAGCCGATCACCTCTTATTGCAGCCACCAAAAGATAGGAATCAAACTCACACCTCTGTTAATAACTTGCATGAATTTTTACTACGAGACCTTTTATATACCAAAGCAGGACTGAACCCAGTGGTTACAGATGGGGCAATCTTTCTTTTTAGATCAAACGTTTCACATTTCCCAAAGGACAAACAATGGTGTATAAGAGGCATGATGAACAAATTCAAGACCATGCAGGTTGTCCAGAGTGACAGTAACCTACAAGGGTCGAACAACCATTCTGTTACACAGAGGAGCCATCTAATGCAGCGTTACCAATAACAGAGAAAGGAAAAGTGTTGAGGAGGATAGAACCGATGTGAAATAAGAGAATAAACTATGCCATTTCTAATTAGTGAGGTAGTCATCTTCAGTGGCTGACTACCTAGAGGTTATTAACTATAAGTGGTCAACCTCTATGTTTAGCTTTAGGCTCAATGTATACCCTTCCAGTATGGAAAGTGAGGGGAGTCACAAGAAAATAGGGTTCAGGCCCATGTGTGTGTTGGGACTGGGGAGGCAAATGGGTAAGGGATGGTGATCAGGGAAGTGCTGGAAAAAGAAGGAAAAATGATAATCCATGCAGGAAGATGTCTAGGGAAATGATCTCAGCAATAATTTTAGAAATGGTAACAGATACATTTGCAATATAACTTGATGATGAGGAATGTTAAAGGTTTAAATGAAAGAGCAAAGTGGCAGCAGTGTTTGAAGAAATAAAATCCCTTTACCCAGGTATTTTGTGCTTACAGGAGACCTATTGTTCAAAACTAGAAACATACAAAATGCTAAGCTATATGGCTTGTTGGACAAGCTTTGCATGCAGCAGTGGTATAGCCTGCTGTAGAGTATGTAGTGCAATAATTATGTTTAAAAAATTGATTGCTAAATACAAGCCAAATCAGCAGGAAGATGTGCAATTATTCGGGTGCATATCAAAAAAAAGTAAACACACACTCTGTTACTTACAAGTTCTCCATATAGACAACTCAAGTTTTTTTTCAAAGTCCTTCAATTGAACTGGATAATTGGGAACCCCGTTTATATGTGGAGATTTTACTTGCATACTAAATACTACTCTGGATACTAATGACACTTCCCATACAGGTGGGGGGGGATGTAAGTACTAGCATTAATGACATTATGTGTATATAGGACTAATGGATACCTGGTGAAGGGAACACACTGTGGAAAGCGGACATACTTTATTTTCTCTTCCACAAAATAAGTATTCATATATAGACTTAACTTTTGCTATCTCATAGATAGCATTCATGACACACCTACTATTCGTCTGACAGTTCATTCAGACCATACAGTAGTATCGCTAGAGCTGAAGCTGAAGCTAGTTGAATACAATCATCTTTTGAGATGGACCTTTCCTTGCTTGTTAGTGATGAGAGAATAATTCATAATCCAAGTAATAAATGCAATTATGGAAATTATAAACATAAATGAAGGCTCTGCATCTTATTTGATAATCTGGTATTCTCTCAAAGTATACATCAGGCAACATGGGCTGTTTACAGCTGGCCAATCTCACACAAGCACTTCAAAGCCTGCAGTTCCAAGGCTGAAAAACAGCCGAAGGCCTCCAGCCTCAAAATAAGCTCTGGGTTAGCCTGCTCCAGCCAATCTCAGCTCTAGGATTGGATGGTTTCACGTTGTACAACAGAGGAAGTCCTTCCCCTTCCTCCCTATTCACCGCCAACGGAGAGCGCCAGGAGGAGAGAGAGACGGCAGTCGGACCCTCCAGCAAAGGCAACATGCATGTGGTGAGTTTTTAGGGTATTGTGCCCTATCATATTTAAATGTTGCCGGCCACTGCTGTCAGAGAAAGTAAAGTGAACTGTCTGACAATCATGTTTGGCCAGAGCGCCGGTGATTTGCGCTCCCAGTGAAACTTGAACGCCTGTGCTTGCTGTCTCCAACCCGGCAATGCAGCTCAGGTTGGAGACCGCTTCAGTGCGCATGATGGTTTGGCCTGCCGGCCAAAACGTCATATGCACTGACAACAGTGCCCTGCCCACCACAACCCCTCCATGACGGCCCCCAGCTATGCCCCACCTCCAAGCCTCGGCTATTGTAAGCAAAATGAAACAATAATAAACACATTTATTATCGTTTTAAAGTTTTGAGACTAATGGGGTGGTGACGCATAGTGGAGTAGCCGCTGCTGCTCCAACTCCGTCTTGGTCAAACTGAGTTAAACATTCTGAAAACAGTCTCCTCTCAGCTGTAGAATCGCCCTAGAAATTGCAGGCTGATGCCTAGTAGAACCTGTACATTAAGCTCGTCGAACAGAAAGTTCTGCTGGTGGAATTGTAGTTGGAGTGCACAAATAATCCAGTGACAGTATTTCACATGTACAAGTAAAAGGAAACCAACAATTTACCTTAACGTTGCCACATGTTGTTGTCTCTTACTATCATGGCCCTTGTCATTGTCCATAATGCAGGAGAAAAGACTTGGAAACATAGATGAAAAGGGGGCCATACTTCCCCATATGATTAGGAAGGTAACCCCTTAATCATTCAACATATCTTCAACCCAGTATTTCAGGTACAGGTCAACAAGTTTGACTCTCATTGTAACCCCAGGTGATTCCAGTAGGACTCTTTAAAGGGCAATTAAAGAGCTTGACAGAGGTAGTTTGCTTTTTACCTTGTCATATTTATTTGCCAAATGTTCTCACGGTTTGCCTGATGCTTATCAGAATTTTGATCAAGTGATTCACCACCTCACACAAAATAGAGATATGCAATTACTCTTGAAGAAAGCAGGGGACTAGCCAGTGCCAGCCACTGTCTACTTTGACTCCCTTAACTAAGATACTCCTCCAAACACTTGTTAATTGTATCTGTGCCTACTCTTAGGCAAGTCATTGTATGTGCGATTATTCTGCCACATGAACATTTGTGATTTCTAATTCCACTGATAAGTGTCTTAAAACATGTTAATGTCAGATTCCATCTTAGTTTCTTTGTAGACACTGTTTTACTTCTGAGCTATTCTTCAGAAGGTGAGGATAACCCAATGTCCCTGATCATTTTTGGGGCTCGTTCATGAGCATTTATTCTTAAATATTTACATTTGAGATCATTACCTGTCCTGTTTCATGGTTTATATGAAGTGTAGTTTACCAATGTTCATAATGTTAAAGGATGGGTGGATTTCTAGGTATTTAAAATTTAGGCTGTGGCATGCCTTTTTATAATCAGCACATGCTAAGTAGAGATTGCATTCTTTTTTGATAATTGTTTTGCCTCATATCTTTTGTCAGTATTATCTTCTCTTGAATTTTGTTTGTTTCCCATTTTTTTGAAGCATGATGTTATGCTATTACATACGTTCTACAGTTGTTTGTGTGTACAATATAGAGGTAGTATGCAGGTGAGTGATGGTTCTCTTTGTAAGTAGCAATTGTGCTGGGTTGTAAGCCAAGTTGATGTTGCTTCAGGTTTGTTTTTGTCTATTCCTTTTTACATTTTGTCAGGACTTTACTTTTTAATGGTTTTTATTGATGTATTTGCAATGGAATGAAAGGTCAATCAAAACAAGCTTAAATAGAGTCAATCACAAACATAACCTCCCTCTTCCCCCAGCACTCAAAATCCCACTCTCCACACCGGACCATTTGCACAATAAATATACAGTACATTACACATCAATTTTCAGAGCTACGGAGGATCCAAATTAAGGCAGCAATGCAGGGTCGAGCAGTCCCGTTGCTCGCAGAATTTGTGGGCATGCCTTGCCCCTGAATTCTGCCTTCAAATAAGAAATTCAGAACCCCATAGTTTATGAAAGTTCTGAGATTTGCCCAAAAGATCATATTCTGCTTTCCCATGTCCCAATAGCTATCAAATCTTATGGAGCAAAAGTTAGTAGGATGGTGTTGCTGGTTTAGATAGTTTGCAGAAGTATGTTGTCCCATTCCTTTCTTCCCTGCTGTACCTTCCACTGTCTTCCCAATGACTGACCGAGGACCATCTCTCTACATTGTGCAGGAAGTGCAAGTCCTCTTGGCCAAGGGGGCCAACAAGAGGGTGCCGGCACCAGAAGAGGTTGTGGTTGCTATTTCTACTACTTTCTTGTGCCCAAAAAAGATGGATGCCTCTGGCCTAGATAAGATCAGCACCCCCCCATGCCTTCCTTCGATAAGTTCAAAATGCTTACTGTGGCTCAGCTCTTGTCCGCCCTCAACACTGGAGACTGGAAGTTGCCATTTGACCTGCAGTACGCCTATTTTTATATTTCTGTCCTGCCAACCCATCGGTGCTACCTGCGATTCCTAGTGGGACAGGAGCATTTCCAGTTCACTTTGCTATGATACCCGTTGGTCGCATTAGAGCCCCTCTAACCAGTGCTAAGGTGTATATGCTCTCTGTCTAAAGCACGGATACTCATAGTACGGCCCGTGGACTGCCAGCGGCCCGGCAAGCCTTCCTTGGCGCATGATGGTTTGGCCGGCCGGCCAAAACGTCATATGCACTGACAACAGTGCCCTGCCCACCACAACCCCTCCATGACGGCCCCCAGCTATGCCCCACCCCCAAGCCTCGGCTATTGTAAGCAAAATGAAACAATAATAAACACATTTATTATCGTTTTAAAGTTTTGAGACTAATGGGGTGGTGACGCATAGTGGAGTAGCCGCTGCTGCTCCAACTCCGTCTTGGTCAAACTGAGTTAAACACTCTGAAAACAGTCTCCTCTCAGCTGTAGAATCGCCCTAGAAATTGCAGGCTGATGCCTAGTAGAACCTGTACATTAAGCTCGTCGAACAGAAAGTTCTGCTGGTGGAATTGTAGTTGGAGTGCACAAATAATCCAGTGACAGTATTTCACATGTACAAGTAAAAGGAAACCAACAATTTACCTTAACGTTGCCACATGTTGTTGTCTCTTACTATCATGGCCCTTGTCATTGTCCATAATGCAGGAGAAAAGACTTGGAAACATAGATGAAAAGGGGGCCATACGTCCCCATATGATTAGGAAGGTAACCCCTTAATCATTCAACATATCTTCAACCCAGTATTTCAGGTACAGGTCAACAAGTTTGACTCTCATTGTAACCCCAGGTGATTCCAGTAGGACTCTTTAAAGGGCAATTAAAGAGCTTGACAGAGGTAGTTTGCTTTTTACCTTGTCATATTTATTTGCCAAATGTTCTCACGGTTTGCCTGATGCTTATCAGAATTTTGATCAAGTGATTCACCACCTCACACAAAATAGAGATATGCAATTACTCTTGAAGAAAGCAGGGGACTAGCCAGTGCCAGCCACTGTCTACTTTGACTCCCTTAACTAAGATACTCCTCCAAACACTTGTTAATTGTATCTGTGCCTACTCTTAGGCAAGTCATTGTATGTGCGATTATTCTGCCACATGAACATTTGTGATTTCTAATTCCACTGATAAGTGTCTTAAAACATGTTAATGTCAGATTCCATCTTAGTTTCTTTGTAGACACTGTTTTACTTCTGAGCTATTCTTCAGAAGGTGAGGATAACCCAATGTCCCTGATCATTTTTGGGGCTCGTTCATGAGCATTTATTCTTAAATATTTACATTTGAGATCATTACCTGTCCTGTTTCATGGTTTATATGAAGTGTAGTTTACCAATGTTCATAATGTTAAAGGATGGGTGGATTTCTAGGTATTTAAAATTTAGGCTGTGGCATGCCTTTTTATAATCAGCACATGCTAAGTATAGATTGCATTCTTTTTTGATATTTGTTTTGCCTCATAAAACTTTTGTCAGTATTATCTTCTCTTGAATTTTGTTTGTTTCCCATTTTTTTTGAAGCATGATATTATGCTATTACATACGTTCTACAGTTGTTTGTGTGTACAATATAGAGGTAGTATGCAGGTGAGTGATGGTTCTCTTTGTAAGTAGCAATTGTGCTGGGTTGTAAGCCAAGTTGATGTTGCTTCAGGTTTGTTTTTGTCTATTCCTTTTTACATTTTGTCAGGACTTTACTTTTTAATGGTTTTTATTGATGTATTTGCAATGGAATGAAAGGTCAACCAAAACAAGCTTAAATAGAGTCAATCACAAACATAACCTCCCTCTTCCCCCAGCACTCAAAATCCCACTCTCCACACCGGACCATTTGCACAATAAATATACAGTACATTACACATCAATTTTCAGAGCTACGGAGGATCCAAATTAAGGCAGCAATGCAGGGTCGAGCAGTCCCGTTGCTCGCAGAATTTGTGGGCATGCCTTGCCCCTGAATTCTGCCTTCAAATAAGAAATTCAGAACCCCATAGTTTATGAAAGTTCTGAGATTTGCCCAAAAGATCATATTCTGCTTTCCCATGTCCCAATAGCTATCAAATCTTATGGAGCAAAAGTTAGTAGGATGGTGTTGCTGGTTTAGATAGTTTGCAGAAGTATGTTGTCCCATTCCTTTCTTCCCTGCTGTACCTTCCACTGTCTTCCCAATGACTGACCGAGGACCATCTCTCTACATTGTGCAGGAAGTGCAAGTCCTCTTGGCCAAGGGGGCCAACAAGAGGGTGCCGGCACCAGAAGAGGTTGTGGTTGCTATTTCTACTACTTTCTTGTGCCCAAAAAAGATGGATGCCTCTGGCCTAGATAAGATCAGCACCCCCCCATGCCTTCCTTCGATAAGTTCAAAATGCTTACTGTGGCTCAGCTCTTGTCCGCCCTCAACACTGGAGACTGGAAGTTGCCATTTGACCTGCAGTACGCCTATTTTTATATTTCTGTCCTGCCAACCCATCGGTGCTACCTGCGATTCCTAGTGGGACAGGAGCATTTCCAGTTCACTTTGCTATGATACCCGTTGGTCGCATTAGAGCCCCTCTAACCAGTGCTAAGGTGTATATGCTCTCTGTCTAAAGCACGGGTACTCATAGTACGGCCCGTGGACTGCCAGCGGCCCGGCAAGCCTTCCTTGGCGCATGATGGTTTGGCCGGCCGGCCAAAACGTCATATGCACTGACAACAGTGCCCTGCCCACCACAACCCCTCCATGACGGCCCCCAGCTATGCCCCACCCCCAAGCCTCGGCTATTGTAAGCAAAATGAAACAATAATAAACACATTTATTATCGTTTTAAAGTTTTGAGACTAATGGGGTGGTGACGCATAGTGGAGTAGCCGCTGCTGCTCCAACTCCGTCTTGGTCAAACTGAGTTAAACACTCTGAAAACAGTCTCCTCTCAGCTGTAGAATCGCCCTAGAAATTGCAGGCTGATGCCTAGTAGAACCTGTACATTAAGCTCGTCGAACAGAAAGTTCTGCTGGTGGAATTGTAGTTGGAGTGCACAAATAATCCAGTGACAGTATTTCACATGTACAAGTAAAAGGAAACCAACAATTTACCTTAACGTTGCCACATGTTGTTGTCTCTTACTATCATGGCCCTTGTCATTGTCCATAATGCAGGAGAAAAGACTTGGAAACATAGATGAAAAGGGGGCCATACTTCCTCATATGATTAGGAAGGTAACCCCTTAATCATTCAACATATCTTCAACCCAGTATTTCAGGTACAGGTCAACAAGTTTGACTCTCATTGTAACCCCAGGTGATTCCAGTAGGACTCTTTAAAGGGCAATTAAAGAGCTTGACAGAGGTAGTTTGCTTTTTACCTTGTCATATTTATTTGCCAAATGTTCTCACGGTTTGCCTGATGCTTATCAGAATTTTGATCAAGTGATTCACCACCTCACACAAAATAGAGATATGCAATTACTCTTGAAGAAAGCAGGGGGCTAGCCAGTGCCAGCCACTGTCTACTTTGACTCCCTTAACTAAGATACTCCTCCAAACACTTGTTAATTGTATCTGTGCCTACTCTTAGGCAAGTCATTGTATGTGCGATTATTCTGCCACATGAACATTTGTGATTTCTAATTCCACTGATAAGTGTCTTAAAACATGTCAATGTCAGATTCCATCTTAGTTTCTTTGTAGACACTGTTTTACTTCTGAGCTATTCTTCAGAAGGTGAGGATAACCCAATGTCCCTGATCATTTTTGGGGCTCGTTCATGAGCATTTATTCTTAAATATTTACATTTGAGATCATTACCTGTCCTGTTTCATGGTTTATATGAAGTGTAGTTTACCAATGTTCATAATGTTAAAGGATGGGTGGATTTCTAGGTATTTAAAATTTAGGCTGTGGCATGCCTTTTTATAATCAGCACATGCTAAGTAGAGATTGCATTCTTTTTTGATAATTGTTTTGCCTCATAAAACTTTTGTCAGTATTATCTTCTCTTGAATTTTGTTTGTTTCCCATTTTTTTGAAGCATGATGTTATGCTATTACATACGTTCTACAGTTGTTTGTGTGTACAATATAGAGGTAGCATGCAGGTGAGTGATGGTTCTCTTTGTAAGTAGCAATTGTGCTGGGTTGTAAGCCAAGTTGATGTTGCTTCAGGTTTGTTTTTGTCTATTCCTTTTTACATTTTGTCAGGACTTTACTTTTTAATGGTTTTTATTGATGTATTTGCAATGGAATGAAAGGTAAACCAAAACAAGCTTAAATAGAGTCAATCACAAACATAACCTCCCTCTTCCCCCAGCACTCAAAATCCCACTCTCCACACCGGACCATTTGCACGATAAATATACAGTACATTACACATCAATTTTCAGAGCTACGGAGGATCCAAATTAAGGCAGCAATGCAGGGCCGAGCAGTCCCATGCTCGCAGAATTTGTGGGCATGCCTTGCCCCTGAATTCTGCCTTCAAATAAGAAATTCAGAACCCCATAGTTTATGAAAGTTCTAAGATTTGCCCAAAAGATCATATTCTGCTTTCCCATGTCCCAATAGCTATCAAATCTTATGGAGCAAAAGTTAGTAGGATGGTGTTGCTGGTTTAGATAGTTTGCAGAAGTATGTTGTCCCATTCCTTTCTTCCCTGCTGTACCTTCCACTGTCTTCCCAATGACTGACCGAGGACCATCTCTCTACATTGTGCAGGAAGTGCAAGTCCTCTTGGCCAAGGGGGCCAACAAGAGGGTGCCGGCACCAGAAGAGGTTGTGGTTGCTATTTCTACTACTTTCTTGTGCCCAAAAAAGATGGATGCCTCTGGCCTAGATAAGATCAGCACCCCCCCATGCCTTCCTTCGAGAAGTTCAAAATGCTTACTGTGGCTCAGCTCTTGTCCGCCCTCAACACTGGAGACTGGAAGTTGCCATTTGACCTGCAGTACGCCTATTTTTATATTTCTGTCCTGCCAACCCATCGGTGCTACCTGCGATTCCTAGTGGGACAGGAGCATTTCCAGTTCACTTTGCTATGATACCCGTTGGTCGCATTAGAGCCCCTCTAACCAGTGCTAAGGTGTATATGCTCTCTGTCTAAAGCACGGGTACTCATAGTACGGCCCGTGGACTGCCAGCGGCCCGGCAAGCCTTCCTTGGCAGCCCGCGGACCCTGCAGACATCGTACCTGTTGGACTCCAAGACACTCTGCTCTATGGGCAGCGATAGTCAGAGTGGAGATTCAGGGGCGTGAAGAAGAGGTGAAATACAAAAAAGCCATTTTAGCATATAAATGGTCTTTTAAAGACCAGTGAATTACTCAGGTGCGGCTGTGTGTGCGCCCGGGAATCTGCCTCTGCCGTGCTGGCACACACAGGGGGGGGGGGGGACGAGGCCCTGTGAACTTAATGTGGCACATATATTTCCTGCAGGGCTTTGGCCTGGCACGCAGGTTTATGGTGGTCACATACATAAGCTTGCTTGCCCCTTACTGACGGCAGGGCTGTCCTTCACAACCTACTCTTAATAACAGTGTCCAAAGCTTCACTTTACACCCAGCGCATGGCTGGAGCCGGGCCTTGGGAATCATCTGACCAGGAGCCCCTTTGGCTCTGTCACTCAGGGTCCACCCCTGCGGTTGGGGGGCGCAGTCCTCCCACTTCGCTTCTTTCTCTGCTCTCTTGTAATCCGGGAACTGTTGCACAATTACAGTGACCAGGACTCAAAGACAAACCCTGTGACTGATTGAACCGAGCGTGAACTCGGAGATCACTCTGCACAGCTCGTGCTTCCCTGAGTGGCATTTTTTTTATCGACACCGAAGGGATGAAAGTCTGAGTCGGCCCAGCCTTACTTGGAATCTCTGCCCTCCCGATTACACCTGATCACTGCCGCGGCGGTCCAGCCAGCTCTCGTGCACCCTCTACATTAGCGTGTCATTAATAACGTGCTGCAGATTTTGGGAAGGTGGTTCGATGTGTGCAGCAAAGAGCTCTTGCTTTTCGAGACATTTCTAATAGAATTATTACACCTCGCCTAGACAGAGAGAGGGAGATGTAGAGGGAGACGGAGAGAGAGGGAGGGAGATAGAGAGAGAGGGAGACAGAGGGGGACAGAGAGAGGGAGACGGGGGAGTCAGGGGGAAGGAGAGGGAGACAGAGAGAGGGAGACAGAGAGAGGGAGACAGAGAGAGGGAGACAGAGGGAGGAAACAGAAGGAGGGAGACAGAGGGAGGGAGGGCGATGGAGGGAGGGAGGGAGGGCGACAGAGGGAGGGAGACAGAGGGAGGGAGGGAGACAGAGGGAGCGAAGGAGACAGAGGGAGCGAAGGAGACAGAGGGAGGGAGGACGACGGAGGGAGGGAGACGGAGGGAGGGAGGGAGACAGGGAGGAAGGGAGGCAGGGAGGGAGACAGAGAGAGATAGAGCAAGGGAGACAGAGAGAGGGGGAGGGAGGGAGGGAGACAGAGAGAGGGAGTGAGAGAGATAGAGAGAGATGTGTGTATGCTGGGTCTGGTGGCTCAGTGGATGAAGGCGTCCGATGCAGGGGCCTGTGTTCAACCTCATGGTCAGTTTTTTTTTTGCTCTAGCCCAGCCCCCTCTCTCACTGACCCCGCCCCCACCGGTGCGGCCCTCGGCCACAAACCACACTGTATATTTGGCCCCTGAGAGAAAGTTTGTGAGTACCCATGGTCTAAAGTGTATTGGTAATTGGTTTATCCAGGATTGGTATATTTGATTTGCTAATAAATCTCTAGTAAAGTGCACCATTTGTGGCCAGGGCCTGCAAATGAAATGCTACTAGTGGGCCTGCAGCACTGATTGTGCCACCCACATGAGTAGCCCTGCTGACTTGTCTCCGACCTGCCACTCGAATGTCTGTGTGGGCAGTTTTAAACTGTTATTTCAACCTGGCAAGTGCATCCACTTGCCAGGCCTAAACCTTCCCTTTTACTACATGCGAGTCACCCCTACGCTAGGCCCAAGAAAGCCCCATGGGCAAGGTGTAGTGTATTTAAAAGGTAGGAAATGTACTTGTATGTTTTACATGTCCTAATAGTGAAATACTGCTACTTTCATTTTTCACTACTACAAGGACTGGAATATCTCTCCCTTAGGGTAACATGGGAATTGCCTTGAAATGTATTTTAAGTTTTAATTTCCCTTTGGGAGCAGATAGAGATTTGGAGTTTGGGGTCTCTGAACTGGCCAAGTGGTGTCAAATCTAGTTCCTGGGCCCTCGGAAGTAGAATTTGGTGATTCGTAGGATAAATTCCGTTCATCGCACCTGTTTTTTTGAAGCATCGCTGCCCAAGATCGAAGCAAGGCTTGTTCTGCGGCAGAAATCGACACAGCACCTGCTTTGCAACTATCGCATTGGCGCAGCGCATCTTGATTTTTGACGCATCGTCCCTGGGTGCCGATCCTTCAAACCGTGCCACAGTAAGGAACTGAGGCTGTGTGTCCGGAAACCGTTGCATCACCTTCCCTTCGAGTAAGGAACCGACGCATCACCTCCCCTGACAGTAAGTGTTAGAAATGGGGGTCTCTAGTCGGCAAGGGCTTGCACCTTTGTCCAAATAGGGACCCTTCATCCTAGTCAGGATAACATAACATAACACGTGTATTTGTAAAGCGCACGTTCACCACTACGGGTAGCTTGACGCTGAATAACAGATGTTTGTTGTACCCAACTCAATGGTACTCATTTTATCGACATCAGATGGATGAAAGGCTGAGTGGACCTGCCGGGATTTGAACCAGTGACCATGAGGTCGAACACAGGCCCCTGCAGTAGACGCATTAGTCCACTGAGCCAACAAAGCCACCAGACCCAGCTAGGGATAAGGGAGTTACACTCCTAAAATAACCCCTGCTCACCCCCTTGGTAGCATGGCACGAGCAGTCAGGCTTATCTTAGAGGCAGTGTGTAAAGCATTTGCACATAACCAACAGTAATACAGTGTAAGCACTACAAACTGACACCACACCAGTTTAGAAAAATATCCAATATTTTGTTATACTTCAAACAAGACCAAAACGATAAAAATCCACAATACAGTACTTAACAATCTTCAGTTATCAAAATAACCTTGAAAAACAGTTCCTTGATGTCGATAGCTCCATCCGGGGCTATCACAGTGTCGTGAGCAAACAAATCCAAGCAGTTCTGGCTGGCCGCGGCGTTGCGGGCCAGCTACGGTGTTGGGATGACCCGCAAACAGTACCTTTCAGAAATGCAGGGCGTCGATGACCTCTCGTTGAGTTTCCGAAAATATGGTGTCCGCATGCGTCGGTTCCGGAGGTTGGTGCAGGTGGCGTCGGGGCTCTTGAAGTCACACGTGTTGCAGGTCGATCTCCTCTCTGATGGAGTCAGGAGCGCTGGCATCGGCAGGCGTCGGGTGCTGCGGTGCGAAGTGCAGCGGTGCGGCGAGCGGTGCCCTCAGGCCGCGGTGCAAGCAGCGGCTCGGTGGCGACGTCAGATGGCGTCGTCGGTGAGACAAGGGTCATGGTGCGAGATGAAGGCGGTGCTCGTCACGGTGCTGGCAGGTCACGGTGCAAGCGGAGGCATCGTCGTTGCTGAAGCACTGTAGTCGGCTGACGAACTGGAGTCGATGGCACCGGCGTTGGTAGGCCAAGGCTGCGGTGCGGGATGAGGGCGGTGCGTCATGTAACTTTACAAGCGGTGCCCTCGAACCACGGTGCAAGCAGCGGCATCGATTCCGACGTGGAGCGGCGGCGCCGGGGATACCAAGGCGTTGTCGTGAAGCGAGGTGGTGCGGAGTGCGGTGCCCACAGGTTGCGGTGCAAGCAGTTGCTCGGTGGCGGCGTCAGCAGGCGGCGTCAGTGAGACCAGGGTCGCTTTGTGGCGGTACCCTCTGCGGTGCCTTCATGACATGGAGTCGGCAGCAGCGTCGTAGACGGCATCAGGTTGCTTTTCTTCTGTTGCAGCACAAACTAGACATTCCCCAGTGCTGAGAGCAGAAGAGCTTTAAGTCTTTGCTGTTCCTGAGACTTCTTGAACAGGGGGCAAGCTCTGCCTCAAGCCCTTGGAAAAACTCACAAAAGTAGATTGCAAAAAGTTCAGTCCAGTCCTTTCACCGCCCAAGACAGAAGCGGCCACTGCAGGCCTACACAGCAAAGCACACAGCAAAGTGGTAGTTCCTCCTCACATCTTCTCCAGCTCTTCTTTTTGGCAGTCTTCTTGGTCCAAAAGAGTTCTAAAGTTCTGGGGTTTGGGCCCCAATATTTATACCACCAAATCCTTTGTTCTCTGAAGGCAGAGAGTGTCTGTACCTAGTCCAAACCAGTTCTGGGTGCATTCTGCCAGTGCACAACTTCTTCCTTTGTCAGTGTGAGCCAGGGTGATGATACACACCACAGGAGGTGGAGCCAGCATTGTGGAAGGCAGGCACAGCCCTATTCAGGTCCAGGTGCTACTCCTCCCACTACTGCTCATGCAGATAGGTCTATTCAGCCTTGTGCTGACTCACCCTGTCTCCTGGAGCCACCCCAGCCCCGGTCACTCACAAACCAGACATGCAATACACAACCTAGCAGAGGCAGGCTGGATGGTTAGGCAAGAAAATACCTACTTTCTAAAAGTGGTATTTTCAAACACAGAATATTAAAACCAACTTCACTAAAAGATGTATTTTATCATTCTGAGTTCATGCATACTAAATTCGTTTTTCAACCATGTTCCCTGGGTTAGTTAGGATTATAAGATGTTATAATCAAACTGCCCATTCTGGCCTATAGGAACAGGTAGCCTTACAAAAGTGAAAAACGAAATTGGCTGTAATTCACTATCAGGACATGCCACACACACCAGGGCATGTCCTACCTTTCACATACAATGCACCCTGCCCACAGGGGTGCCTTGGGCCTATGTAGAAAAGGCAAGGTTAGGGACTGGTAAGTGGGTGCACTTGCCAAGTCGACATGGGAGTCCCAGACTGCACACAGGCTCTGCAATGGCAGGCTAGAGTTACACTTTACCGGCTGTTTGCGTGGGTGGCACAATCCAGTGCTGCAGCCCACCAACAGAATTTGAGTTATGGGCCCTGGCACGCGCAGTGCACTTTACTAAGGAATGACACATAAATCAAATAGGCCAATCATGGAAACACCAATCCATACACATTTTACTACAGGAGCACTTGCACTTTACCACTGGTCAGCAGTGAGAAAAGTGTGCAGAATCATTACACCAGCAAAAACAGAGTCAAAACCGGGAGGTCAGATAGCAAAAACTCAGGGGAAACACGCCAAAAGATGCCAAGTCTAACAGTAAGGAACCGACCCATCACCTCCCCTGCGTAGAAGTAAGGAACCGATGCATCACCTCCCCTGTTGAGTAAGGAACCGACACATCGCTTTGCTTTTCCGACACTTCACTTCCCCTGCGCCTACTTAGTCTTTGATTTTTGACACATCTAAAGTACTTTGTGCTAAAAGATACACATCCATTGATTTCTATGGACTAAACTTGCTTAATCTTTGAAAGTGACATTTTGACTTGTGTATTTTGGATTTTTGTCGTTTTGGTCTTGTTTTATTCAAATATGGGCTATTTTTCTAAACTGGCGTGAACTTATTTTGTAGTGTTTTTGCTGCGTTGCTGTGCGCGTATGTACACATGCTTTATACATTTCCTCTGAGATAAGCCTGACTGCTCGTGCCAAGCTACCAAGGGGGTAGGCAGAGGTTATCTTAGCTGTGTAACTCCCTTACCCTGACTAAAGTGAGAGTCCCTACTTGGATAGGATACAAACCACTACCAACTAAATACCCCATTTCTCACAGCAGCCATCTGGGAGTGATGGAGATGAGAGGTCTCTTCTCTCCAACAGAGTCCCAGATACACATCAACCTTCGGAGCTGAGGGATATTTCTTTGCTGCTGCGGATAGCCTTCCTGCTATCCATCCAGGGGAGGCTGGTGCAGGTGCTTACAGACAACACCACCATCATGCGGTGCTGCAACAAAAAGGGCAGGGTAGGGTCACGGACCCTGTATCAGGTGTCCTTACACCTCTGGAAATCGCTGGACCACCATGGAATTTTCCTGGTGGTGAACCACCTGGGAGGATCACTGAATGCCAGGTTGGACTAGCTCAGCCTTCGGTGCCTAGCAGATCACCATTGGCAGATACACCACAGGTGGTGCAAGGTCTCTCCTGTGAATGCAGAGAATATTTGCTCGATCTGTTCGCCACCACCGAAATTCACAATGTCAACACTTCTAAGCGTTGGAGTTCCCAAGGCGTCTCTCACTTGGAGACGCATTCTGCCACGAGTTGAACTTGTGACTCCTGTATGTCTTTATGCCGATACTATACATGGCCTACGTACTCAAGAAGACAAGGACTGACCAGGCTGAAGTCATCCTAGTGGTTCTGGATTGGGCACAGATAATATGGTACCCATAACTCCTGGGGTGGAGCATATGTCCTCCGATCAGACTGCTTCTCCAAGAGGACCTGCTGTTGCAGCAACAGCTCAGGGTTTTGCACAAGAGCCTTCGCAATCTCCACTTTCATGCTTGGAGATTGAGTGGTGACAGCTGAACACCTTCGACCTTCCACCAGAGGTGGTTTATGTCATCCTGCCAACCAGGCATCCCTTTACAAAAACTGTATACACTGGTCGTTGGAACAAATTTGTGGCTTGGTGCGGCACACGCCAGATTGACCCCCTTTAGTTCAAGTTATCTTCTCTCTCCTTCCTGTCAAGGCTTTGCTTCCGGCATGGCCCTTTTGGCTTTCTAATGGTTGCCAGATCACCCTCACTGTTTAAATCACCAGTTTTGAAAGGCCACAACTTATGTTTCCCCCTTCTCCGTTTGTGATGTCCCAATGGGACCTTAAACTGGTGCCGACGTATCGAATGTGCACTCTGTTCGAGCCATTTCACAGCTGCCCCTTACGGCTTCTTACCATCCAGACTACGTTTCTCATCGCCATCACCTCAGTGCAGTGAGTGAGTGAGGTTCAGGCCCTTTGTGTTACTCCACCTTACACTACCTTCTTGCCACAGAAACTGGTTCTACAGAATCGGGCCTCTCTCCTGCTAAAAGTTGTGATGCTGTTGCACATCAGTCAAACCATCACCCTGCTGGCATTCTATGCTCCGTCTCACCCCTCTAAGGAGGAGGAGGGACTCCATCATCTGGACCCCAATTAATTTGTATCTAAATTGTTCCAATGATTAAGACCCTCATCAAGCTGTATTAGGTTCGAAATGTCCTTGGTTACAGTGCTTTGTGCTTTAATTGAAGAGCACTGTAATGAGACGGATTTGAATTATTGATGGTGACACATTGTTGAAGTTGGGGCCTTGTGATCATTTTAAGAATACTTTTTTATTGTGAAGGACATTACTCCTGTTAAACATCAAACATTTTTCTAACTGAACAATAAAACCTCAGCTCATATGTATAATTCGTGTAGAGTTTATTTCATTGGATACAAAAACTCACACCACTTTATATTCTATTAAATGTACTGACATTGAGTTACATCGTATAGCAAGTTGCAGTTCGTCATTTCCTGTGATACTATCCTCACTCTCTATTTTAATTGAATCTTCGAAATAGACACTTCTTGGCACGACTTGGAATAGGCACTAAATTAATTGTATGTTTCGAATGGTTTTCTTTGTGAGCAAAATTATTTTCTCTTGGTGGTCATTTCGTAGACATGCTGTTTTATATAAACACACTTGATGATTTAATAAAACCCGACTTGTGTTTTAGCAGCTGTGGTATTCCCATAGCTATCACTTTTCATTTGGGTAGCATATTACATTACTTTTGTGCTGAAATAGTTCCTTCATTGGTTCATTTATTTCCTTCAGCTAGAAATACAACCCATATTTGCTTGGCTAACTTTTCTTTCGACTGGTTTTGCAATATGTCACTCCTAATTATACATAACACTGATATCAATATGTTGAAATTACAGGCTTCATTATATGTTTAGCTGTTTTGTGTGATTGTTTTTTTTGATGGATTGTTTTGTATTGTCTTTCAAGCACATTAGTGTTGTCCCTCATTTCTTATTGTTCTAGCACTTGGTACCTTTCTTCCTAAATCATTTCTCGAAAGATCTGTTTAGTTGTTGGTTTTCCTCCAATTTGTCTTTCACTGCTAAGAGAGGGAAATGCCCTGGCTTTTAGAAGCATATTTGTAAGCCGTTTTTACTGAATCATTGGCGCTACATTTTCTACAGGACCTTCACCCCATCACCATCGTTAATAAAAATATTTCATGTCATTTTATTCTGTCCTTCTCTACTTTGCTCACCTCTTTGACAGAGTTTCAAGGTACTCTATTGTCCGATCTAATTTACTTCTATACTATATATTCGAGAGTTTTATTGAAATCTGTCATCTGCTGTTACTTCTGAGCATTGAAAGACTTCAAAAGAAAGATTCAGGTTTGGAAGGTTGACCATAACCTAAGCTCATGAGATCTAAAGGATCTGTCGCTTTGTTTAAGCATTTTGAAATATCATATGATGATGACCTGTCCACTAGTGAAGCAAAGTTTGGGGCAAAAGATTGTGAATATTTTGGGGCTTGTTCCCAGTAGTATTTGTGAACTGTCAGAGGATCTCAGATTTAATTCTTGCATCCTCAGAGAGCCTGGCAACGTATTTTAGTGCTGGACTGATGTGGTCACGTACCATAGTAATATTAATTCTTCAGCGCATTCAGACGGGGCTATTCACAAAGGTTACTTAAATTTGTGAGGATGTTACACGTGTAAGTTCACTCTTAACCTTTTTTGCAGCTTTACTTCTATTGGCTTTTCACCCTTTACGAGTATAAAATTACTCAAAAGTTAAGACTTACATGTCTCTATCCCTGAATGGAGGTGGAGCCAAATTTACCTAATTTACTACTGGGAAAAAGAAGCTTTAGTAAGTCCAGCAACACACTTGGCCAGCCACTGATATTGCAACACCCTCCCATAGAAAATAATGGAGGCAGGGACTTAAAATAGAAGTTAAATAGTTCAATGTTAATTATTTTGCCCATATACATATATATTTTCACCGAAAAAAACAAAGGTTACAGGAACGTTATGGTTAGGATAGGATTTCACTCATGCAAAACCAGTGCAATTCAGCAGTTCTAGTTACCTGAGCTAACTATAACTTATGCCCCCGCAATTCACTGTTTATGACCTCACATTTTACATCACTCATGATATGGTCAGTGACATTCCTGATGACATATCAAGTGACATCACTGATGACATCATTCAGTGATTGTGAGTGTTTTATAAAGGTTTATGTGTGTTAAACATAGATATTAATGTACCACAAAAGTTAAATTAGTATACTTTGTGTACTACTAAAGAGTGATTCCTTTTTAACATAGTTTATGTGAGTCACTGTGTGTATCCGTGTGTGAGTGGGTGTGTGAGTGACTGTATGGGTGTGTGAGTAGCTGTATGGATGTTTAAGTGGGTATCTGAGTAACTGGGTGGGTGACTTAGTGGTTGTGTGAGTGGCTGTATTGGTGAGTGAATGGGTGGGTGAGTGGCTGTGTGAGTGGCTGTATGGGTGGGTGAGTGGGAGTGTCCATGACTGTATGGGTGAGTGAGTGGTTGTCTGAATGGGTGTATGAGTGAGTAACCAGGTGTGTAAGTGGCTGTATGGGTGAGTGAGTGGCTGTTTGAGTGATTGGTTAAGTGAGCTTGTGTGAGAGTGGCTGTATGAAAGAGTGAGTGTCTCTGGGATTAGCTGTACGGGGGAATGCGTAGCTTTGTGAGTGGTTGTATGGGTGTGTGAATGGGTATATAAGTGGTTGTGTGGGTGTGATAGTGGTTGTATGGGTGAGTGAGTGGCTCTGTTGAGAGGCTGTATGGGTGAATGAGTTGGTGTATAAGTGGCTGTATAGGTGAATTACTGGGTGTGTCAGGAGCTGTATGGGTGAATTGTGATGTGTGAGTGGCTGTATGGGTGAATGACTGGTTGTATGATCAGGCTGTATGAGTTAGTGAGGGTGTGTGTGAGTGGCTCTATGGATGAGTGAGTGTTTGTGTAAGTACTTGTATGGTTATGTGAATGGATATATGAGTGGTGTGAGTGGGCGTATGAAAGGTTGTATGGGGATATGAGTGGGTGTGTAAGTGGTTCTGTGGATGATATAATCAGTGATCTCATCAGTGATGTTACTGACCATGTCATGAGTGATGTAATATGTGAAGTCAAAAGCAGTACATTGCAGGGATCTGAGCCCAACTATAACACCTGTGTAACCTTTGTTGTTTTCAGTGAATTTCTAAGGTGTTTTTTTTATTCTATTACCTAATTATAATGTCCCTGTAACCTTTATTTTTTCAGTGAATATTTACGTTTTTAAGATTTTATTTTCTAACTATAATGTCCCTGTAACCTTTGGTATTGTCAGTGAATTTCAATGTTTAAAAAAAAATGTATTTCCTTACTATGACATCCTTGTAACATTAGTTTTTTTTAAAGAGAATTTGTAAGGTTTTTTAAACTTGTATTTCCTGACTGTAACCACTAACCTTTGACACTAAGGGGCCTATTACGATGTGAGTCGGAAAGCCTCCGACCTGTGGTCGGAGGCTTTCCGACTCACAACATAGGTTTAAAATCCGACAGCCTTATTATGGTAAAGGCTGTCGGATTTGAAACCGGCTAGTCAGACGGACTGGCTTCGACAGGCTCAAGAAACCTGTCGGCCAGTTTGAGGCTGCTCATAATCCCCTATGCACAGCATTTACCAAATGGGGATTATGATGTCAGTTTCCGACAGCCTTTTTATGTCGGGCTTTCTGACAAGAAAAGCCTGTCAGAAAGTGACTTTTGGGCCCCCTAGCAGAGCCCTCATGTCTCCGCAGGTTCTGGTTGGGGGCTGGAGGTATGGTGCCCCTCTGTAAATCCCTGCACCGTTTGGCAGGCACCGGGAGGTACCTGCAGCGTGGTGCAGGGATTTACATAGGCTCCCATTTCTCCATGGGAGCTTGTGCTATGACCGGTATACGGCCGCAGCAAAAGCTCCCATAGGAAAATGGGAGTATGCAACCGCACGATGTGCAGTCGCATTGTAATGGCGGTGTCGGGACAGCCAACTGAGGTCAGTCAGTCCTGAGACTGCGGTCCACCCGACATCGAAATCAGGTCCTAATTGTGTGAGTGACTGAATTAGAGTCACTGTGGGTGAATTAGTGTCTGAGTAGGTTTGTAAGTGGGTGTGAGAGAGTATGAGTGGGGCTGTAAGTGGGTGTGTCAGTCTCTGGTAGGGGTGGGTTTAAAACTTCACTCCGCCGGAGGCATTTGCGGAGTTTTGCTGCTCCGCTTGGAATGCGAAATTCAGCAAAAACTCTGCTAACCGCCAGAGTAGTATCGTTTACTGGCACGTTCACCCCTAGACTTTATTTTCCAACCAGTAATGCACCAGGAGGCCCCTTTCAACTGTGGTTGAGAAAGGGCGCTGGCCTCCAACGAGGTCTAAGCAATCACACTGTGGGGAAATTACTTGTTGCAACAATAAGGGTTCTTGTCCCGCAACGACCCTTAGCAGCCAAAAGGACTTCATCCCCCAACCAGTAGTGCGCCAGGAGGCCCCTTTGCAGAGTGGTTTAGAAAAGGGGTGGGGCATCCGAGGTCTGAGCAGTCCAGCTGTGGGGGACTTAGTTGTGTCAACAATAGAGGTTCTTGTCCCCCAATGACCCTCAGCAGCCAAGGGGACTTCATCCCTCAACCAGTAGTGCACCAGGATGCCCCTTTGCAGAATTGTTGAGAAAGGAGGCAGGGCATCCAAAAAGGTCTGAGCAATCACTCTGTGGGGGAATTACTTGTTGAAACAATAGGGGTTGTTGTCCCCCCAACGACCCTTAGCAGCCAAGGGGACTTCATCCCCCAACCAGCAGTGCACCAGGAAGCCCCTTTGCAGATTGATTGAGAAAGGGGGTGGGGCCTCTGAGGTCTGAGCAGTCCGGCTGTGGGGGACTTAGTTAAGTCAACAATAGGGGTTCTTGTCCACCAACGACTCTCAAAGGCAAGGGGACTTCATCCCCCAACCAGTAATGCACCAGGATGCCCCTTCGCAGAGTGGTTGAGAAAGGGGGCAGGGCATCCAACGAGTTCTGAGCAATCCTGCTGTGGGGGACTTATTTTGGGTGTTATTTAGCTCCAAGGAGGTCCACCCGACACCCCTCCAACCCCCCATTAATCTTTCTTTCCCCAGGTAGGTGGTTGTTCCAAGGGCTCAATGAGCCTCAATTGTTTTTAAAAATGCCCTGGGACCTTCCCCACTCGGGGGCTGTATTCATAACAAGTGTGGGATCCCACACTTGTTTTCTTTTTTAAATTTAGCTGCAGATTCACTGCTCCTTCTTGTTTTAGAGGCAAAAATTTCAAAATTAAAAAGTGTTTTTTGGCCCCTGACGGGGTCCCTTTGGGACCCCACGACCACAGCTAATGGGTCTGGGTATTCCTAACCTGACCCTTTTCTTTTTTTTAAATGCTTATGTGGGACTCGGCTGAAGCCAAGTCCCAAGATGGCTGTCAACACTTCTTGGTTGAAGTGTTGGCAGCCAATCATATCTTAGCACGAAATCGGGAGGGTTAACAAAGCCTTTGCGTCCCTATATATATAAATTTGGATTTTCATTAATATCTAAAAAAAATTACTGAACGGATTTACACTAATACACAAAAAGGTCGCTTTTGGTACTAAAAGCTACCTTTCTGCCAAATTTGCTTTAATTCCGTCCAGCGGTTTGGGCTGTAGTCGTGACTAAATTCCCTGTGGAAAATTGCATTGGGAAAACAATTCCCCATTCTAACTTTATTTCTTAAAAAATATGTAAAATTAATTCTACATAGTTTTTTTTTTGTTTTAATACACAATACTTATAAACATTTTACCTTGGGTGAATTTTTTTAATACAACTTTAAAACATTTAATTTACTTAAGATATGTCAATCAATGAAAAATTTCCTAGCTAACGTAACGGAAAGTTTCAATTCTATTAAGGACTCAGAGGCGAGGATTATGCCTTCTTCCTTCACTTTATTCCACAGCAGCATGAAGGTAAACAAAAGACTACATTTCCCATGAACCATAGGGAAAGAGTAGTCAAAAAAGACAACATGGTAACAACCAATGAACAGAGAGTATGAACGTCCAATCCACGATGAGTGTCCCACATAGTCCTTCGCTAGTGTCCTCTCTGCCTCTTGCGGAGCGCGACGACAGCTGACCCGCACTCCTCAAACATCCTGTTTTTGAGCGTCTGAACCTGCAAATCACAGAGACGTATTACTCCAGGAAACACAAAGGAACCCTGTTACGGAGCAAGACAGGTTACAAACGTCAGCAAATTGTCAATCGACACTGGAAAACATCTACTTACTGTCATACGGGGAGAGATCTCCTCCAGGAGTGAAGGGCGGGATAATCCTCGCCTCCGAGTCCTTAATAGAATTGAAACTTTCCGTTACGTTAGCTAGGAAATTTTTCATTCTATGTCAGGACTGGAGGCGAGGATTATGCTTGTTCAAAGCTTGCCCACAACCAGCTGAGTCATATTCAGAACTGGTTTGAAATAGAACCTCTTAAACGTAGAGTCCGAGGACCAATCTGCAGCATTGAGGATATCCTCAAGGCGCGCACCCAGGCCAAACGCCTTCGACGCCATTGCACCACGAGCAGAGTGTGCTCCAAAGTCCCGAAGGCTTATCCCAGCCTCCTGCATCACCCACCGGACCCACCTAGCAATGGTGGGTGAGGAGACCACTTTAAAGGGTTTCCGGAGTGCAATGACCAACTGGCGTTCTCCCGGGGGACGGAAGTCTTCCGTCATCTCTTCATAAGCTTTTAGGCACTGAACCCCACATAACTTCGGCGAGTCCGGGAACGCCGGGTACGAGATTACCCTAGTATGGCACTTAGTACGCCGTAAAAGGGTGAAGGTTACCCCGTCAGGGGTGAACATCCTTCCAGAAATATCCAGGGCCCGCACATCTGATACTCTCCTGCAAGAGATCAAGCAAAGGAGCATTGCCAATTTTGCTGAAAGCTCCTTCCGAGAAAGAAACCGGTTAGGCTGCCAAGAGAGAAAAAGATTAAGGACCAGATTCACGTCCCACAAAGCGGAGTAACGAGGTTCCGGAGGTAACGAGAGCCTCACTCCTTGGAGCAACCTGCAAACCAAGGGGTGTTCCCCTATAGGCTTTCCATTAACCGGGGTGTGACCCGATGAAATAGCCGACCTAAAGGTATTAATGGACCGGTAGGCCAAACCCTCAGAAGCCAGTTGGGCCAAAAAATTCACCACTTGAACCACGTCTGCGCCCAAGGGATCGTAACCCCGTCGCATACACCAACTGACCCACCGGTTCCATGCGGACTTGTATCTTTTAACTGTGCTGTCCGCCCAGGCCTTTGAGATGAGGCTCTCAGTCGCTCGCGAAAGTCCTGGGGCTTCCCATCTACCCCGGAAATCCGCCACACCATGAGAAACAGTGATCCTGCTGATACTAGCGGGTGAAGATCCCCGTCGGGATTCGTGAGAAGAGTGGGAAAGTGGGGGAGTAGGATTGGAAAATCCCAGGAAAGTTCCAGAAGAACTGGAAACCACACTTGCGACCTTCACAGGGGAGTGACCATCACCAGGTCTGCTTTCTGCCTGCGAACTTGCGCCGAAGAGCGCGTGATCATTGCGAACGGAGGAAACGCGTACCCCCGCTCCACGCTCCAATCCTGCAGGAACGTGTCCGTGGCCGTCGCCAGCGGATCCGGTCTCCAACTGAAAAACCGAGGCATCTGGTGGTCCAGTCTGGACGCAAACAGATCCGCTGAAAACGGTCCCCACAGCTCGTACAGAGCCACAAAAATGTCCGCGTTCAACATCCACATGCTGGAGTCCCGGAAATGGCGAGATTGGAAGTCCACCTCTAAATTGTCCCGACCGGGAAGATACTCTGCCGTGACGGAGATCTGGCTGTCCAGACAATACTGCCAAAAACTGGCCGCTAGATCCGAGAGAGCTTTGGACCTGGTTCCCCCCAGATGGTTTCCATATCTGACTGCGGAAATGTTGTCCATTTTCAGCAGAACACAGGACCGCACCAAGTCTTTCGTCCAACACCGTACGGCAAACGAACCTGCCAAAAGTTCCAGACAATTTATGTGTAACTTCTGTTCGTCTGGAGACCACAAGCCTCCTGTGGTTAACTCCCCACAGCATGCACCCCAGCCCAAACGGCTGGCGTCTGATTCGATTATCAAATCCGGGGCGGACCCGAAAATCGCTCGGCCATTCCAGGCCTCCATATGGTCCAGCCACCACTGGATCTCGGCATTCACCTCTGGGGTGAGAGCCACCGTGTGCGAATAAGGGAAACCTTTCCTTAGAAAGTAAGCCTTTAGGCGCTGTAAAGCCCGGTAATGAAGCGGGCCTGGAAATATGGCCTGAATGGAGGCTGACAGGAGACCGACAACACTGGCAAGCTGACGGAGGGAGATTCTCTGCCTGGCCAGGACACGACGCAACTCGTGTCTGATCTTGGAGATCGTTTTGGCCGGAAGGTAAGCGACTGGGTCGGATGTAAGAGAGACTTGTTCTGGTTGATGACAAACCCGAGATCTTGAAGGAGGTTCACCGTCATCTGGAGTTGGACTTCCAGTTGATGCGGGCAAGAGGCCATCAAAAGGAGGTCGTCCAAGTACACGATCATTCTGACCCCTCTTGCCCTCAAAAACTCCACCACCGGTTTGAGAACCTTGGTGAAGCACCACGGAGCTGACGAGAGGCCAAACGGGAGGGAAGCAAACTCGTAAACCCGGTCGCGCCAGGAGAACTGGAGAAACCGCCTGTGCGGAGGAAAAATCGGGATCACCAGGTAGGCGTCCTTGAGATCTAGGCGTACCATATAGTCAGAGGGTCGTAAAACATCTCTCAGGAGGTGAATCCCCTCCATTTTGAAATGGCGGTAAACCAGCCATTCGTTGAACTCGCTTAAATTGATGACGGGCCTCTTGCCGCCGTCTGCTTTGTCCACTAAGAAGATATTGCTCAAAAAACCTCTGGAATAGTGGATGGCGGGAAGAATGGCGCCCTTTTGAAGGAGGGATGCGACCTCCTCGTCCACTAGGGCGACATCCGGAGCTGAAAACTGAATGGGACGGGGACTTGACCGCTGAACCGGGAACCCTGTGAATTCTATATGGAACCCCCTCACTGTTTGGAGAACCCACGCATCGTGTGTTAGGGACAACCAAGCCCGAAAATGACCTTGCAACCATCCCCCTATCTGTGATGGGGAAAAAATTAGTAGACTCACCGGAGTTGGAGGCGGTGGATCCACCGCAGAATCCTCTTCCTTTGCCTCTGCGGCCTCTGGTAGGGTAGAAGTTCCCAAATCGCGACTGGTCCTGCGACTGACCGGAGCCTCTCTGGTTACCCTGCTGGTGACCTCGACCGGCCGAGCGGCCCCTGCCTCGACCGGCCCCGCGAAAAACACGGGGAAAAACTTTCTTGATGGTGGATTGTGCCCTGTCGAGGGACGTGAACGTATTCACGAACGTGCCCAGTTCCTTCACAAAAGGCTCGCCAACAGGCCACCCTGAGCCACGGCGCCAGCCTCGGAATCCGCTAGGTCTCCTAATTTGGGATCTATCTTTATGAGCAGAGACCTGCGGCGCTCGGTAGAAAGAGCGCAATTGGCATTGCCCAGAAATATGACCACCCTTTGAGCCCAGTTGGAGAGGGTTTCCGGGGAAATAATAGAGCCTGACTCCTTGGCCTCTTCAGCCATATCTAAAATCTTGGTGGCCGGCCCTAAGGCGTCCAGGAGCATAATCCTCGCCTCCAGTCCTGACATAGAATTAAATATTTAATTCAAAATTGAGTTAATAGTGCTGAAGATTTTTTTATTTTGTTCTACATTTAAAATAGAAATTTAAAATTCATTTACATTAACATTTCACACAGAAATATTTTAAATATTTTTTTTAAAGTTTTAGTAAACCTCTTTTTAGTGTTCCATGATAAACTATAGGGAAAAGTAAAAAAATGAAATGTTAAAGAATTTTTATATTAAATAATAATGTCAATTAAATAATCTATTTATTTTAAATGTGGAACAAAACAACTACAGCTTTGAATCCTTAATTTTAATGTAAAATGTAATTATTTTAAATATATTAAATTAAACTTAAATTATTTTACTGAAGTTTAAATTAAAAAAATCAATACCACCTACAGCAAGGAAAATATATATTTTTATGTATCGAAATAATTACAAAGTAATGTATAGAATTAATTAAATGTAATTTAATTATTTTAATAAACGTGTTGCAATAATTTCTAAATTAAAAGGGGTTATTATAATATTTAAGAATAAAATATTAGTTATTTTATATATTCTTTTACATTAAATTAAATGTATTTAACTAGTTAAAATATTTTTGTTATTTAACATTATTTCATAAGAGGTTTAATTTTAAGTCCCTAACACCATTATTGTCTTTGAGAGTGTGTTGCAGTAACAGCACTTTTCCATGTGGTATGTGGTTCTGGACTTATTGCAGCTCTGAGCTGAAGTAATTTTACTATTTTTTGGGTCCTTTTTGGCTGTAGTAACTTCAGAAGTACAGTTTGTGAATAGCAATGGGCTTACTCTTTTGTCAATGGATGAATGTCACTCCCTAAACCCCTCCTTACTCCTCCCTAAACCATCGCATTTATTAGTAAGTATTCCCCTTTTTTCCAGCCACCCTCCGGTCCCACCCTACTACTTTGGGCCCGATTCTGATGCGGTTTGGAAAGCTTCCTGACCGAATGGGTTTGGGAATGGTTTCTGACCGAATCAGATCTGAAGAGTCCAACAGACCGAGTACTATGCATCCGGATGCGTCACTCCTGGTTTGGAGCGGCCACATGGGAAAGGCGGAGATCAGAGGCCTCTGGTCTCCGGCGGGGTCTGGGCTCTACATCAACCTTCTGGAACTCTGGCGATTCGTCTTCAACTGAAAGCATTCCTTCCTTCTGTTAAAGGATGAGTAGTGCAGGTGTTCACAGACAACACATCTGCCATGTTGCACTGCAACAAACAGGGTGGGGTGGAGTCGTGGACCCTATGTTAAGAGCGTCTCTGCCTTTGGACATGGCTGGAACATCAGGGCATATCCCTGGTGGTTCAACACCTGGCAGGTTCACTGAACGCCAGGGCGGACGAACTCAGCTGCATGATGGATCACAAATGGCGTCTTCACTCTGAAGTGATGCAAGGTCTCCATCAGCAGTGGGGAGAGCCTTGGTTAGATTTGTTCGCCAGCAAAGAGAACTCGCAATGTCAGCAGTTCTGCGCGTTGGCATTTCCAAGGTGACTGTCGCTTTTCGTCACGAGTTGAGTTGCAGTCTTCTATACGCCTTTCCACCAATACCACTTCTGCCCAGAGTGCTGAAGAAGATCAAGCACGACCGGGCCCAAGTCATTCTTGTGGCTCCGGACTGGGCACAAAGAGCCTGGTATCCCGAGCTCTTGAACATGGCCATGGATCCTCCGATCAGACTGCCTCTTCGGGAGGATCTTCTGTTGCAGCAGCAGGGGATGATCCTCCACCCGAAACTGTCCAGCCTCCACCTCCTTCCGTGGAGATTGAGCTTCGGCAGTTGACAGGTTTCGAGCTTCCTCCCGAAGTCTGTAACGTTATCTTGGCATCCAGGTGTCCTGCACTAAAACGGTATATGGCTGTAGATGTAACAAATTTGTGGCGTGGTGCACAGCAAAGGCTGTGGATCCCCTCTCCGCCCCTCTTTCAGAGGGACTCCTCTTCATTCGTTCTTTGACCCAGCAGGGCTCTGCTCTGGGCACTCGTAAAGGCTATCTCTCGGCCATTTTGGCCTTTCTTCGCCTTCCTCATCAACCTTCTCTTCTCAAGGCCCCTATTGTAAATCGCTTCCTTAGGGCATTACTCACCTGTTTCCTCGTATTCCTTTCGTAATGCCCCAGTGGGACTTGAACCTTGTCCTTACTTACCTTATATGCGCTCCTTTTGAGCCGCTACACAATTGTCTTCTCAGACTTTTGACCCTCAAAACTGCCTTTCTGGTTGCCATCACCTCTGCTCGCAGGGTGAGTGAGCTTCAGGCTCTTTCTTCTAAACCTTCTTTCCTGGCTGTTCATCCGGACAAGTTTGTTCTTCGCATTAGACCTTCTTTTCTTCCCAAAGTGGTTACCTCTATCCATATAGGACAGACCATCACTTTGCCCACCTTCTTCCTGCCCGCATCCTTCTAAAGAGGAGGAGAGGCTCCACTGGATGGATCCAAAATGTGCGCTTTTGTTTCTTCTAACAAACAATGTTGAATTTTAGAGGTATTCCAATAGCCCTGTCAGGGCTGTGCATTGTGTACGTTTGTTTATTATTTGTGTCGACGATGTTTCAACCTTGAAGGATAGCTAGGTCTCATCAGGCTAAAAAGGGTAGGGTAGGCATCTTGCTCTCCGGACAAAAAAAGTCACGGCTAGTGTAAATTGCACTAAATGAAATGAAGCCGCCGCTTGAAGTGCAGAAGTGAATTGTCAGAGGTCCGCAACAATGATGCAGAATCTCAGTGTGGTAAGCAAAATACTACTTACTTAGAGGCATGGAATAAGCCCCATAACATTAATGGTAGGAAGGATGGCGGATTTGTAAACGGACCACGTATAGGTTCCTAATCCGTACTCACTCAATCAATCAGGTTTCTTTTAGAGCGCCACTACTCACCCGTTAGTGTCTCAAGGCGCTGTGGGGGGGATCCGCAGTTCAGTCGAAGAGCCAGGTCTTTTAGGTCCTGTCTGAATTGAGGCAGTGACGGTGATCGTCTGAGATGTAGAGGCAGGGAATTCCGGGTCTTCGCAGCGAGGTAGGAGAATGATCATCCTCCAGCCGAGGTCTTGCGGATAGTGGCCAGGGCCAGTTGGGCGGAACGGAGATGACTGGTGGGTGTGTAGAATAAGAGGTGGTGGTTGAGGTATGCAGGTCCGATGTTGTGGAGGGCTTTGTAGATGTGTGTGAGGAGCTTGAAAGTGATTCTTTTGTTGATCGGGAGCCATTGGCGGTCTCACAGGTTGCCCGGTGATGTGGCTGTGGTGGGGGATGTTCAGGATGAGTCGGGCAGAGGTGTTCTGGATGTTCTGCAGTTTCTTTAGCAGTTTTTGGATGGTGTTGGCATAAAGTGTGGTGTCGTAGTTGAGTCTGCTGCTGACGAGTGCAAAGATGACCACCCTGGGGCTAGGTGGCCGGCAGCACCAGAACTCAAATATAAGCACGTTCGTCCTTTATGGACGTCATGTCCTGATAAGCATGACAATCCATACCACCAGGGATAGAAGACAAAATATAAACCAGTATGCAGAAGTTGGAGAGACACCAGCTGGACCACAAGAAGTACCTACCACTTAAAGCATAATAAACAATCTCCACATCAGCATCTTTGCGTTCTTCTGTATGGAGTGGGAAGCCAATTCTAGTTATAGTATAAGAATCCCAGGATTGAAATTGAGATGATGGTGAATTAATATTGCAAATTGTATCTCTAAAATACAAATAAAAAAGATACTTTTTATAAGTTGTCATCAAAGTCGCTAAAAAAAATAAAAACACAAAGAACAACAAAACACAAATTCCATCCCTTAGCCCAGAAATCCATCCCTTAGCCCAGTAACAAAACACAAACTCCATCCCTTAGCCCAGTTCTTTCAACAACTTCCAGTAAAGACTAAACAAGAGAACGTTTCTAGAAACATCTAGTCCCTGCAAGCTTGCTGGCAGTGGGTTGGCAACAAGTGCACTCAACATGTCTGTGCATGGAAGAATGGTATGCGCAGTGGTGGTTGTCTGCCCCTGATGGGTTGGATGCTGGGCTAGGCCATGTGGCCAACCAGCTATGAGTGCAGCAGACGGCCATAATTCTGGATTGGATGTCTGCTACAAATTAAGCGCAGAACCTGGCCAAAGGCGCTCTGATGGGGAAGGGTATAATTTCTAAGAACTAAGTTGGATTGTTATTGTGCTGGATGGCACACCTTCCTGCACAAAACAAACATTGGAGGCATTTTCATGCAGCACACATAGAAAGAGGAAAAAGCGAGGTGAAATAAACATATTGCTTGTCGTTAGGCCTGCCCTGGGGGGTGGCGCACAGTTTTCACGTTTTCCCAGGTTCACAGATCCTTGTAAATCTTGGAATGCTTCGAAACACCATGGATGTTGCGTTGGAACACCCACTGCAAAGCCCATGGAATTCCCTCCCTGATGCAGTGTAAGGCAATGCAGTGACTCGCACTGCGTTGCCTTACACTAAATCTACGAGGCCTTGAAAAGCCACCAAAGGGGATTTGCGTAGCCTTGTAGATATGGGTCTGGATCCTTCTTCCCCGGAGAGTCATAAAAAGTGACGATAATACCCCTAGTTTGTAAATTTAATTTGTGAGCATTGAACATTGTGGATCTCTTGTTTTGTGGCATGTGGTTCTGTTGCCGTGATGTATCGTTTTTTTGTGGCACTGTTTTTTACGCAGTTTTGGTGTTTGCATTCACCTTGTTTTGTTTTTGATTTTTTGCTTATGTTTTTTAAACATTTGCATGTAATGATTTTTACTTGATGCGTTACTCAGTTGTGTTAATGTAATGTGGTATTTTAATTTTGAGGGAGTGTTTGTGTTTCATCAGAAGACCTCCTCAAACATACCCCAGAAAGTCCCTGAAATAACTACAGCTAACCCAATGCAACGTTTGAGACAAACCCCAATATGTATGTATACCAATAAGTAACAACAATTAAAGTAATTAAACAACAAAACGTACGCAAATCAATAAAACAAATGCTACACTTATAGCTTTCTTATCGGTAATGAGTGGTAATGTGATATGTGATCTCATCTGTAATATTTATAACTCTTCAATCTAACTGTATTTTTTTACTGACTGCATGTACCTATACATAGAATTCAGATCAGTAAGCCTTGATTTGCTCAATATTATTGTTCCACATAGTGTGGTGCACTTACCGTGGCCTACTGTAAATATTAGCTGGCCGTCCCTGATTTGCACGAAACACTGAACTATTTGCAAATGAGAGCATTCCATTGTGCCTCCCAGAAATTGTTTTGATCCGGCACATAGTCTGTGGAAGGGTTTTAGATGGATTATTGCGTGTAATTAAAGATGTCGAGTTTGGAAGTGGTATTTTGCCATTCTTGACAGTGGTTACTCTGCGGTGTACTGGAAATGCGACTCGGTGTGCTGCTTTTGGCAAGAAACCTAGCAGCATTATTGAGGTCTGTAAAGGCAAGTGCATAACACAGATAACAGGACATACTAACCTCACAAGAAAATCACATAAGAGTGCAGTAGAATGATCACAACAGTGCCCAACTCCATCAGCACAACGCTGTAGAGCAACAAAAACAACATAATACATCCACATTATCATCACCACACATCACAGCAACAAAGCAATAGCACATCAGCATAAAAAAAAGAAAAACCTTACCAGTACCAAAACACAAAATTATAACACAAAAACATAACAGCGTAAAACACAGAAAAATATCTGTATTGCTATGTTTTTTTTGTTGCAGTTTTACATAGCGCGAACTCGACCCTAAGGTATTGGAGCGCTTTACATGAACACCAGTTACATTACACAAGTAAACATTCATTTTTGTAGCTACAGGTAGATTAAGTGATTTGCCTTTTCGGTGTGTTGCAATGCTCTGTTGTGTTTTAATAGGCCTGGATGAAATATCTTTTATAGAGGCGTAATCTTGGGTACATTTTAAACATGTTCGTTATACAGAATTCTAGAAATTACGCTATATTGCCATTCCGCATTATTAAATGCCAGGAACTCCAGAAATTATGAATGGGAAAACGTGAATGACCAGAATTCGGGTAGTTGCTGTTTGTGGCACTTGTGTCTTTTGTGATTTGTCCTCGGGTCCAAAAGCGACTCAAAGACGCACACATTTCGTTCTAAAATAAATTGCCAAATGCTGAATTTGCATTTTGCCTAATTAAGCATAGTTTTGAGTTTTGCATAATTTTCCTGACATTTGTTTAGTTATGCACATGCAGATTATGCGAACTACGCACAAACCTAGGACCTCATTTAAAATGATGAAGTAGGGCAGCGCCGTACGTCTTTTTGTTGCGCTGCCCTGCGCCAAATCAAAAGGACAGGAATGCACTGCATTACGAGATACAGTGCATTCCTGTCCTTTCAACCAGGGCTGAGGCACAATATGATGCCTAGCGTCAACTCAGGCACCCGCCCGCGTTGTTGGCAGGATTGTTATTGTGCAGGAAGGCACACCTTCCTGCACAAAACAAACATTGGAGGCGTTTTCATGCAGCACACATAGAAAGAGGAAAAAGCGAAGCGAAATAAACATATTTCTTGTCGTTAGGCCTGCCCTGGGGTGGTGCACAGTTTTCACGTATTCCCAGGTTCACAGATCCTTGTAAATCTTGGAATGCTTCGAAACTCATGGGTGATGTGTTGGAACACCCACTGCAAAGCCCATGGAATTCCCTCCCTGATGCAGTGTAAGGCAATGGAGTGACTCACACTGCGTTGCCTTACACCAAATCTACGAGGCCGTGAAAAGCCACCTAAGTGGCTTTGCGTGGCTTTGTAGATATGGGTAGGGTGACCAGGCATCCCGGATTTGCCAGGACGGTCCCCGTTTTTTACCAGCTACCCGGGCAGATTTCGAGAAATGTAGCTGATGTCCCGGTTTTTGGAGCGGTCGACTAAAAACGGGGGAGTTTTTTTTGGATGTTTTACAAAGCGGGGATAGTTAGCAGTTGTTCCAAGAAAGCTATTTAATTCACAGGCAAGCTACTGGGTTTAAAAATGGCATCTTATGTATGTTCTTACTGCTAGTTTTGTAATTCTCTGCTGACGAGCGCTGTCATTCTGTGCACTCGCTTGACGTAAAATTATAGTCCATCTTCTATTTTTGTGAAATGTCCCGGTTTTTTGCTTAAAAATTCTGGTCACCCTAGATATGGGTCTGGATTCTGCTGCCCCGGAGAGTCATAAAAAGTGACGCACTGGCGGTGCAAGGGACTTGTAAATCAGCCCCCTAGTTGGTAAATTTAATTTATGTGCATTGAACATTGTTGATCTCTTGTTTTGTGGCATGTGGTTCTGTTGGTGTGATGTATCGGTTTTTTTTGTAGTACTGTTTTTACGCAGTTGTGGTGTTTGCATTTACCTTGTTTTGTTTTTGATTTGTTGCTTATGTTTTTTAAACATTTTAATGTAATTATTTTTTCTTGATGCGTCACTCAGTTGTATTAATGTAATGTGGTAATTTAATGGGGGTGGGGTTTGTGTTTTCTCAGTTGCAGTCGGTCTTCATAAAAATACACAAACACTCTTGTCACACAATACTGCTGCCACAACTTAGCTTTTAAGATACACATGTAATTGCACCGAGGAAAAAGTGTTTTGCTGTTTTCTGATCCTGAGTTGACACAGGACCTGTGTGCGCTTTACGTCTCCTGGAAACAAAAGGATTAGTTACCAGAAGTCATGTCAGCAGATGGCGCTCATCAGCTGAACTGACCAGTCCCTACAGATATTGTGACTGTTTCATCCCAGCTCCGATTCGTGGTAAAGAAAGGATGAGACTGACGACAAAAAAAACTAGATCTTATAATGACTTACTTGAGTGGGTCACTGACCCGATTGGTAGGTCATTTGTAACTAATCGTGCCTTCAAAGAGGTATTGACACTTCCTGACAGTTCGCTGCTGTATACGTAGAGCACATTATAGCGTTCTAAGATATTGACACTTTTTGCCATCAAACATCTGTGACATGAGTTAGCAAAATCCGTGCTACAAAACAATGCATCTGCAGAGGTGGGATTAGGGAGCTACAAACATCACTCCAGAGTCAAACATCATCGGTCTGTTTAAACAAAGGTCTCAAATCCTGGAAGGGGGAACTGCAAATGTAAATAAAAAATATATACACAATGGTTCTCTATCAAGTTCTGAAACAATAGAGCCCGGTTTGAATTAGTCAGAATTGAACATGTCAAATTTATTCAAAATAAAGCATTTTAATTTCCTTGGTTACCCTTTCTTATTTCATAGAAAGATAGTTTCTGTAAAAGCACAATACTTATTTCTTGAATGAAATACTGTCTGCTAAGATTGTTGCTTCTCAGTACCACAGACACAGATATTCACTCTTAGTACTTACTGTATTGTATGGTAGAATGCGTCCACCGCAGCCCGGTCTCTGTTTCCTTCCGCTGCCTTTCCTGTTTGTATGGCCATCTTCTGAATGACGACATGCTTCGATCTAGACAGGAAGCAGGAAGGTGACGTATCCAGATGTTAGTGATATAGTGGTTAGTTTGGTGCCAGGGACTTTCACCGCCCTTTTTTTTTTGCTTTGCGTGTTTGTTCAGTGGACAGTAAGTTCACAAAGGTCGAAGTGTTTTTGTGGTAATGTCTGCAGCTCAAAGTAGGTGTATTTTAGCTGTTTTGTGCATGTAGATTAAATCACAGAAATGCCAGGGATAGAAGAAATTCCATCACACTCACTTTGATTTAATTGACCTCACAGGAAGTGACATCATTTGAACTTTGACTCCAAATGATCCTAGAAAGTGATGTCACATGAACTTAACCCCGATGGTATCTCAGTAACTGACATCACTTAAATTCCATAAGGATTGCCTGATTTTTATAGCCACGCAATGTAGATAAATGTCTAGGTACCGCCTATATTTTAATTAGACTGCTGACATAATACCCCAAGGGAAAATGTGTTCTTTATGCTTGCTTTACATGAAAAATGATGTGTTCACTTGAAGAAGAGGCTGGAATAGCATGAACACAAAACAACGCTAAGAACCTAAATTACTTGCAGCACAAACTGTCATGATTTAATGGTTCCCTAATGTAACCTCAAGGAGAATTTTATTGCTAAATCATTGGAAGAGGCACTAAAAAGAGATTTAAAGAACATTAGTACACAGTGTCCACTTCTATTAATTGAGTTGGGCATGGGGCTTATTCTAAAATATACATTTGGTTATAAACGGACAAATTTACCTCACTGCTAGGAATTTGTTTCCTGTAAGTTTCTGGTTGGTTGGTTGGTATTTATTGGTTTGAGATTGTGCCAATAAGGCAATACAAACAATACACATTTATACTCTAACCATAAAATCTATAAAATATTAACATACATTTAATTGCTTAAAACCTGAGTTTCTGAACGGCCAAAATTTTGTACGTTTGTAGGCATTCTCCAAAATCCCATAATTTCCCTTTCCAGCCTGGAGGGGTTTATATCTACTCCAGTGCTGGCTTAATCTTTTACCATGGAGAGAATGGACATGGCTCACCGCCAAATTTGTTGGGAGTGTCGACAAAGGGGTTTCTATGTGGGGGAAATATTTTCCTTGTGGAGAAAAAAGGAACAAAACATGCACTTGCACACAGGGCCGGATTGGCCGTAGCGGGCACCGGGTGTTTCCCCAGTGGGCTGCCAGGGTGGGGGCCGGTTTTGGACCCCTGGGGGGCCAGTTTTGCAACATAGCTGCAATATTGGCCCTGTGTAACTAAAGCAGCTGCAGTAAGTATTTTGCACACGGTGCCCCCCCAAATTCCCCCTCACCCCCGCAGCCAGCCCCACTCAATTGCCAGGGCTGGTTTGTGTTCCCAGTCCAGCCCTGCTTTCACAGGAGAATCCTTTACCTCTGTGCGAAGTTCTCTGCCATGGAGACCTCTGTAGAGTACAAATCGATTACAGACTTAAAATTCACGTCTTTTCTCAAGGAATCCGCTTGGGTACCTGCATCAGGCACAGTTTTCCATGCCAATTCTAATAAAAAATAATGAGTTGCAAAAAGTAGTAAATTTACACTCAGACGTACATTTAAAAATCTGAGTGTAGTTCTATTACATTTTTTGTAAATGGGCCCCCATACACTGAACATTAACTATGCTAGTGGCTTAAATGATTCATTATTGTTAATGCATTTTGATTTATGATCACTTGTAATGCGCTTTTGCTGGTTAGAAGAACAGAGGGGAAGATTGTGTTCAAATACATCAATTAACGCAGGTTGAAATCTTCTTGCGCTTCTGGGCTGTTGATTGTTTGGAAGTTTGTTCTTAAAAACATTCAGAAATTCAGAGCAGGGCCTAACAATATGGCTTCTGTCCTGGTTCAGCTTCGGGGAGGAGGCGGGGGGCATTGGGGGTGGGGGAACGTTATGGGGGGGACCACACCCCCCTCCCATATCACCATATATTCATTCTCAGTCGCATTACTGTCAGTGACATTCTGACCCTGTCACCGCATAATACCAGACTCAACAGCTGTGATGGATTCTGGAGTCTTCCTGAGCATTGTGTCATGTTTGCAATGTTGGTGGTTTTCAACATACTCCATCAGGCCTCACAGTCTGAGTTAAAAGAAGAAACCTTTTGTATTTTTGCCAAAGAATATGTTTAGGTAAAGCTCTGACCTACCCATTCAATTCTACTCTGCACTTTAAAATTTCAAGTAAATTAAGTAACGTATGGTTTCTGGTGAGGTATTTCTGTGTGGGTAGAAGTATGTTATGGGGCTCCAGAGTAGCTAGGGGACGGTGGGTTGAGTTTGACAGGTAGCTTTGAATATATGGTTTTTAGATTGTAGTGTGAACTTTGTAATGGCAAAGTTCGGCTTCCAGGATCCTCTTGTACCGTTGGTTATGCATTAGTCCAAGGAATCTTTCATTTAACTGTTTTTAGAAGTGTAGTGTCAAACCTTAGAACAGTGGGAGCACAACTATCAGGAACTACTCATAGTGTGAATTATTGATCAATCCGAGGAAGCTTCTAGTTATTTGTTTGGTAATGTTGTGGCAACACTTCACACAGCGTTTCCCTTCATTTAAGTACTTGGTTATCTCAAGAGTATTGTGAGACCAAAATAATTTGTTACATTTGATTGTTTCACTGCTACTTGCTTATTGTACTGCTCATAGTCATGTTGCAGTTGTGTGCATGGTTAGCTTGTGTAAGCATCTCACTTAGTCTGCTGCAATTTGAAATGTATTAAACTTTTCCTCAAATTTTGCTTGATCTCCTCAAACGCAGTGACACACTCGTTCAAATAACTTTATTCGATTCACTTGAATCATAAAAGTGGTCCATACATACATAAAACAATTTGATAAAACATTTTTAAAATCTTCTATACAAAAATTGGGGTGAGTTAATATCAAAATTCTCAATTTTAAAAACTAAATTTTTGATAACATGCAACATTCCATCAAGTTAATTCTCCAGTAACAATTCATACCTTTTCTTAATTGACAATGCAGTTCTAATGAAGTTGAGCACAGCACTACAAATTACAGTATTAGACAAAGAGCGTAAATAATTTAAACCTCCATGATAAGAACAGGTACGAATTTCCTTTAAAAGGGGCTTAAGAAAGTGTACCCTAATATCTTTATAAAGTGTGCAAAACAGCATAAGATGCATAGTGCTTTGTTGGGCCGGGTTATTACAAGGACAGGCAGTCAGCCGCTCACACCAACTCACCTGTTTAGGAAAAGCCACAAGAAAGTGCAAAGTAGAAAGACGAAACCTAGTCAAAAGGAAAAGAGCTTGAGTTTGTATAGTAAAGGACAAATAAAATTGCTGATAAAGTAGCAACCCATCAGTAAAAACATTGTTTTCCCGGTCAGAAATACTTATTTCATTATAATATGCATATTTTATAATGGATTTCATATTAGGTTGTATACCATCCGGATTATCATAGTAGTGACCCAAGCCGGTCCTATAAAAAGTATTCTTGACATAACAAAGCCAGGGAATGGACAGGGCCTTATCCAAATTCATACAATCTCTAATGATCGCTCTTGAAAATAGTAACTCTTCCAAAGTCCATACCTTTCCCCATAAGATCAATGGGACAATATTTATTCTATCTCTGACATAGTCTAGGCCCACTTCAGAGTGACAACATTTTCTAGAAGAGCTAGTTGGAATCATCAGTAATCTTTTCAAGAATTTATTTTCTAAAATGTATATCTGGCTGCTTTTTGGTGACCCCATACTCCTGCCCCATATGTTGCTAACGAGAGACACTTTGATTTATATAAAGTCAGTGTAACACTCCATTTTCATTGCCTGACACCTACCCAACAACCAAACATTACAAGTTCACAGTATTTACAATGGTGATGATAACAGTGACTTAAGGTGAGTTGGCGACACAATTTCAATATTATTTCTGACAACCAAACGTGGTTCAAGTCAGTTGCGGCCTCCTGGTATCTCATGTCAATTTACATACTTACCAGTGGAGTTATGAGAATACTGGCATTCACTAATGGGGTTCAAAGACAGTCAGTCATCCGTAGCACTCCCTGCATCTGCAGCAGTGAGTGTCACATCGAAGTCTATTGTTGTTGCCTCAGGTTTATCTAATATAATCCTCATACTCAGATAGGCTCTGTATTGCAGTTTGTACACTGAGATAAGTGATTGAATCCATCAAACATTTGTAGAGTGCAGCAAATCACCCATGAGGGTCTCCAGGCGCTTGTAGCTACTGCATGGTGGGTTCTCATTCTAACATCCAGGTCTTTAGGTCTGTCATGAATTGCTGGAGCGATGGGGTGGTCCTTCCTTAGCTGCAGGGGGAAGGATTTCCATTTCTTGACTGTCATGTGTAAGAAGGATTGTCCTTCGCTGTTGGTTCGGCAGATCTGGGGTGTGTGTGCGAGGAAGCGGGAAGCAGAACGGAAGTGTCTGGTTGGTTGGTGGAAGTTCAGTCATTTGTTGAGGTACGCTGGTCCTTCGTTGTGTAGGGCTTTGTAGGCATGGGTAGGCATCTTGAATTGGCATCTCTTTTGTATCGGGTGCCATTGTAGTTTCTTGATGTGGAATGTGATGTGGGTCCTTCTGGGCAGGTCATGGATGAGTCTTGCTGCTGTGTTCTGTATTGTCCGAAGTCTCTTCAGAAGGAGTGCCTTGATTCCTATGTAAAGTGAGTTTCCGGAGTCCAACCTGCTGGTGATGAGGGCCTACGTGATGTTCCTTCTGGTGTTGTCTAGGAGCCACCTGAAAATCTTACAGAGCATGCGGAGGGTGTGAAAACAGGCGGATTAAACTGTGTTGACCTGTATTTCCATCGAGAGCTTGCTGTTCAGGATGCTGTCAGGGTTGCGGGCCACTGGTGGACCGAGACCCGCTAGCCACCATGCATCGTTCCAGAGCAAGGCATTGATCCCAAAGATGAGGACTTCCGTCTTGTCTGTGTTGGGTTTCAAGCAGTTGTCTCTCATCTATTAGGTGATGTCCAGCATGCAGTGGAAGTTGGCTCTAGCGGTGGAAGGGTCTTCAGTCAGCGAGATGATGAGCTGGATGTTGTCGGCATATGAGATGATGTTAGGTCTATGTGATCTGAAGGTGTGTGCCGGGGGGTAATATAAGTGTTGAAGAGGGTGGGGCTGAGTGACAAACCTTGGGTACTCCAGAGATGATCTTCTTGGGCTTTGATGTGAACGGTGGGATCCTCTGGGTTCTTCCGGAGAGGAATGATGAGATCCATTTCAGGGCGTATCCCTGGATATGGATGTGATGGAGTCTGTTGATCAATGTGTGATGGGAGATGGTGTCAGAAGCACTTGATAGGTCCAGGATGTTGAGGGCCGCCGTTTTGCAGCGGTCCAAGAGGGCCCTGATGTTGTCGGTGGCTGCTTCAGAGCCATCTTGATGTTATGGTTGGCTCAAAATCCGGATTGGGAGGGGTACAGGAGGTTGAGGTGCTCCAGGTTGTGGGTGAGTTGCTGATTGATCACTTTCTGGAGTATCGTAGCTGGAAATGGGAGCATAGAGATGGGCCGATAGTTCTTAACCTCGGTTGGATCAGCTGAGGTTTTTTCAGATTGGGTCGCACTTTGGCGTATTTCCAGTCTTCAAGAAGGAGGCCGATGTGATGGAGGTGTTCAGAATCTTTCTGAGTTTGTCGCCGATTGTCTATTTCCAAGGTTGAAGACGTGGTGGGGGTAGGGGTCATTGGGTCCTCCCACTTGCACGGAGTTTATGATGGAGATGGTGCCTGGCGTGGTGAGGAGGTACCATTGGGTGCAGAGTTGCTCCGGGTTTGTGATCGTGGATGTCGGCTGGTTGATACTGTCCGTGGCGGAGGGTTGGAGTTCGAAGTTCTCGTAGATGGCCGATATCTTGTCGTGGAAAAAGTCCGCCAGAGTGTTGCAAAGTTCTTGGGAGTGTGTGATGTCATTCTCGGCTGCGGTGCGATTGGAGAATTCCTTCATCGATGGCGAAGAGTTCTTTGCTGTGGTTGGAGCTGGTTTCAATGCGGTCTGCTTGGGCATTCTTTTTTGTTTCTTTCAAGAGATGGTGGTACTATTTGAGGGCAGTCTTGAAGGCAGTGCGGTCTTCTGTTTTCCTGCTGATGCACCACTTCCTTTCTAGTTGCCAGCAGATGCACTTTGTGGAGTTCAGTTCTTTGTTGATCCAGCTGGCTCTTTTTCGGTCCTTTGGTGTTGGCTGTCTTAGTGTGGGTGATTGTCTCTTGATCCATCAGGAGAAGTGTTTTGCTGCTTGAACTGGGTCGGGTGTTGGGTTTGGGAGGTGGGAGATGAGCGTTGTTCCACTCGTCTTCTGATATCCTTTTTTTAGTGGGTGTGTGTGTGTGTGTGTGTGAGGCCGTGGTGCCCGGTGCCTGTGTTTGTAGGTCTTGAGATGGTGAAGTGGATGCTGTAATGGTCTGTCCAGGTGAGTTGTGTGGCATGGCTGTATTTGACTCTGCTGCTGGAAATGAAGATGGGGTCGAGTGTGTGTCCTTCAATGTGGGTGGGGTTGGTGACCAGTTGCTTGAGGCCGAAGTTGTTCATGCTTTCCAGGAGGAGGGGTGTATTGCCATCGCTGGGGTCATAAAGGTGGAAGTTGAGATCCACTAGTAAGATGTAATGCTCGGAGTCGATTGGGGCGTTGTGGCCCAGGATGAAGTTGCTGAGGCTGGGGCGTGGTCCGGGTGGTCTGTAGGTGAAGGTGCCTAAGATGGTTTCCGTCTGTGTGTTGTTGAGAGATGTTCCATAATCAGGGTAGAGTCATTTGGGGAGGTTGTGCATCGGCTGGTGTCCTTGTAGATGATGGCAATTCCACCTCCGTGTTTGTTGTTCCTGTCCCAGTGTGTTAGTTTGTATCTTTTGGGGGTGGCGACGGCGATGTCTGGTGCGAAGTTGGGGTTGGGGTTGAGCCAGGTTTCCGTGAGGAAGATGAAGTCCGGGGTGAGGGATGAGATTGTGGCCCAAATTTCCGTAGCGTGTTTGCCGTGTGATTATGCGTTGAGTAGGATGCATTGGAGGTTGTCTGTGGTGGGCTTGGTCGACGTGGTGTGTGTGGTCATGCTTGTAGTGTCTCTGGTGATGCCGTCTACTTCATTCCTGCAGATAAAGTGGCAGTGTTGGCTGGAGAATGGTCTTTTGGTGGTGCTTGGGATATGCAGCAGCAATGATTGTTGAGGTGTCCAGGGCTCTGAGGTCGGCAGCAGTGTAGCTACACGGGATGGAAGGACCAGGGCTCCTGCTGCTGGGCGGGAGGTGAGAGGGCAGAGGGCAGGAACTGGTGCAGAAAAAACAGTGAGAAAAACACAAGTAGAAACACAACAGAAATGCAAAGTGGGGCCGTAAACGGTGGTAAAAACTGTAGAAACAGTCCTTACACATGTTGGCACAGTAATGGCAGCCAACAATTACAGTGGAGACCTGGGACCGAACAGCGGTTCGAGGCAAGCTTGAGGCTGTGGCGGTGGCTCTGTGCTGGAAAAGGTCTAGGACTACTCTGCTTTATTCAGCAGACACATAGCTATAATTTGTGAAGATATGCGTTACTTAAGGCTACCCTATATATTGAGCAGTGATCATCATGATGTGTATTAGTCTCTTAATTGTGATAACTAATGTGGCTCTCTAAAAGGAATTCATCACTTTTAACTGTAGCAATGATCTTCGGGAGACTATTGTTTTCACATTTAACCTCACTAGTTTTCCAGTCTATAGCTAAGACCAAGTATTAATAACATTCTGTGAATTCAACAGGTTTAATAATGAAGAGGCAATAAGGTTCAGAGTGATGCAAGGTTGCAACTCTATGGAGTTCAGGAAAAAGCTCCTAGAAAAAACATATGATCTACAAGAAATTTAATGTATGGCTAGAACAGAAATGCGAGCTCAAAAACAAGCCACGATCATGGAAGAAGGAAGAGTGAAAACTCTAGAACAAGTGAGACAGTGTCAGTGAAAATGAATAGTGATAAAAGGTAGACATACAATACAAAGAAAAGAAATTGTGTTATAGGTGTGGATTTCAATTTCCACATCAGAGTTCCTGTCAGGCAATGGGACAGCATGCAAGTAATGTGGAAGATATAATAATTTTGCAAGTGTGTGCAGATTTAAGAAGGAAAAGAAAGAAAGTTGGATGAGGAAAGAAAGCGGAAGCAAGCAAACTAATGCACTGCTTGACTTGCACTGCCGGACTCTAAAATGGCCATCATGTTCTCCGCGCATGCCCATAGGATGCATAGTACGCGGCCACTCGCCTCTGCTCAGTAGCGTGCTGCTCCTTTTCCCTTCTTTTTCTCAAGGAGGACACACGTATGACAGTGGCAATGTCTGCACTTCACCCACTGCTTGCTTCACCTTCCTCCCAGCAGCGTGAGATAGTCTGACCTCCCGGAACCAGCAAGACAGCCTCAGGCAGTTTAGAGACGGCTTCAGTAAGTTCAATTATGGATATTTGAATCTGTTGCTTCTGTTTAGGTTCTTCCGCTCGTCACCATTATAACAAAGTCAGTCAGGGAACAAGAATACTGCTTATAGTTTGCTTTATTGGAGCGTACACCACTCTGCTTCAAGCTTCTCTTAGCTCTTGTCCTAATTGAACTATATTTCCTTGAAAGACTCCTTCCTTCCTTCCCAGAATATTCTCCCCTTACTATTCCATGTGACATCATAATGTTGCCACACATCACATCATCACAGTGACCATCATGATGTGTATTAGTCTCTTAACTGTGATAACTAATTTGGCTCTCTAAAAGGAATGTATCAATTTTAGCTGTAGCATTGAACTTCGGGAGACTATTGTTTTCACATTTAATCTCTATAGTTTCCCAGGCTGTAGCTAAGGCCAAGTCTCTATGTTTAAGGAGGCATGCCTTGGTTTGACATACTCACCATATGTAGCTGCAATGAGCTTAAACTATGAAAAATTCAGAGAGCTCAGTGTAAGATGTCAAATGTATTCTTTTGTAATCTGAAAGTCTGTGGACTCTAGCACGAACTCAGCTAGTGGATAGATACTGTCCTCACAGCACCAGAGGGTTAGACCACAAATACATCATTATCCTCAATTCACTTTTAAGGGGTCTGAAGAAATCTAGATTGATGCCCCTTATGCTTACAAATGAAAGCATTAAATTACCTTATAAGTGTACAAATGTTCCTCTACAGTTTCCATCTTTGATTTCCATTTTGTACGCTATGGGTCAGATGTATTACATGTTTTCATGGCCGCAAACAGTCTGAATTGCTGATTGTACCACAAACATTTTTTTACTAAAGCCATTTTAGGAGACAATAAATTGTTTGCTCACTCCTAAAATGACCTTTCTATTCCACATCATTCCAATGCCTTCAGCACCACCCACTCCATTTCCTCCAACAAGCCAGAATGTCAGAAACTTCAACAATTGGATCACCAACTTCACCAACAGCTTAGCTCCCATCAGCAACAACACCCACAGAAGGTCCACCAAGCAAGCTAGCTGGTACACTGAAGACCTCAGAACCCCTAAACGACACAATAAACAACTGGAGAGGAGATGGCACACCAGCAAGGACACAACCAACAAGACTGCCTTCAAGACCGCCCTCAACCTCTACCACAGACAGTTGGGAGAATTGAAGAAAAAGGCCATAGCTTCACGAATCAAATCAAGCTCCAATAACAGCAAAGAACTCTACAACATCTTCGAAGAATTCTCGAACCCCGCAGCTGCAACAAACATTACCCCCTCACAGAAACTCTGTGACAACCTTGCAAACTTCTTCAACGACAAGATTGTCAACATCTGCAGAAACTTCAAACCCCAGCCCAAAGCCACCGGCTTCTTCAAGCAACACAACAACCCTGTTATCCAACAGACATCCAACTAACCGAATGGAGCCAGCTCACCCCAAAGGACATTGCTTCTATCATGAACTTCATCCACTCAGGGAGACCAACCGATCCATGCCCTCACCACATCTTCAAACTTGGCGAAGCCAGAATCAGCCACGTACTCAGTACCTTGTTCAATATCTCAATTGCCTTGGCCGCCTTCCCCGTGGACTGGAAACATGCAGAAGTCAACGCTATTCTAAAGAAACCATCGGCAGACCCCAGCAAACTCAACAACTACCAACCAATCACCCTGCTCACATTCCTTGCCAAAGTATTAGAAAAAGCCATCAATCAACAACTCGACTTAGATCTGAAATGGAACCTCCTACTCGACTCCTCCCAATACAGAGTCCACAGCAACCACAGCACTGAGACAGCCCGCATCGCAGCTAATGACGACATCTAAGCCCTATTTAACCAAGGAGCGGCTATGATCTTCCTTGACCTCTTGGCAGCCTTTGATATGGCCTCCCACCATACACTCATAATAAGGCTGCACAACACAGGCATCCAAGGAGTTGCTCTCAGATGGATCGCCTCTTTCCTCACCGGGAGAATGCAAAATGTTCGCCCATTCCCCTTCACCTCTGAACTCAAGGAAATCATCTGTGGATCCTCGCTCAGCCCTACCGTCTTCAACTCTTATATGACACATCTAACCTGCATCGTTAAAGCCCACGACTCAACATCCTATCCTACGCCAATGACACACAACTCATCCTCTCCCTCTCCGAAGACACCACCAACACCAAGAACATCTTCCACAACTGCATGACAGATGTCGTCAACTGAATGAAGGTTTGGTTTAGGTTTAGGTTTTAGGGATTTGTAGAGCGCATGGCTACCCTTAGGCAACCCAGCGCTGATATGAAACAAGACAGGAAGATTTCCAGCACGTTGACTTAAGGAAACAGCCATGTTTTGAGTCTCTTTTTAAAGGTCACTTCATACTCGATCAATCGCAGCTCTGGGTCCATATTGTTCCATAGCTTGGGTACCAGGTGTTTGAACGACCTCCCACCCCATCTCAATCTCTTGATTCTTGTGGTGTTCATCAGAAAGTTTGATCCTGATCTAAGATGGCGACGGGGGGGTATTGAGAGATAAAATCTCTTACCAGCACTGGGCCTTTCCCGTACATGGCTCTGTGGGCAAGACAGAGGGACTTGACTTAGATTCTGGTTGGATCGGAAGCCAGTGTAGATCAACTGCCTGAAGCTCAACTCGGACAAAACATAGATACAGAATTTTTGGGAAGCAAAAGCTTCCTATGGGACACATTCTGGTGGCCCTAAGAGCTCGGACCTACTCCTACCCCTACTGAGCACGCTAGGAACCAGGCATCATTCTGGACAACGAGCTAATCATGATGACCCAGGCCAACTCAGTTGTCTACTCCTGCTTCTTCATCCTCTGCATGCTTCGTAAAATATTCAAATGGTTACCCAAAACCTCAAGACACACACACCCGTCCCTCATCTCTAGCCAACTGGAGTACAGCAACGCTCTCTACGCAGATATCGCAGCTTGCCTCCTCTGACGACTACAGACCATTCAGAGCACCGCAACCAGACTCATCCTAGATCTCCCTAGATGAACCCACATCACAGTCTACCTCAGGGAACACCACTGGCTCCCTGTATGGGAAAGAGGCCAGTCCAAGCACCTGATCCATACATACAGGGCCCTACACAATTGTGGATCTGCCTACTTGAACCACCACCTGAACTTCCATCAGCCCACCAGACACCTCCGCTCTCATCCCTTTCTCTAACCCTCACCCGCTGCATCCAACGTAGCAGATGGGGAGGTCACTCCTCCTACCTAGCACCAAAGTCATGAAACAAGGTGCCCTTTCATCTACGGACCGCCTCATCTTTTTCAAAGTTCCAAAATTCCCTGAAGACCTAGCTATTCGGCTAATTAACTGGACCCTACCAGCACCTGGTTGCCCTCACTGATGACAATAAGTGCTCTACAAATCTTCTGATTCATTGATTGATACCGATTCACTAGGCTTCCCTTCCAAATAGCAATTCAGTGTGGGATGTATCAATATTTTTCGTCTCAAATCTTGTCAGAAAACATTGAAAAATTACTCATGAGTTGGGGTGGTAAGTCATTCTCAAAAGATTAGGCGTCAGCTATGTACCCCTTCCCCTCTGTGAATGTAAAACAAGTTTGTCGGGGAGTAGGCAGACAAACTTTTTTTTAAAAGTGTTATAGTATAAATGTATTGTGTCCACTAAGGTGAAATAAGGACAGCACTGGAGCATGTGAGCAATTATTAATCCACTTTATGCATTCATAATCCTCTTATTTGTGACTGTGAAGCTCATCGAGTTAGTTGAGGCTTTTACTGTGAAATTTGGAGCAGAGATCAACTTTATATTGACACATAGTAATGGTATCCACAATAATGATCTGCATGCCCTTTGCTGGTACGTTGTTGATAAAGATGGGTCTTGAATAAGCTCCAGTAGTTAGCCTTGTCAGAAGAATCGCTAGATTCCTAGCTAAATATTTCAGTCCTGTCTGTGATGTGCTGAATAGTTTTCTAGTTCTGATACCCTCATGATATTTAAGACCCAGGGGAACATTAGACCCTGTCTGCCTTGTTCCTGTGTTCATAACCACCCAGCTTCCCCGTACATTGTCCAGTTCTTCAACTCATGGCCTGATAAAGGATTGCGTTTACATTCGTATCTATAGGAGATTACAACATCTTCCTGCATTTTTGTCAAGCATCTGCAATGAAAATGCTCTAATGTTGGAAAAATTATTATTTATATATTTCTTAGGGCTCCAGTTTAAGCAGGTATGTTTGTGTGATGCAAAATTCCAATCTTTTTAGTTATAAAAATGTGTTATTTCTAAGCAAATAGCTGCCTCTAGGGAATGACCAATTTTATGTTTAATTCTGCAAACAAAATGTGTTCAAGCTTGCTCTGCTGAGCATTCTCTCCATGAAGCAAAAGGACAGCAATTAAGAAGGGAAAAAAAGTAATTTACTTGTGATTAAAAGAAAGTCATCCAGGCAAAAACAATCCGTCAGGGACCGGCGCCAGCATCTCGCCCGTGTTAGCCTGCGTAGGCCCAGATCAGGGGCTGCAGCCCACTGCGGGCTGCTTTGAAGTGTATTGCTGTTGTTTTTGGGTATAAATATGTTTTCATTTCTGAACAGCTGAAACTGTCAGCGGTCATGGTTGGAAGACATAAGAGAGGTTTTCAGATCACATGCAACTTAGATAAGAGTGAAAGCATTTACTTGTGTAAAGGGTTTTACTAAATTCTTAAAACCATTTTATCACAAGAGTTCGATGTTTAAACAGAATGTGCCTGTAAAAAAAAAAAAAAGTTCCAATTATGAATTTACTTTTTGGTTTCTCTCTAATGTGGTGTTCGAAATATCGTTTGAATTATGTTTCTGTTGCGGTTTCGTTTGTAGTAATTTTTCTTGGAAATTGTCAAATGCATGGCCGGGACACATGGGAAAAATGAAAGAAAAAAGATATAATGTTGGCTCTATCTTTTCTCAACAACCCCACATTCAAAGATAAGTTTAGTGTTACACTTCAAAGTATTCCCTTGTTCTGCGAGATGATTCTAAAGCTGGATCCATCCCAAGCCCTCCTCATTACGAGTGGACCAGAAAATGATATTTCCCCACCACCAAAATTAGATACTGCTGGTAATGCTAACTCTGGAGGCCTTGTGGCCACCTCCCCGCTGTGCCTGGTCTAAGGAGTTTGGTTGCATGCAGGGGGTTGTCAGGAGGCCAAGCCCTTTGGCCAACTCCCCACCGTGCACAACCGTAGACCCTACGCAGTGCGGGGTTGGCTGTTTTTATAGGGGTCGGCTATGGGCCGTGCACAGCATGAGGTTGGCTGAATGCGGTGGGTTTGCCCTGCAGCTAACCCCGCCGCTCCAACTTGATGAGGCGGGGGCGTTGAATTTACATATGGTAATTAAATATTACTGTACACACAAAAATCAAAAACTAGAAATTCACAGAAAAAAACAAAAGGTAAAGTATATTTATTTGAAAAGCTCACCTTTAAGCTCTAAAAACCACATAAATTCACCAGTTATAGTTATCTTAAGTAACTATAACTTGTGCTCTATGGAAACTAAAACGCAGGCCCTCGCCATGCACTGCTAATTATCCTACATATTACATCACTCATTTTTATTTAATTTTTTTTAATATCTTTATTTGCATTTTGTCACACATATACATTAAATTTAGGGAAAGAAATAGGGATGAAAGGGATCAGGGACTTGGATGAGATATGGAACGGACAGTAATTTCAATTCCAATAAAAGTTACAGCTGTGTTCCACCGGGACATTTTGCCCCTTGTACTAAACCTCAAGATTGTGCGGCAGGTCGCTGACTACGAATTTCTTTCTCAGCAAGTGACGTTTGTAGCAGCTGGTCATAGTTCCGTCTATTAGTGTCCAGGTAGATACAAGAGGCTGTGCATGTCTATAATTTCATCTGACCATCCAGTTCAGTTGAGGCAAATCAGATACAATTTCTATTATTACAATCAAACACATATTACATCACTCATGATAACTTTTATGACATCATTGATATCACTGCAAGACTTGCAATGAAATTATTGATGAGAAAACTGGTCATGGTAGGAGCGCAAGTTATATTTACCTTACTATAACATTACTTTAAACTTTGTATTTTTCTTTGAAAAAAAAAAATATATATATATATATTAGTATATGTAAGATGTCTAACATAGTCCATGCACCCGTATAGCAGTCACTAATTTTGTGCCTTCTCAGGGCTGCGCTTAGCACGATTAAGTCATTCTTGCTTACTGACACAGGTCAAATCTCGTTGGTCTAATGTAATTTTCCATAATATGCTTTTAAAAGCTGTTTTGCGCAGGTGTGGTGCGAGAAAGCTATATGAGTACACTTTCAGCATATAGTGCAGAAACGCATTCAATGAAAGAACCCTTCAGAGCAGGAATACAGTCTGTCATCTGTGGGATTACCAATGCAAAAAATAGAAGCCAGAAAGTAGTGGTCTACCGACCCGTGAGTTTTGCACAAATGGCACACTGTCTGATGAAACAGCAAGCTCTTTCTGTTTGGAAAGGGTTCTCCGGTAGCATCGACTCACGTGGGTGTATTCTGGCCATGAACAAACTTTGCAGCCTGCTTCTAGTGCTCTCGGTCAGGCCGGTCGTAGGTGTAGCATAACACTCATAAAATGTTTGGTACTGGAGTACGGGCCCTAGGAAGCAATGTATTGTATTGTATTGTAATTATATTTATATAGCGCTTACTGCCCCTGATGAGGCGTCAAAGCGCTTTTTCGGCGAGTAGCACGCTACTCCGGAACCCATAAAGGATTAGTGCGAACTTGTCTTGGCACCACTCTTATCTGTTTTATCCATGAGGTGCTGATGTGGCTGACAGGTATTTGATCAGATGGATGACAAGCAAAAAGTATAATTTAGCTGTAAAATGTAAAAGCAAAATACCAGAAACTAAAGAAATGCAGTGGCCTTGCTATCATTTGAGGCCCTGTATTAAAAAGCACAGCTGTGCACCGAAAAAATGTGTGATATCGTCATCTAAAACTTCCTGTAATTGTTAGAGAGACAGAGATCGAGTGTGTGACTTAACCATATACAGCAGGCTTCTCCAACTAATAGCTCATGAGATATATATATATATATTCACTTAAAAAACCATAGGTTTCACACATGTTATAGTTAGCTGGACATTTCACTCGTGAAAAACCATTGAAATTCCCCCGTTATAGTTAGTGCAGGCAACTATAACTCACGCGACTGCAATCCTCTGCTGATGACGTCAGATATTACATCACTGTATTTAGACACTTATTTACCCATGTCTTCTTCCATTAATTTTTAGCTATACATATATTACAAATATTTTTTTTTCAGAAAGACACACATGTCATCAGTGATGTAATATCTGACGTCATCAGCAGAGGATTGCGGTCGCGTGAGTTATAGTTGCCTGCACTAACTATAACGGGGGAATTTCAATGGTTTTTCACGAGTGAAATGTCCAGCTAATTATAACATGTCTGAAACCTATGGTTTTTTAAGTGAATTTGCAAGGTTTTTTAAATGCTAATTCCTAACTATAACGTGTGTGAAACCTATGGTCTTTTCAGTGAATTTGTACGTTTTTTTAAATGCTAAGTTATGTATTTTTTAAAAAGTTTTTTCACCATGCGCGTACCGTACGCGCACTGTGGGCGCTTAGCGCCCACAATGCGTTGTTCGTGCCGTGCGCGTGCGGTACGCGCACCCCGCGATTTTTTGCAAAAAAAATAATTATTTTTTTTACCCATGGGGGTCCTTCAGTGACCCCCTGACAAAAGCTAGGGGGTCAGGACCTGTCCATCCTGCCCCCTTCTCACGTTTTCCCCCTTTGTTTTTCATTGCCTCAGACTGCGAGAGACAAAATGGCGGCCGACACTTCCTGATTTCGACCGATTCGAATGTTTACTGACATCTAACAACCAATCAGAATTGCGCTCGCGCACGTCATCGTGCGCGTACGGTATGCTTACCGTACGCGCACGGTGCGCGCCTATAGATATATATATGCTTTTAACTGCAATTTTCTCAGGAACTAATGAACAGATTTACACCAGACCTGCAAAAGGCACATCCCTGAACTGAGGACTACCTCTCTGCCCAATTTCAAGTAATTCTGTTCAGCCGTTCGGGCTGTAGCATGGACTAAAGGTCCTATGGAAAAATGCATGGGGAAAACGCGTTTTGGGACCCCCCCCTTTTTCTCAGCCCCCGCTTGACGAATCCCCCCACCTATTTTGAAAATTTCGCGAGGATTCGCCAATCGGCGCCAAAGTTATTCCAAATAGAATGTTGCGGATTTCCTATGGAAACACGGTCCTAACTATAACTATCTACATATATATATATATATATACACACATACACACACACACACACACACACACACATATGTGTGTGTGTTTGTATATATATACATGGTTGCATTTCTGAAATATTTTTGATATTCGAGTGATAAATCGAGTGGTGTTGGGGAGGTATACTAATAACTCATATTATTACCTTTGTCCCAAGGGCATTTCAGCTACGGTTGTTATGTATTACCCATGCAGAGGCGTTCTAAATTCATAACGTCTTTTTTTACACTACTCTTGGCAACCCTATCTAGTACACTGAAGTGATCACTGCTAGTAATCGTGCATATAGCCGCCGCTAATGTAATAATGTATGATGCGGTCACTATTACAACCCTACTAATATTAGTAGCTCATGATGATTTACATTGAACGTAAGTAGCTCTACAGAAAGGGTTGGAGACCCCTGATATACAGACTGCAAGTGGGTAAAGAAAATTGTGAACTGCGAATTGTAATATCTGCATATGCAAAAGGAAGTGTACAAAGAGTGACACAGTGTGTAACTGATGAAATGTACATCCACATCGTGGGAAATCCCACGTTTAAATATCCTGGTTTACTGATTGTCCCTTGCATACCCCTGAGCATTTGTTCACTTGTGGCTAAGCATTTTTAGGTCTCGCCTGGCGAACGTAGCACGAAGCGCTGTCCCCAGCGAGATCTATTGTTGCTGACTTGCCTCGGAAGTGGGACAGGAGATGGGCATGCGCAGGTCTTTTGGCGATTGTAGTTTGTGGATGCGCTTGCATGTAACGTGTACACGCGGCGTGCACATCTCCTGTCCCCCTTCCGTCCTCAGCAGCCTCATGCACTTTCACTTTCCATTCAGACACCTTGCAGGTAGGTCCTATACTTAATATTCTGCCATCCACGAGTCCTTCTGCAGGTTTCAGTACGGGGGCTAGAATCCTACCCCAGGGAATCTCAGACCATTCACCAATAGAAATACAATTGTACTACAAAATGTATGGCCAGCTGTTTCACAGAAGCAACTTTTATGTCACACCTCTGTGACGAAATATAGATGTTACTTCCAGGATTACATGGGAACAGTCCTGGCTGTTTCACTGTTGTAGGAAGCCTTTAAGGCCACTATCAATGGAAAAGCCATATCCTTTCTGAATAGTAAGGCACGGAATAAGGAAATCACCATTATGACCTTAGAATCAGATATTCCTAGGTCAGACCAAAAATATACATCTTTACTGGATGAAACATATTCAAATTCTCAAATCCATTATGACCAAACAAAAACACTTGGCACTACACATATGCCTATGCTTACAAGGGCAGCATCACAACATTGCATTTACTCGGGGATAACGCTGAGAAGCTTTTATATCTTATATTGGGTCTCCAATCAAGAGGTTGCATCCAGGATTGTTCCTTCCAAACACAACAAACAGCCTCAACTGTTGCCAATTAATATAAAAAGTTGTATGGTGCTAGATTGTTCCCATTCAGAAACTGAATGTACTCAGCTCTTGCATTTCCTGACGTAAACTCTGTCTGGTCAAGAATATGAGGTCCTCAACTTCCCCTTAAAATCAGATGATCCATTAGAGGCAGCAATAGGTGCAGTCAGGAAAGACTCCCAGGCTGAACGGTTCCTTTATTGAATTCTTCATCCCTCCTTGCTCTCCACCTGCTTGAGATCCTCGCTGAAGCCCCTCACATCGGCCACCTTTCGACGGACCACAGAGCCACCATAATCTCTGTATTGTGGAAGCTGAACAACCCCCAGAACTGTCCTCTTGATTGCACCTTATATCCCTTGTTAATGTATAATTCAACATTCTGGATTGAATCCTTGCATATAGGCTGATCAGTCATAACTATTCTTCTACACCCCAACAAAATGGCTTTACGCCAGACCATAGCACTAGAGACTGCTCAGACAAATTCAGCTTGCCTTGGTAGATGCACACAGATTGGTTAGTCCCAGTGCCTTAACCCTCATCGACTTTGAGCAAGCATTTGATTCCATTAATTGGGAATTTCTTCAGTAAGTGCTCCACTAGATGACCACCAGCCCTAGATTCTTTTCATACTTCCATGTATTGTACCACTCCCCCTGGGCCAGAGTGAAAATTAATAGTATACTCTCAGATCCTTTTCAGATTGAGCAGGACACCACCCATGGATGCCTACTCTCACCACTTCTCTTCCTTCAAGAATTTGAAGCATAAGGGGTATAGCTCAAGGATGATGGTTTGGTTCAGGACTTTCACTGGGATGGAAATTTAGAGGACTGTGTCTCGCTTTACGCAGATAGGCTCTTTTCTCTAAGGTACCCCAAATGGACCAGCTCGAGATTAATGGAAATTCCTGCAATATACGGCAGCCCATCGGGCCTCAGGGTTAATTGGGGCAGATCCTCTATAGTCCCAGTGCAAGGGCCCAGCTCACTGTTAATTTGGCAAACTACACTGGAGAGTAAGAACGACTTCCTTAAATACATAGCGGTTCACCTTACAATTGACAAGCAGTCATTTAGGAATTTGAATATGAACCCCCTGCTGGAGGAAATACACAGGGACCTCTCCAGGTTGTATGTTCCACAGTTGAGTTCAACTTCTCCATACTAAGTAGATCCCATAGCTGATGTAGCCAGTCTGTGTGAATGGGTATGGTATCAGTGATCCAGTAAGACTAGTTTGGTGGTGCATAGTGCCAGGGTAGTAGCCATTCCCCTCCACGACTCAATGGGTACGTCAGTGGGTTGGGTAGGCCTAACAGGTTGTAACCCGGGAATCAGTGCAGGTCGGTGGCGAATATCTGCTCAATATCCACAAGCCCTTCTGGCCAGTAGCAGTGTAGTTTAGGGCAGTGGCATAGCAGGTGTGTGATAGTGCCTGACACACCACAGTGGCGCCAACATTGATCGTCATACGCCCTCCTTCACCGAGCTACATGCACGGGTGTGAAGTACCAGTAATGAGTAAGCTTGAGGAGAGTTTCTCTGCCAGATGCACTGTAGGCAGACATTCGGGTTCGCTGCAGAATGCCCTACCATTCTTTGTCTGAGAATTTTCCTCCACACTCTGTCTCACACTGTGTTTGTGCGGACGTGGTCACATCAACCAAAGCCCCCTGCAAAAATGCGTAGATCTCAGAGAGGAGGTGCTTGTCATCCTGCCGAGACAGGAGCCTTTGCTCGAAGGGAGCAAGAGGTCTGCTCGCATGAGGTCTGCACCTAATGTCACCCAATGATGAGTCGTAATATAGTGCCAATACTCTGTATCCTTGCCCATGGGGCTCTTTCCCTTTTGATGAAAAGGTACACTCAGTGCTTGACTGGAGCGCAGAGCTACAGCCAGATCTTTGAGCTTATTCATGCCAGTCCCAGCCTGTCTTACTCCCCTACCGGGGCTAGCAACCATGTCCTTTCCCACCCAGCCACCATGGCCAATGGACTTCCCAGCCTTTTAATGCTCCCGCAAACCACTTGGGACCATTAGCCGGAGGTTGGGCCAGTCCACCACCCCCCCTGGCAGCCGGTACTCCAAGCTCCTTAGTCTGCCCTCATAACAGCACAGGAACCCATTGGGAGGCAGGAGTCACTATCACCGGCCCTCCATAACATTGGACAAGTGGGTCCTTCAAATAGCCCAGAGGGGCTACTCCATCCCCTTTCTGTACAAATCCACCTTCTTACAACTGGATGACAGAAGACCATCTCTCCTTGCTCCATCAGTTAGTACTGGCTCTTTTGGCAAAAGTAGCCATTGAGAGGATGCCAGCATCAGAAATAGGCCATAACTGCTATTCCTACTACTTTCTGGTGCTTAAAAAAGACAGAGGCCTCAGTCCTATTCTAAACATGCGCCTTCTCAACTTCTTCCTGAAGAAGAAGTTCAAGATTCTCACGTTCACTCCGGTCCTGCCTGCCCTTGAGCCGGGAGACTAGGTGGTAGCACTGGACATGCAGGACACCTATTTCCATACCCCCGTCCTGCCTGCCCACAGGCTTTACCAGCGGTTCACCATGGGCAACAAGCATTATCCATTTGTTGTGCTCCCTTTTGGACTTACCAGCGCCTGTGAGATATTTTCCAAGGTGACAGAAGCACATCTGCAGTGGTCAGTGGCTCCGGTCTTCCCCTACCTCCATGATTCACTGTTGAAGGTGGGCTCTCCTCAGGCAGTCATATCCCACTGCAGATCTCCTGCGCTTACTGGAGCTCACTATCTGCAAGGCGTGGAATGCTAGTTTGAGAATGGAGGTAATGAGGAATCCTCTTATTTAAACCTCACACGTGTGGGAGCCTCTCTCCCATAGGTTTTAAAAAATCGGTAATGCATCACTCCGATATCTTGGTGCAGGAATTGGTGGGGGTGCTGCCTCTCATGTACTGATGCCAGAATGCTCATGCACTAGATTCACCATTGTGATGCTATGCCAAATTCGCACATAAAACAATAGCAGGGAACACTTCATTGTGGACATGCTGCAGATTAGGGGTTCGTACAAGAACTTGGAACTCCTAAGTTTCAGACAGTTGTACCCCATGCCCAAGTTGACCGTTCCAGGTATATGGTGCAAAAACTAGAGTGATATGCACCTTGGGGGAAGCACAGGGGAAACCATTCACAAACATGATGTGATATTCTCATTGTTGTGCCCACAAAGAGGTAGATTATACTCCTGAGCCACTGATTATTACAGGTTCAAAAAGTATTCTTTTTAGGATGCAAAGACACTAACCCACCAAGGTGGCATGCTTACTGATCTGATCGTGCTCCACGTTGGGTGATATGTGCAATAAAGATTACAATAAAGGACGGCATTCATCATTAGCTGTTTTGTAAACCTTAATGTATTCATTGGCCCTCTGAAGTACTCTTCATCTCAGTAGTAGAACTCATACTCAATATAAAGCTATTCTGTGACCCATGGGGATCTAGGACTTTCCAACTGAAGGAAACACCAGCCGTAGAGCTGCAGCCCATGAGTGCTCTCATCCGAGTGAGGACGGAGGATGGTATGACAAGAAGGACAGCAGGTCCACAATACTCATGGGACCCAGAATATATTGATATTGGGTCTGTAGTAACTACAAACCAAAAGAGGTTTAGTGTGACCCTTATCATAGTTGTGTGAATAATGTTACACACGTATGAGTGTGGGCCCTACCATTGAGTAGTTTAGAGGGCAGGGGAGTATATTATGGTTAATAACACTGTTCCAGATGAACGCTGTGGGTGGGGCCCTAAGAACAAGAAACATATCAGCAACTAACTGTGGATTTATCGGATGATTAGCTCCTGACAAGTCCCACCTTTATTTTAATCTTACTGTGGCTAAGAAACAAGGTAAAAATGAAAGAATAATCAATACCTTTACCACAGGTCATTTTACATTTCTGTCAAATAGTGCATAATCTAAGCAATTAAAAATATACCAAAAAGGAGATGTTAAGAGTCCGTTATGTATTGCACACCCCACCCAACGTGGAGCATGACACGAAAAAGTATGCCACCTTGGTTGGTGAGGGCCACTGCAGCCTAAAAAGAATACTCTTTGTGTCTGAAATACTCAGTTACCCAGGAGTATAATCTACCCTTTTGTGGGGACAGCAATTGGAGTGTCACACCATGTTTGTGAATGAGTATTGAGATATGAAGACGTGTGATGGACCAGAATCAATCCTCTTGTTTCCTTGGTATATAGTTGGAACCATTGCTACACCTGACTCTCCAAACATTACTTACACTGAGACAAGGAAAGATATCACACAGTTGTATAGAACAATACAGGAGATAGCTAAATTAACACTAGACTCTATGACATCGAGATGGAATGAAAACATAGGAGAATAGAACAATGTTTAATGGACAAGTATAGTCAAATATCCACTATAGTCTCAGGAAATAGGAGATTTGAATTAATACAATATATTCTACTCTATCGCATAGACTTAACACGTCAAAGGATACATAAGCTTTACCCCACTGTATCAGATCATTGCCCTAGATGCAAATCAGACAAAGCAGATTTTCCCTACATGCTTTGGTCTTGTCCTGCCATATTAACTTATTGCCAAGCAGTTATTACCTATTAAGTTTGCATCAGGGAACATACCATTGAAATCCAACACTTGTTTATTGGGCCTAATGGGCAGATACAAGCAAAAAATATATCCTCTAATATTTGTTAATATGGCAGAATTGCTGGCTAAGAGATGCAAAGCTATATATCAGAAGGCCCCCGCTGCCCCCCAAATATCAAAATGGAAATCTGAACTTAGAAAATAGGCTGAGATGGAAAACTTCTTTTCATGCTCAATGATTGAAAGGGGGAAGCAAGGTAAATGTGAATGACTATACTAGCAGTGAAAGATTATGTTGATCCCCCCCTTAAATGAGACCATAGAGTGAACAACTAAATTTGTAGAATGTTTAAGGGGGAAAAAAAGTGCATCTGTCTACAAAGTGTGTCCATGTTGAGTTTGACCTGCATTTCTATATCCCACGTGATGGACCTTATGCTTATAAGAACGGCAAGGTATCCCCTATTGTATTTATATAGGTAAAGACTCTAATGCCAAGAATGTGTCACCTACTGTGTACTACAGTATATCTCGTGCTCTATTAGATAAGTTCATACTCAAACAATATGATGTTTCTGCACATGCATACCCATTCAAGTTTTATAGTTTGCTTTGGTTATGAAGGCATCAAACATACTGCATACCATTCTTGTTACTTTAACCTTACACCTTGTGTATGGCGATTTTGAAACAAAATCACAATTTATAGATTGCAAAAAAGTATTAGTTTTAGGGTGGTTGCCATACTTTTCATCAATATTACATTCTTTATTATGGTTATTTTATTATTGTCTTTATTGACCTAACTGTGTAATAAAGGTAGAAATCCATATTGGGTCCAGTCAGTTTTGTTTGAAAAACCTTAGCTGAACCCTGGGTAGCTATGGCTCTGAGCAGTCAGACCTTATCAAAGAAACAGGTTGGTATAAAGCATTAGGAATACCAAAACAGTTGAATAAGAAGAAAAGACACAATGAAAATCTGAAACCAATTTATAGAAATAGATTGTTTTATATCTTTATCAACTCCTCAGTGACAAAAATACACTGAAGGATTTTGGAGATATGAACTTTTAAAGAAACAATAAATCACAGATCTTCACTTAATGCAATAAATCATTATAACCTACCGCGACTCGCTGTTTGGGGTTAGCTATTGCTCGTAACTTGGCAACGGCTACAAAGGCACTCTTGTGGTGAATAACTCAGACAGGAAGCCAGTCACTGGAACCAATAAGTTTGAGTAAAACAGTTAACTCGCAGTCAAAGCAGCCTCCATTTCAGTTCCAGGTTCTAGGGGCAAACTGCCATAGACTTTAATAGAGTGGTCCTGATGCAAGGGATACTGGATGCTGAAGATGCTCAAGGATGCTGAACCAGTAACGGGGGTCTTCTTGGGGCCATGCCCTGGTCCATGAATACAATGGGGCAACTTTGGCCACAAGGGCCATCGTCCCTCAAAGCCCAGGTAAGGTCCAGCCAAATAGCAGTTGCCACTAGTCTGCTGGTCTCCTGTTACAGAAAAAACAGTGGTTCCCTATAATGCCTAGTACCTTCCTTGATGGGCAACCAAACTGCACTCTGTTGACTCATCTGGGTCCAGCAGACTCCGGTGCAGCTTTTGAGGGTCCGGACTTGGTCTTCCAGGCTGTACTTCGGCGATCAGTGGCAATCAGGCGTTCTTAGCTACTAGCTCCCCAAGGCAGGCTTCTTCAGCTTTTGTGGTGCCTCAGCTGTAAGTAGAAAGTCAGCCAACTGACTCCTGGAGTCTTCCTTGTCTTGGGTTCAGGGGCAACTTTTCCTCAGGCAGAGTACCACAGACACAGTCCTATATTTGCCAGCCCAAGGAGTAGCAGGTGTATTCCAGTCTTTGGTGCAGCCTCTCTTTGCTGGGGCTAAGGAAAAGCACGGCAGTCCTTCAGTCCTCTCCAGTTCAGACATGATGTGAGGTCTGGGTGCCAGGTGTGCCCCTTTTATGCCCAGTTGTTGCCATTGGCAGGTGCGGCGACTACTAGCCAATGGGCTACCATGTCCCCTCCCACCTTGTAACAACTTTCTGTGAAGTGTGGCATCTAGCTAGACAAGAATGCCCTGTTCTGTCCCCTCCCAACATGGCAGAACCCTATCCCATTCCAGAACTGTGGCTACCTTGGGCAATATCTTCCTTCTCTGTCTACCATAACAGCCTATCTGCAAAAACAAAAGAGCCCTTCAAAGGCAGCTACCCCTTTGAAGCTCACCTTTTGGACTCACACCCTGTTTGACTATCCTGCCAGGAGGAGGTCACACCTCTTTCAAAGGCAGTCCGTTTGTGATCCTTCCTGAGAGTGGTTCACACCTCCCCCAGGAGGGCAGAAGGCTGTTTCGAGGTCAGCAACCGCAAATGGTCACTGGACAACTTTGAGCAACAAAGTGGTATCTTTCTAAAGTTTCCATTTGTGCAAAAGTTATATTAAATTCGACGTGTGGCATCAAGTCAGGATTAATGCAACAATTCTTTTGATAACTTGAAGTATCCTATTTAGTAGTCCCATTCAGAGGTTAGCGCTGCTAAGTTGTCAGCATGTAACTCTGTACTTGCCAATGGGGCTACTACCCTGTCCAGAGTAAAAACGGCAATTCAGGGTTTTTACTGTCAGGACATGAAAAGTTAGAAAACACATGTACAACTTTTTAATTTAATGCATTCTGCCGTTAGGGGTGACTTATAGTGAAGAAATGGAGGGCTTGACTTTGCCATTACTTTAAATGGCTAGTTTGAGTTTGCAGTGTACCACCTGCTCTGCCAAACGGCAATGGCGGGCTGGGAATCATGCTTTGCTTTGACACACTGGTGATGGCACAATAAGTGCGGAGTCCATGAAGGGCACATTAACTTACAGGCCCTGGTTGCCCCTGGTACCGTATACTTAAAACTCATAAGTAAGCTAACTTATGCCAAATGTGGATGAACCAATCAGATATATACCTTTAAAGAGGGTCAGAGCACCGGCACGGAGGTCTGTTTGGCAGGACTCCGTGTACTTGCAGCGTCGAAAAACCTGAAAACATCAGGCCAAAAACTTGTTGGTTATCATGCAAAATGAGTCATTTCCTTATATCTATGAATTCTTCATTTTCAGTTCCTCATTGTTTTGTTTCTTAATTATAGTATTCCTCAGTTTAGTATTAATCCACATGTTTCAGAATGAGTGTATCCTTCATCATCGTCTTAAGAACCCTGGGTGTTTGAAGTTTATGAAGCTGCCTGCTCCACTCACTACCTACCTCCTGTGTGCATGACTGTCTTGTGTAGGCTTTACCTTGCCACTATCCTGCTGAGGACATAACCCTATAATACCATTGCTGGGCAGGGCACTCTTTATCAGCTCATTAAACAGGGATGAGCAGGGATGTGGCTAGATGGGGTCAAACCAAAAGGAAAGGGCGCAAAAGCCTATCTGGCTGCAGTAATATTCAGCGACATTTTCCACATTATGCCACTTAGAAAGTAGCAATTCAAGCAATCTGTTGTCTGCCATCAAACAGAATTCACGTAGCAATATTTATTTTTAACAAATGCTGTGCTTTCTGAGAAAATGTCTTTGAATTGCAAAGGTTAATGTATGTGCTGTGCAGGCCCATCGAATATGTGGTTTGGCACATATGTCCTTATTGCTGATATTCTGTTTGGACTTACTTGCTTTGTCTGATTTATAATACTAGTTCAAATCAATGAAAGTATTTCACTTTCATTCCTTAACACACTTTTTTCCAAAGAACATTTATCTTTACCTTATTAAATGTCATATATTTATATATAGGTTGCTGTACTCCTCAATGTTTAGTTCAGATTATCTGATTATTAATCTCAAAACATCAATATATTGTAGAGGTAATAGTAAAATGATAATAGGAGGTGACTAAAGGAGACTAGGATGTTGGAGAAAGGTAATTGTTACTCTATAAATCACACTGCAAAAAAGTTATTTACATTTTAGCAAAATTACATGCTATCAATACACAACCATATGTCCAAATTTGAAATATAAATACATCATATTTAAAAGCCAACATGCAAGCAATACCTAAGAAACATACCCTCTAATGTCATAAGTTTCCTTAAAGTATATTTTTAGAAGCAAATGCAATAAACAGCTTTTTGTGCAATGTCTGCTGTCAATGAAACAACACAAGGTTATGTGTGATGCATTATGCATCCAGGTTGTGATGCCTGTTTTTAGGTGTTGATTGTAGCCACTCCCCGTAGAATCGAGCTTATTTAAATTATTAAGTTATTAAGTTGCTCTTTCTTCAAATTCTAATCTTGGGCATTACACCCGTTGTAAACTGCTCTTTAGCGTTTGCTGTTAGAAAATGGCCATGAAGACCTTACCAATCTGTAATATGTTCAGCTGGTTAACCCTTTCACAATAACCATCTTGCTTATCGACTCTCTAAACCTGGATTTAAAGATGTTTCTTGACAAGGAAGTGTCTTGCCATGTGTCCCTTACCTGATATTAGTTAACGTTTAGGGCCATATCACACAACATATTTCACCAGTGCTATTTCAAATCCTTGATGGTAAGTAAGGCAATGCTTGCTACAAACACCATTTACTATATTGAAATCACATGTTTTTGAAGGTGGTAAATCGTGATTTCAGTTTTTGTGAATAATTGTTGCATTGTAACTTTATTGTGATGGTGATGTGTTAATTTTTGTGTTGTACTCTTTCCTTCTTTATGTATTGATTGCTTAATTGTGCTGTGATATGTTTTTGTTGTGTTATTTTGATTCTTATTATGTTGTAATGTTGTGTTCTGTTGTGCTCTGTACTTACTTTATGATACAAAGCACAATTGGTCCCAATGGAAATATGTTTCTTCAGTACCCAAAAATTAATAACACAGACTTGAAATGCAAATAGATTCATGATTTTATATTGAATTTGCATATCATATAAATGTATACAATACTCGTTCTTATAATATGGGGAGTTCGTCTCAGTCATATTTACTCCAAATCATCAGAGCCAAATTTTTACCATCACTGACCTAAGGCTCAGAACTCCTTAAGGGCAAGGATGTATCGACTCTCAATACTCTACAGTCCGTCCTGTTCAAAAGTATCTACCGCATACCACGACACACCTGCCAAGTTCAAGTGCGCCTGGAATTTGAGCTCCAGCACCTGCTCCCGGTGAGAATAGCTGCCCTACCCAAACTGTGCTGGGTGTTGAGAGCTGCCCTACCTTAGTCCTTGGCTGCTTTGGGTTGGTCCAAAATGAGAAGTCAGCACATGACCAAAAATAGCTGGCCAACTGCGCTCCGCCAAGCATTGTCATCCCTCAACAAGGCCTGTGAGCTAAATATTATCCCTCAACTAACACAAGGCCTGTGAGCTAAATATTAGCCATGCAGCATAAAAAAAAATTGCCAACAAAGCTGCCAAATTAAAAATCATGGTCGATGGATAAAGCGGAACTGGCAGGCAAAAAACACAGCTGGTCAGTCTTACAATCTTATAGCATCTGGGGGCCTCAACCATATCTTACGTGTCGTATCTCTCAAATCATCCAGCATTTTTACTTAATAATACGAATGGGAGTCTTCCCCTCTAAAGATCAGGTGCCGCCCTGGAAACAAAGATGGTCGAACTCTCTCTGCTGACTTTGCGATCAATTCGATGAAAGTTTATTACACTTTCTGTGCACCTGCCCGGCCATAATCAATTTAAGTCAGAAACTACTTTGTCCAGCCTTTCGGGCACTCAATATAGGATCATGCCGTACTGTAGTGCTGACATTACTAAACAGCAAATCAATTCAGCTCTCCTGCAGGGCTGACTAGTTCCTTCTTCTGTGACCAACCTATTAGCAGCAACTCGGTCTCCCCAGATAAATAATGGCAGTAGTGGGCAGGGATTCTTGAAGCAAAGACCTTGCCAATCGCCAGCTGAACAGTGCGCTCACTCTTCATGATTGCTAAAAACCATGTACTGAGCACTTGATGGACCATTGCTTTTAGTCAATTGCTTTCTCCAATGTAATGACATTTTAAGCATGAATTTCTTTGAACCTATAATGCTTGTTTACCAAGATATCTATATTTATGCAACATTTCTGTATGGCTAAAAAAAAATTGCAATGATTTTAATTAATCTGCAAATAAAATATTTACTTACTATTTCTTATAATAGAGTTGCTCAATAGTGGGTGAAAAAAAGGAAGGTGTTTGGGAGGGTGCTTGTGAAAAGATGAGGAAAAGGCGGTAATTGGAGTGCCAATATACAATATATACAAATAAAAAGACCATCATCCACAAATATAAGATACACTATGTATTTTAAAATTGTCTAAACGTGGATAGTATCTCCAGTACAGGTGGATATGATTAAAGATGTCGACGTTTCGACCCCCAAATGGTGGACAGGCCAATGATTCCTTAAATAGGGGTCTCCATCAGGACAAATAAGGAGGAACCTAAAAACTCAGTTTGAGAAATCGGTGGAGGAACTTCCACATTGGGCCGTGAGGCTCCTGGTAACCAGAAGATTCAAGAATTTCTTCAATGGTCCTGTAGGATCCAAAAATAGGAATCATTGGCCTGTTCACCATTTCATGGTTGAAACATCGACATCTTTAATCATATCCACCTGCACTGGAGATACTATCCACGTTTAGACAATTTTAAAATACATGGTATATCTTATACTTGTGGATGATAGTTATGGAAAGAAATTCCAGCCATTTGTATTCTAATTTGTATATATTGGATATTGGACTCAAATTCCTGCCTTTTCCTCATCTTGTCACGAACACTCTCCCAAACACCTTCCTCTTTTTCACTCCAATCTTGAGCAACTCTATTATAAGAAAGAGTATTGTCTAAATATCTTTGATATCCAAATTCAGTATACAATTGTGAATTTATTTGCATTTCAAGTGTGTGTTATTAATTTTTGGGTACTAAAGAAAAATATTTCCGTTGGGGCCAATTGTGCTTTGTATCATTACTTACCCAGGTGTGACGGTTTACTGGGTTTCCCCATTGTTTTGTAATGGTTCTGTACTTACTTTAGAGATGTGAAGAAATTCTGCTATATTACCAGGCAAACACCGCAAATATCTTTCACGTTATTGGGAGACATTCATTCACCACTGTGCTGCACCGCTGCATCCACTTCACCTTCCAGTAACCCACCACACACCACCGCACCCAACAGATCCCACGCCGCTGCTGGAGCAAAGACACCGAAGACCAACTACAGGCAAACCTCGCTCTCAGCCCACCCACCTGCCTCTTCAACACCGACGACGCTGCCCGCAACCTCATACGATGGATTGCCGACTGCGCCAACACCCTCGCCCCGCTGAAAAAACCCACCTACAGAGACACCAGCTAGAGACCCAGCTGGTTCATCCCGGAAATCCTAGCATCCAAGCATACCTGCCGGAAACTAGAGATGAAATGGCACAGTGAAAAGACACCGGACAGCCACTCAGCCCACAAAGACGCCATCCGCAAACACCATCGCCTCATCAGGGCCGCCAAGAGGATCTCCTTCAAAGACCGCCTCGACAACAACGCACACATCAGCAAGGAGCTCTTCAACATCGTGAAGGAACTCTCCAAACCTAGCTCCAACGACATCCCGCCGTCGCAAGCCCTGTGCGACTCCCTCGCCACCTTCTTCCATCGCAAGATCACCGACATCCACGACAGCTTCAACACCCAGACAGCCCCAACAGACACCGACACACCAGACTCGCCACACATCATCGACCACGACCCCTTGCCAGCCTGGGCCAACGTGAACATCGAGGACACCATCAAGACCATGAGCACAATCCACTCCGGCTCCCCCTCAGACCCTTTTCCGCACCACATCTTCAACAAAGCCAGCAGTTCCATCGCACCCCACCTGCACAATGTCATCAACCTCTCCTTCGAGACCGTGACCTTCCCAGAGAGCTGGAAACATGCGGAGATCAACGCCCTGCTCAAAAAACCCAAGGCGGACCCGAGAGACCTCAAGAACTTCCGGCTCATCTCCCTGCCTCCTTTCCCAGCCAAGGTCATCGAGAAGATCGTCAACAGACAGCTAACCCGATACCTCAAAGAAAATAGCATCCTGGGCCCATCCCAGTCAGGGTTCTGCAGCAACCACAGTACAGAGACTGCCCTCATCGCCGCCACCTACGACATCAGGACCCTGCTGGACAACGGTGAGATCACAGCCCTCATCCTGCTGGACCTCTCTGCCGCCTTCGACACTGTCTGCCACTGCACTCTACACGCAGGCCTCCACGACGCAGGGATCCGAGACAAGGCCCTGGAATGGACCACCTCCTTCTTCTCCGGCAGAACCCAGAGCGTCTGCCTCCCCCCGTTCCGATCCAAAGCCTCCGAGATCATCTGCGGCGTACCTCAGGGATCATCCCTCAGACTGACACTGTTCAACATCTACATGGCCCCGCTCGCACGCATTGCCCGACAGCATGACCTCAACATAATCTCCTACGCCGACAACACTCAACTGATCCTCTCCCTCACCAAGGACACCCTCCGCCAAATCCAACCTCCACGAAGGAATGAAGGCCGTCGCCGATTGGATGAAGAGCAGCCGACTTAAGCTGAACACGGACAAGACGGAGGTCCTCATCCTCGGCTCCAACCCTTCAGCCTGGGACGACTCCTGGTGGCCTACGACACTGGGGGCAGCCCCGACACCCACCGACCACGCATGCAACCTGGAAGTCATCCTCAACTCAACGCTCTCCATGGCGAAGCAAGTCAACGCAGTCTCCTCCTCCTGCTTCAACACCCTCCGCATGCTCCGCAAGATCTACAGGTGGATCCCGACAGATACAAGAAGAACAGTCACCCAGGCCCTCGTCAGTAGCAGACTCGACTATGGAAACGCCCTCTTCACGGGAGCCCCGGCCAAGCTCATCAAACGACTGCAACACATTCAAAACGCCTCAGCACGCCTGATCCTCGTCGTACCACGCCACAGCCACATCACCCCCCCCACCTGAGAAACCTGCAGTGGCTCCCCGTCGACAGGAGAATCTCCTTTAAACTCCTCATCCACGCACACAAGGCACTCCACAAGACCGGCCCAGCCTACCTCAACAAATGGCTCTTCTTCTTCGTCCTCAACCACCAGCTCTGCTCCGCCGACTTCTCCCTCGCCACCGTTCCCCGCATCCGAAGAACCACCGCAGGCGGCAGATCCTTCTCCCACCTCGTTGCCAAGACTTGGAACACCCTTCCACTCAGCCTCTGACAGACCCAAGACCTGCTGACCTTCAGGAGGCTACTCAAGACCTGGCTGCTTGACCAGTAGCGACACCCCCCCCCCCCTCCTCTCTTCCCTTTTCCTCTTCCCCAGCGGCTTGAGACCCTCGCAGGTAAGTAGGGCGCTCTACAAATTCCGTGATTGATTGATTGATTGACTGTTATGTCTGCTCAAAATGGTGGCAGAGACCATATGCTGCATTTCCTCAAGTGAGCACTGGGAGCACTAAGTTAGACACAGCGGGCTGCATTAAATAAAGTGAGCCCTGGGAGTGCCAAAATAAGACACCCTGTCTGTCAGTTTTGGGCTGACTGGTGTCCTAAGAAGTTGGAGAGCTGGAGCAGTGCTTGTCATAGAAACTTTCAAGGCATGTGCTGCTTTTGGCTGAAAATAAAGCAGCATTTGTTGATCTACATAAAGTAAGCAACAGTATATAACAGAATAGCATGGAGCATATACGAAGTAACTTAATAAAATCTAAATATAACCGGACACATCACAACAAAACAGAATGTTTCACCACAGCAGCAGAACAGCACAGCACAACAGAATCACATTGCAATAATGCAGTACAAAAACACAGCAGAGCATAAAACAACAACACACTAAACCACCACAACAAAATGAAACACAAGAAAGGTATACACACGTTCTTGTCGCACAATACCATTTCAAAAATCCTGTTTTCATAACATGATGGTAAAAGTAGTTTGCTGCGAGCAGTGCCTTAACTTAGCACCATCAAAAACATTAAATTGGCGGTTCCAGTGTTCAGCTAAGATATGAATGACTCTAGAACCAGCGAAACTATCCCTTGACATCGTGCTGCCCTTAAAGCCACTGCCAAGGCATTCTGAAGCGCAGAAGTAAACACATAAGTAATTAATGTATGCCTGATCTGTCCAGTTTGAGATCTCTGTGGGGTTTCAAAGGCACTGGCGAAGTACCCGACTGTAGGCAGAACAGTGCTTTCAGGAGTAAAAAAAAAATCAAATAATCCACAGACTCTTTACAAAAAATGGGAATTAATTAGCCCAAGACAAATGCATTTTTGCTGAGAATGTTCCATCTAGTATTATGGAAGAAGAGCCTTTATGTATTTGATAATTCGTCTTATTCCTTGATGCATATGCAAATATTTCGCATCAAGATCTATTAGTAGGTTAATTCCAGGACATGTTATGTTATGGTGACTTTTTTAATTGACATGTTTCTTTTGTTTGATAACTTTTCGTTCTGTGTTTTTCGCGCCTTTCACAGTTGCACACAGATGCCTTTTGTGTTCCCATGCACCCAGTTACAATTATAGCGTTAACAAAATATATTTGTTGCCAGTATTTTAATATTTGCTTCTGGGTCAACTCAATGGCTAATCTATAATCAGATGTCACGATCAGAACCATTATGGAGGCAGAATATCTCCAGTATGATTTGTATGTTCGCCTCAGTTTGATTTGGTAGTGTTGTGGTGTTCTTGCAATTATCCTACACACTCTGTGGTCCTTAATACGTTGACTGAGTAAGTGTTCTTCTTGGTCTTGATGCATATAAATTAGTCATTGTCATTCAAATGCAATTCTGTGAATGCATATTAGCACACCATGTGCGGGCTTTGTATGGATTCTGTGCAGTCACAGATCTGATCCCTTCCAAGCTTTGTTAGATGAAAAAAGCAGGGACTTCTATATCTATAGAAGGGCATAACAAAGAACCATCTGCAATAAACTGTTGACCATCTGGCACCTTTGTATCTAAAATATGAACATAGACTGCTTATTGAAAATTCTATGATCAAATCCATGGCTACGAAAATAGAAATATTGTATAAAAAGTGTTAAGACTGTACTCCACATAAGCAATTCTATTGCAGGCAATCTTCACCAAAGTTCATGTGAACATTGTTGTGTTATACACTTATGTTTGGCAACGTTGCAGCAACGTATTATTAGCATTAGGTTTTAAAATATGTAACACCATCCATATGTTAACATATAAAACATCTACAGCTCAGTATTTTTGACTTTACTAAGGGGATCATTTGGGATAGACCAGCAACAGATACACATTTGCCCAGAGTACCAAACATGTTCCCTCATTTGAAGAAAGTATGGGGATGTACAGCTTATGGTTTTCATGTGTAGACAGCGTAACTATAGAGTCTGGTACCCACTGTAATGCTAAAAGAGGCTCTGGTACTTTCAAAGTGCAGGTAAATGTGGTACATTCCGTTCCTCACCTCATGACTTCATGATGAAATGAAATGAAAGAAACATTTATGAAGCGCATGGCTACCCGTAGGCCTCCCAGCGCTAAGAACCAAATTAACAGAAGAGAACACTGATTAATCGGTTGGGAATAGATGCGTCTTCAAGAGTCTCCGAAAAGGAAGATAGTCCTCCTCCAGGCGAATGGATTCAGGGAGGGTGTTCCACGCTCTGGAGGCTACATAGGAGAAACAACGGCCTCCCCTTCTGGACCAGAAAATTCTAGGAACCGTGGCCAGGCGTTTATTCCCGGAGCGAAGGAATCTTCTGGGACAGTATGGAGAAACAATCCTCCGAAGGATTGGTGGGCCGTTGGCGGCCATGGTCTTGTGAGTAACACAGAGGGCCTTGAATTTGATCCTTTCTGCAATAGGAAGCCAATGCAGCTGTTTAATTGCTCCTCTCGCTGATTCTCTCCGCGGAATTTGCAGGAGAATTCTTGCCGCACAATTCTGGACCTTCTGGAGTATGCTTAATCTTGATAGAGGGACTCCCAAATAGAGGGCATTAGCATAATCCAGACGCAGTTTTTTTGCCTTGAACGGAAGAAGGGGCAGAATTTTCCGAGCTGTTTTGAGTATTCCAAAACAGCATCTAGCTACCTTTTTAGCCTGGATCTTCATATCAAGTTTGGCATCCAGCCAAACTCCTAGGCTCTTGATATGGTTTTTAGGAGTAGGAGCGTTTCCCATACAACTAGGCCAATCAAGAAGCAGGCTTGGAGGCAGAGGCTACCCAACAGCATAAGGTCAGTTTTTGCTCCATTTAACTGAAGACAAGATTGTTCCATCCAAACTGAAATTTCTTCCAGACATCTGGAGAGATTACTTCCAGGCTGTCCTGGATCTTTGAGGGAGACTATCAACTGGGTGTCGTCGACATATGTGACAATTTGTATGCTAAACACCTCCACTCATATAAATGGGCTCATATAAATATTAAAAAGAGTGGGGCTTAGTGAAGAACCCTGAGGCACTCCACTCTTCAAAGGCACATTCTTGGAGGTCACGTTGTCCTCAAAGACCTGGAATGTACGGCCTTCCAAAAAGGAGACTATCCACCTCAGTGTGGTTCCTGTCACCCCGTCTCATAACATCTAGAGATAAGGATTTGATGGTTAACAGTATCGAAAGCCGCACTAAGGTCAAGGAGGATTATTGCAGCTGATCCTCCTGAGTCCATGATTTTTCTTGCCTCCTCCACCACCGCGATCAGGGCCGTTTCAGTGCCCTGAAGTGGTCTAAAACCGGTCTGTGTCAGGTGCAAGCAATCATGATCCTCCAAATAGGAGGAGAGAATAGTGTTGACATATTTCCCCGTTATTTTAGCTATTCCCGGGAGCAGGGAAATAGGCCGATAATTGGCCATTACTTCCGGGTCTGATCCTGGCTTTTTCAGCAGGGCTTTAACCATCGCTTGCTTCCATAATGAGGGGACCCTACCGGCTACCAATGAGGAATTAATAAGTGTTGCGATGACAGGGGCTACTTCTAGGGCAACCTTAAACAACACCGTGGGGGGTGCCTGATCTTTAGGAGAGCCTGATTTGAGTTTGTTGAGTAGGGAGACAACTTTAACGGAGTCCAGGGGTGGAAAAGATTCCAAACTCCGATCTAAAGGGCCTCTTTTTTTCTTCCATCTGAGGACCATAGGAGGAATTGTCCACTGATGGAAAGAGTAAATAGCCAGAACTTTAGCATGAAAGAACTCTGCTATATCATTACAGCGTCCTTGTAAGTCAGTGGAACTAGCTGCGGTGAATGGAGGGGTGATCAAGGATTTAAAGATTTCTCGTGGGGTATTATGTGCTGATAAAATTTTTGCTTCATAGTACTTAGATTGTACTTTGATAATCTCTACTTTGTACAGTTTTAGCGCATCGCGATAAACTTGTTTTTTCCCGGGTGAAAAATCTTTCCTCCACTGTCTCTCTAGTTTCTTGCAGTTCCGTTTTTGCTCTCTAAGCTCCGTGGTGTACCATGCCACTTTTTTGGGACCCTTTTTAATGTCCCTCTAACAAAGAAGGTATGCAGTTCCTAATACAAAGGTTATGTTAATGTAGAGTAGACTCTAATAAATATTAGAGTGTAAAGGGGGAGAAGAAACTTCTCCTAGTTGGAATAAGACCCTCACACACCCAGCCAGCTAGGTGTCATGCTTCATCATCGGGTCTGCTCCTTATCGGGGCGGCGCTGCAATCCCCGATCGGCACCCAAGTAGGGGCCTTCCTGACGGAGATCTTTTTTCCAGAAGCCGATTGGTGAAGTGCAAGTGAGGGCCCTAAAATTGGTGTAGGTGATAGTGATGTGTGTGTAGAGAATCTAAAATAGGGGAGGTGGTCCACTCAGAAGTAATTTAATGAACGTGGCCCCCACCCTAATTAAAAATAATACGACAACCAACGCTATAGCCAACTGCAAGGATGCTGGTTAATAGCGTCTGTCAGATGGTCGACATGTTTCTTGCCTTGTAGTCAAGTTAGACGGCAATTCATCAGGACCGGAATAACTACCTACACTTAAGTGGTGGTGGTCTATGGTAAAGTATACTGTTGACCATCCTTACAGCACCCAAAGAAAGTGTGGTACCTGTAACTCAAAAAATATAACCTGCAAAAAAAAAAAATGGATTGACAAATTCATCAATACAAATCAATAGATTATTCACTAGATATTGACAAGACATGCAACGTGAAATTGATACAAAGCTCATGCTCTTAGAGGCTCATAACATGCTTGATGGCGTGTCTGTCATACAGTGAATTAAAACAACTAAAATCAATGCAGCTAGAGAAGCACACAAGGAATTTCACTCACCCATTAGGGTCAAGGCAGTGGTGTTTCAGATCCAGCTAGTGGAGACACTAAGTTGTAGTGTCCTAATAACAAGGGGAACGAGATAAAGAGAAAAAATGATTGATACACAAGGACAGTGCGTAGAGTCCGGCGCCAAACGCCCGAGGTCACAAAAGAAACAGCAACCCACAGTGTCACACGGGACAACTGTAGACAGAACAAGGTTGTGCCACGTCTCCATTGTAGGGCACACAAAGTAAGGTAAGGAAATAATAATAATGGGCACAAGCAGGCGTCTCGTGGTGCCTTAGCTGGCTGCAGTTCAGCCTACAGCCCCACAAGGTGAGGAAAGGGTCCTAAACATAGCCCGCCATTGCCTCACACGAGAATACCAGGTCGCGTCTCCATCTCCGAGCAAAACGCATATTGGCGGTGCAGCCAACCTATCAATATGAGCAGAGACTCGCGTGGTTAACAGGACGACAATGTATTGGTTCTGGGCGATGTTACTGTCAACCATCGCAGAGTCGGTCCCATAAAGTGGTGCACCGATCCTAGACAAAGTGGTCCAAAGTGTGTGGGAGTACGCGGCACACATAAACACAGGAAGGAGAATGACAAAGCTAAATCCATTACTCACGGTTTCCTGAGAACGGAGGTGGCGGTAGACCTACCCCACGTCGCTGGTCCGGGATTCACACGAGTGTGCTACAGGTGGGCGTGTGATATAGCGGAACAGGCGTGCAATGAAGGAAGGACTACCGGGTCATTCATTGGAAAAGGGACTACAGTGCCCTTTACGAGGATGCGCCATCTTGGAATGGGAAAAACAATGTTGCCTTCGCAACCAAACGAGCCGAAGCCCCGGACTCGCCACACACTCCCAAGCATACAGCCAAGTTGCTCTTAAAAGGCTCGGGTAGGTGGGTTTTTTTTTGAAAGGAGGCGGATTAGAATGGAATAAGTAACCAAAGGCTCGTGATGCCTGTGGTGTGCTGCTCATAAGCACCTAATAGTGTATGGAAATACCGACACCGTGGAGTGACAAAACTATAAGCGACCCCTAGCAAGGTGTCAACAATTGTATTTACTCTTCTCTATGTTGTTATTGCATAGTAGAATAAAAATGTGCCATGGATCATATATGGAATAGAGCTGCAAACATAAAACAAAGACCATCCCCGGAAAAGTGTCCCGATGGTCATAGCAAACATCTGTGATAATACATGGGTGTAATTCTTATGTACTGGAATTATCAAAGGGGGTTACTGACGGAGCGGGTTAGACCAGGTAGTAGACTTCAGAATCCATTCTACATTATTAGTCAGTCAAAAAGGGGGGGTGAATTCAGAACAAGAGACCTATTCATAATGTTACCTCAACAAGAGTGTTTTAGGTCAGAAGGCTCCACGGTATATTCTCATTTAACCCAGTTTTATCAGTGGCCAATCTTAGAACCCATCGTTGTTCAATGCGGAATAAAGCATGTTTAGTTATTCCGGGATGGGTTTCTAATACACCCCATTCAAAAGACTCTGGTGAATGTTGTGTGTCTTTGAAATGTGTGGTCATCTTGGTGTTGTTCTTCATGCATCTGAAATTGCTTCTATGCTCCATTATGCGAGTTTTCACCTGTCTCGTGGTCATGCCAATGTAGAGTAATTCGCATTTGCATCGCAATAAGTAGATGCAGTTGGAGGAATTACAGTTGGTATGTGCATTTAAGGTCCATGTGACCCCATTAGGAAAATCCAATTTTTTTGTCACTTTCGTAAGGTGGCAGACAGAGCACGAACCACAAGGATAGTGGCCTGTAACCGGGGGAAGACCCCATAAGGTACTTTGGCGAATGGTAGCTGGTTTTCTCGGCCTAGTGTGGATGAGGATATCTTTGATGTTATTTGTGCGTTTAAAGGCAAAACGAGGGGTAGGTAAATCAAGTGTGCCTATGTTCAAGATGTTCCAATGTTTGCGAATAATTTTTCTTATTCGATGTGAATCAGGGGTAAATGTAGTGACACAGGTCATTGCTGGGTCGGGTACTTTGACCCTGTCTTCCAGCAAGTTGTCACGGTTGTTGAATAAAGCTCTTTTACGAGCAGTGTCAATGATCTTTTTGGGATATTCACGCTTTAGGAGATCTTGTTTTAGTGTGTGTGATTCATTCTTGTAATCAGAAAGGTTACTACAGTTTCTTCGGATACGAAGGAACTGTCCGAAAGGTAAGTTCTGTCTCAAAGTTTTAGGATGATGACTACTAAAAAGTAGGAGACTATTCCTATCGGTTGGTTTGCGGTAGAGGGTTGTAGAGATGTTATCACCCTCTAATCTGATTGTTAGGTCAAGGAAGGGGATTGTTGAGGAAAAGATAGTATTGGTAAATCTCAAATATGGGTTCAGGGTATTGATCCATGAACAAAACTCAACACACTTTGCTCTGTCCCCTTTCCAAAGAATGAAGATGTCATCAATAAATCTTTTCCACATCCCAATATTTTGTAGGTATGGGTTTCTGGTGTGAAAAATCTCCCTTTCTTCGAACGCCGACATGTACATGCATGCCAGGCTCGGCGCGAATGTGCTGCCCATCGATGTACCCTGTGTTTGGTGGTAAAGTTGGGAATTAAACTCGAAGAAGTTTTCTGTCAATGCTAAAGTAGCACACTCTAGTATGAAGGCTACTGGAGTCTGCGAGTGCCATTCGCTGTTGAACAAGGCATCTTCAATCACATCCAGGGTAGCTCTCTGTGGGATATTAGTGTATAGTGCCTCAACATCCAGTGTGACCAGGAGGTCGACTGATTCTGGATGTTGGGCACTCTCCAGTAGACGGAGCATATCCGTGGTGTCCTTGATAAAGGATGGTGTTTGCTTGACCAGTGGTTGGATAAAGTGGTCTACAAACTTCGATAGTGGTTCCAAAATTGAACCGATCCCTGAGACAATGGGTCGTCCAGGGACCGGAGTGGTGTTTTTGTGAATCTTTGGAAGGCAATAAAAGTAAGGAGTAATTGGTTCCTTAGTTATGAGAAACTCAGCTTCTTTTTTGGTAATCCAACCTTGTGTTTCAGCAGTAACAACCATTGTAGAGATTATTCTGCTCAATCTGGGGGTGGGATCTTCTCCAATTGGAGTGTAAAACTTCCTATCACTTAATTGCCTATTACATTCTACATTGCAGTCTGCAGTAGACATGATGACGGTGGCCCCACCCTTGTCAGCCTGTTTTATGGTAATGCTGGAATCATTAGCCAGATTTTTGATGGTTATTTCTTCCTCACGGGTCAGATTATGAAAAGGGGTTGAGAAAGTCCTGTTGTTAAGGTCTTGCAGTACTGCTTTCTCAAAAGTCAGTACTTCATTGGGAACCATACTGTTGTTTGGTGTGAATGTAGAAGGTCTATGAAGACCTGAGTCATTGTTAGATGCTGGTGTTTGGTTCTGAAAGAAGGCCTGTAAGCGAATTTTTCGGAAAAAACCTTGTATCTCACAAAGGTCTCGAAACCTGTCACTCTTAGGAGTTGGGACAAAACCAAGACCCTTTTGTAAGACCCTTTCTTCTGTAGTGGTTAAAGTCCTTGTCGAGAGGTTGATTATCAGTTTTTCTTCCCCCTTGTCTGGCTCCTGGTTTCCACCGATCGTGTCGGCTGGTCTTGCCATTGGACTCTTTTCTGTCCTCTTCTGCGCCCTCTTCCTCTGCCCCAGCCTCTGCCTAAAAAAGGTGGTTGTTCAACCCCAGGTTGGAAGAAGGGGGGGGGGGCCTTGTTGGTATAAGGGATATTGCCAGAAGGGGGGTCCCTGATATGGTGGTAAATTATAGGGTACATATCCCTGATTATGAAAGGGTCTTTGATGTCGGTTATTCCAACTTCCAGTGCTGGAATCACTGTTGGTAGAGGATCCCCTGCGTGATGAGGTGGAACCTTCATCTGAGGAATAACCAGTGCCAGTAGCAATGTAATCTGTTTTTAAATACGGATATACTTTCTCAGTGGAAAATTTTTGAATGTCCTTCTGAAGTTTTGAAATTTTCTGCTTCATTAAATATTCCCGATTGTCTGCTATTTCCGCATTTATTTCAGCTAGCTTGCTCTTGTAAGCTGCCGTCTGAACAATGACTTTAATCGCCCCTTCCGCTGTTTGGATCCTGATCAAGAGGGCGTCCGCGATTTTCTTTGCTGTATTAATTATGAGAATCAGCCAGTCCCTAGTGCATTTCCATGCAACTAGGGACCATTCTTTTTTGAAAAGAGTGTCCTCCAGGAATAACCGTGGGACATTGTTAACAATAAGGCCATTCGGAGCTATATTAGCTCTAAGGTACTCTGTCATCATTGCCCCATGTAAAGTGATCTTAAGCCATTCATGTTTCAAGTTAGTTAATGAAGCCCAATCCTCTGAGTGGCTGCTAGATGCTACGCTGCCATCTGCCCCTAACAGGGATGGTGCTCTCAAGATCTCGGCTGCTGCTTCGTCACCGAAGCTCAGTCCCTGGTAGTCCTCCATGTGATTCGTTTGGGGAACTACTGGACTGATGCAACAAATAAAAAGGAAGAACAAGAGGGTGAGGTTACACTCTTTCAAGATATAAAACGTGGTCCAAAGTAACATAAGATATGTTCTTGGTAACCTAATCAACAAATCCCACGAACCAGCGTCCGTGCAAACGTTATTTCAAAAAGGAGGGAAAGATGGACAAATATTTAACCAGGTCCAGCATACAGGTCCATAAATAGAAGCTCTAACAAAGAAGGTATGCAGTTCCTAATACAAAGGTTATGTTAATGTAGAGTAGACTCTAATAAATATTAGAGTGTAAAGGGGGAGAAGAAACTTCTCCTAGTTGGAATAAGACCCTCACACACCCAGCCAGCTAGGTGTCATGCTTCATCATCGGGTCTGCTCCTTATCGGGGCGGCGCTGCAATCCCCGATCGGCACCCAAGTAGGGGCCTTCCTGACGGAGATCTTTTTTCCAGAAGCCGATTGGTGAAGTGCAAGTGAGGGCCCTAAAATTGGTGTAGGTGATAGTGATGTGTGTGTAGAGAATCTAAAATAGGGGAGGTGGTCCACTCAGAAGTAATTTAATGAACGTGGCCCCCACCCTAATTAAAAATAATACGACAACCAACGCTATAACCAACTGCAAGGATGCTGGTTAATAGCGTCTGTCAGATGGTCGACATGTTTCTTGCCTTGTAGTCAAGTTAGACGGCAATTCATCAGGACCGGAATAACTACCTACACTTAAGTGGTGGTGGTCTATGGTAAAGTATACTGTTGACCACCCTTACAGCACCCAAAGAAAGTGTGGTACCTGTAACTCAAAAAACATAACCTGCAAAAAAAAATGGATTGACAAATTCATCAATACAAATCAATAGATTATTCACTAGATATTGACAAGACATGCAACGTGAAATTGATACAAAGCTCATGCTCTTAGAGGCTCATAACATGCTTGATGGCGTGTCTGTCATACAGTGAATTAAAACAACTAAAATCAATGCAGCTAGAGAAGCACACAAGGAATTTCACTCACCCATTAGGGTCAAGGCAGTGGTGTTTCAGATCCAGCTAGTGGAGACACTAAGTTGTAGTGTCCTAATAACAAGGGGAACGAGATAAAGAGAAAAAATGATTGATACACAAGGACAGTGCGTAGAGTCCGGCGCCAAACGCCCGAGGTCACAAAAGAAACAGCAACCCACAGTGTCACACGGGACAACTGTAGACAGAACAAGGTTGTGCCACGTCTCCATTGTAGGGCACACAAAGTAAGGTAAGGAAATAATAATAATGGGCACAAGCAGGCGTCTCGTGGTGCCTTAGCTGGCTGCAGTTCAGCCTACAGCCCCACAAGGTGAGGAAAGGGTCCTAAACATAGCCCGCCATTGCCTCACACGAGAATACCAGGTCGCGTCTCCATCTCCGAGCAAAACGCATATTGGCGGTGCAGCCAACCTATCAATATGAGCAGAGACTCGCGTGGTTAACAGGACGACAATGTATTGGTTCTGGGCGATGTTACTGTCAACCATCGCAGAGTCGGTCCCATAAAGTGGTGCACCGATCCTAGACAAAGTGGTCCAAAGTGTGTGGGAGTACGCGGCACACATAAACACAGGAAGGAGAATGACAAAGCTAAATCCATTACTCATGGTTTCCTGAGAACGGAGGTGGCGGTAGACCTACCCCACGTCGCTGGTCCGGGATTCACACGAGTGTGCTACAGGTGGGCGTGTGATATAGCGGAACAGGCGTGCAATGGAGGAAGGACTACCGGGTCATTCATTGGAAAAGGGACTACAGTGCCCTTTACGAGGATGCGCCATCTTGGAATGGGAAAAACAATGTTGCCTTCGCAACCAAACGAGCCGAAGCCCCGGACTCGCCACACACTCCCAAGCATACAGCCAAGTTGCTCTTAAAAGGCTCGGGTAGGTGGTTTTTTTTTTGAAAGAGGCGGATTAGAATGGAATAAGTAACCAAAGGCTTGTGATGCCTGTGGTGTGCTGCTCATAAGCACCTAATAGTGTATGGAAATACCGACACCGTGGAGTGACAAAACTATAAGCGACCCCTAGCAAGGTGTCAACAATTGTATTTACTCTTCTCTATGTTGTTATTGCATAGTAGAATAAAAATGTGCCATGGATCATATATGGAATAGAGCTGCAAACATAAAACAAAGACCATCCCCGGAAAAGTGTCCCGATGGTCATAGCAAACATCTGTGATAATACATGGGTGTAATTCTTATGTACTGGAATTATCAAAGGGGGTTACTGACGGAGCGGGTTAGACCAGGTAGTAGACTTCAGAATCCATTCTACATTATTAGTCAGTCAAAAAGGGGGGGTGAATTCAGAACAAGAGACCTATTCATAATGTTACCTCAACAAGAGTGTTTTAGGTCAGAAGGCTCCACGGTATATTCTCATTTAACCCAGTTTTATCAGTGGCCAATCTTTGAACCCATCGTTGTTCAATGCGGAATAAAGCATGTTTAGTTATTCCGGGATGGGTTTCTAATACACCCCATTCAAAAGACTCTGGTGAATGTTGTGTGTCTTTGAAATGTGTGGTCATCTTGGTGTTGTTCTTCATGCATCTGAAATTGCTTCTATGCTCCATTATGCGAGTTTTCACCTGTCTCGTGGTCATGCCAATGTAGAGTAATTCGCATTTGCATCGCAATAAGTAGATGCAGTTGGAGGAATTACAGTTGGTATTTAAAGATTTCTCGTGGGGTATTAGGTGCTGATAAAATTTTTGCTTCATAGTACTTAGATTGTACTTTGATAATCTCTACTTTGTACAGTTTTAGCGCATCGCTATAAACTTGTTTTTTCCCGGGTGAAAAATCTTTCCTCCACTATCTCTCTAGTTTCTTGCAGTTCCGTTTTTGCTCTCTAAGCTCCGTGGTGTACCATGCCACTTTTTTGGGACCCTTTTTAATGTCCCTGATTTTTATAGGGGCTAGCAGATCCAATGTATTTTTAATCCAACGATTAAATTGCAAGTTTGCCAGTTCAGGGTCGGCGTCTAGTCGGGGGCAGGTTTCTTTAAGAATAGCGGCCCATTCTTCCATAGAAATATTGGACCAGTTCTGGCTCAAGATTTTAGTATGTTTTGCTACCGTCCTGCTTGTAGAGGAGGACCAGGAGAATGAAATCAAGTGGTGGTCACTCCAAGGGAGCGGGTGGGAACCCTCCACCCGGATGTGAGTATTGGCAAAAATAGGGTCCAGCAAATGTCCCTTGATATGAGTCGGACCCATCACTTTCTGGGTGAGAAGTAACGCCCCTAAGGTATCAAATAATATCTCCACATTGGTGGAGGAGCGTATTTCAGAATGCAGGTTAAGATCCCCCAGGACTTTGAAATTCGGCAGGGAGCTGACCAATATGGATATATTATCCGCCAAATAACCGATAAAAGATCCTATCGCTCCTGGGGGTCGATAAATTAACATGCCTGAAAACGTGCAGGTAGGCGTAAAATTGATAGAGAAGGAACAACTTTCACAGTCACGGATCAGCCCATCCGAGATTCGACATCTGAAAGAATCCCTGTGAATAATGGTGAGCCCTCCACCTCTAATCAGGCCTCTGGATGGCGTAACCTTGGGGGAGTGCCTGGACCACTGCTGCGTTTGACCAGTCCGTAAGCCAGGTTTCGGTAAGAAACAGTTCATCCGGACTGGTATCTTCCAGAAGCAGCCGTGTTTCTAATGAATGTTTGGACAGCGAACGGCAGTTAAGCAACTCCATTGTAAAATCCGAAATTTGGGGGGATGTCTTACCCACCTGACCCTCTGTCTCCAGGGCAAAAGGGCATTGAGAGCAATGGATCTGGTAGAAGGGGGGGGCCCAGACAATAGTGACACCTATGCAAACCGCAAAGCTGTTTTAGCTGAGCGGCCGTATAGGGGCATGGTGCTGTTGCTGCGGGATCGGGGGTCCTGTCCCCTGGTACCGGTCGGGCGCGGACGGGTGCAGACGGGCTTGCCCTTGGCGCGCCTTCGGCGCCGCCAGCGGCGTGCCCGCTGCGCGCGACCGCTGCGCGGTCGTCACATCCGTCCCTTTTGATCCAGGACGCGCGAATTCCCTGTGGCAGCTGTACTGCTGACCCTCTCCTCCCAAGATGTCAGCCGCCCCGGAGTATTGAACACAACTCCGTCCCCACAGGTATGTACAATAAAACCACTTTCCCATACTGATTTAAACTATCTACCAGCGTGATGTGCAAAAAGCTAAGTTTTTAAAATTGAGTTCTTTTAAAAAGAGAATGACAACGCGCTGGTCGCCGAACACACAGCTTGCTCCTCTGAAGACTAGGTTCAACATTACCACATGGCAATGGTGTGTTGAGGTTCCAGCATCAGAACTGAATCTCCACAATAAATTATCCCTTACACCAGCACTATCGGTGCCGCTTCAACTTGCTGCGGATGGAAGTAGCGCAAAAATAATTTTAGCTTATATATATATATATATATATATATATATATATATATATATATATATATATATATATATATATATATTCACTGAAAAAACCATGGGTTTCACACACGTTATAGTTAGGAATTAGCATTTAAAAAACCTTAGAAATTCAGTGAAAAAACCATAGGTTTAACACATGTTATAGTTAGCTGGACATTTTACTCGTAAAAAACCAATGAAATTCCCCCGTTATAGTTAGTTCAGCTACCTATAACTCGCGCGCCCGCAATGCACTGCTGATGACGTCACATATTACATCACTCATGACATGGTCAGTGACATCACTCATGACATCACTGATGACATCTCAAATGACATCACTGATGACATCATCCAGTGAATGTGTGTTTTTCTGAAAATTAAATATGTTTTATATATGTATATCTCAAGGTCGATGGAAGAATAAATGGGTATATAAGTGTCTAAATGGATGATTTTTATTTGAAAAATTGATTGTGTAACTGACTGATTAAGTGTATCATAGTGAATACATGGCTTAGTGAGTATTGTTTAAATATTTAAATATCTGTATCAGTCTCTCTCTTTGTGTATAAGTGGCTGCATGGGTTGGTGAGTAGCTACATGAGTGTCTATATAGGTTATTTGTTGGTTTTTTGAGTATCAGTGTCTGATGTCTGTATGGTTTGGTGGGGGGTATTACGTAGTGCATAGGTGCATGAATGAATGACTCAGTCTTTGTATGTGTTGAAGTCAGCATGTGTGCAGGACTCTATGGGTGCATGAGTGTGTGTATGGGTGTGTTAGTGAGTGATTGACTGTCTCTATAGTGTCTTTATGAGTAACTACATATGTTTTAAACTAGTATATGTGACTATTGGTGTATATAAGTGAGTATATGTGAGAGTGAGAGATTGAAAGAGTTCCTGAAAGAATAAGTATGTGGTTCTATAAGTGATTGTTTAAAAGAGTAAGTATGTGTAAGTTTCCGTAAAAGTAAGTGTGGTGGTGTGTGTATAACTGTATATTTAAGTAAATGGATGTTTGATTCTTTATTAGCATGAGTGACTATGTGTGTGAGTAACTCCATGGATGAGTGGCATTGTGTAACAGGGTGTATAGGTGTATGAGTACATATGATGAGTGAGTACATGTATGAGTGACTGTATAGGACTGTTGGTGAATGAGTGGATGTGTATGTGAATCTTAGAATTACTGAAGAGGTTGTTGTAATTGGTATTGGTATGTCCATTGTTTTGAAAATGTTAGTTTGTATTTTTGAGTGTGTGTATCAAAGGTTATATTAGGGGAAGAGGAGCTCTGCCACTCTATCTCAAGGATGATGTCATCAGTGATGTCATCAGTGATGTCATTTGAGATGTCATCAGTGATGTCATGAGTGATGTCACTGACCATGTCATGAGTGATGTAATATGTGACGTCATCAGCAGTGCATTGCGGGCGCGCGAGTTATAGTTAGCTGAACTAACTATAACGGGGGAATTTCATTGGTTTTTTACGAGTAAAATGTCCAGCTAACTATAACATGTGTTAAACCTATGGTTTTTTCACTGAATTTCTAAGGTTTTTTAAATGCTAATTCCTAACTATAACGTGTGTGAAACCCATGGTTTTTTCAGTGAATTTGCAAGGTTTTTTAAATGCTAATTCCTAACTATAACGTGTGTGAAACCTATGGTTTTTTCAGTGAATTTGCAAGGTTTTTTAAATGCTAATCCCTAACTATATCGTTTTTGAAACCTTTGGTTTTTTCAGAGAATTTGTATGGTTTTTTATATGCTAAGTTATGTATTTTTAATTAAAGATATTTTTTTTTATTTAAATAAAAATACTTTATATTCATTTATATATTATCTGTATTTTTTTATAAATTATTTTTTTTAAAAATTCAATTTGGATATTTTTTTTTATTTTTTTTTTATGTCCACTTTTTTTTTTTTTTATAAATTCTTGGGGTGCGCGCTCTGAGCACGCACCTAGTACTATTTTATGAATTCCGGCGTACGTTATTTACGTACGCAAATATACTTAATGGTGCGCGCTGGCAGCGCGCACCCAGTACGTATGCGTACGTACGTACGCATGCGTCCTACGCCCTCGACGCGGTTTACTTCCGCATACGCTAAAATTATGCGCAATAACGGTCGCGTATACGCGTGTTCAACGTATGCGCGCTAGGTACGCGTATATGACGTATGCACCTTCGCGTTTACGCGTTCGTGCATACGTCATCGCGGGGTGCGCGCACGGAGCTTGCGCAGTGCGCGCACCTCGGGTTTATACATAATAAAACAGTATTTCTTATTGGTTATCATTACTTTCAGTTTCTAATTGTATCAATACCACACCCAATCCCCTCATGGCAAGTCATGTGATCAAGAATCTTCACTTTTGATTGGTTTGAAGTACTTTCTGTTCCAGATTCTTCCCAAACCACACCTACTCCCCTCATTATTAGTTCTGATTCCTTTGGAGAAGGAGCTATTCTGTTGTTGAGAGACAATGGCTGAACAGCAACCTACTTCAGACAGTGAGCAGGACACTCTTGAGAGGCAGAGGAACAGGAAGCAGAAAGACAGCTTTATATGGCAGTTTTTCACTTTTCCAGAGAATGAGAAAAAGGTAAATGCACCGAAAGTTACATGTGTACTTTGTAAAAAAGTCTTATCTCGTGGGAATCCTAACAAGAAATATTCTTTTAGCATTCACACTATGTTGAGACATGTTTACAAAATGCATCCAGTATCTTATCGTCGAGCTTCTGGAGAAAACCCTCCACCTGCTCAGCCGACGACATCTGCAGCAGCTCAACCGAGCACATCTTCGGCAGCTCAGACGAGCACTTCAGCTGCGATGGTGCCTTCACCTGTTTCTTTACCTCTTGTTGGTCCACCTTGTTTGGCGAGGTTGTCTACACGGTGCACTGATTGCGGTTCTCTTATTTCTGTGGGGGAGACCAGTCTTGATCTCCTTCAGAGAAAATTTGATGCGCTTACGTGCACTAGGCCATAGATGTTTTTTCTTTTTTTGCGTTTTTCTCTTCCTGTTTCCCTCCATTAACTCAAGGGCTCTTTTAAGAGCCACTTATAAACGTAATCAAACAAATTTTTTTTTTAGAATTTTTTTTTGAAATTTTTTTGAGGTGCGCGCACCCTGCGCGCACCCATGTTTTTTTAAATTTTTTTTTTTTTGAGAGACTACAATTAAAAATTGAAAATGTGATTGTACAGAAGTACAAACCTCAAAACCCCACTCGCTTTAATTCCTTTTTTTTTTTTTAAAGTTTTTTTTCGGGTGCGCGCTGGGTGCGCGCACTCGGCGATATTTTTTTACAAAATATTAACCTTTTTTTTTTCCCTACAAGGTCCTACTTTAACCCCCTTACAATGCCTACTGGGTCTATTTCTACCCACTCTGCCCCCTTTTCAAGTTCTCCCCCTTTGTTTATCACCCCCTCTTTATGGGATTGACAAAATGGCGGCCGCCGCTTCCTGATTTCCACCGATTCGAATGTTTACTAAGATCTAACAACCAATCAGAATTGCGCTCGCGCACGGCGAGGTGCGCGCACCCAGCGCGCACTCTGCGCGCTTATATATATATATATTGATTTAAATGCTATTTTCTCAGGAACTACTGAACAGATTTACACCAGACCTACAAAAGGCACTTCCTTGACCTGGGGACTACCTCTCTGCCAAATTTCTAGTAATTCTGTTCAGCCGTTCGGGCTGTAGCCCTGTCTAAAGGTCCTATGGAAAAATGCATGGGAAAAACGCGTTTTGGGACCTCCCTTTTATCTCAGCCCCCGCTTGACGAATCCCCCCGAGACTTTCAGGGTAGGAGCGGAGCGTAGCGCCCCACCTATTTTGAGAAATTCGCGAACATTCGTCGACCGGCGCCAAAGTTATTCCAAATAGAATGTTGCGGATTTCCTATGGAAAAGGGGTCCTAACTATAACTACCTACTGGCGACCGCCAGTAGGTAATATATATATATATATATATATATATATATATATATATATATATATCCAGCTCTCGGGAAGGTCCAACAATTGGGCTGCACTCGAACACAAAAGAGCTTTTCCCAAAGGCTTTATTTGGTAAAACCGTCGCGCTGACCCGGTCAATAAGGCAGCAGACCACAGCCCTGACGCGTTTCGAGAGTTCTCTTTTTCAAAGGGTAAGTGTAGTCAGAAGCATGCATGTGGCCACACCTTCCTTTTCCACCATATCGTGAGTCCTGATTGGACAACTCTGTATGAGATTTCACGTTGTGTTCTGGGAGGTGTAGTCCGTGTTAAAACCCTCAGATGGTGGTGCTCCAAATTCACTGCAGATTACGGCTCCACATGAGCCCCGGACAGTTTGGCGGTTTAGATCCACTTCTGTGCCCCACGAACGAAGCCCCTCCTGATTAGGAACTCCGTGGCCCCCATTACGAAGTGGTGCAGCCCTGCGGCAGGACGGCCGCATCTATATCCAGCTCTCGGGAAGGTCCAACAATTGGGCTGCACTCGAACACAAAAGAGCTTTTCCCAAAGGCTTTATTTGGTAAAACCGTCGCGCTGACCCGGTCAATAAGGCAGCAGACCACAGCCCTGACGCGTTTCGAGAGTTCTCTTTTTCAAAGGGTAAGTGTAGTCAGAAGCACGCATGTGGCCACACCTTCCTTTTCCACCATATCGTGAGTCCTGATTGGACAACTCTGTATGAGATTTCACGTTGTGTTCTGGGAGGTGTAGTCCGTGTTAAAACCCTCAGATGGTGGTGCTCCAAATTCACTGCAGATTACGGCTCCACATGAGCCCCGGACAGCTTGGCGGTTTAGATCCACTTCTGTGCCCCACGAACGAAGCCCCTCCTGATTAGGAACTCCGTGGCCCCCATTACGAAGTGGTGCAGCCCTGCGGCAGGACGGCCGCATCTATATCCAGCTCTCGGGAAGGTCCAACAATTGGGCTGCACTCGAACACAAAAGAGCTTTTCCCAAAGGCTTTATTTGGTAAAACCGTCGCGCTGACCCGGTCAATAAGGCAGCAGACCACAGCCCTGACGCGTTTCGAGAGTTCTCTTTTTCAAAGGGTAAGTGTAGTCAGAAGCACGCATGTGGCCACACCTTCCTTTTCCACCATATCGTGAGTCCTGATTGGACAACTCTGTATGAGATTTCACGTTGTGTTCTGGGAGGTGTAGTCCGTGTTAAAACCCTCAGATGGTGGTGCTCCAAATTCACTGCAGATTACGGCTCCACATGAGCCCCGGACAGCTTGGCGGTTTAGATCCACTTCTGTGCCCCACGAACGAAGCCCCTCCTGATTAGGAACTCCGTGGCCCCCATTACGAAGTGGTGCAGCCCTGCAGCAGGACGGCCGCATCTATATCCAGCTCTCGGGAAGGTCCAACAATTGGGCTGCACTCGAACACAAAAGAGCTTTTCCCAAAGGCTTTATTTGGTAAAACCGTCGCGCTGACCCGGTCAATAAGGCAGCAGACCACAGCCCTGACGCGTTTCGAGAGTTCTCTTTTTCAAAGGGTAAGTGTAGTCAGAAGCACGCATGTGGCCACACCTTCCTTTTCCACCATATCGTGAGTCCTGATTGGACAACTCTGTATGAGATTTCACGTTGTGTTCTGGGAGGTGTAGTCCGTGTTAAAACCCTCAGATGGTGGTGCTCCAAATTCACTGCAGATTACGGCTCCACATGAGCCTCGGACAGCTTGGCGGTTTAGATCCACTTCTGTGCCCCACGAACGAAGCCCCTCCTGATTAGGAACTCCGTGGCCCCCATTACGAAGTGGTGCAGCCCTGCGGCAGGACGGCCGCATCTATATCCAGCTCTCGGGAAGGTCCAACAATTGGGCTGCACTCGAACACAAAAGAGCTTTTCCCAAAGGCTTTATTTGGTAAAACCGTCGCGCTGACCCGGTCAATAAGGCAGCAGACCACAGCCCTGACGCGTTTCGAGAGTTCTTTTTTTCAAAGGGTAAGTGTAGTCAGAAGCACGCATGTGGCCACACCTTCCTTTTCCACCATATCGTGAGTCCTGATTGGACAACTCTGTATGAGATTTCACGTTGTGTTCTGGGAGGTGTAGTCCGTGTTAAAACCCTCAGATGGTGGTGCTCCAAATTCACTGCAGATTACGGCTCCACATGAGCCCCGGACAGCTTGGCGGTTTAGATCCACTTCTGTGCCCCACGAACGAAGCCCCTCCTGATTAGGAACTCCGTGGCCCCCATTACGAAGTGGTGCAGCCCTGCGGCAGGACGGCCGCATCTATATCCAGCTCTCGGGAAGGTCCAACAATTGGGCTGCACTCGAACACAAAAGAGCTTTTCCCAAAGGCTTTATTTGGTAAAACCGTCGCGCTGACCCGGTCAATAAGGCAGCAGACCACAGCCCTGACGCGTTTCGAGAGTTCTCTTTTTCAAAGGGTAAGTGTAGTCAGAAGCACGCATGTGGCCACACCTTCCTTTTCCACCATATCGTGAGTCCTGATTGGACAACTCTGTATGAGATTTCACGTTGTGTTCTGGGAGGTGTAGTCCGTGTTAAAACCCTCAGATGGTGGTGCTCCAAATTCACTGCAGATTACGGCTCCACATGAGCCCCGGACAGCTTGGCGGTTTAGATCCACTTCTGTGCCCCACGAACGAAGCCCCTCCTGATTAGGAACTCCGTGGCCCCCATTACGAAGTGGTGCAGCCCTGCAGCAGGACGGCCGCATCTATATCCAGCTCTCGGGAAGGTCCAACAATTGGGCTGCACTCGAACACAAAAGAGCTTTTCCCAAAGGCTTTATTTGGTAAAACCGTCGCGCTGACCCGGTCAATAAGGCAGCAGACCACAGCCCTGACGCGTTTCGAGAGTTCTCTTTTTCAAAGGGTAAGTGTAGTCAGAAGCACGCATGTGGCCACACCTTCCTTTTCCACCATATCGTGAGTCCTGATTGGACAACTCTGTATGAGATTTCACGTTGTGTTCTGGGAGGTGTAGTCCGTGTTAAAACCCTCAGATGGTGGTGCTCCAAATTCACTGCAGATTACGGCTCCACATGAGCCCCGGACAGCTTGGCGGTTTAGATCCACTTCTGTGCCCCACGAACGAAGCCCCTCCTGATTAGGAACTCCGTGGCCCCCATTACGAAGTGGTGCAGCCCTGCGGCAGGACGGCCGCATCTATATCCAGCTCTCGGGAAGGTCCAACAATTGGGCTGCACTCGAACACAAAAGAGCTTTTCCCAAAGGCTTTATTTGGTAAAACCGTCGCGCTGACCCGGTCAATAAGGCAGCAGACCACAGCCCTGACGCGTTTCGAGAGTTCTCTTTTTCAAAGGGTAAGTGTAGTCAGAAGCACGCATGTGGCCACACCTTCCTTTTCCACCATATCGTGAGTCCTGATTGGACAACTCTGTATGAGATTTCACGTTGTGTTCTGGGAGGTGTAGTCCGTGTTAAAACCCTCAGATGGTGGTGCTCCAAATTCACTGCAGATTACGGCTCCACATGAGCCCCGGACAGCTTGGCGGTTTAGATCCACTTCTGTGCCCCACGAACGAAGCCCCTCCTGATTAGGAACTCCGTGGCCCCCATTACGAAGTGGTGCAGCCCTGCGGCAGGACGGCCGCATCTATATCCAGCTCTCGGGAAGGTCCAACAATTGGGCTGCACTCGAACACAAAAGAGCTTTTCCCAAAGGCTTTATTTGGTAAAACCGTCGCGCTGACCCGGTCAATAAGGCAGCAGACCACAGCCCTGACGCGTTTCGAGAGTTCTCTTTTTCAAAGGGTAAGTGTAGTCAGAAGCACGCATGTGGCCACACCTTCCTTTTCCACCATATCGTGAGTCCTGATTGGACAACTCTGTATGAGATTTCACGTTGTGTTCTGGGAGGTGTAGTCCGTGTTAAAACCCTCAGATGGTGGTGCTCCAAATTCACTGCAGATTACGGCTCCACATGAGCCCCGGACAGTTTGGCGGTTTAGATCCACTTCTGTGCCCCACGAACGAAGCCCCTCCTGATTAGGAACTCCGTGGCCCCCATTACGAAGTGGTGCAGCCCTGCGGCAGGACGGCCGCATCTATATCCAGCTCTCGGGAAGGTCCAACAATTGGGCTGCACTCGAACACAAAAGAGCTTTTCCCAAAGGCTTTATTTGGTAAAACCGTCGCGCTGACCCGGTCAATAAGGCAGCAGACCACAGCCCTGACGCGTTTCGAGAGTTCTCTTTTTCAAAGGGTAAGTGTAGTCAGAAGCACGCATGTGGCCACACCTTCCTTTTCCACCATATCGTGAGTCCTGATTGGACAACTCTGTATGAGATTTCACGTTGTGTTCTGGGAGGTGTAGTCCGTGTTAAAACCCTCAGATGGTGGTGCTCCAAATTCACTGCAGATTACGGCTCCACATGAGCCCCGGACAGCTTGGCGGTTTAGATCCACTTCTGTGCCCCACGAACGAAGCCCCCCCTGATTAGGAACTCCGTGGCCCCCATTACGAAGTGGTGCAGCCCTGCGGCAGGACGGCCGCATCTATATCCAGCTCTCGGGAAGGTCCAACAATTGGGCTGCACTCGAACACAAAAGAGCTTTTCCCAAAGGCTTTATTTGGTAAAACCGTCGCGCTGACCCGGTCAATAAGGCAGCAGACCACAGCCCTGACGCGTTTCGAGAGTTCTCTTTTTCAAAGGGTAAGTGTAGTCAGAAGCACGCATGTGGCCACACCTTCCTTTTCCACCATATCGTGAGTCCTGATTGGACAACTCTGTATGAGATTTCACGTTGTGTTCTGGGAGGTGTAGTCCGTGTTAAAACCCTCAGATGGTGGTGCTCCAAATTCACTGCAGATTACGGCTCCACATGAGCCCCGGACAGCTTGGCGGTTTAGATCCACTTCTGTGCCCCACGAACGAAGCCCCTCCTGATTAGGAACTCCGTGGCCCCCATTACGAAGTGGTGCAGCCCTGCGGCAGGACGGCCGCATCTATATCCAGCTCTCGGGAAGGTCCAACAATTGGGCTGCACTCGAACACAAAAGAGCTTTTCCCAAAGGCTTTATTTGGTAAAACCGTCGCGCTGACCCGGTCAATAAGGCAGCAGACCACAGCCCTGACGCGTTTCGAGAGTTCTCTTTTTCAAAGGGTAAGTGTAGTCAGAAGCACGCATGTGGCCACACCTTCCTTTTCCACCATATCGTGAGTCCTGATTGGACAACTCTGTATGAGATTTCACGTTGTGTTCTGGGAGGTGTAGTCCGTGTTAAAACCCTCAGATGGTGGTGCTCCAAATTCACTGCAGATTACGGCTCCACATGAGCCCCGGACAGCTTGGCGGTTTAGATCCACTTCTGTGCCCCACGAACGAAGCCCCTCCTGATTAGGAACTCCGTGGCCCCCATTACGAAGTGGTGCAGCCCTGCGGCAGGACGGCCGCATCTATATCCAGCTCTCGGGAAGGTCCAACAATTGGGCTGCACTCGAACACAAAAGAGCTTTTCCCAAAGGCTTTATTTGGTAAAACCGTCGCGCTGACCCGGTCAATAAGGCAGCAGACCACAGCCCTGACGCGTTTCGAGAGTTCTCTTTTTCAAAGGGTAAGTGTAGTCAGAAGCACGCATGTGGCCACACCTTCCTTTTCCACCATATCGTGAGTCCTGATTGGACAACTCTGTATGAGATTTCACGTTGTGTTCTGGGAGGTGTAGTCCGTGTTAAAACCCTCAGATGGTGGTGCTCCAAATTCACTGCAGATTACGGCTCCACATGAGCCCCGGACAGCTTGGCGGTTTAGATCCACTTCTGTGCCCCACGAACGAAGCCCCTCCTGATTAGGAACTCCGTGGCCCCCATTACGAAGTGGTGCAGCCCTGCGGCAGGACGGCCGCATCTATATCCAGCTCTCGGGAAGGTCCAACAATTGGGCTGCACTCGAACACAAAAGAGCTTTTCCCAAAGGCTTTATTTGGTAAAACCGTCGCGCTGACCCGGTCAATAAGGCAGCAGACCACAGCCCTGACGCGTTTCGAGAGTTCTCTTTTTCAAAGGGTAAGTGTAGTCAGAAGCACGCATGTGGCCACACCTTCCTTTTCCACCATATCGTGAGTCCTGATTGGACAACTCTGTATGAGATTTCACGTTGTGTTCTGGGAGGTGTAGTCCGTGTTAAAACCCTCAGATGGTGGTGCTCCAAATTCACTGCAGATTACGGCTCCACATGAGCCCCGGACAGCTTGGCGGTTTAGATCCACTTCTGTGCCCCACGAACGAAGCCCCTCCTGATTAGGAACTCCGTGGCCCCCATTACGAAGTGGTGCAGCCCTGCGGCAGGACGGCCGCATCTATATCCAGCTCTCGGGAAGGTCCAACAATTGGGCTGCACTCGAACACAAAAGAGCTTTTCCCAAAGGCTTTATTTGGTAAAACCGTCGCGCTGACCCGGTCAATAAGGCAGCAGACCACAGCCCTGACGCGTTTCGAGAGTTCTCTTTTTCAAAGGGTAAGTGTAGTCAGAAGCACGCATGTGGCCACACCTTCCTTTTCCACCATATCGTGAGTCCTGATTGGACAACTCTGTATGAGATTTCACGTTGTGTTCTGGGAGGTGTAGTCCGTGTTAAAACCCTCAGATGGTGGTGCTCCAAATTCACTGCAGATTACGGCTCCACATGAGCCCCGGACAGTTTGGCGGTTTAGATCCACTTCTGTGCCCCACGAACGAAGCCCCTCCTGATTAGGAACTCCGTGGCCCCCATTACGAAGTGGTGCAGCCCTGCGGCAGGACGGCCGCATCTATATCCAGCTCTCGGGAAGGTCCAACAATTGGGCTGCACTCGAACACAAAAGAGCTTTTCCCAAAGGCTTTATTTGGTAAAACCGTCGCGCTGACCCGGTCAATAAGGCAGCAGACCACAGCCCTGACGCGTTTCGAGAGTTCTCTTTTTCAAAGGGTAAGTGTAGTCAGAAGCACGCATGTGGCCACACCTTCCTTTTCCACCATATCGTGAGTCCTGATTGGACAACTCTGTATGAGATTTCACGTTGTGTTCTGGGAGGTGTAGTCCGTGTTAAAACCCTCAGATGGTGGTGCTCCAAATTCACTGCAGATTACGGCTCCACATGAGCCCCGGACAGTTTGGCGGTTTAGATCCACTTCTGTGCCCCACGAACGAAGCCCCTCCTGATTAGGAACTCCGTGGCCCCCATTACGAAGTGGTGCAGCCCTGCGGCAGGACGGCCGCATCTATATCCAGCTCTCGGGAAGGTCCAACAATTGGGCTGCACTCGAACACAAAAGAGCTTTTCCCAAAGGCTTTATTTGGTAAAACCGTCGCGCTGACCCGGTCAATAAGGCAGCAGACCACAGCCCTGACGCGTTTCGAGAGTTCTCTTTTTCAAAGGGTAAGTGTAGTCAGAAGCACGCATGTGGCCACACCTTCCTTTTCCACCATATCGTGAGTCCTGATTGGACAACTCTGTATGAGATTTCACGTTGTGTTCTGGGAGGTGTAGTCCGTGTTAAAACCCTCAGATGGTGGTGCTCCAAATTCACTGCAGATTACGGCTCCACATGAGCCCCGGACAGCTTGGCGGTTTAGATCCACTTCTGTGCCCCACGAACGAAGCCCCCCCTGATTAGGAACTCCGTGGCCCCCATTACGAAGTGGTGCAGCCCTGCGGCAGGACGGCCGCATCTATATCCAGCTCTCGGGAAGGTCCAACAATTGGGCTGCACTCGAACACAAAAGCTTTTCCCAAAGGCTTTATTTGGTAAAACCGTCGCGCTGACCCGGTCAATAAGGCAGCAGACCACAGCCCTGACGCGTTTCGAGAGTTCTCTTTTTCAAAGGGTAAGTGTAGTCAGAAGCACGCATGTGGCCACACCTTCCTTTTCCACCATATCGTGAGTCCTGATTGGACAACTCTGTATGAGATTTCACGTTGTGTTCTGGGAGGTGTAGTCCGTGTTAAAACCCTCAGATGGTGGTGCTCCAAATTCACTGCAGATTACGGCTCCACATGAGCCCCGGACAGCTTGGCGGTTTAGATCCACTTCTGTGCCCCACGAACGAAGCCCCTCCTGATTAGGAACTCCGTGGCCCCCATTACGAAGTGGTGCAGCCCTGCGGCAGGACGGCCGCATCTATATCCAGCTCTCGGGAAGGTCCAACAATTGGGCTGCACTCGAACACAAAAGAGCTTTTCCCAAAGGCTTTATTTGGTAAAACCGTCGCGCTGACCCGGTCAATAAGGCAGCAGACCACAGCCCTGACGCGTTTCGAGAGTTCTCTTTTTCAAAGGGTAAGTGTAGTCAGAAGCACGCATGTGGCCACACCTTCCTTTTCCACCATATCGTGAGTCCTGATTGGACAACTCTGTATGAGATTTCACGTTGTGTTCTGGGAGGTGTAGTCCGTGTTAAAACCCTCAGATGGTGGTGCTCCAAATTCACTGCAGATTACGGCTCCACATGAGCCCCGGACAGCTTGGCGGTTTAGATCCACTTCTGTGCCCCACGAACGAAGCCCCTCCTGATTAGGAACTCCGTGGCCCCCATTACGAAGTGGTGCAGCCCTGCGGCAGGACGGCCGCATCTATATCCAGCTCTCGGGAAGGTCCAACAATTGGACTGCACTCGAACACAAAAGAGCTTTTCCCAAAGGCTTTATTTGGTAAAACCGTCGCGCTGACCCGGTCAATAAGGCAGCAGACCACAGCCCTGACGCGTTTCGAGAGTTCTCTTTTTCAAAGGGTAAGTGTAGTCAGAAGCACGCATGTGGCCACACCTTCCTTTTCCACCATATCGTGAGTCCTGATTGGACAACTCTGTATGAGATTTCACGTTGTGTTCTGGGAGGTGTAGTCCGTGTTAAAACCCTCAGATGGTGGTGCTCCAAATTCACTGCAGATTACGGCTCCACATGAGCCCCGGACAGCTTGGCGGTTTAGATCCACTTCTGTGCCCCACGAACGAAGCCCCTCCTGATTAGGAACTCCGTGGCCCCCATTACGAAGTGGTGCAGCCCTGCGGCAGGACGGCCGCATCTATATCCAGCTCTCGGGAAGGTCCAACAATTGGGCTGCACTCGAACACAAAAGAGCTTTTCCCAAAGGCTTTATTTGGTAAAACCGTCGCGCTGACCCGGTCAATAAGGCAGCAGACCACAGCCCTGACGCGTTTCGAGAGTTCTTTTTTTCAAAGGGTAAGTGTAGTCAGAAGCACGCATGTGGCCACACCTTCCTTTTCCACCATATCGTGAGTCCTGATTGGACAACTCTGTATGAGATTTCACGTTGTGTTCTGGGAGGTGTAGTCCGTGTTAAAACCCTCAGATGGTGGTGCTCCAAATTCACTGCAGATTACGGCTCCACATGAGCCCCGGACAGCTTGGCGGTTTAGATCCACTTCTGTGCCCCACGAACGAAGCCCCCCCTGATTAGGAACTCCGTGGCCCCCATTACGAAGTGGTGCAGCCCTGCGGCAGGACGGCCGCATCTATATCCAGCTCTCGGGAAGGTCCAACAATTGGGCTGCACTCGAACACAAAAGAGCTTTTCCCAAAGGCTTTATTTGGTAAAACCGTCGCGCTGACCCGGTCAATAAGGCAGCAGACCACAGCCCTGACGCGTTTCGAGAGTTCTCTTTTTCAAAGGGTAAGTGTAGTCAGAAGCACGCATGTGGCCACACCTTCCTTTTCCACCATATCGTGAGTCCTGATTGGACAACTCTGTATGAGATTTCACGTTGTGTTCTGGGAGGTGTAGTCCGTGTTAAAACCCTCAGATGGTGGTGCTCCAAATTCACTGCAGATTACGGCTCCACATGAGCCCCGGACAGCTTGGCGGTTTAGATCCACTTCTGTGCCCCACGAACGAAGCCCCTCCTGATTAGGAACTCCGTGGCCCCCATTACGAAGTGGTGCAGCCCTGCGGCAGGACGGCCGCATCTATATCCAGCTCTCGGGAAGGTCCAACAATTGGGCTGCACTCGAACACAAAAGAGCTTTTCCCAAAGGCTTTATTTGGTAAAACCGTCGCGCTGACCCGGTCAATAAGGCAGCAGACCACAGCCCTGACGCGTTTCGAGAGTTCTCTTTTTCAAAGGGTAAGTGTAGTCAGAAGCACGCATGTGGCCACACCTTCCTTTTCCACCATATCGTGAGTCCTGATTGGACAACTCTGTATGAGATTTCACGTTGTGTTCTGGGAGGTGTAGTCCGTGTTAAAACCCTCAGATGGTGGTGCTCCAAATTCACTGCAGATTACGGCTCCACATGAGCCCCGGACAGCTTGGCGGTTTAGATCCACTTCTGTGCCCCACGAACGAAGCCCCTCCTGATTAGGAACTCCGTGGCCCCCATTACGAAGTGGTGCAGCCCTGCGGCAGGACGGCCGCATCTATATCCAGCTCTCGGGAAGGTCCAACAATTGGGCTGCACTCGAACACAAAAGAGCTTTTCCCAAAGGCTTTATTTGGTAAAACCGTCGCGCTGACCCGGTCAATAAGGCAGCAGACCACAGCCCTGACGCGTTTCGAGAGTTCTCTTTTTCAAAGGGTAAGTGTAGTCAGAAGCACGCATGTGGCCACACCTTCCTTTTCCACCATATCGTGAGTCCTGATTGGACAACTCTGTATGAGATTTCACGTTGTGTTCTGGGAGGTGTAGTCCGTGTTAAAACCCTCAGATGGTGGTGCTCCAAATTCACTGCAGATTACGGCTCCACATGAGCCCCGGACAGCTTGGCGGTTTAGATCCACTTCTGTGCCCCACGAACGAAGCCCCTCCTGATTAGGAACTCCGTGGCCCCCATTACGAAGTGGTGCAGCCCTGCGGCAGGACGGCCGCATCTATATCCAGCTCTCGGGAAGGTCCAACAATTGGGCTGCACTCGAACACAAAAGAGCTTTTCCCAAAGGCTTTATTTGGTAAAACCGTTGCGCTGACCCGGTCAATAAGGCAGCAGACCACAGCCCTGACGCGTTTCGAGAGTTCTCTTTTTCAAAGGGTAAGTGTAGTCAGAAGCACGCATGTGGCCACACCTTCCTTTTCCACCATATCGTGAGTCCTGATTGGACAACTCTGTATGAGATTTCACGTTGTGTTCTGGGAGGTGTAGTCCGTGTTAAAACCCTCAGATGGTGGTGCTCCAAATTCACTGCAGATTACGGCTCCACATGAGCCCCGGACAGTTTGGCGGTTTAGATCCACTTCTGTGCCCCACGAACGAAGCCCCTCCTGATTAGGAACTCCGTGGCCCCCATTACGAAGTGGTGCAGCCCTGCGGCAGGACGGCCGCATCTATATCCAGCTCTCGGGAAGGTCCAACAATTGGGCTGCACTCGAACACAAAAGAGCTTTTCCCAAAGGCTTTATTTGGTAAAACCGTCGCGCTGACCCGGTCAATAAGGCAGCAGACCACAGCCCTGACGCGTTTCGAGAGTTCTCTTTTTCAAAGGGTAAGTGTAGTCAGAAGCACGCATGTGGCCACACCTTCCTTTTCCACCATATCGTGAGTCCTGATTGGACAACTCTGTATGAGATTTCACGTTGTGTTCTGGGAGGTGTAGTCCGTGTTAAAACCCTCAGATGGTGGTGCTCCAAATTCACTGCAGATTACGGCTCCACATGAGCCCCGGACAGCTTGGCGGTTTAGATCCACTTCTGTGCCCCACGAACGAAGCCCCCCCTGATTAGGAACTCCGTGGCCCCCATTACGAAGTGGTGCAGCCCTGCGGCAGGACGGCCGCATCTATATCCAGCTCTCGGGAAGGTCCAACAATTGGGCTGCACTCGAACACAAAAGAGCTTTTCCCAAAGGCTTTATTTGGTAAAACCGTCGCGCTGACCCGGTCAATAAGGCAGCAGACCACAGCCCTGACGCGTTTCGAGAGTTCTCTTTTTCAAAGGGTAAGTGTAGTCAGAAGCACGCATGTGGCCACACCTTCCTTTTCCACCATATCGTGAGTCCTGATTGGACAACTCTGTATGAGATTTCACGTTGTGTTCTGGGAGGTGTAGTCCGTGTTAAAACCCTCAGATGGTGGTGCTCCAAATTCACTGCAGATTACGGCTCCACATGAGCCCCGGACAGCTTGGCGGTTTAGATCCACTTCTGTGCCCCACGAACGAAGCCCCTCCTGATTAGGAACTCCGTGGCCCCCATTACGAAGTGGTGCAGCCCTGCGGCAGGACGGCCGCATCTATATCCAGCTCTCGGGAAGGTCCAACAATTGGGCTGCACTCGAACACAAAAGAGCTTTTCCCAAAGGCTTTATTTGGTAAAACCGTCGCGCTGACCCGGTCAATAAGGCAGCAGACCACAGCCCTGACGCGTTTCGAGAGTTCTCTTTTTCAAAGGGTAAGTGTAGTCAGAAGCACGCATGTGGCCACACCTTCCTTTTCCACCATATCGTGAGTCCTGATTGGACAACTCTGTATGAGATTTCACGTTGTGTTCTGGGAGGTGTAGTCCGTGTTAAAACCCTCAGATGGTGGTGCTCCAAATTCACTGCAGATTACGGCTCCACATGAGCCCCGGACAGCTTGGCGGTTTAGATCCACTTCTGTGCCCCACGAACGAAGCCCCTCCTGATTAGGAACTCCGTGGCCCCCATTACGAAGTGGTGCAGCCCTGCGGCAGGACGGCCGCATCTATATCCAGCTCTCGGGAAGGTCCAACAATTGGGCTGCACTCGAACACAAAAGAGCTTTTCCCAAAGGCTTTATTTGGTAAAACCGTCGCGCTGACCCGGTCAATAAGGCAGCAGACCACAGCCCTGGCGCGTTTCGAGAGTTCTCTTTTTCAAAGGGTAAGTGTAGTCAGAAGCACGCATGTGGCCACACCTTCCTTTTCCACCATATCGTGAGTCCTGATTGGACAACTCTGTATGAGATTTCACGTTGTGTTCTGGGAGGTGTAGTCCGTGTTAAAACCCTCAGATGGTGGTGCTCCAAATTCACTGCAGATTACGGCTCCACATGAGCCCCGGACAGCTTGGCGGTTTAGATCCACTTCTGTGCCCCACGAACGAAGCCCCTCCTGATTAGGAACTCCGTGGCCCCCATTACGAAGTGGTGTAGCCCTGCGGCAGGACGGCCGCATCTATATCCAGCTCTCGGGAAGGTCCAACAATTGGGCTGCACTCGAACACAAAAGAGCTTTTCCCAAAGGCTTTATTTGGTAAAACCGTCGCGCTGACCCGGTCAATAAGGCAGCAGACCACAGCCCTGACGCGTTTCGAGAGTTCTCTTTTTCAAAGGGTAAGTGTAGTCAGAAGCACGCATGTGGCCACACCTTCCTTTTCCACCATATCGTGAGTCCTGATTGGACAACTCTGTATGAGATTTCACGTTGTGTTCTGGGAGGTGTAGTCCGTGTTAAAACCCTCAGATGGTGGTGCTCCAAATTCACTGCAGATTACGGCTCCACATGAGCCCCGGACAGCTTGGCGGTTTAGATCCACTTCTGTGCCCCACGAACGAAGCCCCTCCTGATTAGGAACTCCGTGGCCCCCATTACGAAGTGGTGCAGCCCTGCGGCAGGACGGCCGCATCTATATCCAGCTCTCGGGAAGGTCCAACAATTGGGCTGCACTCGAACACAAAAGAGCTTTTCCCAAAGGCTTTATTTGGTAAAACCGTCGCGCTGACCCGGTCAATAAGGCAGCAGACCACAGCCCTGACGCGTTTCGAGAGTTCTCTTTTTCAAAGGGTAAGTGTAGTCAGAAGCACGCATGTGGCCACACCTTCCTTTTCCACCATATCGTGAGTCCTGATTGGACAACTCTGTATGAGATTTCACGTTGTGTTCTGGGAGGTGTAGTCCGTGTTAAAACCCTCAGATGGTGGTGCTCCAAATTCACTGCAGATTACGGCTCCACATGAGCCCCGGACAGTTTGGCGGTTTAGATCCACTTCTGTGCCCCACGAACGAAGCCCCTCCTGATTAGGAACTCCGTGGCCCCCATTACGAAGTGGTGCAGCCCTGCGGCAGGACGGCCGCATCTATATCCAGCTCTCGGGAAGGTCCAACAATTGGGCTGCACTCGAACACAAAAGAGCTTTTCCCAAAGGCTTTATTTGGTAAAACCGTCGCGCTGACCCGGTCAATAAGGCAGCAGACCACAGCCCTGACGCGTTTCGAGAGTTCTCTTTTTCAAAGGGTAAGTGTAGTCAGAAGCACGCATGTGGCCACACCTTCCTTTTCCACCATATCGTGAGTCCTGATTGGACAACTCTGTATGAGATTTCACGTTGTGTTCTGGGAGGTGTAGTCCGTGTTAAAACCCTCAGATGGTGGTGCTCCAAATTCACTGCAGATTACGGCTCCACATGAGCCCCGGACAGTTTGGCGGTTTAGATCCACTTCTGTGCCCCACGAACGAAGCCCCTCCTGATTAGGAACTCCGTGGCCCCCATTACGAAGTGGTGCAGCCCTGCGGCAGGACGGCCGCATCTATATCCAGCTCTCGGGAAGGTCCAACAATTGGGCTGCACTCGAACACAAAAGAGCTTTTCCCAAAGGCTTTATTTGGTAAAACCGTCGCGCTGACCCGGTCAATAAGGCAGCAGACCACAGCCCTGACGCGTTTCGAGAGTTCTCTTTTTCAAAGGGTAAGTGTAGTCAGAAGCACGCATGTGGCCACACCTTCCTTTTCCACCATATCGTGAGTCCTGATTGGACAACTCTGTATGAGATTTCACGTTGTGTTCTGGGAGGTGTAGTCCGTGTTAAAACCCTCAGATGGTGGTGCTCCAAATTCACTGCAGATTACGGCTCCACATGAGCCCCGGACAGCTTGGCGGTTTAGATCCACTTCTGTGCCCCACGAACGAAGCCCCCCCTGATTAGGAACTCCGTGGCCCCCATTACGAAGTGGTGCAGCCCTGCGGCAGGACGGCCGCATCTATATCCAGCTCTCGGGAAGGTCCAACAATTGGGCTGCACTCGAACACAAAAGAGCTTTTCCCAAAGGCTTTATTTGGTAAAACCGTCGTGCTGACCCGGTCAATAAGGCAGCAGACCACAGCCCTGACGCGTTTCGAGAGTTCTCTTTTTCAAAGGGTAAGTGTAGTCAGAAGCACGCATGTGGCCACACCTTCCTTTTCCACCATATCGTGAGTCCTGATTGGACAACTCTGTATGAGATTTCACGTTGTGTTCTGGGAGGTGTAGTCCGTGTTAAAACCCTCAGATGGTGGTGCTCCAAATTCACTGCAGATTACGGCTCCACATGAGCCCCGGACAGCTTGGCGGTTTAGATCCACTTCTGTGCCCCACGAACGAAGCCCCTCCTGATTAGGAACTCCGTGGCCCCCATTACGAAGTGGTGCAGCCCTGCGGCAGGACGGCCGCATCTATATCCAGCTCTCGGGAAGGTCCAACAATTGGGCTGCACTCGAACACAAAAGAGCTTTTCCCAAAGGCTTTATTTGGTAAAACCGTCGCGCTGACCCGGTCAATAAGGCAGCAGACCACAGCCCTGACGCGTTTCGAGAGTTCTCTTTTTCAAAGGGTAAGTGTAGTCAGAAGCACGCATGTGGCCACACCTTCCTTTTCCACCATATCGTGAGTCCTGATTGGACAACTCTGTATGAGATTTCACGTTGTGTTCTGGGAGGTGTAGTCCGTGTTAAAACCCTCAGATGGTGGTGCTCCAAATTCACTGCAGATTACGGCTCCACATGAGCCCCGGACAGCTTGGCGGTTTAGATCCACTTCTGTGCCCCACGAACGAAGCCCCTCCTGATTAGGAACTCCGTGGCCCCCATTACGAAGTGGTGCAGCCCTGCGGCAGGACGGCCGCATCTATATCCAGCTCTCGGGAAGGTCCAACAATTGGGCTGCACTCGAACACAAAAGAGCTTTTCCCAAAGGCTTTATTTGGTAAAACCGTCGCGCTGACCCGGTCAATAAGGCAGCAGACCACAGCCCTGACGCGTTTCGAGAGTTCTCTTTTTCAAAGGGTAAGTGTAGTCAGAAGCACGCATGTGGCCACACCTTCCTTTTCCACCATATCGTGAGTCCTGATTGGACAACTCTGTATGAGATTTCACGTTGTGTTCTGGGAGGTGTAGTCCGTGTTAAAACCCTCAGATGGTGGTGCTCCAAATTCACTGCAGATTACGGCTCCACATGAGCCCCGGACAGCTTGGCGGTTTAGATCCACTTCTGTGCCCCACGAACGAAGCCCCTCCTGATTAGGAACTCCGTGGCCCCCATTACGAAGTGGTGCAGCCCTGCGGCAGGACGGCCGCATCTATATCCAGCTCTCGGGAAGGTCCAACAATTGGGCTGCACTCGAACACAAAAGAGCTTTTCCCAAAGGCTTTATTTGGTAAAACCGTCGCGCTGACCCGGTCAATAAGGCAGCAGACCACAGCCCTGACGCGTTTCGAGAGTTCTTTTTTTCAAAGGGTAAGTGTAGTCAGAAGCACGCATGTGGCCACACCTTCCTTTTCCACCATATCGTGAGTCCTGATTGGACAACTCTGTATGAGATTTCACGTTGTGTTCTGGGAGGTGTAGTCCGTGTTAAAACCCTCAGATGGTGGTGCTCCAAATTCACTGCAGATTACGGCTCCACATGAGCCCCGGACAGCTTGGCGGTTTAGATCCACTTCTGTGCCCCACGAACGAAGCCCCTCCTGATTAGGAACTCCGTGGCCCCCATTACGAAGTGGTGCAGCCCTGCGGCAGGACGGCCGCATCTATATCCAGCTCTCGGGAAGGTCCAACAATTGGGCTGCACTCGAACACAAAAGAGCTTTTCCCAAAGGCTTTATTTGGTAAAACCGTCGCGCTGACCCGGTCAATAAGGCAGCAGACCACAGCCCTGACGCGTTTCGAGAGTTCTCTTTTTCAAAGGGTAAGTGTAGTCAGAAGCACGCATGTGGCCACACCTTCCTTTTCCACCATATCGTGAGTCCTGATTGGACAACTCGGTATGAGATTTCACGTTGTGTTCTGGGAGGTGTAGTCCGTGTTAAAACCCTCAGATGGTGGTGCTCCAAATTCACTGCAGATTACGGCTCCACATGAGCCCCGGACAGCTTGGCGGTTTAGATCCACTTCTGTGCCCCACGAACGAAGCCCCTCCTGATTAGGAACTCCGTGGCCCCCATTACGAAGTGGTGCAGCCCTGCGGCAGGACGGCCGCATCTATATCCAGCTCTCGGGAAGGTCCAACAATTGGGCTGCACTCGAACACAAAAGAGCTTTTCCCAAAGGCTTTATTTGGTAAAACCGTCGCGCTGACCCGGTCAATAAGGCAGCAGACCACAGCCCTGACGCGTTTCGAGAGTTCTCTTTTTCAAAGGGTAAGTGTAGTCAGAAGCACGCATGTGGCCACACCTTCCTTTTCCACCATATCGTGAGTCCTGATTGGACAACTCTGTATGAGATTTCACGTTGTGTTCTGGGAGGTGTAGTCCGTGTTAAAACCCTCAGATGGTGGTGCTCCAAATTCACTGCAGATTACGGCTCCACATGAGCCCCGGACAGCTTGGCGGTTTAGATCCACTTCTGTGCCCCACGAACGAAGCCCCTCCTGATTAGGAACTCCGTGGCCCCCATTACGAAGTGGTGCAGCCCTGCGGCAGGACGGCCGCATCTATATCCAGCTCTCGGGAAGGTCCAACAATTGGGCTGCACTCGAACACAAAAGAGCTTTTCCCAAAGGCTTTATTTGGTAAAACCGTCGCGCTGACCCGGTCAATAAGGCAGCAGACCACAGCCCTGACGCGTTTCGAGAGTTCTCTTTTTCAAAGGGTAAGTGTAGTCAGAAGCACGCATGTGGCCACACCTTCCTTTTCCACCATATCGTGAGTCCTGATTGGACAACTCTGTATGAGATTTCACGTTGTGTTCTGGGAGGTGTAGTCCGTGTTAAAACCCTCAGATGGTGGTGCTCCAAATTCACTGCAGATTACGGCTCCACATGAGCCCCGGACAGCTTGGCGGTTTAGATCCACTTCTGTGCCCCACGAACGAAGCCCCTCCTGATTAGGAACTCCGTGGCCCCCATTACGAAGTGGTGCAGCCCTGCGGCAGGACGGCCGCATCTATATCCAGCTCTCGGGAAGGTCCAACAATTGGGCTGCACTCGAACACAAAAGAGCTTTTCCCAAAGGCTTTATTTGGTAAAACCGTCGCGCTGACCCGGTCAATAAGGCAGCAGACCACAGCCCTGACGCGTTTCGAGAGTTCTCTTTTTCAAAGGGTAAGTGTAGTCAGAAGCACGCATGTGGCCACACCTTCCTTTTCCACCATATCGTGAGTCCTGATTGGACAACTCTGTATGAGATTTCACGTTGTGTTCTGGGAGGTGTAGTCCGTGTTAAAACCCTCAGATGGTGGTGCTCCAAATTCACTGCAGATTACGGCTCCACATGAGCCCCGGACAGCTTGGCGGTTTAGATCCACTTCTGTGCCCCACGAACGAAGCCCCTCCTGATTAGGAACTCCGTGGCCCCCATTACGAAGTGGTGCAGCCCTGCGGCAGGACGGCCGCATCTATATCCAGCTCTCGGGAAGGTCCAACAATTGGGCTGCACTCGAACACAAAAGAGCTTTTCCCAAAGGCTTTATTTGGTAAAACCGTCGCGCTGACCCGGTCAATAAGGCAGCAGACCACAGCCCTGACGCGTTTCGAGAGTTCTCTTTTTCAAAGGGTAAGTGTAGTCAGAAGCACGCATGTGGCCACACCTTCCTTTTCCACCATATCGTGAGTCCTGATTGGACAACTCTGTATGAGATTTCACGTTGTGTTCTGGGAGGTGTAGTCCGTGTTAAAACCCTCAGATGGTGGTGCTCCAAATTCACTGCAGATTACGGCTCCACATGAGCCCCGGACAGCTTGGCGGTTTAGATCCACTTCTGTGCCCCACGAACGAAGCCCCTCCTGATTAGGAACTCCGTGGCCCCCATTACGAAGTGGTGCAGCCCTGCGGCAGGACGGCCGCATCTATATCCAGCTCTCGGGAAGGTCCAACAATTGGGCTGCACTCGAACACAAAAGAGCTTTTCCCAAAGGCTTTATTTGGTAAAACCGTCGCGCTGACCCGGTCAATAAGGCAGCAGACCACAGCCCTGACGCGTTTCGAGAGTTCTCTTTTTCAAAGGGTAAGTGTAGTCAGAAGCACGCATGTGGCCACACCTTCCTTTTCCACCATATCGTGAGTCCTGATTGGACAACTCTGTATGAGATTTCACGTTGTGTTCTGGGAGGTGTAGTCCGTGTTAAAACCCTCAGATGGTGGTGCTCCAAATTCACTGCAGATTACGGCTCCACATGAGCCCCGGACAGCTTGGCGGTTTAGATCCACTTCTGTGCCCCACGAACGAAGCCCCTCCTGATTAGGAACTCCGTGGCCCCCATTACGAAGTGGTGCAGCCCTGCGGCAGGACGGCCGCATCTATATCCAGCTCTCGGGAAGGTCCAACAATTGGGCTGCACTCGAACACAAAAGAGCTTTTCCCAAAGGCTTTATTTGGTAAAACCGTCACGCTGACCCGGTCAATAAGGCAGCAGACCACAGCCCTGACGCGTTTCGAGAGTTCTCTTTTTCAAAGGGTAAGTGTAGTCAGAAGCACGCATGTGGCCACACCTTCCTTTTCCACCATATCGTGAGTCCTGATTGGACAACTCTGTATGAGATTTCACGTTGTGTTCTGGGAGGTGTAGTCCGTGTTAAAACCCTCAGATGGTGGTGCTCCAAATTCACTGCAGATTACGGCTCCACATGAGCCCCGGACAGCTTGGCGGTTTAGATCCACTTCTGTGCCCCACGAACGAAGCCCCTCCTGATTAGGAACTCCGTGGCCCCCATTACGAAGTGGTGCAGCCCTGCGGCAGGACGGCCGCATCTATATCCAGCTCTCGGGAAGGTCCAACAATTGGGCTGCACTCGAACACAAAAGAGCTTTTCCCAAAGGCTTTATTTGGTAAAACCGTCGCGCTGACCCGGTCAATAAGGCAGCAGACCACAGCCCTGACGCGTTTCGAGAGTTCTCTTTTTCAAAGGGTAAGTGTAGTCAGAAGCACGCATGTGGCCACACCTTCCTTTTCCACCATATCGTGAGTCCTGATTGGACAACTCTGTATGAGATTTCACGTTGTGTTCTGGGAGGTGTAGTCCGTGTTAAAACCCTCAGATGGTGGTGCTCCAAATTCACTGCAGATTACGGCTCCACATGAGCCCCGGACAGCTTGGCGGTTTAGATCCACTTCTGTGCCCCACGAACGAAGCCCCTCCTGATTAGGAACTCCGTGGCCCCCATTACGAAGTGGTGCAGCCCTGCGGCAGGACGAACGCATCTATATCCAGCTCTCGGGAAGTTCCAACAATTGGGCTGCACTCGAACACAAAAGAGCTTTTCCCAAAGGCTTTATTTGGTAAAACCGTCGCGCTGACCCGGTCAATAAGGCAGCAGACCACAGCCCTGACGCGTTTCGAGAGTTCTCTTTTTCAAAGGGTAAGTGTAGTCAGAAGCACGCATGTGGCCACATCTTCCTTTTCCACCATATCGTGAGTCCTGATTGGACAACTCGGTATGAGATTTCACGTTGTGTTCTGGGAGGTGTAGTCCGTGTTAAAACCCTCAGATGGTGGTGCTCCAAATTCACTGCAGATTACGGCTCCACATGAGCCCCGGACAGCTTGGCGGTTTAGATCCACTTCTGTGCCCCACGAACGAAGCCCCTCCTGATTAGGAACTCCGTGGCCCCCATTACGAAGTGGTGCAGCCCTGCGGCAGGACGGCCGCATCTATATCCAGCTCTCGGGAAGGTCCAACAATTGGGCTGCACTCGAACACAAAAGAGCTTTTCCCAAAGGCTTTATTTGGTAAAACCGTCGCGCTGACCCGGTCAATAAGGCAGCAGACCACAGCCCTGACGCGTTTCGAGAGTTCTCTTTTTCAAAGGGTAAGTGTAGTCAGAAGCACGCATGTGGCCACACCTTCCTTTTCCACCATATCGTGAGTCCTGATTGGACAACTCTGTATGAGATTTCACGTTGTGTTCTGGGAGGTGTAGTCCGTGTTAAAACCCTCAGATGGTGGTGCTCCAAATTCACTGCAGATTACGGCTCCACATGAGCCCCGGACAGTTTGGCGGTTTAGATCCACTTCTGTGCCCCACGAACGAAGCCCCTCCTGATTAGGAACTCCGTGGCCCCCATTACGAAGTGGTGCAGCCCTGCGGCAGGACGGCCGCATCTATATCCAGCTCTCGGGAAGGTCCAACAATTGGGCTGCACTCGAACACAAAAGAGCTTTTCCCAAAGGCTTTATTTGGTAAAACCGTCGCGCTGACCCGGTCAATAAGGCAGCAGACCACAGCCCTGACGCGTTTCGAGAGTTCTCTTTTTCAAAGGGTAAGTGTAGTCAGAAGCACGCATGTGGCCACACCTTCCTTTTCCACCATATCGTGAGTCCTGATTGGACAACTCTGTATGAGATTTCACGTTGTGTTCTGGGAGGTGTAGTCCGTGTTAAAACCCTCAGATGGTGGTGCTCCAAATTCACTGCAGATTACGGCTCCACATGAGCCCCGGACAGCTTGGCGGTTTAGATCCACTTCTGTGCCCCACGAACGAAGCCCCCCCTGATTAGGAACTCCGTGGCCCCCATTACGAAGTGGTGCAGCCCTGCGGCAGGACGGCCGCATCTATATCCAGCTCTCGGGAAGGTCCAACAATTGGGCTGCACTCGAACACAAAAGAGCTTTTCCCAAAGGCTTTATTTGGTAAAACCGTCGCGCTGACCCGGTCAATAAGGCAGCAGACCACAGCCCTGACGCGTTTCGAGAGTTCTCTTTTTCAAAGGGTAAGTGTAGTCAGAAGCACGCATGTGGCCACACCTTCCTTTTCCACCATATCGTGAGTCCTGATTGGACAACTCTGTATGAGATTTCACGTTGTGTTCTGGGAGGTGTAGTCCGTGTTAAAACCCTCAGATGGTGGTGCTCCAAATTCACTGCAGATTACGGCTCCACATGAGCCCCGGACAGCTTGGCGGTTTAGATCCACTTCTGTGCCCCACGAACGAAGCCCCTCCTGATTAGGAACTCCGTGGCCCCCATTACGAAGTGGTGCAGCCCTGCGGCAGGACGGCCGCATCTATATCCAGCTCTCGGGAAGGTCCAACAATTGGGCTGCACTCGAACACAAAAGAGCTTTTCCCAAAGGCTTTATTTGGTAAAACCTTCGCGCTGACCCGGTCAATAAGGCAGCAGACCACAGCCCTGACGCGTTTCGAGAGTTCTCTTTTTCAAAGGGTAAGTGTAGTCAGAAGCACGCATGTGGCCACACCTTCCTTTTCCACCATATCGTGAGTCCTGATTGGACAACTCTGTATGAGATTTCACGTTGTGTTCTGGGAGGTGTAGTCCGTGTTAAAACCCTCAGATGGTGGTGCTCCAAATTCACTGCAGATTACGGCTCCACATGAGCCCCGGACAGCTTGGCGGTTTAGATCCACTTCTGTGCCCCACGAACGAAGCCCCTCCTGATTAGGAACTCCGTGGCCCCCATTACGAAGTGGTGCAGCCCTGCGGCAGGACGGCCGCATCTATATCCAGCTCTCGGGAAGGTCCAACAATTGGGCTGCACTCGAACACAAAAGAGCTTTTCCCAAAGGCTTTATTTGGTAAAACCGTCGCGCTGACCCGGTCAATAAGGCAGCAGACCACAGCCCTGACGCGTTTCGAGAGTTCTCTTTTTCAAAGGGTAAGTGTAGTCAGAAGCACGCATGTGGCCACACCTTCCTTTTCCACCATATCGTGAGTCCTGATTGGACAACTCTGTATGAGATTTCACGTTGTGTTCTGGGAGGTGTAGTCCGTGTTAAAACCCTCAGATGGTGGTGCTCCAAATTCACTGCAGATTACGGCTCCACATGAGCCCCGGACAGCTTGGCGGTTTAGATCCACTTCTGTGCCCCACGAACGAAGCCCCTCCTGATTAGGAACTCCGTGGCCCCCATTACGAAGTGGTGCAGCCCTGCGGCAGGACGGCCGCATCTATATCCAGCTCTCGGGAAGGTCCAACAATTGGGCTGCACTCGAACACAAAAGAGCTTTTCCCAAAGGCTTTATTTGGTAAAACCGTCGCGCTGACCCGGTCAATAAGGCAGCAGACCACAGCCCTGACGCGTTTCGAGAGTTCTCTTTTTCAAAGGGTAAGTGTAGTCAGAAGCACGCATGTGGCCACACCTTCCTTTTCCACCATATCGTGAGTCCTGATTGGACAACTCTGTATGAGATTTCACGTTGTGTTCTGGGAGGTGTAGTCCGTGTTAAAACCCTCAGATGGTGGTGCTCCAAATTCACTGCAGATTACGGCTCCACATGAGCCCCGGACAGCTTGGCGGTTTAGATCCACTTCTGTGCCCCACGAACGAAGCCCCTCCTGATTAGGAACTCCGTGGCCCCCATTACGAAGTGGTGCAGCCCTGCGGCAGGACGGCCGCATCTATATCCAGCTCTCGGGAAGGTCCAACAATTGGGCTGCACTCGAACACAAAAGAGCTTTTCCCAAAGGCTTTATTTGGTAAAACCGTCGCGCTGACCCGGTCAATAAGGCAGCAGACCACAGCCCTGACGCGTTTCGAGAGTTCTCTTTTTCAAAGGGTAAGTGTAGTCAGAAGCACGCATGTGGCCACACCTTCCTTTTCCACCATATCGTGAGTCCTGATTGGACAACTCTGTATGAGATTTCACGTTGTGTTCTGGGAGGTGTAGTCCGTGTTAAAACCCTCAGATGGTGGTGCTCCAAATTCACTGCAGATTACGGCTCCACATGAGCCCCGGACAGTTTGGCGGTTTAGATCCACTTCTGTGCCCCACGAACGAAGCCCCTCCTGATTAGGAACTCCGTGGCCCCCATTACGAAGTGGTGCAGCCCTGCGGCAGGACGGCCGCATCTATATCCAGCTCTCGGGAAGGTCCAACAATTGGGCTGCACTCGAACACAAAAGTGCTTTTCCCAAAGGCTTTATTTGGTAAAACCGTCGCGCTGACCCGGTCAATAAGGCAGCAGACCACAGCCCTGACGCGTTTCGAGAGTTCTCTTTTTCAAAGGGTAAGTGTAGTCAGAAGCACGCATGTGGCCACACCTTCCTTTTCCACCATATCGTGAGTCCTGATTGGACAACTCTGTATGAGATTTCACGTTGTGTTCTGGGAGGTGTAGTCAGTGTTAAAACCCTCAGATGGTGGTGCTCCAAATTCACTGCAGATTACGGCTCCACATGAGCCCCGGACAGCTTGGCGGTTTAGATCCACTTCTGTGCCCCACGAACGAAGCCCCTCCTGATTAGGAACTCCGTGGCCCCCATTACGAAGTGGTGCAGCCCTGCGGCAGGACGGCCGCATCTATATCCAGCTCTCGGGAAGGTCCAACAATTGGGCTGCACTCGAACACAAAAGAGCTTTTCCCAAAGGCTTTATTTGGTAAAACCGTCGCGCTGACCCGGTCAATAAGGCAGCAGACCACAGCCCTGACGCGTTTCGAGAGTTCTCTTTTTCAAAGGGTAAGTGTAGTCAGAAGCACGCATGTGGCCACACCTTCCTTTTCCACCATATCGTGAGTCCTGATTGGACAACTCTGTATGAGATTTCACGTTGTGTTCTGGGAGGTGTAGTCCGTGTTAAAACCCTCAGATGGTGGTGCTCCAAATTCACTGCAGATTACGGCTCCACATGAGCCCCGGACAGCTTGGCGGTTTAGATCCACTTCTGTGCCCCACGAACGAAGCCCCTCCTGATTAGGAACTCCGTGGCCCCCATTACGAAGTGGTGCAGCCCTGCGGCAGGACGGCCGCATCTATATCCAGCTCTCGGGAAGGTCCAACAATTGGGCTGCACTCGAACACAAAAGAGCTTTTCCCAAAGGCTTTATTTGGTAAAACCGTCACGCTGACCCGGTCAATAAGGCAGCAGACCACAGCCCTGACGCGTTTCGAGAGTTCTCTTTTTCAAAGGGTAAGTGTAGTCAGAAGCACGCATGTGGCCACACCTTCCTTTTCCACCATATCGTGAGTCCTGATTGGACAACTCTGTATGAGATTTCACGTTGTGTTCTGGGAGGTGTAGTCCGTGTTAAAACCCTCAGATGGTGGTGCTCCAAATTCACTGCAGATTACGGCTCCACATGAGCCCCGGACAGCTTGGCGGTTTAGATCCACTTCTGTGCCCCACGAACGAAGCCCCTCCTGATTAGGAACTCCGTGGCCCCCATTACGAAGTGGTGCAGCCCTGCGGCAGGACGGCCGCATCTATATCCAGCTCTCGGGAAGGTCCAACAATTGGGCTGCACTCGAACACAAAAGAGCTTTTCCCAAAGGCTTTATTTGGTAAAACCGTCGCGCTGACCCGGTCAATAAGGCAGCAGACCACAGCCCTGACGCGTTTCGAGAGTTCTCTTTTTCAAAGGGTAAGTGTAGTCAGAAGCACGCATGTGGCCACACCTTCCTTTTCCACCATATCGTGAGTCCTGATTGGACAACTCTGTATGAGATTTCACGTTGTGTTCTGGGAGGTGTAGTCCGTGTTAAAACCCTCAGATGGTGGTGCTCCAAATTCACTGCAGATTACGGCTCCACATGAGCCCCGGACAGCTTGGCGGTTTAGATCCACTTCTGTGCCCCACGAACGAAGCCCCTCCTGATTAGGAACTCCGTGGCCCCCATTACGAAGTGGTGCAGCCCTGCGGCAGGACGGCCGCATCTATATCCAGCTCTCGGGAAGGTCCAACAATTGGGCTGCACTCGAACACAAAAGAGCTTTTCCCAAAGGCTTTATTTGGTAAAACCGTCACGCTGACCCGGTCAATAAGGCAGCAGACCACAGCCCTGGCGCGTTTCGAGAGTTCTCTTTTTCAAAGGGTAAGTGTAGTCAGAAGCACGCATGTGGCCACACCTTCCTTTTCCACCATATCGTGAGTCCTGATTGGACAACTCTGTATGAGATTTCACGTTGTGTTCTGGGAGGTGTAGTCCGTGTTAAAACCCTCAGATGGTGGTGCTCCAAATTCACTGCAGATTACGGCTCCACATGAGCCCCGGACAGCTTGGCGGTTTAGATCCACTTCTGTGCCCCACGAACGAAGCCCCTCCTGATTAGGAACTCCGTGGCCCCCATTACGAAGTGGTGCAGCCCTGCGGCAGGACGGCCGCATCTATATCCAGCTCTCGGGAAGGTCCAACAATTGGGCTGCACTCGAACACAAAAGAGCTTTTCCCAAAGGCTTTATTTGGTAAAACCGTCGCGCTGACCCGGTCAATAAGGCAGCAGACCACAGCCCTGACGCGTTTCGAGAGTTCTCTTTTTCAAAGGGTAAGTGTAGTCAGAAGCACGCATGTGGCCACACCTTCCTTTTCCACCATATCGTGAGTCCTGATTGGACAACTCTGTATGAGATTTCACGTTGTGTTCTGGGAGGTGTAGTCCGTGTTAAAACCCTCAGATGGTGGTGCTCCAAATTCACTGCAGATTACGGCTCCACATGAGCCCCGGACAGCTTGGCGGTTTAGATCCACTTCTGTGCCCCACGAACGAAGCCCCCCCTGATTAGGAACTCCGTGGCCCCCATTACGAAGTGGTGCAGCCCTGCGGCAGGACGGCCGCATCTATATCCAGCTCTCGGGAAGGTCCAACAATTGGGCTGCACTCGAACACAAAAGAGCTTTTCCCAAAGGCTTTATTTGGTAAAACCGTCGCGCTGACCCGGTCAATAAGGCAGCAGACCACAGCCCTGACGCGTTTCGAGAGTTCTCTTTTTCAAAGGGTAAGTGTAGTCAGAAGCACGCATGTGGCCACACCTTCCTTTTCCACCATATCGTGAGTCCTGATTGGACAACTCTGTATGAGATTTCACGTTGTGTTCTGGGAGGTGTAGTCCGTGTTAAAACCCTCAGATGGTGGTGCTCCAAATTCACTGCAGATTACGGCTCCACATGAGCCCCGGACAGCTTGGCGGTTTAGATCCACTTCTGTGCCCCACGAACGAAGCCCCCCCTGATTAGGAACTCCGTGGCCCCCATTACGAAGTGGTGCAGCCCTGCGGCAGGACGGCCGCATCTATATCCAGCTCTCGGGAAGGTCCAACAATTGGGCTGCACTCGAACACAAAAGAGCTTTTCCCAAAGGCTTTATTTGGTAAAACCGTCGCGCTGACCCGGTCAATAAGGCAGCAGACCACAGCCCTGACGCGTTTCGAGAGTTCTCTTTTTCAAAGGGTAAGTGTAGTCAGAAGCACGCATGTGGCCACACCTTCCTTTTCCACCATATCGTGAGTCCTGATTGGACAACTCTGTATGAGATTTCACGTTGTGTTCTGGGAGGTGTAGTCCGTGTTAAAACCCTCAGATGGTGGTGCTCCAAATTCACTGCAGATTACGGCTCCACATGAGCCCCGGACAGCTTGGCGGTTTAGATCCACTTCTGTGCCCCACGAACGAAGCCCCTCCTGATTAGGAACTCCGTGGCCCCCATTACGAAGTGGTGCAGCCCTGCGGCAGGACGGCCGCATCTATATCCAGCTCTCGGGAAGGTCCAACAATTGGGCTGCACTCGAACACAAAAGCTTTTCCCAAAGGCTTTATTTGGTAAAACCGTCGCGCTGACCCGGTCAATAAGGCAGCAGACCACAGCCCTGACGCGTTTCGAGAGTTCTCTTTTTCAAAGGGTAAGTGTAGTCAGAAGCACGCATGTGGCCACACCTTCCTTTTCCACCATATCGTGAGTCCTGATTGGACAACTCTGTATGAGATTTCACGTTGTGTTCTGGGAGGTGTAGTCCGTGTTAAAACCCTCAGATGGTGGTGCTCCAAATTCACTGCAGATTACGGCTCCACATGAGCCCCGGACAGCTTGGCGGTTTAGATCCACTTCTGTGCCCCACGAACGAAGCCCCTCCTGATTAGGAACTCCGTGGCCCCCATTACGAAGTGGTGCAGCCCTGCGGCAGGACGGCCGCATCTATATCCAGCTCTCGGGAAGGTCCAACAATTGGGCTGCACTCGAACACAAAAGAGCTTTTCCCAAAGGCTTTATTTGGTAAAACCGTCGCGCTGACCCGGTCAATAAGGCAGCAGACCACAGCCCTGACGCGTTTCGAGAGTTCTCTTTTTCAAAGGGTAAGTGTAGTCAGAAGCACGCATGTGGCCACACCTTCCTTTTCCACCATATCGTGAGTCCTGATTGGACAACTCTGTATGAGATTTCACGTTGTGTTCTGGGAGGTGTAGTCCGTGTTAAAACCCTCAGATGGTGGTGCTCCAAATTCACTGCAGATTACGGCTCCACATGAGCCCCGGACAGCTTGGCGGTTTAGATCCACTTCTGTGCCCCACGAACGAAGCCCCTCCTGATTAGGAACTCCGTGGCCCCCATTACGAAGTGGTGCAGCCCTGCGGCAGGACGGCCGCATCTATATCCAGCTCTCGGGAAGGTCCAACAATTGGGCTGCACTCGAACACAAAAGAGCTTTTCCCAAAGGCTTTATTTGGTAAAACCGTCGCGCTGACCCGGTCAATAAGGCAGCAGACCACAGCCCTGACGCGTTTCGAGAGTTCTCTTTTTCAAAGGGTAAGTGTAGTCAGAAGCACGCATGTGGCCACACCTTCCTTTTCCACCATATCGTGAGTCCTGATTGGACAACTCTGTATGAGATTTCACGTTGTGTTCTGGGAGGTGTAGTCCGTGTTAAAACCCTCAGATGGTGGTGCTCCAAATTCACTGCAGATTACGGCTCCACATGAGCCCCGGACAGCTTGGCGGTTTAGATCCACTTCTGTGCCCCACGAACGAAGCCCCTCCTGATTAGGAACTCCGTGGCCCCCATTACGAAGTGGTGCAGCCCTGCGGCAGGACGGCCGCATCTATATCCAGCTCTCGGGAAGGTCCAACAATTGGGCTGCACTCGAACACAAAAGAGCTTTTCCCAAAGGCTTTATTTGGTAAAACCGTCGCGCTGACCCGGTCAATAAGGCAGCAGACCACAGCCCTGACGCGTTTCGAGAGTTCTTTTTTTCAAAGGGTAAGTGTAGTCAGAAGCACGCATGTGGCCACACCTTCCTTTTCCACCATATCGTGAGTCCTGATTGGACAACTCTGTATGAGATTTCACGTTGTGTTCTGGGAGGTGTAGTCCGTGTTAAAACCCTCAGATGGTGGTGCTCCAAATTCACTGCAGATTACGGCTCCACATGAGCCCCGGACAGCTTGGCGGTTTAGATCCACTTCTGTGCCCCACGAACGAAGCCCCTCCTGATTAGGAACTCCGTGGCCCCCATTACGAAGTGGTGCAGCCCTGCGGCAGGACGGCCGCATCTATATCCAGCTCTCGGGAAGGTCCAACAATTGGGCTGCACTCGAACACAAAAGAGCTTTTCCCAAAGGCTTTATTTGGTAAAACCGTCGCGCTGACCCGGTCAATAAGGCAGCAGACCACAGCCCTGACGCGTTTCGAGAGTTCTCTTTTTCAAAGGGTAAGTGTAGTCAGAAGCACGCATGTGGCCACACCTTCCTTTTCCACCATATCGTGAGTCCTGATTGGACAACTCGGTATGAGATTTCACGTTGTGTTCTGGGAGGTGTAGTCCGTGTTAAAACCCTCAGATGGTGGTGCTCCAAATTCACTGCAGATTACGGCTCCACATGAGCCCCGGACAGCTTGGCGGTTTAGATCCACTTCTGTGCCCCACGAACGAAGCCCCTCCTGATTAGGAACTCCGTGGCCCCCATTACGAAGTGGTGCAGCCCTGCGGCAGGACGGCCGCATCTATATCCAGCTCTCGGGAAGGTCCAACAATTGGGCTGCACTCGAACACAAAAGAGCTTTTCCCAAAGGCTTTATTTGGTAAAACCGTCGCGCTGACCCGGTCAATAAGGCAGCAGACCACAGCCCTGACGCGTTTCGAGAGTTCTCTTTTTCAAAGGGTAAGTGTAGTCAGAAGCACGCATGTGGCCACACCTTCCTTTTCCACCATATCGTGAGTCCTGATTGGACAACTCTGTATGAGATTTCACGTTGTGTTCTGGGAGGTGTAGTCCGTGTTAAAACCCTCAGATGGTGGTGCTCCAAATTCACTGCAGATTACGGCTCCACATGAGCCCCGGACAGTTTGGCGGTTTAGATCCACTTCTGTGCCCCACGAACGAAGCCCCTCCTGATTAGGAACTCCGTGGCCCCCATTACGAAGTGGTGCAGCCCTGCGGCAGGACGGCCGCATCTATATCCAGCTCTCGGGAAGGTCCAACAATTGGGCTGCACTCGAACACAAAAGAGCTTTTCCCAAAGGCTTTATTTGGTAAAACCGTCGCGCTGACCCGGTCAATAAGGCAGCAGACCACAGCCCTGACGCGTTTCGAGAGTTCTCTTTTTCAAAGGGTAAGTGTAGTCAGAAGCACGCATGTGGCCACACCTTCCTTTTCCACCATATCGTGAGTCCTGATTGGACAACTCTGTATGAGATTTCACGTTGTGTTCTGGGAGGTGTAGTCCGTGTTAAAACCCTCAGATGGTGGTGCTCCAAATTCACTGCAGATTACGGCTCCACATGAGCCCCGGACAGCTTGGCGGTTTAGATCCACTTCTGTGCCCCACGAACGAAGCCCCCCCTGATTAGGAACTCCGTGGCCCCCATTACGAAGTGGTGCAGCCCTGCGGCAGGACGGCCGCATCTATATCCAGCTCTCGGGAAGGTCCAACAATTGGGCTGCACTCGAACACAAAAGAGCTTTTCCCAAAGGCTTTATTTGGTAAAACCGTCGCGCTGACCCGGTCAATAAGGCAGCAGACCACAGCCCTGACGCGTTTCGAGAGTTCTCTTTTTCAAAGGGTAAGTGTAGTCAGAAGCACGCATGTGGCCACACCTTCCTTTTCCACCATATCGTGAGTCCTGATTGGACAACTCTGTATGAGATTTCACGTTGTGTTCTGGGAGGTGTAGTCCGTGTTAAAACCCTCAGATGGTGGTGCTCCAAATTCACTGCAGATTACGGCTCCACATGAGCCCCGGACAGCTTGGCGGTTTAGATCCACTTCTGTGCCCCACGAACGAAGCCCCTCCTGATTAGGAACTCCGTGGCCCCCATTACGAAGTGGTGCAGCCCTGCGGCAGGACGGCCGCATCTATATCCAGCTCTCGGGAAGGTCCAACAATTGGGCTGCACTCGAACACAAAAGAGCTTTTCCCAAAGGCTTTATTTGGTAAAACCGTCGCGCTGACCCGGTCAATAAGGCAGCAGACCACAGCCCTGACGCGTTTCGAGAGTTCTCTTTTTCAAAGGGTAAGTGTAGTCAGAAGCACGCATGTGGCCACACCTTCCTTTTCCACCATATCGTGAGTCCTGATTGGACAACTCTGTATGAGATTTCACGTTGTGTTCTGGGAGGTGTAGTCCGTGTTAAAACCCTCAGATGGTGGTGCTCCAAATTCACTGCAGATTACGGCTCCACATGAGCCCCGGACAGCTTGGCGGTTTAGATCCACTTCTGTGCCCCACGAACGAAGCCCCTCCTGATTAGGAACTCCGTGGCCCCCATTACGAAGTGGTGCAGCCCTGCGGCAGGACGGCCGCATCTATATCCAGCTCTCGGGAAGGTCCAACAATTGGGCTGCACTCGAACACAAAAGAGCTTTTCCCAAAGGCTTTATTTGGTAAAACCGTCGCGCTGACCCGGTCAATAAGGCAGCAGACCACAGCCCTGACGCGTTTCGAGAGTTCTCTTTTTCAAAGGGTAAGTGTAGTCAGAAGCACGCATGTGGCCACACCTTCCTTTTCCACCATATCGTGAGTCCTGATTGGACAACTCTGTATGAGATTTCACGTTGTGTTCTGGGAGGTGTAGTCCGTGTTAAAACCCTCAGATGGTGGTGCTCCAAATTCACTGCAGATTACGGCTCCACATGAGCCCCGGACAGCTTGGCGGTTTAGATCCACTTCTGTGCCCCACGAACGAAGCCCCTCCTGATTAGGAACTCCGTGGCCCCCATTACGAAGTGGTGCAGCCCTGCGGCAGGACGGCCGCATCTATATCCAGCTCTCGGGAAGGTCCAACAATTGGGCTGCACTCGAACACAAAAGAGCTTTTCCCAAAGGCTTTATTTGGTAAAACCGTCGCGCTGACCCGGTCAATAAGGCAGCAGACCACAGCCCTGACGCGTTTCGAGAGTTCTCTTTTTCAAAGGGTAAGTGTAGTCAGAAGCACGCATGTGGCCACACCTTCCTTTTCCACCATATCGTGAGTCCTGATTGGACAACTCTGTATGAGATTTCACGTTGTGTTCTGGGAGGTGTAGTCCGTGTTAAAACCCTCAGATGGTGGTGCTCCAAATTCACTGCAGATTACGGCTCCACATGAGCCCCGGACAGCTTGGCGGTTTAGATCCACTTCTGTGCCCCACGAACGAAGCCCCTCCTGATTAGGAACTCCGTGGCCCCCATTACGAAGTGGTGCAGCCCTGCGGCAGGACGGCCGCATCTATATCCAGCTCTCGGGAAGGTCCAACAATTGGGCTGCACTCGAACACAAAAGAGCTTTTCCCAAAGGCTTTATTTGGTAAAACCGTCGCGCTGACCCGGTCAATAAGGCAGCAGACCACAGCCCTGACGCGTTTCGAGAGTTCTCTTTTTCAAAGGGTAAGTGTAGTCAGAAGCACGCATGTGGCCACACCTTCCTTTTCCACCATATCGTGAGTCCTGATTGGACAACTCTGTATGAGATTTCACGTTGTGTTCTGGGAGGTGTAGTCCGTGTTAAAACCCTCAGATGGTGGTGCTCCAAATTCACTGCAGATTACGGCTCCACATGAGCCCCGGACAGTTTGGCGGTTTAGATCCACTTCTGTGCCCCACGAACGAAGCCCCTCCTGATTAGGAACTCCGTGGCCCCCATTACGAAGTGGTGCAGCCCTGCGGCAGGACGGCCGCATCTATATCCAGCTCTCGGGAAGGTCCAACAATTGGGCTGCACTCGAACACAAAAGAGCTTTTCCCAAAGGCTTTATTTGGTAAAACCGTCGCGCTGACCCGGTCAATAAGGCAGCAGACCACAGCCCTGACGCGTTTCGAGAGTTCTCTTTTTCAAAGGGTAAGTGTAGTCAGAAGCACGCATGTGGCCACACCTTCCTTTTCCACCATATCGTGAGTCCTGATTGGACAACTCTGTATGAGATTTCACGTTGTGTTCTGGGAGGTGTAGTCCGTGTTAAAACCCTCAGATGGTGGTGCTCCAAATTCACTGCAGATTACGGCTCCACATGAGCCCCGGACAGCTTGGCGGTTTAGATCCACTTCTGTGCCCCACGAACGAAGCCCCCCCTGATTAGGAACTCCGTGGCCCCCATTACGAAGTGGTGCAGCCCTGCGGCAGGACGGCCGCATCTATATCCAGCTCTCGGGAAGGTCCAACAATTGGGCTGCACTCGAACACAAAAGAGCTTTTCCCAAAGGCTTTATTTGGTAAAACCGTCGCGCTGACCCGGTCAATAAGGCAGCAGACCACAGCCCTGACGCGTTTCGAGAGTTCTCTTTTTCAAAGGGTAAGTGTAGTCAGAAGCACGCATGTGGCCACACCTTCCTTTTCCACCATATCGTGAGTCCTGATTGGACAACTCTGTATGAGATTTCACGTTGTGTTCTGGGAGGTGTAGTCCGTGTTAAAACCCTCAGATGGTGGTGCTCCAAATTCACTGCAGATTACGGCTCCACATGAGCCCCGGACAGCTTGGCGGTTTAGATCCACTTCTGTGCCCCACGAACGAAGCCCCTCCTGATTAGGAACTCCGTGGCCCCCATTACGAAGTGGTGCAGCCCTGCGGCAGGACGGCCGCATCTATATCCAGCTCTCGGGAAGGTCCAACAATTGGGCTGCACTCGAACACAAAAGAGCTTTTCCCAAAGGCTTTATTTGGTAAAACCGTCGCGCTGACCCGGTCAATAAGGCAGCAGACCACAGCCCTGACGCGTTTCGAGAGTTCTCTTTTTCAAAGGGTAAGTGTAGTCAGAAGCACGCATGTGGCCACACCTTCCTTTTCCACCATATCGTGAGTCCTGATTGGACAACTCTGTATGAGATTTCACGTTGTGTTCTGGGAGGTGTAGTCCGTGTTAAAACCCTCAGATGGTGGTGCTCCAAATTCACTGCAGATTACGGCTCCACATGAGCCCCGGACAGCTTGGCGGTTTAGATCCACTTCTGTGCCCCACAAACGAAGCCCCTCCTGATTAGGAACTCCGTGGCCCCCATTACGAAGTGGTGCAGCCCTGCGGCAGGACGGCCGCATCTATATCCAGCTCTCGGGAAGGTCCAACAATTGGGCTGCACTCGAACACAAAAGAGCTTTTCCCAAAGGCTTTATTTGGTAAAACCGTCGCGCTGACCCGGTCAATAAGGCAGCAGACCACAGCCCTGACGCGTTTCGAGAGTTCTCTTTTTCAAAGGGTAAGTGTAGTCAGAAGCACGCATGTGGCCACACCTTCCTTTTCCACCATATCGTGAGTCCTGATTGGACAACTCTGTATGAGATTTCACGTTGTGTTCTGGGAGGTGTAGTCCGTGTTAAAACCCTCAGATGGTGGTGCTCCAAATTCACTGCAGATTACGGCTCCACATGAGCCCCGGACAGCTTGGCGGTTTAGATCCACTTCTGTGCCCCACGAACGAAGCCCCTCCTGATTAGGAACTCCGTGGCCCCCATTACGAAGTGGTGTAGCCCTGCGGCAGGACGGCCGCATCTATATCCAGCTCTCGGGAAGGTCCAACAATTGGGCTGCACTCGAACACAAAAGAGCTTTTCCCAAAGGCTTTATTTGGTAAAACCGTCGCGCTGACCCGGTCAATAAGGCAGCAGACCACAGCCCTGACGCGTTTCGAGAGTTCTCTTTTTCAAAGGGTAAGTGTAGTCAGAAGCACGCATGTGGCCACACCTTCCTTTTCCACCATATCGTGAGTCCTGATTGGACAACTCTGTATGAGATTTCACGTTGTGTTCTGGGAGGTGTAGTCCGTGTTAAAACCCTCAGATGGTGGTGCTCCAAATTCACTGCAGATTACGGCTCCACATGAGCCCCGGACAGCTTGGCGGTTTAGATCCACTTCTGTGCCCCACGAACGAAGCCCCTCCTGATTAGGAACTCCGTGGCCCCCATTACGAAGTGGTGCAGCCCTGCGGCAGGACGGCCGCATCTATATCCAGCTCTCGGGAAGGTCCAACAATTGGGCTGCACTCGAACACAAAAGAGCTTTTCCCAAAGGCTTTATTTGGTAAAACCGTCGCGCTGACCCGGTCAATAAGGCAGCAGACCACAGCCCTGACGCGTTTCGAGAGTTCTCTTTTTCAAAGGGTAAGTGTAGTCAGAAGCACGCATGTGGCCACACCTTCCTTTTCCACCATATCGTGAGTCCTGATTGGACAACTCTGTATGAGATTTCACGTTGTGTTCTGGGAGGTGTAGTCCGTGTTAAAACCCTCAGATGGTGGTGCTCCAAATTCACTGCAGATTACGGCTCCACATGAGCCCCGGACAGTTTGGCGGTTTAGATCCACTTCTGTGCCCCACGAACGAAGCCCCTCCTGATTAGGAACTCCGTGGCCCCCATTACGAAGTGGTGCAGCCCTGCGGCAGGACGGCCGCATCTATATCCAGCTCTCGGGAAGGTCCAACAATTGGGCTGCACTCGAACACAAAAGAGCTTTTCCCAAAGGCTTTATTTGGTAAAACCGTCGCGCTGACCCGGTCAATAAGGCAGCAGACCACAGCCCTGACGCGTTTCGAGAGTTCTCTTTTTCAAAGGGTAAGTGTAGTCAGAAGCACGCATGTGGCCACACCTTCCTTTTCCACCATATCGTGAGTCCTGATTGGACAACTCTGTATGAGATTTCACGTTGTGTTCTGGGAGGTGTAGTCCGTGTTAAAACCCTCAGATGGTGGTGCTCCAAATTCACTGCAGATTACGGCTCCACATGAGCCCCGGACAGCTTGGCGGTTTAGATCCACTTCTGTGCCCCACGAACGAAGCCCCCCCTGATTAGGAACTCCGTGGCCCCCATTACGAAGTGGTGCAGCCCTGCGGCAGGACGGCCGCATCTATATCCAGCTCTCGGGAAGGTCCAACAATTGGGCTGCACTCGAACACAAAAGAGCTTTTCCCAAAGGCTTTATTTGGTAAAACCGTCGCGCTGACCCGGTCAATAAGGCAGCAGACCACAGCCCTGACGCGTTTCGAGAGTTCTCTTTTTCAAAGGGTAAGTGTAGTCAGAAGCACGCATGTGGCCACACCTTCCTTTTCCACCATATCGTGAGTCCTGATTGGACAACTCTGTATGAGATTTCACGTTGTGTTCTGGGAGGTGTAGTCCGTGTTAAAACCCTCAGATGGTGGTGCTCCAAATTCACTGCAGATTACGGCTCCACATGAGCCCCGGACAGCTTGGCGGTTTAGATCCACTTCTGTGCCCCACGAACGAAGCCCCTCCTGATTAGGAACTCCGTGGCCCCCATTACGAAGTGGTGCAGCCCTGCGGCAGGACGGCCGCATCTATATCCAGCTCTCGGGAAGGTCCAACAATTGGGCTGCACTCGAACACAAAAGAGCTTTTCCCAAAGGCTTTATTTGGTAAAACCGTCGCGCTGACCCGGTCAATAAGGCAGCAGACCACAGCCCTGACGCGTTTCGAGAGTTCTCTTTTTCAAAGGGTAAGTGTAGTCAGAAGCACGCATGTGGCCACACCTTCCTTTTCCACCATATCGTGAGTCCTGATTGGACAACTCTGTATGAGATTTCACGTTGTGTTCTGGGAGGTGTAGTCCGTGTTAAAACCCTCAGATGGTGGTGCTCCAAATTCACTGCAGATTACGGCTCCACATGAGCCCCGGACAGTTTGGCGGTTTAGATCCACTTCTGTGCCCCACGAACGAAGCCCCTCCTGATTAGGAACTCCGTGGCCCCCATTACGAAGTGGTGCAGCCCTGCGGCAGGACGGCCGCATCTATATCCAGCTCTCGGGAAGGTCCAACAATTGGGCTGCACTCGAACACAAAAGAGCTTTTCCCAAAGGCTTTATTTGGTAAAACCGTCGCGCTGACCCGGTCAATAAGGCAGCAGACCACAGCCCTGACGCGTTTCGAGAGTTCTCTTTTTCAAAGGGTAAGTGTAGTCAGAAGCACGCATGTGGCCACACCTTCCTTTTCCACCATATCGTGAGTCCTGATTGGACAACTCTGTATGAGATTTCACGTTGTGTTCTGGGAGGTGTAGTCCGTGTTAAAACCCTCAGATGGTGGTGCTCCAAATTCACTGCAGATTACGGCTCCACATGAGCCCCGGACAGTTTGGCGGTTTAGATCCACTTCTGTGCCCCACGAACGAAGCCCCCCCTGATTAGGAACTCCGTGGCCCCCATTACGAAGTGGTGCAGCCCTGCGGCAGGACGGCCGCATCTATATCCAGCTCTCGGGAAGGTCCAACAATTGGGCTGCACTCGAACACAAAAGAGCTTTTCCCAAAGGCTTTATTTGGTAAAACCGTCGCGCTGACCCGGTCAATAAGGCAGCAGACCACAGCCCTGACGCGTTTCGAGAGTTCTCTTTTTCAAAGGGTAAGTGTAGTCAGAAGCACGCATGTGGCCACACCTTCCTTTTCCACCATATCGTGAGTCCTGATTGGACAACTCTGTATGAGATTTCACGTTGTGTTCTGGGAGGTGTAGTCCGTGTTAAAACCCTCAGATGGTGGTGCTCCAAATTCACTGCAGATTACGGCTCCACATGAGCCCCGGACAGCTTGGCGGTTTAGATCCACTTCTGTGCCCCACGAACGAAGCCCCCCCTGATTAGGAACTCCGTGGCCCCCATTACGAAGTGGTGCAGCCCTGCGGCAGGACGGCCGCATCTATATCCAGCTCTTGGGAAGGTCCAACAATTGGGCCGCACTCGAACACAAAAGAGCTTTTCCCAAAGGCTTTATTTGGTAAAACCGTCGCGCTGACCCGGTCAATAAGGCAGCAGACCACAGCCCTGACGCGTTTCGAGAGTTCTCTTTTTCAAAGGGTAAGTGTAGTCAGAAGCACGCATGTGGCCACACCTTCCTTTTCCACCATATCGTGAGTCCTGATTGGACAACTCTGTATGAGATTTCACGTTGTGTTCTGGGAGGTGTAGTCCGTGTTAAAACCCTCAGATGGTGGTGCTCCAAATTCACTGCAGATTACGGCTCCACATGAGCCCCGGACAGCTTGGCGGTTTAGATCCACTTCTGTGCCCCACGAACGAAGCCCCTCCTGATTAGGAACTCCGTGGCCCCCATTACGAAGTGGTGCAGCCCTGCGGCAGGACGGCCGCATCTATATCCAGCTCTCGGGAAGGTCCAACAATTGGGCTGCACTCGAACACAAAAGAGCTTTTCCCAAAGGCTTTATTTGGTAAAACCGTCGCGCTGACCCGGTCAATAAGGCAGCAGACCACAGCCCTGACGCGTTTCGAGAGTTCTCTTTTTCAAAGGGTAAGTGTAGTCAGAAGCACGCATGTGGCCACACCTTCCTTTTCCACCATATCGTGAGTCCTGATTGGACAACTCTGTATGAGATTTCACGTTGTGTTCTGGGAGGTGTAGTCCGTGTTAAAACCCTCAGATGGTGGTGCTCCAAATTCACTGCAGATTACGGCTCCACATGAGCCCCGGACAGCTTGGCGGTTTAGATCCACTTCTGTGCCCCACGAACGAAGCCCCTCCTGATTAGGAACTCCGTGGCCCCCATTACGAAGTGGTGCAGCCCTGCGGCAGGACGGCCGCATCTATATCCAGCTCTCGGGAAGGTCCAACAATTGGGCTGCACTCGAACACAAAAGAGCTTTTCCCAAAGGCTTTATTTGGTAAAACCGTCGCGCTGACCCGGTCAATAAGGCAGCAGACCACAGCCCTGACGCGTTTCGAGAGTTCTCTTTTTCAAAGGGTAAGTGTAGTCAGAAGCACGCATGTGGCCACACCTTCCTTTTCCACCATATCGTGAGTCCTGATTGGACAACTCTGTATGAGATTTCACGTTGTGTTCTGGGAGGTGTAGTCCGTGTTAAAACCCTCAGATGGTGGTGCTCCAAATTCACTGCAGATTACGGCTCCACATGAGCCCCGGACAGCTTGGCGGTTTAGATCCACTTCTGTGCCCCACGAACGAAGCCCCTCCTGATTAGGAACTCCGTGGCCCCCATTACGAAGTGGTGCAGCCCTGCGGCAGGACGGCCGCATCTATATCCAGCTCTCGGGAAGGTCCAACAATTGGGCTGCACTCGAACACAAAAGAGCTTTTCCCAAAGGCTTTATTTGGTAAAACCGTCGCGCTGACCCGGTCAATAAGGCAGCAGACCACAGCCCTGACGCGTTTCGAGAGTTCTTTTTTTCAAAGGGTAAGTGTAGTCAGAAGCACGCATGTGGCCACACCTTCCTTTTCCACCATATCGTGAGTCCTGATTGGACAACTCTGTATGAGATTTCACGTTGTGTTCTGGGAGGTGTAGTCCGTGTTAAAACCCTCAGATGGTGGTGCTCCAAATTCACTGCAGATTACGGCTCCACATGAGCCCCGGACAGCTTGGCGGTTTAGATCCACTTCTGTGCCCCACGAACGAAGCCCCTCCTGATTAGGAACTCCGTGGCCCCCATTACGAAGTGGTGCAGCCCTGCGGCAGGACGGCCGCATCTATATCCAGCTCTCGGGAAGGTCCAACAATTGGGCTGCACTCGAACACAAAAGAGCTTTTCCCAAAGGCTTTATTTGGTAAAACCGTCGCGCTGACCCGGTCAATAAGGCAGCAGACCACAGCCCTGACGCGTTTCGAGAGTTCTCTTTTTCAAAGGGTAAGTGTAGTCAGAAGCACGCATGTGGCCACACCTTCCTTTTCCACCATATCGTGAGTCCTGATTGGACAACTCGGTATGAGATTTCACGTTGTGTTCTGGGAGGTGTAGTCCGTGTTAAAACCCTCAGATGGTGGTGCTCCAAATTCACTGCAGATTACGGCTCCACATGAGCCCCGGACAGCTTGGCGGTTTAGATCCACTTCTGTGCCCCACGAACGAAGCCCCTCCTGATTAGGAACTCCGTGGCCCCCATTACGAAGTGGTGCAGCCCTGCGGCAGGACGGCCGCATCTATATCCAGCTCTCGGGAAGGTCCAACAATTGGGCTGCACTCGAACACAAAAGAGCTTTTCCCAAAGGCTTTATTTGGTAAAACCGTCGCGCTGACCCGGTCAATAAGGCAGCAGACCACAGCCCTGACGCGTTTCGAGAGTTCTTTTTTTCAAAGGGTAAGTGTAGTCAGAAGCACGCATGTGGCCACACCTTCCTTTTCCACCATATCGTGAGTCCTGATTGGACAACTCTGTATGAGATTTCACGTTGTGTTCTGGGAGGTGTAGTCCGTGTTAAAACCCTCAGATGGTGGTGCTCCAAATTCACTGCAGATTACGGCTCCACATGAGCCCCGGACAGCTTGGCGGTTTAGATCCACTTCTGTGCCCCACGAACGAAGCCCCTCCTGATTAGGAACTCCGTGGCCCCCATTACGAAGTGGTGCAGCCCTGCGGCAGGACGGCCGCATCTATATCCAGCTCTCGGGAAGGTCCAACAATTGGGCTGCACTCGAACACAAAAGAGCTTTTCCCAAAGGCTTTATTTGGTAAAACCGTCGCGCTGACCCGGTCAATAAGGCAGCAGACCACAGCCCTGACGCGTTTCGAGAGTTCTCTTTTTCAAAGGGTAAGTGTAGTCAGAAGCACGCATGTGGCCACACCTTCCTTTTCCACCATATCGTGAGTCCTGATTGGACAACTCGGTATGAGATTTCACGTTGTGTTCTGGGAGGTGTAGTCCGTGTTAAAACCCTCAGATGGTGGTGCTCCAAATTCACTGCAGATTACGGCTCCACATGAGCCCCGGACAGCTTGGCGGTTTAGATCCACTTCTGTGCCCCACGAACGAAGCCCCTCCTGATTAGGAACTCCGTGGCCCCCATTACGAAGTGGTGCAGCCCTGCGGCAGGACGGCCGCATCTATATCCAGCTCTCGGGAAGGTCCAACAATTGGGCTGCACTCGAACACAAAAGAGCTTTTCCCAAAGGCTTTATTTGGTAAAACCGTCGCGCTGACCCGGTCAATAAGGCAGCAGACCACAGCCCTGACGCGTTTCGAGAGTTCTCTTTTTCAAAGGGTAAGTGTAGTCAGAAGCACGCATGTGGCCACACCTTCCTTTTCCACCATATCGTGAGTCCTGATTGGACAACTCTGTATGAGATTTCACGTTGTGTTCTGGGAGGTGTAGTCCGTGTTAAAACCCTCAGATGGTGGTGCTCCAAATTCACTGCAGATTACGGCTCCACATGAGCCCCGGACAGCTTGGCGGTTTAGATCCACTTCTGTGCCCCACGAACGAAGCCCCCCCTGATTAGGAACTCCGTGGCCCCCATTACGAAGTGGTGCAGCCCTGCGGCAGGACGGCCGCATCTATATCCAGCTCTCGGGAAGGTCCAACAATTGGGCTGCACTCGAACACAAAAGAGCTTTTCCCAAAGGCTTTATTTGGTAAAACCGTCGCGCTGACCCGGTCAATAAGGCAGCAGACCACAGCCCTGACGCGTTTCGAGAGTTCTCTTTTTCAAAGGGTAAGTGTAGTCAGAAGCACGCATGTGGCCACACCTTCCTTTTCCACCATATCGTGAGTCCTGATTGGACAACTCTGTATGAGATTTCACGTTGTGTTCTGGGAGGTGTAGTCCGTGTTAAAACCCTCAGATGGTGGTGCTCCAAATTCACTGCAGATTACGGCTCCACATGAGCCCCGGACAGCTTGGCGGTTTAGATCCACTTCTGTGCCCCACGAACGAAGCCCCTCCTGATTAGGAACTCCGTGGCCCCCATTACGAAGTGGTGCAGCCCTGCGGCAGGACGGCCGCATCTATATCCAGCTCTCGGGAAGGTCCAACAATTGGGCTGCACTCGAACACAAAAGAGCTTTTCCCAAAGGCTTTATTTGGTAAAACCGTCGCGCTGACCCGGTCAATAAGGCAGCAGACCACAGCCCTGACGCGTTTCGAGAGTTCTCTTTTTCAAAGGGTAAGTGTAGTCAGAAGCACGCATGTGGCCACACCTTCCTTTTCCACCATATCGTGAGTCCTGATTGGACAACTCTGTATGAGATTTCACGTTGTGTTCTGGGAGGTGTAGTCCGTGTTAAAACCCTCAGATGGTGGTGCTCCAAATTCACTGCAGATTACGGCTCCACATGAGCCCCGGACAGCTTGGCGGTTTAGATCCACTTCTGTGCCCCACGAACGAAGCCCCTCCTGATTAGGAACTCCGTGGCCCCCATTACGAAGTGGTGCAGCCCTGCGGCAGGACGGCCGCATCTATATCCAGCTCTCGGGAAGGTCCAACAATTGGGCTGCACTCGAACACAAAAGAGCTTTTCCCAAAGGCTTTATTTGGTAAAACCGTCGCGCTGACCCGGTCAATAAGGCAGCAGACCACAGCCCTGACGCGTTTCGAGAGTTCTCTTTTTCAAAGGGTAAGTGTAGTCAGAAGCACGCATGTGGCCACACCTTCCTTTTCCACCATATCGTGAGTCCTGATTGGACAACTCTGTATGAGATTTCACGTTGTGTTCTGGGAGGTGTAGTCCGTGTTAAAACCCTCAGATGGTGGTGCTCCAAATTCACTGCAGATTACGGCTCCACATGAGCCCCGGACAGCTTGGCGGTTTAGATCCACTTCTGTGCCCCACGAACGAAGCCCCTCCTGATTAGGAACTCCGTGGCCCCCATTACGAAGTGGTGCAGCCCTGCGGCAGGACGGCCGCATCTATATCCAGCTCTCGGGAAGTTCCAACAATTGGGCTGCACTCGAACACAAAAGAGCTTTTCCCAAAGGCTTTATTTGGTAAAACCGTCGCGCTGACCCGGTCAATAAGGCAGCAGACCACAGCCCTGACGCGTTTCGAGAGTTCTCTTTTTCAAAGGGTAAGTGTAGTCAGAAGCACGCATGTGGCCACATCTTCCTTTTCCACCATATCGTGAGTCCTGATTGGACAACTCGGTATGAGATTTCACGTTGTGTTCTGGGAGGTGTAGTCCGTGTTAAAACCCTCAGATGGTGGTGCTCCAAATTCACTGCAGATTACGGCTCCACATGAGCCCCGGACAGCTTGGCGGTTTAGATCCACTTCTGTGCCCCACGAACGAAGCCCCTCCTGATTAGGAACTCCGTGGCCCCCATTACGAAGTGGTGCAGCCCTGCGGCAGGACGGCCGCATCTATATCCAGCTCTCGGGAAGGTCCAACAATTGGGCTGCACTCGAACACAAAAGAGCTTTTCCCAAAGGCTTTATTTGGTAAAACCGTCGCGCTGACCCGGTCAATAAGGCAGCAGACCACAGCCCTGACGCGTTTCGAGAGTTCTCTTTTTCAAAGGGTAAGTGTAGTCAGAAGCACGCATGTGGCCACACCTTCCTTTTCCACCATATCGTGAGTCCTGATTGGACAACTCTGTATGAGATTTCACGTTGTGTTCTGGGAGGTGTAGTCCGTGTTAAAACCCTCAGATGGTGGTGCTCCAAATTCACTGCAGATTACGGCTCCACATGAGCCCCGGACAGTTTGGCGGTTTAGATCCACTTCTGTGCCCCACGAACGAAGCCCCTCCTGATTAGGAACTCCGTGGCCCCCATTACGAAGTGGTGCAGCCCTGCGGCAGGACGGCCGCATCTATATCCAGCTCTCGGGAAGGTCCAACAATTGGGCTGCACTCGAACACAAAAGAGCTTTTCCCAAAGGCTTTATTTGGTAAAACCGTCGCGCTGACCCGGTCAATAAGGCAGCAGACCACAGCCCTGACGCGTTTCGAGAGTTCTCTTTTTCAAAGGGTAAGTGTAGTCAGAAGCACGCATGTGGCCACACCTTCCTTTTCCACCATATCGTGAGTCCTGATTGGACAACTCTGTATGAGATTTCACGTTGTGTTCTGGGAGGTGTAGTCCGTGTTAAAACCCTCAGATGGTGGTGCTCCAAATTCACTGCAGATTACGGCTCCACATGAGCCCCGGACAGCTTGGCGGTTTAGATCCACTTCTGTGCCCCACGAACGAAGCCCCCCCTGATTAGGAACTCCGTGGCCCCCATTACGAAGTGGTGCAGCCCTGCGGCAGGACGGCCGCATCTATATCCAGCTCTCGGGAAGGTCCAACAATTGGGCTGCACTCGAACACAAAAGAGCTTTTCCCAAAGGCTTTATTTGGTAAAACCGTCGCGCTGACCCGGTCAATAAGGCAGCAGACCACAGCCCTGACGCGTTTCGAGAGTTCTCTTTTTCAAAGGGTAAGTGTAGTCAGAAGCACGCATGTGGCCACACCTTCCTTTTCCACCATATCGTGAGTCCTGATTGGACAACTCTGTATGAGATTTCACGTTGTGTTCTGGAGGTGTAGTCCGTGTTAAAACCCTCAGATGGTGGTGCTCCAAATTCACTGCAGATTACGGCTCCACATGAGCCCCGGACAGCTTGGCGGTTTAGATCCACTTCTGTGCCCCACGAACGAAGCCCCTCCTGATTAGGAACTCCGTGGCCCCCATTACGAAGTGGTGCAGCCCTGCGGCAGGACGGCCGCATCTATATCCAGCTCTCGGGAAGGTCCAACAATTGGGCTGCACTCGAACACAAAAGAGCTTTTCCCAAAGGCTTTATTTGGTAAAACCGTCACGCTGACCCGGTCAATAAGGCAGCAGACCACAGCCCTGACGCGTTTCGAGAGTTCTCTTTTTCAAAGGGTAAGTGTAGTCAGAAGCACGCATGTGGCCACACCTTCCTTTTCCACCATATCGTGAGTCCTGATTGGACAACTCTGTATGAGATTTCACGTTGTGTTCTGGGAGGTGTAGTCAGTGTTAAAACCCTCAGATGGTGGTGCTCCAAATTCACTGCAGATTACGGCTCCACATGAGCCCCGGACAGCTTGGCGGTTTAGATCCACTTCTGTGCCCCACGAACGAAGCCCCTCCTGATTAGGAACTCCGTGGCCCCCATTACGAAGTGGTGCAGCCCTGCGGCAGGACGGCCGCATCTATATCCAGCTCTCGGGAAGGTCCAACAATTGGGCTGCACTCGAACACAAAAGAGCTTTTCCCAAAGGCTTTATTTGGTAAAACCGTCGCGCTGACCCGGTCAATAAGGCAGCAGACCACAGCCCTGACGCGTTTCGAGAGTTCTCTTTTTCAAAGGGTAAGTGTAGTCAGAAGCACGCATGTGGCCACACCTTCCTTTTCCACCATATCGTGAGTCCTGATTGGACAACTCTGTATGAGATTTCACGTTGTGTTCTGGGAGGTGTAGTCCGTGTTAAAACCCTCAGATGGTGGTGCTCCAAATTCACTGCAGATTACGGCTCCACATGAGCCCCGGACAGCTTGGCGGTTTAGATCCACTTCTGTGCCCCACGAACGAAGCCCCTCCTGATTAGGAACTCCGTGGCCCCCATTACGAAGTGGTGCAGCCCTGCGGCAGGACGGCCGCATCTATATCCAGCTCTCGGGAAGGTCCAACAATTGGGCTGCACTCGAACACAAAAGAGCTTTTCCCAAAGGCTTTATTTGGTAAAACCGTCGCGCTGACCCGGTCAATAAGGCAGCAGACCACAGCCCTGACGCGTTTCGAGAGTTCTCTTTTTCAAAGGGTAAGTGTAGTCAGAAGCACGCATGTGGCCACACCTTCCTTTTCCACCATATCGTGAGTCCTGATTGGACAACTCTGTATGAGATTTCACGTTGTGTTCTGGGAGGTGTAGTCCGTGTTAAAACCCTCAGATGGTGGTGCTCCAAATTCACTGCAGATTACGGCTCCACATGAGCCCCGGACAGCTTGGCGGTTTAGATCCACTTCTGTGCCCCACGAACGAAGCCCCTCCTGATTAGGAACTCCGTGGCCCCCATTACGAAGTGGTGCAGCCCTGCGGCAGGACGGCCGCATCTATATCCAGCTCTCGGGAAGGTCCAACAATTGGGCTGCACTCGAACACAAAAGAGCTTTTCCCAAAGGCTTTATTTGGTAAAACCGTCGCGCTGACCCGGTCAATAAGGCAGCAGACCACAGCCCTGACGCGTTTCGAGAGTTCTCTTTTTCAAAGGGTAAGTGTAGTCAGAAGCACGCATGTGGCCACACCTTCCTTTTCCACCATATCGTGAGTCCTGATTGGACAACTCTGTATGAGATTTCACGTTGTGTTCTGGGAGGTGTAGTCCGTGTTAAAACCCTCAGATGGTGGTGCTCCAAATTCACTGCAGATTACGGCTCCACATGAGCCCCGGACAGCTTGGCGGTTTAGATCCACTTCTGTGCCCCACGAACGAAGCCCCTCCTGATTAGGAACTCCGTGGCCCCCATTACGAAGTGGTGCAGCCCTGCGGCAGGACGGCCGCATCTATATCCAGCTCTCGGGAAGGTCCAACAATTGGGCTGCACTCGAACACAAAAGAGCTTTTCCCAAAGGCTTTATTTGGTAAAACCGTCACGCTGACCCGGTCAATAAGGCAGCAGACCACAGCCCTGACGCGTTTCGAGAGTTCTCTTTTTCAAAGGGTAAGTGTAGTCAGAAGCACGCATGTGGCCACACCTTCCTTTTCCACCATATCGTGAGTCCTGATTGGACAACTCTGTATGAGATTTCACGTTGTGTTCTGGGAGGTGTAGTCCGTGTTAAAACCCTCAGATGGTGGTGCTCCAAATTCACTGCAGATTACGGCTCCACATGAGCCCCGGACAGCTTGGCGGTTTAGATCCACTTCTGTGCCCCACGAACGAAGCCCCTCCTGATTAGGAACTCCGTGGCCCCCATTACGAAGTGGTGCAGCCCTGCGGCAGGACGGCCGCATCTATATCCAGCTCTCGGGAAGGTCCAACAATTGGGCTGCACTCGAACACAAAAGAGCTTTTCCCAAAGGCTTTATTTGGTAAAACCGTCGCGCTGACCCGGTCAATAAGGCAGCAGACCACAGCCCTGACGCGTTTCGAGAGTTCTCTTTTTCAAAGGGTAAGTGTAGTCAGAAGCACGCATGTGGCCACACCTTCCTTTTCCACCATATCGTGAGTCCTGATTGGACAACTCTGTATGAGATTTCACGTTGTGTTCTGGGAGGTGTAGTCCGTGTTAAAACCCTCAGATGGTGGTGCTCCAAATTCACTGCAGATTACGGCTCCACATGAGCCCCGGACAGCTTGGCGGTTTAGATCCACTTCTGTGCCCCACGAACGAAGCCCCTCCTGATTAGGAACTCCGTGGCCCCCATTACGAAGTGGTGCAGCCCTGCGGCAGGACGGCCGCATCTATATCCAGCTCTCGGGAAGGTCCAACAATTGGGCTGCACTCGAACACAAAAGAGCTTTTCCCAAAGGCTTTATTTGGTAAAACCGTCACGCTGACCCGGTCAATAAGGCAGCAGACCACAGCCCTGACGCGTTTCGAGAGTTCTCTTTTTCAAAGGGTAAGTGTAGTCAGAAGCACGCATGTGGCCACACCTTCCTTTTCCACCATATCGTGAGTCCTGATTGGACAACTCTGTATGAGATTTCACGTTGTGTTCTGGGAGGTGTAGTCCGTGTTAAAACCCTCAGATGGTGGTGCTCCAAATTCACTGCAGATTACGGCTCCACATGAGCCCCGGACAGCTTGGCGGTTTAGATCCACTTCTGTGCCCCACGAACGAAGCCCCTCCTGATTAGGAACTCCGTGGCCCCCATTACGAAGTGGTGCAGCCCTGCGGCAGGACGGCCGCATCTATATCCAGCTCTCGGGAAGGTCCAACAATTGGGCTGCACTCGAACACAAAAGAGCTTTTCCCAAAGGCTTTATTTGGTAAAACCGTCGCGCTGACCCGGTCAATAAGGCAGCAGACCACAGCCCTGACGCGTTTCGAGAGTTCTCTTTTTCAAAGGGTAAGTGTAGTCAGAAGCACGCATGTGGCCACACCTTCCTTTTCCACCATATCGTGAGTCCTGATTGGACAACTCTGTATGAGATTTCACGTTGTGTTCTGGGAGGTGTAGTCCGTGTTAAAACCCTCAGATGGTGGTGCTCCAAATTCACTGCAGATTACGGCTCCACATGAGCCCCGGACAGCTTGGCGGTTTAGATCCACTTCTGTGCCCCACGAACGAAGCCCCTCCTGATTAGGAACTCCGTGGCCCCCATTACGAAGTGGTGCAGCCCTGCGGCAGGACGGCCGCATCTATATCCAGCTCTCGGGAAGGTCCAACAATTGGGCTGCACTCGAACACAAAAGAGCTTTTCCCAAAGGCTTTATTTGGTAAAACCGTCGCGCTGACCCGGTCAATAAGGCAGCAGACCACAGCCCTGACGCGTTTCGAGAGTTCTCTTTTTCAAAGGGTAAGTGTAGTCAGAAGCACGCATGTGGCCACACCTTCCTTTTCCACCATATCGTGAGTCCTGATTGGACAACTCTGTATGAGATTTCACGTTGTGTTCTGGGAGGTGTAGTCCGTGTTAAAACCCTCAGATGGTGGTGCTCCAAATTCACTGCAGATTACGGCTCCACATGAGCCCCGGACAGCTTGGCGGTTTAGATCCACTTCTGTGCCCCACGAACGAAGCCCCTCCTGATTAGGAACTCCGTGGCCCCCATTACGAAGTGGTGCAGCCCTGCGGCAGGACGGCCGCATCTGTATCCAGCTCTCGGGAAGGTCCAACAATTGGGCTGCACTCGAACACAAAAGAGCTTTTCCCAAAGGCTTTATTTGGTAAAACCGTCGCGCTGACCCGGTCAATAAGGCAGCAGACCACAGCCCTGACGCGTTTCGAGAGTTCTCTTTTTCAAAGGGTAAGTGTAGTCAGAAGCACGCATGTGGCCACACCTTCCTTTTCCACCATATCGTGAGTCCTGATTGGACAACTCTGTATGAGATTTCACGTTGTGTTCTGGGAGGTGTAGTCCGTGTTAAAACCCTCAGATGGTGGTGCTCCAAATTCACTGCAGATTACGGCTCCACATGAGCCCCGGACAGCTTGGCGGTTTAGATCCACTTCTGTGCCCCACGAACGAAGCCCCACCTGATTAGGAACTCCGTGGCCCCCATTACGAAGTGGTGCAGCCCTGCGGCAGGACGGCCGCATCTATATCCAGCTCTCGGGAAGGTCCAACAATTGGGCTGCACTCGAACACAAAAGAGCTTTTCCCAAAGGCTTTATTTGGTAAAACCGTCGCGCTGACCCGGTCAATAAGGCAGCAGACCACAGCCCTGACGCGTTTCGAGAGTTCTCTTTTTCAAAGGGTAAGTGTAGTCAGAAGCACGCATGTGGCCACACCTTCCTTTTCCACCATATCGTGAGTCCTGATTGGACAACTCTGTATGAGATTTCACGTTGTGTTCTGGGAGGTGTAGTCCGTGTTAAAACCCTCAGATGGTGGTGCTCAAAATTCACTGCAGATTACGGCTCCACATGAGCCCCGGACAGCTTGGCGGTTTAGATCCACTTCTGTGCCCCACGAACGAAGCCCCTCCTGATTAGGAACTCCGTGGCCCCCATTACGAAGTGGTGCAGCCCTGCGGCAAGACGGCCGCATCTATATCCAGCTCTCGGGAAGGTCCAACAATTGGGCTGCACTCGAACACAAAAGAGCTTTTCCCAAAGGCTTTATTTGGTAAAACCGTCGCGCTGACCCGGTCAATAAGGCAGCAGACCACAGCCCTGACGCGTTTCGAGAGTTCTCTTTTTCAAAGGGTAAGTGTAGTCAGAAGCACGCATGTGGCCACACCTTCCTTTTCCACCATATCGTGAGTCCTGATTGGACAACTCTGTATGAGATTTCACGTTGTGTTCTGGGAGGTGTAGTCCGTGTTAAAACCCTCAGAGTTGTCCAATCAGGACTCACGATATGGTGGAAAAGGAAGGTGTGGCCACATGCATGCTTCTGACTACACTTACCCTTGTTTTCCGTCGTCACGAAGGAGTTTAAGCAAGGATCATTGATATATATATATATATATATATATATATATATCTATCCAGTCGCTTACACAAGAGGATTTGTTTCCGGGATCCATATCCCATTGTCAGGTGGCGTGTTGCACTCGGCCAATCCCACCGCCGAGTTAGAGTCAATAAAGTTTTCTGCTACGATAAGCAAAACACGCTCTCAGAAAGGTACAGCTAGTGGGAGTTTATTCACAAGGTAACGCTACGCGTTTCAGCACAAAAGTGCCTTGATCACACGTTAACCACAAACCAATCAGGAACATCTTATGTACAAACTCCAATGATCACCATGTGTAATCAACATAGTGGAAGGACACTGACATTCAAGAAAATGCGTCGGCCATTTTTGACTAGTTCTTTTGTGTTGAATCTCTATTACATCATAGAGATTTAGAAATCAAAACAGTGAGTTCAATTAATACATATGAGAAACCTGAACTCCATCTCATATTGAGTATATAAGAATAACGTATTGTTACGCGCCTAGGTCGTAGCATCACATATATACAACCATACAATATATACAGAAGAAACAAATTGCACTCGGTCTAGTGCCCGAAAGGAGTCAATTTTAGATTAGATGAGTGATCAGGCTAAATCTCATAGTATCTAGAGTATCCATCCTGCAGTGAGGTGATCAATTAGGTTCTACTAGTGATGTTCCAACAAGGTAAACAGAGTGCATCTAGATTCAAGGATCAAGAAAAATCAAGAGGGGGGGTTTAAAATAACAAAAGTGAAGGTGTGTATCTTAGCTTATCGTGGTGAGGTGACAGTCTTCTATTCAGTTCAGACATGTGAAAGTCAGTGCAGTGCTCAGGTTTTCTAAGGAGTGACGTGCCCCCGGCTGACTCCTAGAAAAAGGTAACAAGAACAATTGATTAAAAAAGATTAAAACCATCATCATCAATCAGTTTGCAAGAACACTCAGATTACATGTTAAATATCAGGACACAATAAGAATATAATGGACCAATTTAGGAGGTAGCTATGTATAATTACTCCGTGTGCAAATGAGTTGCAAGTTCCTCGTTCAAATTATGTCCCCCAGGAAATTTGGTCTCCAATTCTAATATCCATTTGGATTCTCTAGTTCTGAGGGCAAGTTCACGATTCGCACCCCGCTTACCAACATTCACCTGTTCAATCGCATAGTATCTCAAGAGGTCATTGTTTGATTGGTGTGCGGTTTGGAAATGTCTTGCAATGGGATATTTAGGGTCTTTGTTGTTAATAGCCCTCAAATGTTCCTGGACTCTTTTCTTAGCCATGCACGACGTGCTGCCCACATATTTTTTGTGACATGGACATTCCAAAATATAGATCACATAGGTGGAACTACAAGTCAAAAATTGTTTGATTTGTTTTTTGGTATTGGTCCCTGGTATTGCAAATTCTTTAACCATCACACTTGACCGGCAGGCCCTGCAATGCCCACAAGGGTAGAATCCACTAAGTCCTTGGATATGTTGGCCCTTTTTATCAGAGATGTCACTTTTCACCAACATATCCCTTAAGTTGCGACCTCTTCTGTACGTTATGAGTGGTCTGTTGGTCAATTTGGGGCCTATGATGGAATCAGATTTTAGAATTTTCCAATTGTCAGCCACTATTTTTTGTACTTGTTTGGACTTTTGGTTATAGGTAGTTATTATTCTGGGAAGTTGTGAGGAGACAATAAGTTTGGGCGTAGGATTCAGGGTCTCTGATCTCTGGATAATCGAGGCTTTGGAAAGGGCTTTAGTCAGTACCCACTCGGGATATCCCCTATCACGGAACCGTTGGAGTATGTTGCTACTCTCGAGTATAAAATCTGCTTCTTGAGTGCAATTTCTTTTGGCTCTCAAGAGCTCCCCATAAGGGATGCTCCATTTGAGTGGTTCAGGGTGGGAGCTGAGGGCATGTAGAAGGCTGTTGCCTGCAGTGTCCTTTCTGTGGAGTTTGGAAATAAGTTTGCCATCTTGGATCATGATACTGGTATCTAGGAAATCCACCTGATGTCTGCTAATGTTATATGTCAGATGTATATTGTAGCTGTTTTGATTTAGCTTTGCAATGAAGGTAACAGCCTCTTCCTTTGTGCCCCGCCAGATGACGAAAAGGTCGTCAATGTATCTGGACCATAAATGTACCTTAGTGAAGTGCTCCTTGAGATCTACGCTGGTCCTAATTTCTTCTTCCCACTTCCCCAGAAATAAATTGGCGAAGTTGGGAGAAAAAGCAGAACCCATGGCCGCGCCGCGGATTTGTTTGAAAAAGGTACCATCAAACATAAATATGTTATTGCGTAGACAGAGTTTCATCATCTCTATTAGCATGACAGTGTGGTTTCTGAATCCTATTTCACGGTTTTTTAAGAAATAGTAACAAGCCTCCATACCCTGAGTGTGGTCAATGACAGTATAAAGGGCACTGACATCCATAGTTATTAATATGGAGCCTTCTGTCAATGTGATGGTATCTATTTTTTTGAGAAAGTCAGTTGTGTCCTTAATGAAGGAAGGGAGTTGGATGACATATTCTTTCAGGAAGTGATCTACGTAAACTGACAGATTTTCGTTAACACTTCCTATGGAGGATATGATGGGTCTGCCTGGGGGTTCTAAGAGATTTTTGTGAACCTTAGGCAGCAAATAGAAAATTGGCAGTTTAGGATAATCACGTTTGAGGAAGCAGAATTCGTGCCAAGAGAGGAGCCCCTCAATTTGCCAATCGTGAAGTCTGTTCCATGTTTCCTCTATACTATTGTTGTATTCATTAGAGTTGGATTTGGTATAGAAGATATCACCTTCAAGTTGTCTGAGGGCTTCTTTAACATAAAGATCCCTGCCCCACAGAACAATATTTCCTCCCTTATCGGAGGGTCTTAGTATAACAGAGTTGTCCTATGCCAAAGACAGGATAAAGTCACGTTCTTGTTTGGACAAATTTCTATTCCTGTTATCTCTGTTGTACTGTTTGTGTTTGAGCTTGGCAAGTTCTTTGCTGACTACTTCTTGAAATGTATCTATAGGGTCGTGTGGCATGATGGGGTAAAAAACAGATTTGGGTCTAAAACTAGTACATGCAGCCCTATTCATATTAGTTTCCCTCACACCTACAATAGAATCATCAGGTTGGCTATCTGATGATGTGCCACCCAGTACATACATGTCTAGTAGTAGATCTTGATCATAAATATTGAGTTCAGGTATATCTGCCACTGCAGTGGATTGAGGAGTATCTTTTATAGGTCTTAGTGAATGCCATTTCTGAAGTTTTAGTTTCCTGCCGAATTTGTACATATCTATTCGGGTATCAGAGTAACTAAAACGTTCACTGGAGCAAAAAGTCAATCCCAAGCAGAGAGTTCGTTTTTCCTTAAGAGTCAATGTTCTAGACGACAAGTTTATAATTGTTTTATTTACCATATCATCATCCATGGTTAACGTCTTCGTCTGTAGCCGCCTCTTTTGGATCCCACCGGCTTTGTACTCTTTGCGTTTTCTCTGCTGGAACTTGAGTCTTCTCTTCTGTGATCTGCTCTTCCTCTTGTTTGTCCTCTTGGTCTCCCACGAGTTGGTGTTTTCTGGAAGGACTGTTGCTGCTGTTGTGATTCCGCTTCTTTTTTCCGTCTGGTCCTTAGAACCCTGAACTCTTCTAAAAAAGTCGCCGGTTTCTTAGCAACTATTTCAGTCTCAGAGGCAGTGCTGGTGGAATGTCTTGATACATCCGAATCCGGCTCACTGACCATGGCATTTGAAGAGCCTGCTTCCTCGGTTTCTTGTAATTCAGGTGTCTCAATTGGGATATTTTCTTGTTTGTACAAGTAATCATATTTTGGACTGTAGGTAAGTATCCGTCCACTGTCGTAATCTCCACAATCTCTATGTAGCTTGCGCTGTTTACGATATTTTATGTCCTCTTCATTCTTTTTCAAGCGCCCTTTGAGCTCATCCTTAAATTTATTGATCGTATCTTGGTTGGGATGTTTGTTAAATTCATCCTCAAGTTCTTTCAATTGTTTGATTATGCTTTCACGATCTTCCCATGCATATTTTATAAGAATGCACAACATGTTCTTACTGCTGGCGGCTGAGTTTTGCGACCATTCTTCTAACATTTGCGCATTTGGTGATTCATGCGATGGGGTGATGTAAATTCTCAGTCCCCGGGGTATCATGCACTTGTCCACATAATCTTGAAGGGATGTAGCCTCCCACCATTTTGATGTTTCTTGCTTTCTTAGTTTCTCATATTTTCTTAATTGTAATATCAATAGACTGCTTTCTGTTTTTTCGAGTGTCACGGGGCCGGTTCTTGCTTGCCCTGGTCCACGTGCAAATAATGTGGCAGCCTCCCTCCTTCGTTCATCATCTTCCTCCATGTTGGTATTATTCTATGAGTGTTCTATGCGGAAATAACATGGGATGCACTCGTAGGTTATACCTTGTGAAATATCGGTGTATGTTCCCGTTTGAATGTCTCAACGCTGTAACCTTTCCCTGCCGAAATCAGCAGTTCCTGATGCCGTCTGATTGCTGGTTAAGCCGAAAAAACAGTAGCAGACGTATAGTTAATTCGATGAAAGTTCCGTATTGTATTGTACAGTGAGTTCAAATAACTTCTGGGACTTGTACGTCTCACGTTGCCGCTAGCCCTGGGTTCGAACTTCCTCACACTAATCGCCCCGCCCAAACAGAGCCCCGTCGCAGAAGCGCCGGTACTTTGCAAAGAAGGGTAAAAAGACGAGAATAGCTCTTACCTTAAGGGCGGATGGCGGTTTTCCTGCTTCTTCGGTTATTCAAAACGAAGTCGTGTTTCAATTCGGCCGGTTTGGATCCCTCCGTATTATTCAGTCGCTTACACAAGAGGATTCGTTTCCGGGATCCATATCCCATTGTCAGGTGGCGTGTTGCACTCGGCCAATCCCACCGCCGAGTTAGAGTCAATAAAGTTTTCTGCTACGATAAGCAAAACACGCTCTCAGAAAGGTACAGCTAGTGGGAGTTTATTCACAAGATAACGCTACACGTTTCAGCACAAAAGTGCCTTGATCACACGTTAACCACAAACCAATCAGGAACATCTTATGTACAAACTCCAATGATCACCATGTGTAATCAACATAGTGGAAGGACACTGACATTCAAGAAAATGCGTCGGCCATTTTTGACTAGTTCTTTTGTGTTGAATCTCTATTACATCATAGAGATTTAGAAATCAAAACAGTGAGTTCAATTAATACATATGAGAAACCTGAACTCCATCTCATATTGAGTATATAAGAATAACGTATTGTTACGCGCCTAGGTCGTAGCATCACATATATACAACCATACAATATATACAGAAGAAACAAATTGCACTCGGTCTCGTCTTTTTACCCTTCTTTGCAAAGTACCGGCACTTCTGCGACGGGGCTCTGTTTGGGCGGGGCGATTAGTGTGAGGAAGTTCGAACCCAGGACTAGCGGCAACGTGAGACGTACAAGTCCCAGAAGTTATTTGAACTCACTGTACAATACAATACGGAACTTTCATCGAATTAACTATACGTCTGCTACTGTTTTTTCGGCTTAACCAGCAATCAGACGGCATCAGGAACTGCTGATTTCGGCAGGGAAAGGTTACAGCGTTGAGACATTCAAACGGGATCATACACCGATATTTCACAAGGTATAACCTACGAGTGCATCCCATGTTATTTCCGCATAGAACACTCATAGAATAATACCAACATGGAGGAAGATGATGAACGAAGGAGGGAGGCTGCCACATTATTTGCACGTGGACCAGGGCAAGCAAGAACCGGCCCCGTGACACTCGAAAAAACAGAAAGCAGTCTATTGATATTACAATTAAGAAAATATGAGAAACTAAGGAAGCAAGAAACATCAAAATGGTGGGAGGCTACATCCCTTCAAGATTATGTGGACAAGTGCATGATACCCGGGGGACTGAGAATTTACATCACCCCATCGCATGAATCACCAAATGCGCAAATGTTAGAAGAATGGTCGCAAAACTCAGCCGCCAGCAGTAAGAACATGTTGTGCATTCTTATAAAATATGCATGGGAAGATCGTGAAAGCATAATCAAACAATTGAAAGAACTTGAGGATGAATTTAACAAACATCCCAACCAAGATACGATCAATAAATTTAAGGATGAGCTCAAAGGGCGCTTGAAAAAGAATGAAGAGGACATAAAATATCGTAAACAGCGCAAGCTACATAGAGATTGTGGAGATTACGACAGTGGACGGATACTTACCTACAGTCCAAAATATGATTACTTGTACAAACAAGAAAATATCCCAATTGAGACACCTGAATTACAAGAAACCGAGGAAGCAGGCTCTTCAAATGCCATGGTCAGTGAGCCGGATTCGGATGTATCAAGACATTCCACCAGCACTGCCTCTGAGACTGAAATAGTTGCTAAGAAACCGGCGACTTTTTTAGAAGAGTTCAGGGTTCTAAGGACCAGACGGAAAAAAGAAGCGGAATCACAACAGCAGCAACAGTCCTTCCAGAAAACACCAACTCGTGGGAGACCAAGAGGACAAACAAGAGGAAGAGCAGATCACAGAAGAGAAGACTCAAGTTCCAGCAGAGAAAACGCAAAGAGTACAAAGCCGGTGGGATCCAAAAGAGGCGGCTACAGACGAAGACGTTAACCATGGATGATGATATGGTAAATAAAACAATTATAAACTTGTCGTCTAGAACATTGACTCTTAAGGAAAAACGAACTCTCTGCTTGGGATTGACTTTTTGCCCCAGTGAACTTTTTAGTTACTCTGATACCCGAATAGATATGTACAAATTCGGCAGGAAACTAAAACTTCAGAAATGGCATTAACTAAGACCTATAAAAGATACTCCTCAATCCACTGCAGTGGCAGATATACCTGAACTCAATATTTATGATCAAGATCTACTACTAGACATGTATGAACTGGGTGGCACATCATCATATAGCCAACCTGATGATTCTATTGTAGGTGTGAGGGAAACTAATATGAATAGGGCTGCATGTACTAGTTTTAGACCCAAATCTGTATTTTACCCCATCATGCCACACGACCCTATAGATACATTTCAAGAAGTAGTCAGCAAAGAACTTGCCAAGCTCAAACACAAACAGTACAACAGAGATAACAGGAATAGAAATTTGTCCAAACAAGAACGTGACTTTATCCTGTCTTTGGCAGAGGACAACTCTGTTATACTAAGACCCTCCGATAAGGGAGGAAATATTGTTCTGTGGGGCAGGGATCTTTATGTTAAAGAAGCCCTCAGACAACTTGAAGGTGATATCTTCTATACCAAATCCAACTCTAATGAATACAACAATAGTATAGAGGAAACATGGAACAGACTTCACGATTGGCAAATTGAGGGGCTCCTCTCTTGGCACGAATTCTGCTTCCTCAAACGTGATTATCCTAAACTGCCAATTTTCTATTTGCTGCCTAAGGTTCACAAAAATCTCTTAGAACCCCCAGGCAGACCCATCATATCCTCCATAGGAAGTGTTAACGAAAATCTGTCAGTTTACGTAGATCACTTCCTGAAAGAATATGTCATCCAACTCCCTTCCTTCATTAAGGACACAACTGACTTTCTCAAAAAAATAGATACCATCACATTGACAGAAGGCTCCATATTAATAACTATGGATGTCAGTGCCCTTTATACTGTCATTGACCACACTCAGGGTATGGAGGCTTGTTACTATTTCTTAAAAAACCGTGAAATAGGATTCAGAAACCACACTGTCATGCTAATAGAGATGATGAAACTCTGTCTACGCAATAACATATTTATGTTTGATGGTACCTTTTTCAAACAAATCCGCGGCGCGGCCATGGGTTCTGCTTTTTCTCCCAACTTCGCCAATTTATTTCTGGGGAAGTGGGAAGAAGAAATTAGGACCAGCGTAGATCTCAAGGAGCACTTCACTAAGGTACATTTATGGTCCAGATACATTGACGACCTTTTCGTCATCTGGCGGGGCACAAAGGAAGAGGCTGTTACCTTCATTGCAAAGCTAAATCAAAACAGCTACAATATACATCTGACATATAACATTAGCAGACATCAGGTGGATTTCCTAGATACCAGTATCATGATCCAAGATGGCAAACTTATTTCCAAACTCCACAGAAAGGACACTGCAGGCAACAGCCTTCTACATGCCCTCAGCTCCCACCCTGAACCACTCAAATGGAGCATCCCTTATGGGGAGCTCTTGAGAGCCAAAAGAAATTGCACTCAAGAAGCGGATTTTATACTCGAGAGTAGCAACATACTCCAACGGTTCCGTGATAGGGGATATCCCGAGTGGGTACTGACTAAAGCCCTTTCCAAAGCCTCGATTATCCAGAGATCAGAGACCCTGAATCCTACGCCCAAACTTATTGTCTCCTCACAACTTCCCAGAATAATAACTACCTATAACCAAAAGTCCAAACAAGTACAAAAAATAGTGGCTGACAATTGGAAAATTCTAAAATCTGATTCCATCATAGGCCCCAAATTGACCAACAGACCACTCATAACGTACAGAAGAGGTCGCAACTTAAGGGATATGTTGGTGAAAAGTGACATCTCTGATAAAAAGGGCCAACATATCCAAGGACTTAGTGGATTCTACCCTTGTGGGCATTGCAGGGCCTGCCGGTCAAGTGTGATGGTTAAAGAATTTGCAATACCAGGGACCAATACCAAAAAACAAATCAAACAATTTTTGACTTGTAGTTCCACCTATGTGATCTATATTTTGGAATGTTCATGTCACAAAAAATATGTGGGCAGCACGTCGTGCATGGCTAAGAAAAGAGTCCAGGAACATTTGAGGGCTATTAACAACAAAGACCCTAAATATCCCATTGCAAGACATTTCCAAACCGCACACCAATCAAACAATGACCTCTTGAGATACTATGCGATTGAACAGGTGAATGTTGGTAAGCGGGGTGGGAATCGTGAACTTGCCCTCAGAACTAGAGAATCCAAATGGATATTAGAATTGGAGACCAAATTTCCTGGGGGACATAATTTGGACGAGGAACTTGCAACTCATTTGCACACGGAGTAATTATACATAGCTACCTCCTAAATTGGTCCATTATATTCTTATTGTGTCCTGATATTTAACATGTAATCTGAGTGTTCTTGCAAACTGATTGATGATGATGGTTTTAATCTTTTTTAATCAATTGTTCTTGTTACCTTTTTCTAGGAGTCAGCCGGGGGCACGTCACTCCTTAGAAAACCTGAGCACTGCACTGACTTTCACATGTCTGAACTGAATAGAAGACTGTCACCTCACCACGATAAGCTAAGATACACACCTTCACTTTTGTTATTTTAAACCCCCCCTCTTGATTTTTCTTGATCCTTGAATCTAGATGCACTCTGTTTACCTTGTTGGAACATCACTAGTAGAACCTAATTGATCACCTCACTGGAGGATGGATACTCTAGATACTATGAGATTTAGCCTGATCACTCATCTAATCTAAAATTGACTCCTTTCGGGCACTAGACCGAGTGCAAGTTGTTTCTTCTGTATATATTGTATGGTTGTATATATGTGATGCTACGACCTAGGCGCGTAACAATACGTTATTCTTATATACTCAATATGAGATGAAGTTCAGGTTTCTCATATGTATTAATTGAACTCACTGTTTTGATTTCTAAATCTCTATGATGTAATAGAGATTCAACACAAAAGAACTAGTCAAAAATGGCCGACGCATTTTCTTGAATGTCAGTGTCCTTCCACTATGTTGATTACACATGGTGATCATTGGAGTTTGTACATAAGATGTTCCTGATTGGTTTGTGGTTAACGTGTGATCAAGGCACTTTTGTGCTGAAACGCGTAGCGTTACCTTGTGAATAAGCTCCCACTAGCTGTACCTTTCTGAGAGCGTGTTTTGCTTATCGTAGCAGAAAACGTTATATATATATATATATATATATATATATATATATATATATATATATATATATTCCTTCCAGGTTCAGTGCGCTCCTTAATTGCTGGTGCCCATCCAAAGGGATCAACCAAATGCACATGTAAAGTTTTGACAAAGAGCACGGCACTCCAAGGGTGTTGAAGCGCTGCCTATTTAATGAAATCAAAGGAACAAGCAAATAATTTCAACCACACAGGTCTTTTTCACGAAGACCTGTTTGGTTGAAACGCATTGGCGTTTTTCGCTTGTTCCGTTGCGTTCATAAACTGGGCAGAGCTTGAACGCCCTTAGTGTTGTGCTCAAGGGCATTGGAGCACTTTACAAGAGAACTGCTCCTCTTTGATGGATTTGCATGAACTCAATATATCAAGAGTAAGCTAAACATGATAAGGAGCTGCCAGGTTGATGATAAGACACCAAAGTAATTCAAATAGCAAAGATTGTTTAATCCCCCCACCACCATTAAATGTGCCCCTCATTGATTGATCTGCCTAAAACTTGACATGCCAACAGAAAAGTGAACATGCAGAAGGTGTCCTGGGCATCTGTGAAACAATATTATGGTCCCCAGTAAATTAACACTTTTTCGAGACCCCCCCCCCCCTCCCCCACACACACACACCTTTTAATTTTTCCCTCTCAATGAACTAGTGCAAATTTGATGAAAATACAAAGAGTAAGCTGAACATACTATATGTCTATAAAACGTTGTGCAAAGTCTCCAAAAGGCATTAAAGTTATAAGCAAATCAATATACCCGTATATATCTATTCAAAGGTGGCAATCTCCCTGTATAATTATGGTTATTTCAGCGTTTCCATTAAAAGGGCTTTTTGGGTTTCTTAATAACTTTGGCGCCTTTTGAAGAATCTGCATGAAACTTTCCAAAAACAGAGATATATCAGCTTTGGGTTCCTTATTGCAAGTTTCATGAAGATCTGCCACTTGGGAATCCCAAAAGTGACATTTCCCTTTTTAACTCCCTTAGGATTCATTGTACCTCAATACAGAAAATACATCTGTCCATAATTATACCAAACTTGTCATGTTAGCTGAACTTTACTCAAGGGAGTGTCTTTTTTCGGTTTGGAGTAAATCAGTTGTTTTCGAAAAATGTGTGTTTAGTGTTTTTCTGGGCATGAACATGTTCAATTGATGGATTTGCATGAAATTTTGCAGTCTACTTACTCAGCTCAATTTCGGCATGCCACCTCTCGTGAAGATCACTCCATGGGAAAAAAAGTTAACGGTGGTGAAAAAACAAGCGATTTCCCATTATAGCTTGCATGGGATATTTTCTGAGTCATACAGCAGAAACCACAGCACAGATTTACACCAGACTTTGCATGACACTAAAACTTTACTTTAGTCTGCTGTGGGGCCTCGCCTGTAAGGTCTTCGAGCCCAGGACAGTGCTCAGGGGTACGCAGACAAGTGTATAGTACAAGGCATCACTGAAATGCTGAAAACAGCACTCGACTCACAAGTCAGAGCCGACTCACAAGCTCAACTGAGACCATTTAGATACTGGTTTCAACTGTTATTTTGTGTCTCACCCACAAGACGCTTCTGAGCCTCAGGCAGTATTTAGAAATAATGAGTGTCTGGCTTTGTTTGGAAGGCAGGTGTTAGGGTACAGGGACAGGCCTGTGTGCAAATCTCTGCTGCACAATGCCAAAGGATGTGTGCAGCTGGGGTAGGGAGTGCGTGGCAGGATGGGGTGCATGGTCTGGGCACAGGCCAGACCCTGCAGCTAACCCTTGCAGTGTCACATGGCCCAGGGGGACATTGTCGTTTTCTCTAAGTTAACATGAGCTCGCTGCAGCTTGCCTGCTGCGTTGCGCACATTACTACACAACTTTATTTTTGCAATAATTTCTATGGCTGTTTTCACATTAGAACTCATCGCTGTGTTCCCTCTCAGCAAGTTCCTAGGATTTTGACTGAACATTGTGAGCAAGGTCGAACAACAATGCCCCTTGTTATTTTGTTCTGGTCAGGCCTTAGCCCTTAGACGAAACATACCGATGCAGATGTCGTTTGGACAACATACTTTGGTTTTATTAGAATACACGTATAGGTAGCACACACGTGAAGAGGGGCCTTTCCAGGGAGAAGACCAAGACAGCACCTATGATGTAGATCTACCATCTATAGTCTGAGGTATGGGGTCTGCTGACAAAGCCCAGAGATCTTCCAATATGTAATGCTTCTTAGCAAGGGAAGGTGGTTAGGCTCTATTGTCTTTCCATGATGACATCTCCCTTCATGATTTATGGACTTGCTGCTATGCTGACTGTATTTGTACTATGCATTTTCCTGCTTGTTGTGGCACGTGTACTGCGTGTTAGGGCACGTTAGTTAAAATAAATATTTTAAACTGTTTCGTGTCTCTGTCAGTTTTTCTTCTTACCGTGATTCCTGAGAGATCTAGGAGTGTTGTGTTCTGGGGTGTCTAATCATTTGTTTCTCTGTGAGTAAGTAGGAGAGCAAGTGAGACACGATAGCTGGTCGGTCCTGGGCTCATGGGTACTAAGGTGGTAGGATGTCTCAGTCCCTATACACCACAGTCCTATAATTCTGCTCATAGTTCTGTGTTTGGCAGAATCCTGCAACAGCAGTGCATGGTGAAGACTGTGCGCAGAAGAGTTTGGAAGCCACTGTGAGTTTGTGGCCATGTCCCACATCCAACCAATGCTAATGGCCATGCACGGCAGGGTTTGTAGTTTAAGTACATCAGGAAAACCCAATGAAATTCACTGATTCAAATGCATAAAGGCACTGAAAATTCACCAATTATGGTTATTTAGGAACACACAACGCACGCCATAGCTCGCAGCATTCACGTGGCTCTAAACAAAAATTTAACACTGTCACAGAAACTCTAAAACACTTATGCTGCTCATAGGCTCAGCAGTGTTCCCTTGTCGAGTGCATCTTCGCTGCTGGGCACTTTGTTTGTTATATATTCACCACGGAAGTCTCACCGTGGAAGATGCACCACCCTTGAATAGAAAGTGGGGCTGCAGGCTTAGAACACTGCTGAGCCTACGAGCAGCACAACGGAAGAAATAATTAACCAACTGGGCTGGCATTCTGGAGCCTACTCAAGGCTAAGAATATTATTTTAATGAACTTGAAAAGTGCACAGAACCTACTAAAGGACAGAAATTAAAACCTACTAAAGGTAACACACACTACAACTCCCATAATGCACGTATTACTTGGAGACCCACCTGAGGGCCATCATCGATTAGGAGGCACAGGAGAAAATAGGCGTGGCCACGTGTCTGTGCACAAAGAGTGAAGCCTATGAATAAGGAGCAGCAGCTCCGAAACGCGTCGGGCAAGGAAATGTGTCAGAACGCTGGCGCTGGTTGTTTTCAACAAATTCTGTATGAAACTTCCCTTGTCGAGTGCATCTTCCCTGCAGGGCGCTTTGGACAAGTTGGTTATAACAGGATAGCTGTGTCTTTTGCTTTTCATTTTAGGCACAGCAAGTGTTGCACATCATTGTGTACCATAACAGCAGCTCGATTTTATGTACTGCATTTAGGCAGTTTTTATTTGATATGAAGTATAAACAGGGCAAAACGCGATGAGAGAAGTGGCGCTACATCTGATTATTATATGCCTCCACCTTAAACGAGTAGATGTAATTTCTATTCTCTATGTCATCACACTGTAGAAGAGTTATCCGTTTACAATTATTCAGCAAAGTATGTTAATGATGTATTATGCCGAGATTTTTATACATTAGCTGGTACTTGGATTATTGGTACTGAGTGAATCTTAGCTGTGATTTGCCAGTGACATTTTGTATTTAGTCTTTCTACCATGTCTATACATATTTGAAGGAGTGGGAGGGCTATATATATCTTTGAAATGTTGGTGCTACTTAGATTGATAAAGGAGGCACAGAGATCTCCGTCGATGAAATTCTGAGATTATTCAAACCCTAGGAAAGGTAATTGGACCAATCCCTGCGAGTAGCGATTTCCTGATGAGAAGCTGCCTTGTGGTTTGGGCGAGGGGCAAATGAGACTGATAGTAGGAACTAATGTGTGGAGCTGCAGATTGAAGGAGGACATAGCCCTTTCAGGGTAGAGGCGCATGAAAAGACTTTGACAATACATGCAAGATGGTGCCTGGAATAGCATAGTGAATCACTAACCCTCCTCTCCCTAGACTGGAACTGACATGGTGATGAAACACCACATAAAAGAGTGTCTGCAGGAAACACGTCTTGTATCTGTACGAGCATTGAAAAAGGCAACCACCGAAACACGTCTGCTCTTGGAATAAAATTAATGAATCCTGAAACCCCGTGAGTGCTCATCTTTCCTTTGGAAGTCGGAGCGTACATATTACGAGAGTTCCACCCTCTCATGTGGTAGCACCCACCCAGGAAGAGTTCTATAAGTACTTGGTGGAGCTTGGAGCCGTTTTGTGTATAAAGACACTGTGAGAACCGCCGCAAGAGTGCATGGAGGCACGGAGGTCCCCGTCGATGAAAGTCGGAGATTATTCAAATCTCTGGGTAAGGTAATTGACCAATCCCTGCGGGTAGCGATTTCCTGATGAGAGGCTGCCTTGTGGTTTGGGCGAGGGGCAAAGGAGACTGATAATACGAACTAATGTGTGGAGCTGCAGAGTGAAGGAGGACATAGCCCATTCAGGGTAGAGGCACATGAAAAAACTTTGACAATACATGCAAGATGGCGCCCGGAATAGCATAGTGAATCACTAACCCTCCTCTCCTCTCTAGACCAGATCTGACATGGCGATGAAACACCAAATAAAAGAGTCTACAGGAAACACGTCTTGTATCTGTACGAGCAATGAAAAAGGCAACTGCCGAAACGCGTCTGCTCTTGGGATAAAATTCATGGATCCTGAAACCCTGTGAGTGCTCATCTATCCTTTGGAAGTCAGAGCGTACATATTATGAGAGTTCCACCCTCTCATGTGGTAGCACCCGCCCAGGAAGAGTTCTATAAGTGCTTGGTGGAGCTTGGAGCTGTTTTGTGTATAAAGACACTGTGAGAACTGCCGCAAGAGTGCATGGAGGGACGGAGGTCCTCGTCAATGAAATTTGAAGATCATTCAAAACTCTGGGAAAGGTAAATGGAACAATCCCTACGGGTAGCGATTTGCTGATGAGAAGCTGCCTTGTGGTTTGGGCGAGGGGCAAAGGAGACTGATAATACGAACTAATGTGTGGAGCTGCAGATCGAAGGAGGACATAGCCCATTCAGGGTAGAGGCACATGAAAAAACTTTGACAATACATGCAAGATGGTGCCAGGAATAGCATAGTGAATCACTAACCCTCCTCTCTCTAGACCGGAACTGACACGGCGATAAAACACCACATAAAAGAGAGTCTGCAGGAAACACGTCTTGTATCTGTACGACCATTGAAAAAGGCAACCGCCGAAATGCGTCTGCTCTTGGAATAAAATTAATGAATCCTGAAGGAGTGTATATATATACGCGCTTGCTGTGTGGAGCCATATGACCCTTGACCTTACCTGAGCCCTCCAGAGCTCGCCGTGAGGGGAACGGCCACCGCCGGGGAATAGTGCTCTACCTTTCAACTTCCAGCGCCTGCAGCCGCCATGAGGGAAACGGCCAGCTGGGTAAAGACTACATCTCCCAGCAGACCTTGACCCAGGCGCTCGCCGACACCGTCATCAGGCAGCGCCTGGGACCTATTTCTACGCCATAGGTGCCCCGCAGCGCGGGATGCGCTTGCTGTGTGGAGCCATATGACCCTTGACCTTACCTGAGCCCTCCAGAGCCCGCCGTGAGGGGAACGGCCACCGCTGGGGAATAGTGCTCTACCTTTCAACTTCCAGCGCCTGCAGCCGCCGTGAGGGAAACAGCCAGCTGGGTAAAGACTACATCTCCCAGCAGTCCTTGACCCAGGCGCTCGCCGACACCATCATCAGGCAGCGCCTGGGACCTATTTCTACGCCGTAGGTGCCCCGCAGCGCGGGACACACGCGGGCGGCGCCCGGGCAAAGCCCGGGCCAAGGGCGGGCCCGTCGTAGACCGAAGGAGGCCGGGCTGGGCAACCCCTCTGGCACCTAAAGCAGGAGCACGAACTGTAAGTACCATATTGGCTGTAAGACGTGTAAACCGGCTATCATTGCCCACATTTTACCGTGCTATTCTTTGACTGTGAGCTATTCTCTGGCCATTGTGTCCACCTACAATGGGTAAGAGGAAATTAATAGAGGCTGGGGGTCCATCGGCGTGTAAGAGAGGGAAAAAAGCTAAAAAAAACTGCTCACGCCGCTAGTAATTGTGTTCTAACTAGGATTGAAGGTATTGTGGATGAGTGCGAGGAGATTCTGATTACTACTACTGCCGCTACACCCGCCACTGATGGAAATCAGCTTGTGGGTATACCGTCCCAGTCCCTTTCACATGAGAGACACATTCCAGCTATGTTCTCCAAGAAATCATCAAACAAACATTCAACGCTCGAGGGGAACAGCACAGTGGTTAGCACCCATGGTCATATATCTCCATTAAAATGTGTTGACCCAAGTGTCCCTGCAATTATCAACAGTGACTGCGTTCTTGCCCAAATACCTTGTTCTAATAGATATGCTGTTTTAGACCCTTGTGTAGAATTAATTGATACCTCCACTTGCAGTAAAGCAGAGTCTGTTGTGCCCACTGTTAGTTCCTTATGTTGTACTGTCTGTGGGCCCCAAAACGATGCCCTTCGCTTGAGAGTGGAAACCCTCGAAAAAGAACTAGCTATGCTGAGGGAAAAGGTGGTTCTACTTGGGAGTGGAGTTCCTGGTATGGCTGTCCCCGTACCCAAAGTGTCTAGCATTCGACCCTGCCAGGGTACAGTGGGAAATAGCTTTGGAAAACCGAGCCAGGGAATGGTTATAGACCAAGGGATTAAAGGTGGGCTTCTCAATCCCACCTCTTTCCCCCCCACTCATACCACCAATCCACACCCTGTCTTGGGACTCAGAAAGGGGAGCAGAGGAGACTCTACAGTTCGACTCCTCCCAGTAGCTAACCATGATCATATGGCTACAAGTAGGGTAGAGCAGCCCTCCCGACCCTATTTTAGGCCCAACTCAGGCAATCCACACGTAAGGGGCTCCACAGTCTTCATGACCAGGGTCCCCAAACCTCTAAATCCCCATATTCACGAAACCCACGATTCCCTTCTCAATAAAGTTATCCATTGGATACGATATGTGAGGGGTTGTAGGTCTGTTATACGGGAGGATTTGGTAGAGGCAACTAGGATAAAAAAACAGGGCTCGGAGACAGATTGTATTGAGATCAAGCTTTGCAATGCCGATCTAGCCGAAAACCTGATGGCGCTTGAATTTCGTACTTCTCCACCAGGATCTTCGACAATCCAGTTTCGTAGTTCTCCTTTATGGTCAACAGCTGGGGAAATAACAGAGTCAGGTCTATGCTCGGTTGATTGACTGGATAAAAACTCTCCTCCTTTTTATCCCAATACCACTACTAAAGGGGAGAGAAAGGACGACCCAGCCATCCAGCCAACCGTTAGTAGGGTGGGGCAAGTAGAGTGGGGGTGCACTCCAGTTGACTACTCTAGCGACGCAAGTGTAGGTGGTTCCGGAACGTTCATCAGCCCTCAAGGACCACTACGGTTTCTTTCCTGGAACATTGCGGGGTTAAAAAAAAAACTGTTGCTCCCCGAGTGGAACACCTTTATAGACGATCAAGACATCTGCTTGTTTCAGGAAACGTGGAGTATGGTGCCCCTTCACAAGCCCGGGTTTTCCACCCATTTTATCCCAGCCACTAGATCAGGGAAAGGCCGTCCTGCGGGGGGACTTCACATTTGGATTAATGTGCATCTTAATTGGGTAGTTTCCTTTCATCCAACCCCTTCAATCGATATTCTGCACTTAACGATAAAAGGCTTAAAAAATGATCCCAACTTAGAAATTTTTAATGTCTGCGCCAGAGGCTCTTCTGGGGCTCAATTCTCTCCAACCATAGTATCATTAGAGAGAGAGTTATCTAAAACCAACCCCAAATCAGTTGTTATTGTGGCCGGCGATTTCAACTGTACATTTGAACCTCTGTGTACTCTGGACGTCTTGGGCACCGCGGACCAGGATACTAAATTTGCTATCCCTTCTCTTGGTTTGGCCCCCATTAAGAAATGGTCCCAAAGGGCAACACAATTGTGCGCCCTTACACTGGAGCACAACCTTAGAGCCGTTAACTGCAGATCATGCTCTGATATTTGTGGGGCCAATACATACAATAGAGCTAGCTGCCCGTCCAGGATACATTACATCTTACTGGACTTACGACTCTGGCATGATTTAGTTGACATGAAAATTTCACCTTCCCAGGATAGCGATCACAATCCGCTATGCATGCTTCTAACCAATTCCTGGTCGGTCCCTAAACCTGGTAATGCAATGAAACTGACTACAAAAGAGGTAGTCCCCTCTCATTGCAATAGACGCCTTAAATGGCATAAGGTTGCTCAAGACGAAGAGATTTGTGCAAAATTAAAACCTTAGTTGAGCAGAAGTCTAGGGAGCTTGGTATCCTCCAAGAGCCCTCTACGGGTGAACTGAACTCCCCCTTCCTGCTTCAGTATCAAGATTTCATCGACAAAATGGGTCTTTTCCTCAGCATCCCAGATTCCCATACCCACAAACCAATTAGTGGGTCCACCAACCTTTGGTATTCTAGGGAATGCAGGGAGATGAGACGTAAACTAACAGCTGCCCTCCAAAGCAACAACATCATTATGGTTAGGCTAGCGAGGAAAGAGTACGCAGAGAGACAATTGAGAAAGCCAAGCGTACATGGGAGGAAGCGCACTGGCAGGATCTTCGATCCGCGGCCCTTTTGCGGGACGCCACGTTATTCTGGGAACTCATTGATAAAGGCAGTCGTATGGGTTAGGCTCCAATTCCCAACCACATCTCCTTGCATCAGTGGCATACACACTTTACCAGCTTGTATAGTGCGGTTAACCCCCAGCCACATCTGACAACTACCCCATCTCCTATACCATCTGAGGCCCTTCCATCAGCTGTGTTTTCTGTGTCCGTTACGGACTCGGATCTCTTCAAGCCTAATGAGGTCTCTATGGCCATCTCAGGGTTGTCCACCAGGAAGGCGGCAGGCCCGGATGGCATCGTGGGTGACCTCCTTCTCCATGCCCCAAAAATCTGGTCAGACTTCATTCTCGTTCTAATGAATTTGATTGCTAGAGGTCATCCTGTCCCAGACTCATGGAAGGGCGCCGAAGTTGTTGCGATATTTAAGAAGGGAAATAGGGAGGACCCTGCCATCTACAGGCCGATTAGCCTAATAGATGTCATTCAGAAGGTGGTAGGCAGGGTCCTCCTCATGAGGGCCAGGACTTGGCTGGACGAAGCAAGTGTACTCTCTCATCTCCTGGCGGGCTTTAGACAAAGAGCGGGCACGATGGACCAGGTCTTCCGGTTTTTTACAATCTACTGGAAAGCGGTTGTCATTGGGAAAGGCAGTTTATATCTGGCCTTCATTGACCTAAACACTGCTTTTGACCAGGTCCCTTGCCCCAAACTCTGGTCAGTGTTGTCTGATTTGGGTTTTCCTCCCCCGATTCTGGATTTCATCACGCGCCTCCATGAGGGGAATTACGCAAAGATCAGGTGGGGCAACCAGGGACAGTTGACTGACAGGGTGGCGGTAGACAGGGGAGTTCGGCAGGGTTGCGTGCTGGCCCCAACCCTGTTCTCTCTCTATATAAATGGGGTGGTTGACTACTTGAGAGAGATCCCTTCAGACGCTTCAACTCTAGCAGGGGAAAAAACACCTACTCTACTCTTTGCCGACGATACCCTCTTGATGTCAAAAAGCCCAAGCGGCTTACAAAAGCTGCTTGACAGGTTCTGCCAGTTCTGTGATGCACGAGGTTTAGTAATCAACACTTCCAAAACTAAACTAATGACACTTGCCCCATCCAAACGTTTTAAGAACAACATCTCCCTTAATGGTACTCCACTGGAATTAGTAGACTCCTTTGACTATTTGGGAATCAGGATCAATAAGTCGATGAAATGGAACAATCACATAGCAAAAATGTTCCTTAATCACAAGAGGGTGGCGGGAGCTATTTTAAGAAAACAGCGGCACTCTTTCAGCAGACCAATTATCCCGGCACTTGAGATTTACGATGGGAAAGCACTGCCTTCGGCCCTCTACGGAGCGGAGCTATGGGGGTTTGAGAACCTATCCGTTCTGGAGAAATCAGAGAATCACTTTTTGAGAGGCTTGGTTTCTCTCCCCCTCTCTACTCCCCTGCTACCGCTCCGTATGGATCTGGGTAAACACCCCATTAGGGACATCGCAAGATTACGGCCATTGCTTTTCTGGGTCCGCCTAAGACGTACCCCTGAACTGGCTAGTTATGCCGACGCCTTCGATGAGATCCTGAAGATAAACACAGGCACTAAGATCAAATGGATCTCTAACCTTAAGCGTTTGGTGACTGATATTGGCTATGGCGAGGCATGGCTTAACCAGACCCCACCGCCAAAGCAAGTTATCAAAAAAGCATTCTGGGTCTGGGTAAAGGGAGAGGAAGCAAGAAACCCCAAGAGAGGTACTCTCACTAACTTGTTTCTTGAGCACAAGCTGGTGGCAAAAACTGAGCACTACCTTGACTTCATCCAATGCCCCCGTGATAGAACGATATATATGAAGTTTAGGTTTGGGTCCCTCCCCTTGAATTCTTGGGTTGCAGGGTGGAATTGCCAGTCCCCAACAACTGCTGACTGCCCGGGGTGCCCTGCCCCTAGCGAATCCATCCCCCATTTCCTCTTTGCATGCCCATTGTACAGGGCGGCCAGGAGGAAGTGGCTCAGACCCATTTGCAGGAATCTGGGGTTTGAGAACTACAAGGTGGCACTCCGCTTCCTCTCAACTGATGCCTCGTCCATGGTGGTGGTATGCGGGGTAGCCAAATTTTTGGGATGCGCCTGGATGATCCGCTGCAAACTGTTAAAATCCCATAAGAGCCAAGTCATTGAAGAAACATGAGCTTTGGTCCCTGTTTTATCCTTGAACTGTTTTAATGTTTTATTATCTACCTACTATCACTTTAAAAAAAAAAACTTATTTAGCGCTTTTAAATCATTGTTGTATAAATGGATTTTAGGATGCTTGTAAATGTACCTACTTTTATGATATTTTTATATCGAATAAAGTTATACAACAACAACATATATATATATATATATATATATAATACCCTTTTAGGCATAAAGTGACACATAAATTATGCAAAAAAGAAACCAAACTCTGGGCAGTTCCCAAGTTTAGGTGGAGAGCAGCTGCTGTATTGAGCACCCTCAACAACAGCGACACTCTAAATTTGCTCACCTCAAATGCCTGCTTTTTTATCAAAATCTTTAAGCAAAGGAATTGCACCGTGCCGTCCAAGCCGAGATAGAAAAGGACAAAGTCTTTTGCCATTTCTACAGCAAAGGTTTTAAGCATAGGATTAGTACAGTGCTATCCATGCCGAGCTGTAAAATGACAAAAACCTTTTACCACTCCAGGCACAGTATTACAGCTTTGAATTGGTAAAATACCAACAAAGCCAACCTGAATCCTATCCACTCATCAATGGGACCGCAGGGGATCCTTAAGGCCTCCTGCGGGAGCCGTTATTGCTTTTTACACACAGGGAGCTGCTGACATGCATCTCCCTGTGTGTAAAAAGCAAAGTGTCCCGTTTTCAGCAGATTTCTGAAACCGGAGCACTTGTTTGCTATGGCATGGCGGCAGCGGTGCCAAAGCAAACTGCAGTGTCCTAGCGGTGAGAACCTCGGAACATTGCTGTAGCCGGTCTTGGGGGGTGGCGGTCCCCTCCGCCATCTACGGCTCCAGGAGGGGGGGCACGGTCCCCCTCCTTCCTTGAGTAGGGGCCTGCCCCGGGAGGTGGTGGTCCCAGGGGCCCAGAACGGCCCGGGAGGTGGGCTACATGGCCCCCCTCCCGTTTCTCAAATATAGTGTTTGGCCCCCCACATATTAAAAAGTTAAAGCCCCGGGGAGGTGAGGTCCCCTGGGCCAGGGGGGTACGTGAGCCCCCCCCACATATTAAAATGTTAAAGCCCCAGGGAGGTGGTGGTCCCCGGGGCAGGGGTGTCCTTGATGCCCCCCCATTACATTAGTCCTGGCGAGGTGGTGGTCCCCTGGGCTCAGAACGGCACAGGAGGGGGGCCACTTCTCCCCCCTCCCATTTCTTAAATATAGAGTTTGGCCCTGGTAGGTGGTGGTCCCCGGGGCCAGGGGGTCTGTGACGCCCCCCTCTACATTAAAATGTTAAAGCTCCGGGGAGGTGGTGGTCCCTAGGGCTGGAGGGGTGTCCCTGAGGCCCCACACACATTAAAATGTTAAAGCCCCGTGAGGTGGTGGTCCCCGGGGCTGGGGGGGCAGTGGGGTCCGTGAGGCCCCCCACATTAAAATGTTAAAGCCCCAGGGAGGTGGTAGTCCCCCGGGCCGGGGGGGGGTCTGTGAGCCCCCCATATTAAAATGTTGATGCCCTGGGGAAGTGGTGGTCCCCGGAGCAGGGGGGGTCCTCGATGCCCCCCCCATTACATTAGCCCCTGGGAGGTGGCGGTCCCTGGGGCTGCGGGGGAGGCCACAGGGCCTCCCCCGCAGCTTTTATTTTTATTAACATTTGTTTGACCTGGGGAGGTGGCGGTCCCCGGGGCGCAGGTGCCATATAGGCACCCCCGCATTAACTCATAAACCTCCCCCGGGACCTGGCCTACCGGGGCCTTTATTTAATTAGGCGTGGGAGACCACGCTTTATGTTTTTTTAAGGTTTCGGCGGGAGTCACGGTTCCAGCACGACTCCCGCCAAATTCTTTTTTTTTTCTTTTAAATGCTTTTTGGGCCATGGGGGGTCTCTCTGGGAACCCCCCTAGCGGCCTAGGGGGTAAGGGTGTTTCTACCCTTCCCCTTTTTCTTATAATCTTTTTCCTTGTGACTTGGTTCAACCGAGTCACAAGATGTCTACCTTTGAAGTGTTACAACAAACAATTGATGGACGGAATGCTGACAATGCAGACATTCTCCCCCAGTCAAGAGATCTGGGTTAAATCCATCGTTCTTTTGCCCACTACACCACCCCAGTTTAGACATGGCCATATGCAAATCAGTCTTGACCCTGTGCCTCATGGGAACAGTCCAGCCCGAACTGCCAAGCCATGTCCTGGCTGATGACGGCTGATAGCCAGAAACCGGTCCTAGGATGCTTGATTCCGGTCCAGGGAAGACATGGCTTGGCAGTTCGGGCTGGACTGTTCCCATGAGGCACAGGGTCAAGACTGATTTGCATATGTCTAAACTGGGGTGGTGTAGTGGGCAAAAGAACGATGGATTTAACCCAGATCTCTTGACTGGGGGAGAATGTCTGCATTGTCAGCATTCCGTCCATCAATTGTTTGTTGTAACGCTTTTCGCCCTAAGTGGGATGGGTATTCCCAGACGTGGGACCCGTGCTCACTACGCCACTGGAGTCAAGCTATCCTGGCTGATGACGGCTGATAGCCAGAAACCGGTCCTAGGATGCTTGATTCCGGTCCAGGGAAGACATGGCTTGGCAGTTCGGGCTGGACTGTTCCCATGAGGCACAGGGTCAAGACTGATTTGCATATGGCCATGTCTGAACTGGGGTGGCGTAGTGGGCAAAAGAACGATGGATTTAACCCAGATATCTTGACTGGGGGAGAATGTCTGCATTGTCAGCATTCCGTCCATCATTTGTTTGTTGTAACGCTTTTCGCCCTAAGTGGGATGGGTATTCCCAGACGTGGGACCCGTGCTCACTACGCCACTGGAGTCAAGCTATCCTGGCTGATGACGGCTGATAGCCAGAAACCGGTCCTAGGATGCTTGATTCCGGTCCAGGGAAGACATGGCTTGGCAGTTCGGGCTGGACTGTTCCCATGAGGCACAGGGTCAAGACTGATTTGCATATGGCCATGTCTGAACTGGGGTGGCGTAGTGGGCAAAAGAACGATGGATTTAACCCTGATCTCTTGACTGGGGGAGAATGTCTGCATTGTCAGCATTCCGTCCATCATTTGTTTGTTGTAACGCTTTTCGCCCTAAGTGGGATGGGTATTCCCAGACGTGGGACCCGTGCTCACTACGCCACTGGAGTCAAGCTATCCTGGCTGATGACGGCTGATAGCCAGAAACCGGTCCTAGGATGCTTGATTCCGGTCCAGGGAAGACATGGCTTGGCAGTTCGGGCTGGACTGTTCCCATGAGGCACAGGGTCAAGACTGATTTGCATATGGCCATGTCTGAACTGGGGTGGCGTAGTGGGCAAAAGAACGATGGATTTAACCCAGATCTCTTGACTGGGGGAGAATGTCTGCATTGTCAGCATTCCGTCCATCATTTGTTTGTTGTAACGCTTTTCGCCCTAAGTGGGATGGGTATTCCCAGACGTGGGACCCGTGCTCACTACGCCACTGGAGTCAAGCTATCCTGGCTGATGACGGCTGATAGCCAGAAACCGGTCCTAGGATGCTTGATTCCGGTCCAGGGAAGACATGGCTTGGCAGTTCGGGCTGGACTGTTCCCATGAGGCACAGGGTCAAAACTGATTTGCATATGGCCATGTCTGAACTGGGGTGGCGTAGTGGGCAAAAGAACAATGGATTTAACCCAGATCTCTTGACTGGGGGAGAATGTCTGCATTGTCAGCATTCCGTCCATCATTTGTTTGTTGTAACGCTTTTCGCCCTAAGTGGGATGGGTATTCCCAGACGTGGGACCCGTGCTCACTACGCCACTGGAGTCAAGCTATCCTGGCTGATGACGGCTGATAGCCAGAAACCGGTCCTAGGATGCTTGATTCCGGTCCAGGGAAGACATGGCTTGGCAGTTCGGGCTGGACTGTTCCCATGAGGCACAGAGTCAAGACTGATTTGCATATGGCCATGTCTGAACTGGGGTGGCGTAGTGGGCAAAAGAACGATGGATTTAACCCATATCTCTTGACTGGGGGAGAATGTCTGCATTGTCAGCATTCCGTCCATCAATTGTTTGTTGTAACGCTTTTCGCCCTAAGTGGGATGGGTATTCCCAGACGTGGGACCCGTGCTCACTACGCCACTGGAGTCAAGCTATCCTGGCTGATGACGGCTGATAGCCAGAAACCGGTCCTAGGATGCTTGATTCCGGTCCAGGGAAGACATGGCTTGGCAGTTCGGGCTGGACTGTTCCCATGAGGCACAGGGTCAAGACTGATTTGCATATGGCCATGTCTGAACTGGGGTGGCGTAGTGGGCAAAAGAACGATGGATTTAACCCAGATCTCTTGACTGGGGGAGAATGTCTGCATTGTCAGCATTCCGTCCATCATTTGTTTGTTGTAACGCTTTTCGCCCTTAGTGGGATGGGTATTCCCAGACGTGGGACCCGTGCTCACTACGCCACTGGAGTCAAGCTATCCTGGCTGATGACGGCTGATAGCCAGAAACCGGTCCTAGGATGCTTGATTCCGGTCCAGGGAAGACATGGCTTGGCAGTTCGGGCTGGACTGTTCCCATGAGGCACAGGGTCAAGACTGATTTGCATATGGCCATGTCTGAACTGGGGTGGCGTAGTGGGCAAAAGAACGATGGATTTAACCCAGATCTCTTGACTGGGGGAGAATGTCTGCATTGTCAGCATTCCGTCCATCAATTGTTTGTTGTAACGCTTTTCGCCCTAAGTGGGATGGGTATTCCCAGACGTGGGACCCGTGGTCACTACGCCACTGGAGTCAAGCTATCCTGGCTGATGACGGCTGATAGCCAGAAACCGGTCCTAGGATGCTTGATTCCAGTCCAGGGAAGACATGGCTTGGCAGTTCGGGCTGGACTGTTCCCATGAGGCACAGGGTCAAGACTGATTTGCATATGGCCATGTCTGAACTGGGGTGGCGTAGTGGGCAAAAGAACGATGGATTTAACCCAGATCTCTTGACTGGGGGAGAATGTCTGCATTGTCAGCATTCCGTCCATCATTTGTTTGTTGTAAACCTTTGAAGTGTTGGCAGCCAATCTGATCTGAGGCACAGGATCGGAAGGGGTTGCGGATCCTCTGCGGCCACAGTTGTATATCTGAGAAATCTTTTAATTTCTCAGGACCTACTGAATGAATTTACACCGTTTAACAAAAAGAGCGCTTTCTGGACTAAGAGCTACCTTTTTGCCAAATTTGGTGGAGTCCCCTCCTATCTACAGTGCACTCACTTGAAAGGCACCATTCACTCCTGCAACATGAGATACAGCCAGTGGCTGCTGTTGAAAAGGGGAGAAGAGCTTAATCAATGACAGTAGCAGGAGGCCCCTCCCACCTGCGAATTGTGCCCTGAAAAGGTACGATCCATTCTAAGACTGGGCCAAGGGAGGGCCCATCCTCTTTAACTCTTCATATGTTACCCTCACCCAGCATCGATAATCATAAAGCTTTAGTGCTACCCCCAGTAAACACCTCTAGAAAGTGGAAACTTCCTTGCTCAATCGTTTTTTGGCAGTGAGGGCTTTAAACTATCAAATTCTCAAACTGAGCAAAATAAAAACTCGGTTTCCGACTCAAGCAGCTGGGTGGATCGCACAACAACCTCTACGCCACTGTTTATTCTCATTCACCCAATCCCTAACAGGGGGTTCCATAGTGGCTGAAGTGGGGGTACACAGAGTTGATGCAACTGAGAAAAAGTCTGTGTAATACTTCTGGGGCAAAATTAAAAAGTGTCTATGGGAAACTTAATGGGGAAAATCAAGATCTGCCTGTTCCTTTATCAACTCCAGTTAACAGCTCAACTTCTCGCTGGGTATTTTTATTAATATTACAAGTCTGAAAGCCTTTGGGCCTTGCTTCAAGAAAGTAGACAAACGTAATTTTGTTGAATCTAGTCTTGGTTCAGCGAGCACTAAGGCAGTTTCACTAGATGCTTCTGCTATGACGAATGCTTTAGATGGCCATATTACTGTTCTCTCCGGGCCCTCGAAGGCTCAGCTATCTAGCAACTCATAAGCTAGAGAGCTCACTCACAAGTGTAATGTATGCCTAAAAAATGGATACCAAGATGGGCCTGTTGCATCTCATGTGCAAACTGTTACAAGCCTCCCGGTGCGCTATTTACCTCCACTAGCTGCCCCATACATTATAGTTTTGTCAAATGTATTTTACTAAATAATCAGAGAGGAGATTACACACAACTAAAAAGTAAAATCAGTAACTGATTGCGCTCTCATCTAGGATAGCAGCACATTATGTTTAACAACACAATCATGGTTAGATGTGGTTCCTGAATTGGTATGTCACCAAAGTCTAATCCAGATCTTCTTTGTAGGTTGTTTTTGTGTGTGAACTTTGGTGGCCTTTTTAAGAACTGGAGTCAATGCTGTTCCAGTTGGCTGTTTGTACAACCATAAATTGCATTCAGGGATCTGACTAAAGTATAGCATGGTCATAAAACTAACGATATATTCATTTATTCTTTTAGTATATTTTATCCTCTGGCTTCTCTGGACAAAAACATTAGACTTTCTTTTAATACTAGCAAGCAGTGCAATGATTTTGATGATGTATCTGGTGTTGTTTCATGGGTGCTTATATGCATGTTATCTTACCATCATTTGATGTTGTATTGGAGCCACAAACTGTAGGTAGCCTAAAAAGTATTTCCTGGAACACTGCTGGTATTGTGTTGAAGATGCTGAACATCAACTGGCTAAATTTTGTTAAGTCTTTTTTGTTTTCATGATGTTTCATGAAACATGGGATGGCTTTTCTACCTTTGCTATTCCTGCTACTCCTTCTATGTGAGGAAAGGCTGAGGCGACCTCATTGTCTGGGTCTCACTGATTTTGGGCTGTAAAATGAAGGGGCTGTCAATAAGCTTCTCAAATATCCAGGCTCTTTCCATAACATTTAAGAGCTGGTGGAACTATCATGCACTGTAATTTATGGAATGGCATAGGCTTTTAAATATTATAGGAAAAGCTCTGTTCCCTCTAGAATGTGTCGCTGGTAGGTCATCCTTTTTGATTCCAGCGAACAAATTCAATATTAAATTGGTCTTTGTAAATGTTAATTTTGATGAAACTGATGTTGGCGGGGCACGATATGAGCACAGTGCCTTTGACTATAGGTTAACTTGTCAATAAGTGGCTTTGTTAGACTTGTTAGCCACAAACATTTTTTGTATTGCTCATGAAGTATTTACTGCAGATATTGATTGCATTCTGACTTGCAGCTCAGAGCAGCTAGATATCATTGACTATATTTTCATCTCCATTTGGGATCGCATTTTAAATTTCTTTGCAATTGCCATCCAATTGAGCAATCCCAATCCTTTCACCGTGGAGTTGTAGTATATATATATATATATATATATATAAACTTTATTGCGTGATTTAAAAGTAAACCATTGCAAATACAAACATTTAAAATTCAAGGTTAATTTAAGACGATAATTTCATAAAAAGTTGATATGTATGGATAATAAGGTAAAACTTCAGTTTAAAAAGTCATATTCAAAGGAGCCAGAAGCAGCAAGTGAGGATTTAGCAGCATTATTCCAATGGGGGATCGCAGACTCTGGACAGCTCAGTATGTTTTTTTGCAGCGCACTCCATAAATATTACTAGGGCACAATTTAGTTTAGTGTTCCTAGGATCGAAACACGCCAAAACTGCTGCTCTACAGCTTCATGTTTCTATTCCAGTGATGCTTGAGTAAAGCCCGTCTCTCTGTCAATAGTAGAGGACACAGGCATATGATGTGTATAATGTCTTCTTTGGGAGACCCACAAAGTCGGCACTGTACTTTTCCATGTTCTCTTTTCCATTTTGGCCGATGTGTCAACAGATTGATGACTCCCAGTCTCAGTTTTAAAAAACTTAGTTTCGTCCGAGCACTAAACAATGTGGTAAGGTACGGCTGTGGGATTAGTAAGGCATAGGATTGAAGGGTCATCCACCCATGACTTCTTTTTGCGAGGCTGGCTTTGTCTTCCACTCTTGACAATTGTTTAGTGCTGATTTTCGCTAGCCTTTTGAATTCCTTCTGACTGGCATGCAGGATCCAGAGGTCATTTAGGCACAGAGTTTTTAAGCCTTTTGACCAATATTCGTGTCCTGCTCGCCATAAGTTGTTATCAATGCAGGCCCACAAATGGTAACCTAAACTTCCCTCCTTTGATAACCTCAACTTGACAGCACACGAGGAAGGACATGGCTCTAGCCAGTCGTTGTTTGCAGATGCCAAATTCCAACCTGATTTGTGCAGGTGATGTGTGGTTTGGTAATTTAAACACGGACCTGTAGATATTAGTGATTATTTTATCCAGATGGTCACTGTCCAATCCTTTTAAAGCTTCACTGCCATAAGTTAGAGTGGGAATGATTTTTGCCTGAGCCACCTGAAGTGTGGGTGCAAGAGTAGGGCCTTGAAGTTTCTTTTGAATTATACCGATTGCAAAGGCAAGTGCCGTGCCCTTCCTTTTTTGCTCTTATAGTTGGGATTTGTATTTTCCGTTGTTGTTAAAAGTGACACCAAGGTACCTTTGGCAGTTGGATTCGACAATGCGTTCGTTATTCAGAGCCCAAGACAGCTTCTTTGCTTTCCTTGAATGCACCGCTAGAATTTTCGTCTTCCTGTTGTTAATGCGAAGCTCATTATTGTTGGAGTAGTCGGAAATAGCATCCAGAAGTCTTTGCATTCCGATCTTTGTTTTACTTAACAGTACCACGTCATCAGCATATAATAGGTTTGTCAGCGGCAAACCGGATAATGTAGGAGCGTGGGAATTGACCTTATTGAGAACTTCGGGAAGGTCGGCTAGGAATAGATTGAAAAGTATTGGGGCCAAGACACATCCCTGTTTGAGGCCTTTTTCTGTCGAAATCTGGCGAGACAGTCTTGAGCCGTCCCCGATCTTAATTCTAACCCATGTATCCTGGTGCAGGAGTTGTATGGCTCTTAGAAGGGCCTCTGGAATGTTGAAACTGGACAGCTTCTGCCATAATTTGCTTCTGTTGACATTGTCAAAGGCCGCTTGATAGTCGATAAACCCCATATAAAGTGAACAAGAGCAGAATTTAGCTTGGTCAATTAGGCATGAGAGGGACATGAGATTGACTGAAGTTCCAGTGTTTATTGTAAAGCCTGTTTGATTCGGGGGAATTATGGAGTTTAGCAGCACTCCCGCAAAATACTTTGCTTCGTTGTCAATGATTGCGATGAGGCGGTAATTCCCAGGAGATTTTTTGTCCCCGCCTTTAAAGATTGGTGCAAGGATAGATCCACGCCAGGAGGGCAGTATGATGTTGTTTTGGAGACATGTGTTGAAAAGGGGGCTTAGTTTCGCAGCCCAAAAAGTTGGATCTTCCTTGAACAAAGCTTGAGGAATTCCCCCAGGGCCAGGCGCGCCATCCTGACGTCCTTTTTTTATTATTTTTTCAATTTCGCCCTTCTGGACTGGCACTAAGTTAGCGCAGCTCTGGATCGAATGAATTACTTTTATTGGTGCCATTTTGTGGCCGAGCTTTTTTGAAGAGTTTAAAGAGTTCTGATGAGATTCTGAGGCAGTCTCTGATTGTAGTAGTGTGTCCCTGAAAGGGGGATATTGATCATTAATGCGCAATTCCTGGTCATTGAAGTGGGAAGAAAGATATTCAACCCACTCTATTTCGAGAATGCTTGAGGAAGCGACTTTGGAAGAGCGTCCAGATGTACTATTGATTGTGCGCCAAAACCTGGCAGAGTTGTTTGATTTAATATCATACTGTAATTTGACCCAAAACAGGTTCCATTGGTTTTTGCGTAGTTCACGTTTAGCTTTCTTAAGATGATTACGTGCCTCTCTCAGTTTTTTTATTTTGCTGGGATCCGATGGGTCAGTTTTTAAAGCCCGCCATGAGCGATTCATTGCTCTTTTTGCAGATAGTATCTCACCGTTTGAGCGCGGCATGTTCTTTTGATCAATTTGGCTTGCATGTTTTGTTGGTTTCGCAAATCTATCCGTAAGTTCGGTAGCAAATATTGACCAGTTGGCACATATATTGCCCGAGCACGTTTGGCGCTCAATTATTTGTTTGGCCTCGGCTGATATGGATTGAAGATTCTTAAGGGAACATTTGATGCGTTTGAGGTTGATTGAGAGGCTCTCAGATGGCAAGTCCCTTACCTTTTTATGTTGTGTGAGGCCAGTCCTCAAAGTAATTTCTTGCGGGCAATGATCACTTTCTATTCTGTTTCCAAGACAGTATCCAGCTACTTGATGGAGCAAAGAGATGCTGACAAAGGTATAACCGTGGAGTTGTAGGATTTTACCTGTGTTGGTCAAATGAATGCTAAATTGGATCTGGTGGATTCTGATAGATTATTGTTTAACTTGTTGGAAAAGAGCTATGCCAGCTTGATCGATTGTCTCCAGAAAGCCAAATAATGATTGCAGAATTTAGAACTGCTTTAGAAATATATGCACCAACATAAATAACTTCCTAAAAACTTAAAGTCCAGAAAAGATGTCTAATAAGAGGTATAACTAGTCTGGCCGTTCATGCCCTACTGCATGTTCCAATATACTCTGTGCCTTAAAACGTCCCTCTCCTATTAGAGAGGAAGTCATTATGTGCATACGTGTTAGTAATAAGACTGTGAAATTAAGGTAAATAGTACTTTGTGAAAAATCCTAGGATGATTTGCAAGCTGCTGGGTTCTCAAATAATCAACACTTATTTTGAAAGGTTGTCAGTAGCACATATATAATATTGATATTGGCTTATCTCTTGATGTTCATATCTCAGCAGATATGTCGGTCACACACTTCACTAATATTTATTGCCCAGCCTCCGATGTAGACAAATACATATCTGATAGAGAGACATCTAGCCGCAGTTTCTTTACCTTTGAATTTCCCAGGCGTCAGACTGGATCCGGAAGATTTTTGCATGAGCAGTACTCCTGCGCACTGGGAGGTGGCATAGATCGGCTCCGCACAGCATTGTCCACTCCAGAAGTGACGTCCGCATCACCTATATAGGCGCCATCTGGGTGCACTGGAGTCAGTACTGTTGTTTCCACGACAGTTAGCGCTGATTCGAAGAAAGAGCTAACACTCTGTCGCTTTTTGACAGACTTTGTTCAATCTTTTGTCGAATTCTTTTTTTAAGGATTTTTACTTCCTGGTGTGTCTAGGTGATGTTTTCAAGGAATACATTTTTTAAACTGTGTGACGCCTGTCATCGCGCCTTGATGGTTACGGATCCACATCTAGTGTGTCTGTGGGGTCTCGAGGGCGACCACGACGCGCCAAGTCGTACTCAGACTTAAGTGCCCTATTGTGAATACGTTTCTTATAGGTCTTGTAAATATATTTATTCCCTCTCCTTTCCTTATATTTCATTCTTTTGTGACCGCACATGAGATTGCCGTGTGGATGACCAACTCTGCGTGCGGTATGTTGCAGCAAAGAAGGATCGGGGGTACAGAAACAAACCATTTTGCACTGGGTAATTCTCTGTATAAAAATCAGCTATGCACTGGCCAAGAAGCAGCCACCTGAGGGCTTAAGGGCTCATTTCACCAGGGCTAAAGCTGCGACCACTAGATTAGCATGTGGAGTCCAATCCTGCTGGAAATCTGCCAGACAGCAACGTGGGCGTCCCTACACACGTTTACCAAGCATTACTGCCTCGACAGTCGGGTCCACAGGGATGGGCACTTTGCCCGTTCGGTCCTGCAGGACTTTTTAGTTTAGAATTTGCTTGGGTATCTATTCAAGAGGAAGGAATCTGCAGCTATATGCCTCTATCAGATGAATAATTACTTAAACTTCATTAACGCATTATCTGGTAGAGACCAGATCTACCCAGGGATTCCTTACCGCCTCACCCATGCTCCCCTCTCTGTATACAAGTTTCTAGGATCAGGGTGGATCCCTTTCAGGGCCCTTGTTTGACACATCATTGTCAGTGCACTTCATGGCTCCTCGCTCCTGGCGTGGAAAGTCGTGAAAAGTAACTGACGTCAGCACGCTGAGGTGGCGCCTATATAGGTGATGCAGACAGAACTACCAACATGGACAACGCCACGCGGAGCCTAGCAATGCTACCTACCTGTGCGCATGTGTACTGCTTACGCAAAAGTCCTCAGATCCAGTTTGATGCCTAGGAAATTCAAAGGTAAGGGTAGTCTTTAGGGTACTAAATGTGGCGTGTCTAGGCAGATCCCATTTTTGCGTAACAAACATGCAGTATCGCTTGGTGGTTCTCATCAACTTGCATTTATGGACTTCAGCTCAACATTGGACTGCCAGTGCAGCTCAGTTGGCAAATTCTTCATGACATGGGTGTGAGTAATGATGTTTTCGATATTTAAACCCCCTTGTTATAGATTTTAATGCTATTGTCCGATTTTGCCCAAATGGGGAATATCCAAGTAACTTGCCATGGCAATAAGGGTAGGCAAAGATATGCTGTATCAATTCTTCTTTTTCTTTTATACACCAATGTTTAGGTGGGCTCCTCAATACAACTGGATCAAGATACTGCTAGAGTGGGAATTCAGGGCTTTCTAGTTCTGTTATACGCAGATGAGACCGTCTTTATGTGGCTGGAACAGCAAATGGGCTAAATACCTTTACTGTTACTATGGCCACATTGAAAACTAAATGTAGAGTTTTTCACATTAATAATCACATCATTGAGATTGAGAGTGAATTACTGATGATCTTCAATATTGTTTGTCTTTATTGGGAGAATCCCATAGTTTTGTTGCTCATGCAAAAAGGATGTTACATAGATAAGGGACAGTTCTGTAAGTATCTTTTTAGTTTTTTGAATGTAGTTTGGACCTATATCATTGACGGTGATATGGACATCACGGAGTGCCTTCAAGATGGAGATTTAGCCAATGATAGGCATTTTAAGGGCTTGGAGTGTTGGCATCATATAGACAAGTTTGCAAAGGTGTAGAAGTTGTCTTGCTGTTAATTTTGAATTCATTGTAGTCTTTAGGGTAGTAAATGTGGCGTGTCTAGGTAGATCCCATTCGCATAGTCTGGGTTAGGTATGACCAGGGCCACTGGAATTATGCAGTGGGTGAGTGGAGGCAAATTATGCGACACAGATGATTAAATTATGCAGCATGAAAAGTCAAATTATGCGGTGTGATGAGGCACATTTTGTGATGGTATTATTTTTAATTTTACACTAGAATGTTACACTAGCAAAATCGAAGACTAGTCACTGCCAGTTCTTAATGTGATGGCACCGAGGGGCCCATTCACTAGCAAACTTGAAGGGGGCAGAACTCTTTGCGAGAAATGTTTTTCATTGTGAAATCTGTGTCTTCATGGACTGAGCCTCTGTTCACACTCCCCCTTCGGAGGATAGCTGTAATACTCTTGTCAAATGTTTTTCAGATAAGGCAGCGGCTATCTACTATTTCTTTCCAGAGGTTTTAAGAAACGTCACATGCTTGCAGGTCTGGTTTGAGCCTTCAATGGATCACTCCCGCTTGCTTCAGTTCCAACCTTTTGAACTTGAAGTGCTACAGCCTCTTATGCTATCTATAAAATCGGAAGCTCCCCTGGATGCTGCTTCTCCTGCTATTCTGGAGCTAGGAGTTGAGGAGATTCTCCCGGTGCTCAGATAAGGTTCCTACACGATGGACGCATGCCTCAGTAGGTCCACTCCTGAAAAAGTAATCTCTTGACCTCTCTAAATCTGAGAATTATAGGCCCATCTCATTGCTCGCTTTTTCTGCAGAAGTGCAGAAAAACTTGTTAACAAGCAACTCTTAATGTTCGAGTTTAGGGATTTATTGCATAGAACACAGTCGGGCTTCCACCCTCGGTATAGCACAAAGTCCACTCTCTTGCTCGCCTCCAAGTCTATGCCCCAGCTTCTGGACAGGGGCGAAACAGCAGCATTACTGCTGCTGGATCTGAGCACGGCCTTTAACACCGTAGCTCACAGCTGTATTTTAGAGCATTTGTGGAACTGCAGTGTCAATTACAAGGCCTTCAGTGTTGGGCATCCTTTCAGGTCCTGCAGAATCCTTTTCCATCTGAGGTCTTACCAATGCAGCAGGGAGTGCCACAGGGCTCTTCCCTGAGTCGTACTTTATTCAAGCTATACATGCGCTCTCTGTCGAACATTATAAAGCAACAAGGTTTTGAAATCCTATTGTCCACAGATGATTCTCAGTTGATCATCGCCCTGTCACAGAATTTGGCTGTGGCCTCTTTGAAGACCTGCCTGTCAGAGGTTTCCCTCTGGATGGACCTCAACTGCCTGAAATTGAATGCAGGCACGACTGAGGTTCTCATCCTGGGAGGGCTGTCCTCAATATGGTCCCCCAAATGGTGGCCAGTATCACTAAGGTCCCATCCCGTCACCCAAGCCCAAAGTCATAAACGTAGATATCGTCTTTGAAGCTGGCCTCACTTTTGATAGCCAGATCACTGCCTTAGCGGGCAAATGCTTTGGGATATTAAAATCCCTTAAGAAATGTATTGGTCTTCTGCTTGAAGCCACCGGGAAAACTGTAGTCATTTCAAAGCTGGATTACTGCAACATCATATACTTGGAGTCTCCCAAGCTCGGCTGTTGAGACTTCAACATGTTCAGGACTCGGCGGCTCAAAGTTTGCTGAACCTTCCCAGAAGGGCCTCGATGGGCCCTGCATTGCATAAACTGCACTGGCTACCAATGAAGAAGCAACTGTCTTTCAAAGCTCTCTGTTACTTCTACAGGGCTTTTAATAAAACAGGTGCTAGCTATCGTCACCGTTTCATTAAGCCCTATCTACCCACAAGGTGTCTGTCTGAGGTCCTCTGCGGGCCTGTTAGGAGAAGTCCCCACAGTAAAGAAAGTTCTAATTAAAGGGCAGCTCTTTTAGCTTTTAGGCACCCAAGCAATGGAACTTTCTTCCTCTTGATCAGAGACAATCGATGACAGAACTTTTATTTCGTAAAAACCTAAAAACGTGGCTTTTTAGATAATCTTCCTCTATTCCGCTAGGCTTTCTGTGTCTCCACCTTGGAAGCTAGACCTCATCAGCGCTGGGGCTCTTCTTCTGAAGTAGCTTTTTATTATTATTTGTCATTCTTAAACTTTTTAACGCTGTCTGGGCATTCATTGCACCTTATTTATACCAGCTTAACACCCAAATATAGCAATAAGCAAGAGAAACGTGACCAGTCAACCTTTTCAAAAGGTCTTCTAGTGTGCAGCAACAAGTGCCGCTGTGTTTTTACTAACTTTTGAACCGTTTGAGCTAGATTATGCGTCAAAATCATGAAATATGTGGCAAATCTACAATTATGTGAAAATGCTGTCGCTGCACAATCACTTAGTTTAAGGGGAAATGGAAATATTATTTTTTAAAGTTTTAACGTAAGCAGAGCTTAGAAAAAGTCAAGTACTATGAAATAGCAACTATTCATGGTGAGCCAGGGCCTTGGTGCAGTTTCACGCTGACCAGTTTCAGATACACTAAGTGGGTTTTCCCTGTCAAAGGTTTTACCTTTAGAATTGGGGGCCTGATTTAGATCTTGGCGAACAGGTTTCTCTGTCACAACGGTGATGGAAATCCCGTCCGATAAAATATATATCCAGTTGGATATAATCGGATTTATATTTAGGCGGATGGGATATTCGTCACTGTTGTGACAGAGTTACCCATCCACATTGATCTACATCAGGCCCGTAGTCTCCAACCAAAAGGAACAATTTTCAGATCAGTCCTACAGCCTCACGACAAACATCTGGATGATAGGTTTTTCTCGAGCCAGATCTCTTGCAAAGTCTAGTCCTTGTTAGTTAGCTGGGGTCTCTTGGAGTCAGGAGTCCTTCAGCTTTTTGTGTCACTAAAGCAGGTAAACTGGAGGCCAACCTCTTGACCCTTGGAGAGCATTTTCAGCCCATGGGTACTGGCAGGTTTCAAATGTCTTTAGTCATTGTGTGTCCTCTTCTTCCAACGAGAGTCGGGAGGCTGAAAAAGGATTATTTTTCCTTCAGAGCCGCCTTCTGCAGATTTAGTTTTCCCAGGTCCAGGAATGTTCTGAAGAGGTGGTGAAGGTGCCAAATTATCCTGTGCACTTCTTTTGTAGCACTTCCTGTTTGCCTTATTGTAAAATTACCCAGCAACACCTGTTTGAAAATGGTGGGACCCAGCTGCCACTAGGCAGGGCTATCTTCAACTTCTTGGCCACTTCTCTACCTCATAGAATGAAAACTATTATTCCCTCCTATTGCAGCTGCAGCCTGAATGTTTAGTGGGTCCTGGAGATGAATAGGAGGATCCCTCCCTTGTATCTCCAACTCAAAAGATGTAGTGCTAAGCCTGCACTTTTTCAGTCAACTATTCTTGTCCACGTCCATATAGTTAATATCTTCTACGTGGCCAACAGTTAACATCCTTTGGCCCTTCCTTGGGTTCAGAAGCACGCCATTTCCCTCTGAGCCAGAGTCGAAGGTGTGGTAGGTGGCAGAACTGGTTTTACCTCCTACTGTAAATAAATATGAGAATCCCTCCCTGGCATCTCCACGTCAAAAGAGGCAGAGCTAAACCTGCCATTTGTTCTGCCAACTGCTCTTGTTAACGCGCTCAGCAGTTAACACTCATTAGCTTTCCTGGGCTCAGAGGGAACTCATTACCCTCTGATTGAGAGTAGTTAACATCTTGGCTGAGGATATGGATAACAGTTCCTGGGGTGTGACGGGTGGTATAGCTGGTATAAAGCCATTTTGGCTCAGGCAGTCTGAAGTATAATTTCACAAAGCTACTTTCCTCATAAAATTATCAAAATCTGATTTTATCATTAGGTCAGATTTTAAAAACTAGGCAAGAAATAAATTGCTGTTTACCAGTAGTAAAGTGCACACAGTCTTAAAGTCAGCACAAATAGGGTCCAGAAAAAGGCTAACATTATGGGGTGATCATGCGGAAAAGGTGAGTTTGCTACAGGGAACATATGTCAGCTAGTATGTTAGGGCTCAGATTAGCATTGGCCCTCCCTTCCAGCCAGGGACACAGGTGCTTAGTACAGGCACTCCTGTACTCTTCAGACAATAAAGTGTTTTAGGAGCAAGTTACAACAGGAGAATGACTCCAACAAACCTTTGCTATCAAGAGAGTGGACTTAGCCAGCTCCCCAACTACTAACCGCACCTTTGGATAAAATGGAACTCAACTTTATATGATGATATTTCCAATTTTGTGGACTGCACTATTGGTAGTTTGCAATGGGTGAAGAAGGTTGTAGGCTAGAAGGACAAAGCTGTTTTTCCAGGGATAATGGCTTTTGGGTTGTAGTGAAATGTGAAAAGTCATGAAATTAGCTGGTGGAGGAAGTTAGCCTTTATTAAGTTAATGCACATATTTACTACAAGCAGCGTCAAGCTTTGAAGTCACTATGTGGAGGAGAAGCTGCAGGGACAAATATTGTGATGAGGCTTGTGATAGAGACCTTAGCTGAGTTCTGACTCTTAGGAGCGAATCAATATTCTGGTGGACTATGAATGTTCCTTTCCTTTGCTGCTGTTCTAGAAGGATTGTTAAAAGAGTTACTCAGTATTAATAAGGAACTGAGACAATTACAAATATATCCGGGAGTTATAGGATTATTCTTGTGGAAGTTATAGGCAAAGATGTAGAAGAGATCACGTAATTTTATTTGGGATTCTTTGGAGTAATAAATGCTGGGCCCTTAGGTGGAGTTATTTTGTAACAAGGGTGATGGTAGCATGTAGCTTTTCTGGGAAACGTGGATGCGAAAAGATATATTGAAGAGTGTGCATGGTGTGGAAAGTGCATCATGTAAGATATTGATCGAATCAGAGTGAATGGCAAGAATGAAAGTGTTCTAAAATCAATAACTGCTGTTTAGTTGCACATGCCATCTTATTGTCCATCCAACAGCCAACACAGATGCCAGGTTCTTAGATGTGAAACTCTTTACATGCTCAAAGTGTAAGTAAGGGGGAAGGGAAATGCAAATGTAAACAGCACAATTACTTTTAACCAGCCGCGGCCCATGCAGATAAGAGCAGTGTGGGGTGGGGGGGTTCTACGGACGATGACCAGGGAAAATTAAGTATTTATTTAATTTTAACAACAGAACTCAAGCGGTAGGGCTTCAAGCACTAGCGCACTAGGCGTTTACATATATAAAATAAAAATCTGTAATAAAGAAAAATTTGTAGTTTTTATGCTCACTTCTTGTGGTTTTACCGCTAAACAACCACACTAACTAATACTCAATCAAGGAGAAGGAATAACACAATTATATGACAATAATATCTATATTAGAATTAAATCCTCAAAACGAAAAGAAGTCATTAGGCAGTTAGTTCATGATTCAGATCCAATCTTCTTTATTGTAATTCAAGTCAAGTTTTCTTCATGAAAAGTCATTCGATTTTTTCAAATTAAAGACTTGCAGCTTTCTTGCATAAATCAGATCACTCTTTGTTGCAATATTTAATTCAGCCAACGCGTTTCATCTTAAAAAGATGTAATCAGGGCTGAAATAATAGAAAAAACAAATATAACTATTCAAGTGTAACTTCAAAATAGAAACATAATCCTTAAAAAGTATAATTCTGCCTATATACATTCTAATATTGAGGCAGTATCAGATGGAGGTACTATATTTCCAAAAATATAGTTTTGGATTATTTCAATGTGTACACCATCTTTACATGACGATTAGTTTGTTGCCTAAACACATTATCTATATTCATAACCCCATAGAGAAGGGCCTGTATTAAAAGATAAAACATTCCTATACAGTTGACACAAATCCCAATTTCTATAAATTAAAAAGGTATTATTTATCTAATCAAATGATGACTATAGAGTAAGTCTATCATTTTGAGGTCTACAGTGGTATAAGAACCAGTAATCACTATTAAATTGAAACCAAATTCGTACCTTAAGTAATTTTAAGGTGAAGCTCCTCATTAAAACGTTCAAAGGCACCGCATGAATCAAAATATTAAGTGTACTAATATTCTTAGAGGAGTTTCATCTAAGATGTAGGGGAGAAGGAAGAAAACATGGCAAATCTTTAGGACTGTGGTCAAGTTAAGCCAATATGGTTGCAGTTTGAAGGTCTATATTAAATGATGCTTACCTATTTAATATCCGTTAATTTTGCACGTGTATTTTTCAAACAAGTAATCTTATTCAAATCTCGTTACGGTATGAAGTTCTTGAGAAAAAAAAATATGGAGTATTTTAGTGATATTTATTCAATTTAAACCATTATTAAAAGTTATATGTTGACTTATAGCTAAGTTTTGGTGCAATTAAAAAATAGCTGAATACATTATTGAATTTTTGCCTGCTTTTCTCAATAGCAGGCTTGAACACGTGGAATTGGAATCGCTCGGGTTGCTAGGCTGGGCGTCTTTCCTCTGTGCTAACTAGGTTCATGATATGAAAAGCGTTTGTGGACTAATATTCCCTACTAATACTAAACAGCTGGGTTGAGAGCCTGCCCAGGCCTCTACTGTCCTTGGGAGTGCTCCCTTCAATCCCGGTGCTTCTCTCATGCTGTTAAGTATGTTAGCTGGGGACATGACGTCGGAAAAGAAGAGGAGCAGAGCCAGGAGGATGTGTCTGCACAAGCAGGTAAGTGTTTTTTTATTTATTTCATGTGTATTTATGTTTTTTATTTATTTTATGCCCTCACCCTTTTGCTAGCCCCTCCAATCGACATACTTGCCAGCTGCCACTGGATACTCAATGCAAAAACGTCTTTATTTTCAAAGTGCCAATGGTACTTATAATATCAGCTCGGTAAATATTCCACAATAGGATACCAATACTTATTCACCTTAATTATGTTCAGCATAATTACTGTTTAGCATTTGCCAACGTGAAAATAAAACACACATTATCATACACAGAAAATAATTCACAAGCATGGTGTTCTCGAGTCCAGTGAAAAAGTCTGAACTCATATTTTGCGCAAATAGAATGTTAAAGCACTACTTATGACCTCACATATTACATCACTCATGATTTTTACAGTTTGGAAGAGGGGGCCATTTGTTCAAAGTTTGTAACTTTAAAGTTTTCTTTGTGACAAAACTGGAAGATTTCTATAGCAGACAATCACTTGGAATGCAACTTATTGCTCACTACGCTGGCCCATACTTCTTTAAACAATAGGATGGATACCTTTCTATATATGGATTTAATTCCCCTTTCTATGTACTATTCCTTCCAATCTAAACTAGTCAATCGAGAATACTATTTATAGGAGATACTGAATCAGGTTTATTTGTGTGTGGGAGGCCTATGTTTTTACTTTGGCTTTTAGAATACTGAATCAATCTGGAAGAGTTGCGTTTGTAACTGCTTTCAGATCTTCAAAGGGCACCCAAACAGCACTAGAAAAGCTGTCACTCATGCCCTAGTCACTAGCAAGTTGGACTACACCATACATCGGCACCCTCTACTCTGGGATCACCAAGCAACTCATTAGAAGACTAAATACCATCCAGAACCTGGCAGCCAGACTCAACCTCCCACGACACAGAACTCACATTACACCACATCTCAGGAAATTGCACTGACTCCCGATACACAAACACGCACAATTCAAACTCCTCACACATACATTCAAGGCACTACACAACCTGCCTAAACAATCACATCTCGATCCACCAGACACCACCGCTTCGCAGGACTCCTACTCCTACACATCCCACGCATACATTGAACCAGATCAGGAGGTCAGGTGTTCTCTTACATCACTCATAAGTCGTGTAACAACCTCACACTCCACTTCAGAACCTCCTCCTCTCTTCTTGAAGTCCACAAAAAGGTGAAGACCTGGCTTTAAAATTACCCAGACTACCATAGGCAGGGCTAAGCGTGCACACCTTCTCAGCTCCAGGATACCCTCAAGAGTGATAGTGCACTTTACAAATATATATAATGTAACAAAATTAGAGGATTATCAATAAGTCTGAATTTTAGAGGTAGTGTATTCTACAGCCTTGCTGCTTCTCAAAAAGCTGTTTTTGTTGTTGGCTTTCCTGGTTCTGGATTTATGAGAGGTACATTGGGGTTGAAAGTCAAGTGCTATAAAGGAATGTGCAGTGTTGTGGACTATCCATTTGAACAATGCATAGAGATGTGAATCGTCAGTTGAGCTACAGGGAAATAATGAAGCTTGGTTAATGCTGGTGTGATATGATCTTATGTGCCCGAGCAAGATTCTCGATATCGTGTTATAATTTTGAACCCAATCAAGATGAAACAGGAAGAGCTTTGAAAGAAAGATGATGCCATAGTGTAAACAGGCCTCATTAGAGGCGATGACCACATGTATAATCGGTAGTGGGTATTTCAAACTTGGAGTATTAGGCCAAAGGCATTTTAGATGGAAAATAAATTTTGTTGCTGCTGTTGCTATTTGATTTTCCATGTAGAGCTTGTGTTCCATTAAGATTACCAGATTTTCACTGAAGCCAATGGCATCCTACAGGCCCAATGGAGGTTGTACAAAGATGCACTTTCCATATGTAGAGTGTGGAAAAATTACTTAAGTATTTCATAAATTTAGCTTTTAGTAGTTACAGGATAGCCATGAGCAGATCATAGCTAAACAATTTCTTATTATAAATGGAGCAAATTAATGATGTGACCTAGGTTTGGGGTGAGGTGAATCAGGAGCTTGGTGTCATTGGCATACGTGAAAATCATGCTTGGTATTAATGTTATTATTCCACCCACAGAAATATGTACCTATTGAAAAATAAAGGCAATAGAGATGAACCCTGTGGGCATCCACTTGACGTGCCATAGAGGAGACTCAAAAGGGTCAGTGGCATTAGATTGCAGTCTGGCCGAAAGAAGGAATTCTATCCACACTAGAACTGGGCTCCCAATACAGCGCTCCTTGAGCCTGAGAAGAAGAATTGAATTATCAGAGGTATTAACTGTTGCTGAGAGATGTTACAAACTGAGGGCACTATATTGACATCATTCTCTTTCATCCAAGGTTGTTGGCCTCACCAATTGCCTGCTCATTCATATTCCGAAACTAGCGGAGTCAAAAATATTGTTTTTTTTCCCAAGTATGGCTGCATCCAAGAAGCCACAGATTATTTTCATTTGGTGAGGAAAGGAAGTTGGGAGATTGGGTGATAATTGCCTAAGTCATAAACATCCTTTAGCCATTCCTTAACATTGAGTGAGCCACTGTTGCTTCCCCGGATAGGTCTTCAAGAAAAATGAGTGGTTTGGAATCTCTGGGATCTTTAGGATAACTGTAGGAATGAGAGCATTCAGAAGATTAGGCAGACAAGGATCTCCAATGAGCCTTTTAGGTCGTTGGGATTGGAAAGGAGTTTTATGTTGCCAATCATCCTGGATCGTGAGAGAGTGGAGTAAAATCTGCAAAAGCATCTTAGAGAGTCACCAAGGCCGGCATGAAACCCCTTAAAGTCAATTGTATCTTGTTATGAATAGCTTAGACTAGGCTAAACTCAAACAATTAAATTGTTACTTGGAAACTATTGTGGTTTTCTTTTAACAGGCCATCTGCTGTCATGAACAGTTGTTGTTATTCTTGCTCTACAAAGTGTTCTTACTTTATAACCTTCACCATATGCCTCTGAAAAGTGATCACATAAAACCAACTCCCCTTCTGGTTTTTTCACATGCGGAGCAGTTTGTTATGTTTTTTCAACCTGGCAACCAATGCAGCATAAAGGTGTCACTTTTGTGTTCAGCAAAGGTCCCAATACTTCAGAATGCATTTTCAATGCTGTAACATAGCCTTCGTGTTTTGATCTTATTGACTTCAAAGTGTGGTATGTTGGCTTTCAAAGGGGTTCCCTGATTTTGTTCCAGCATATGGCTATCTCATAGCTGATAGGTGGGAATGGGACTTAGTTTAGTGGTGTAAAACAGTTAGTTTCGTCATGCAGGAGACTCTACACAAGGTGTCCTATGTTATCCTGCTTCCTTCTAGCCCCCACTCTACTTTCTGGTCGTCTGTCCCTGAATTGTCTCCATCTGGAACTGATTATATAATGAATTCCCTCATGCATTTTGTTTCTTGGTTCTGTAGGCATTAACTAAGACTTTGTCAGCTCTCTTAGAAATACTTCATACCACTTCTGCTACTTCAGGAATCCTAAAATGATTACATTATTTCTTCATGGAGACTTAGGAAGTTACTCCCACTTTCATATGTGTTACTCCATTACGTAAAGCATGTCTAGCAAGACTTGGGTCAAGTTTCAATTTGATCATGATCCCTAAGGCCTTTGTCTTTACCTTAAAGCAAACTTCACTAATCGTCTAGGTAAGTTCTTAACACCAGTAGCGCTCTGCACAAGTTTGTACTGTTCAGTGCAAATGGCACTTTGTGTAGGATACTTCGGTTCACAGATACTTACAGAAATTATTAAGAAGGTGTCCCACGGCTATATCCTACATCTGCACCAAAACCACACCACACAATTCAAACGTTCCTGCACCCCAGGTTGTGGTTGATGCTCCATGACTGATAAAAGTTGTTCACTCCTGAGTGATATCCACATGCACCTGAATTCCTACGGGAGACTCTTCTGCTGCAGATTGATCTGAGGAACAGCATCTGTATGCAGCAATGACATAAAGTGCTGTGGCCCAGTGCCATACTAGAGGTGCAGAAACTGTAGCTTTTTGCTCACAATGCAACCACAGGATTTTCTGCTATGGTGGGACCTAATAAATCTTATGAGGGTTGGAATGGCGAACCCTCATATTGACAAAAACTGAATGCTTCAGAACTGATATGTTTTAGGCGTCTGAGCAAGCCACATTTCTGAAGGAGATAGTACGTATACTGAGGTCTTATGTATGTTGATGGTTGGGCCCCTGTACCATGCCATAGTTACAAAAAGTGATTGGTAATTATATGAGGTGCAGCAGCGTACCAGGGAAATTTTACCCAGATGAGACGTACTACACTACAACCCGTTGGAATGGCACAATATTTTGAGAAGCATAGTATTGACGTTTGTCCTTACATACGTGGCTGATTAAGAGGCACAAAATGTTAACAAGGTTATATTATTGAATGTGGTAGGCATAAGAAAAAGAGTTGTGAAAACGGAGGTGGGATTATTACTGTGGAATGAGTATGAAGAATAATTTGAAAATAATAAAAAAGCTATTAACACATCATTCACTAATGTAGGTTATAATGTGTGGGCTGAAAGGACTATGCCATCTAATGTCAATATATGTGAAGTCAGCAAGGTTTTTTTCGCAAATGCAACAAAGCAATGAACGTTTTGTATCTAGAGCTTTGATTAGTGCGGCTCTTTGATATTCATTTGGAAAAAGATGGAGTTTAGCTGCTGTATTGACAGTGGGGACCTTCTCTTTTTTCGTGCAACCACCTTTAAAATCAACATGGGCCATATACCATTAAAGGACATCTTTGTTTATACAGCATTGGACAGGGTATCCTGCAAAATTTGCAGGTAGGTCACCTACCTGCATGAGAACCTTTGCAAGTCATGTACGGAGGAAACAATTATCATAACAGTCAGATTTTCTTGCTTGGCAAGGTCAGGGGGAGATACCATGCAGCTTGGAATTTGAGATGAGTTAGAAGGTATTTAGTGCCCCATATTCACTAGCCTCAAAAGAGATTGAAATGTACTCAAGAAATTAGGGAAATAGTAATTGACAGGTAACGAGTACTAATGGAGTCTTAAAACTGTTTAAAAATGTTAGAACATGAGGACTTATCTGTAGATGGAGACATGTAGTAGATTGGAGATGGGGTGTTGTCCTTTGCAGATATAAGATAGCAGCTGTTGTGGTTAAGCAATGAAGATCATCAGGGGATGACCAAGATGAAGCAGCATTTTGACTTGTAGACCTGGTGGCTTCAATCTGAAAAATGTGTAAAAGGAATAGAGATAATCTGTGTAAGACTGTGCAGGGAGTAGCAAGGTTGAGAAGATAACCCCGCCATCCATGGTGTTGTGTGTTTTGTATGCTACCCTGGGAGAAGGTGACACCTGATGATATGGGGTATTTTAGTATGTTTGCCAATTCCTGGTCATTCCTTTGGCTCATTCCTCCCATTGGACAGGGGTACTTATCTTATTAGATATGTGCTCACAAAGAAATTAGATTCATAGAAAATATTTCCCCCCGGACTGTCATAAGCTTGTACTGAAAGCAGTGGGAGGGTTGTCCATGAATTTTTTTTTCTGCCCTTTCTCTAGATTACTTAGACTGTTGACCAACTGAAGAGCCTCTGCAGCAGCTCATCAGATTGCATCTGCTTGCCATGTCTTTAGCTAAGGGGCCTCATGTGATTTACAATGTATGGCTATTATGCAATTTGGCAAAGCCAGGGAAGGGGCTGTAAATCCCCTCTCATATGTCTCCCTCCACATTGGTATGCTGCACTATTTTGTTTCAGTATCCCTGAAATCACCATACCAAATCATAATGATCAGCATCTGGCACTTCGCCCAGATCCTGTTCCGAATATCCTATGCATCCTAATTGCTGTTAAATAGGTTTTGTGGGCCACATCATCAAAGAGTGTGTCCCATTCCTCATCCTCAAGCTCTTTACCTGTAGTCGTCTCCAATCATGCCTTCAGACTGGTTAGAGTCTTGCCTAGTGCTGCGCCTATTCATGCAAATAGATGTGAAACTATCCTGCGGCCCATACCCTATGTCAGTGTTGCCTTTGCAGTGTCATCATTTAGCGGCTCTACATTACCATTCACCCATATGCTCCTCTATATGTCTTACTGTCCCAAACGCTCTGAACTGCCCAACCGAGATCTGATATTCATCCTGCACTTAAATGGAAACTCTGTAGCAGCCATCAGAACACCCGTCTCCCAGCTTATCTAGTCGTAGGTCCTTCCATTGTTCCACCCTTAAGTCTGATGGCGTGCCAACTCCGCTGGAAGGGCTTCAAATTGGAATGTCAGGTACATAAACTTGTCTAAAATGTTTCATAGTGATATATCCATTCCAACAACACACTACAACTGCTATCAATCTTGTGAGATACCTGCTCTTAGTTTTTGCTGCTAATACTACCCGCGATGTGTGCAGCATCACTACTGCTGGTCACCAACAATTAAAAATGTAAAACGCTCTTCGGCACAAACTACAAATGAGCGGTTATGTAATAAAATTGATAGTTTGGAGCTCCAGGCCGTTCCTTCTGCTGTGGAAGGCGTTGTTTTTCCATGACAACTCTACTTTTCCCCATTCCATATTAATGTTGTTACTAGTGTATCTAGCTCTCTGAAGAAGGCTCTTGGAAGCTTCATCCTCTCAATGTTGAATAGATACAGTAGTTTACGCAGTTACAACCTCATGGTTATCACAATTCTTTCTACTCGTATGAGAGAGGTTAGCGTTATCCAAAACTGAGTCAAGCTTCACACCACATACACTAGGCCTAGGTTTCTTGAAGGAACTGTTAATCTCGCCTGGCCCCAGCTGGCGAGTTTTCACAGCAACCGTTTCCTAAATCCCAATCTCTTTATTCACATATACATAGAATGTGGAAAACTTTGAAATGGTATTCTTTTTTCCCCTATATTACCCCATACATACTTTCTCCTGTATATCTGTTACCTGCCTTCATACATACATAACACGTGTTTCCTGGTTTAAAGATCCTGACACATGCCTCCTCTTTCTGTTTCATTGCAGATGTAGTTGCTGCTGTTTAGCTTTTGCAACCAGTTCACATCTGGATGCTGAACTCCTTTCCAAGTGTCAGACTTGAAACCGCTCAAACTTTTTACATTGACATTTTCCATTTCTATTTTTTTTTTAGCTGACTTTTCCTGGCACATCTTCTGCCTGCAACAGATTTCATATCAGGAAATGCTGCTTCTGTCACTATATAAATATTACACGACATGCAATTCTCCTTGATATAGTAGCTGCTTGTGATACTAAGTAGACTCCTGGCTACTGTGATGTGCTCAAGGTCACAGGCCCTGTTGAGGATGACTGTTTCTGAAGGCTTAGGTAAAAGTGAACAAAATTCGATGCGCAGACTGGAATATGCAATAATAAAAAGAATAAGTTTCTACGTTAGCTGCATTTTTATCAGTTTAACTGGCATGCTGTTACTATGGACCAATGATTCCTGCATGTTGTCAGTCATGGTTATGCTTTTCTATTTCTGTCAAACCCTCCTATGATATAGACTTTAGATGAGCATGCCTTCAATTTTACCTAAGGGTTTCAGTCATTGCAGGACCAATGGGCAAAATAGAAGATCCCTGAGAAGGAGCTCGGCAGTCAGCGCTACTTCTGCTACTTACTGGGCGGTGGATTCAGACCAATTTTGCACCTTAAGGGATGGAGAACTCCAAAATGCTGACTCTGGCCCAGGTCCTCTCCACTTGAGACCCTGGGGATCGAATGAAGTCCTTGAACCTATAGAATCAATATTTTTATGTACTTCTCCCACAATCCCACAGCTAGTTCCTCCACTTTTTGGTAAAGAGTGACCACTTGCAGTTCACTGTCCTGCATTTGTGCTTACCTCAGCCCTCTGGATGTTTGCGAAGGTGATAGTTGCAGGTCGGTTGTTCACGTATTCCTGTACCTTGAAGATTGTTGAAGGCGAGTTTGTCACAGTCAGTCATTGACAATCTGAAGATGACCATCTTGCTCCTCTCTTCCCTAGGCTTCTCCATCAACAAGCTGAAATATCCATCTTTGGTCAATGCAGAGGATTACTTTATTGGTTAGTGCTGTGAACACGGTACCATTCAAGGCCTTCCAGTCAGTGAGACCAGACATTCAGACTATGTCCTGATTTTTCAGGTTTGGTCCTATGTTCTGTCCTGGACAGTTCTGAAATGTTTTGGACGTTTAGCCTCATGCAGTCTGCTGTTGCCTCATGCCTGTTGGCACTTGCGGTCTCTGCAATAGAACCTCTGTCTTCAATGGGCTTAACACTGGGGGTGCCACTCAGACAACATCCGTGTGTCGGATGAAGCTACTCAGACCTTCCATGGTAGAGGAAGGATCTCAGCCTGGCTTGCGACAGGCCGTTCTCCCTATCCCATCTGGAAGTCCTAGTGGTGATTGAGCTGGGGGTGGGCCAAAATTTGAGGCTTATTGTCGCCGCTGGAACCAAGGCACATATCATCTGGCACTGTGAGCCACCCAATTGGCTTTCAAGGCCTTTCTGCCTTCTGTAAATCGCAGTCTAGTGCAAATCCCGATGGGCAACATGACCAACATGTGGTGCTGCAATAAATAGAGCGATGTAGAGTCACCCGCTCCTTGCCACGGGGTGTTCAGGCTGGGGTGCTGGCTGGATCTGCAGGGGATTTTCTTGACTGACAGTGATCTGGCCTTGAACACTTAAGGGCACAGGCGCAGCAGGCACCATATAGCTGACAATGATTGGTATCTGGATCTAGAGGTTTTCAGGGCTGATTGACCCAGAGACGTGAATCTTTGGTAGCTCTTTTTACCACTTCTGAGAATGTTCATTGTTGGCCTTTTTTTGCTGTAAAGCTATCGTCTCGAGGTTCGCCGGGAGACACGGTTAACCTGATGTGGGACTAGAGCTCCTTTGCGTGTTCTTGTTTCTGCTTTCTTGAGTTCTCAAGAAGGTCAGCAGGACTGGGTTTAGCTCATTGGGGCTTGAATAATCTGGTGCTCTGACCTCCTAAATTTGAGCGTCGGTCCCCTACTTCGCCTACCTCTTCAGGAGGACCTACTCTTCCAACAGTAGTGAAGGGTTCTACACCCTCTGCAGGCTAAACCATCAGATGTTCTCCTGTTTTTACTCTCTTTGAACCACCAAGGACTTGACCTAGGCACATTTAAAGGTTATTTTCTGCCTTTTCGACTTTTCAGCCTCTTCCGGATCAGCCCTGATTGTTTTGGTCATCGGTTTTGATGAGCTTTTTGACAGGGCTTACAATTATGTTTCCCCCTGTGCCCTTTGGTATGCCTCAGTGGGACCTTAATTAGATTTTTATCTTCTCTGAGGTTACTGACCCTTAAAACCATCTTCCTTATTGCCAGTACGGCTGAATTGTGACAGTGAATTGTAGGCGCTGTCTGTACAATCACCATATACCACATTCTATCCGGACAATTTGGTGCTCCGGAATCAAGCATCCTTTGTATTGAATGTGGTGTTGAATTTCATTCTAAAGGAATCCATCCTGTGCCCCACTTTCTTCTGTCTGAAACATCCGCCTAAGGAGGAGGAGAGGCTTTACCGGTTGGACTCAGGGATGGTTTTAGCTTTCACAATGATCAAACTAAGGAGCACTGAGTGGATGTCAAATGTTTTGAAAGTAAGTTCTCTGGTGTTAGAAAAGGAAAGGCTGTCCAGAAACAGATTGTACTTTGCATAAAAATGTGCTATGTCTTGGCCAGAAAAGAGCATCCTGAGAGCCTTTGGGGTAATTCTAACAGAGCTAAGATTGCATAACCTTGGTTACTGCTGGTGGGTTGCTGGACATCTGCCAGGCAGCTATATGGGTATCCGTCCATACCTTGACCAGGAATTACTGCCTTGACTATCACGTCTACAGGAAGGACCATTTTGTCTGCTTGGTCAGCAATATATTTTTATTTGAAATCCACTCCTCCTAGCCTTCACCTTTTGGGAGGTACAGCTTAGAAGTATCCATCAGAAGAACAAGTTACTTACCTTTGGTAACACTCTTTCCTTGGTGCATACTCTAAACCCAGATTCCTCACAGTCCTTCCCTGCTCCTTTGCAGTGGTCTTTCTGGTGGTAATAAGGTTCCAGGTTAGATTTTCCATGCTGTGTTGGTTCTCAGTCTATCACTGATGCTCTGCTGTGAGGGTGTAGAATGCTTGGTTAAAATAGGACATCAGTGAACAGGGGTGGCACTTATATACAGTCCTACACTGTTACTGCCGGAGGTGAGATGATATTGCCAAAGAGTCCGATTGGTGCCACCTACGGTAGTTTGGGAGCTATTACTATAAAAGAAAGTTTCCAGATCCATTCTGGTGCCTGATTCAAAAGTTGACTAACTTGCGGTCAGGATGAGTATTCACCAAAAAGAGCGTTATTGAAGGTATGTAACATGTTCTTCAGCGATGAAATTGACTCACCTGTGGCATGTAAATGAGGCTCTAGGAGAGATAGCTAGACTTAATATAGGGCCACATGCATCAACAAGGAAACTGCTCGCAAACGGGCAGATTAGCAGAATCTGCCCCTTTGCGACCGGTATTTTTGCATTTGGGATGCATCATCCCAAATGCAAAAATCGCTATTTAAGGAATCTCTAAATAGCGATTCCTTAAATTGCGATTGCATTTAAGGAATCCCAAATTGAGATTCCTTAAATGCAATGCATGAAAGTTTAAAAATTAGCGATTTCGCTAATAGGGGGAGCAAATTACCATGAAGTTGAACTCCATGGTAATTTGCAAAAACTTTGAAAAATGCACTAAAGTGCATTTTTCAAAGTTCCATTTTACACACACACATGCCCTTGGGGCATGTGTGTGTGCAAGATGTATTCATATGCAGATTTCAGGGGTGCAACAGGGTGTCTTTTTGACGCCCTGGCATCCTTGAAATAGCATGAGCAATTTGCGATTCTCTAATTGAGATTAGCAAATTGAGAAAGTCCTCCCATTCATTCCTATGGGCCTCTAGGCCCATAGGAATCAATGGGGAGGTATTCCTTAATTGCGACTCGCAATTTGCGAGTAGCAATTAAGGAATGTTTAGAAATCGCTATTTTGTAAGCGATTTCTACATGCATAGCCTTTTGCTATTCCTTATTAGCGAATCCCTATTTTTTGCTATTAAGGAATCGCAAATGGCATTGTTGATGCATGTGCCAGTTTGTGATTAAAGTTTTGAGTGCTGAAATACCGATAAACCTACAGTAGAGAGTTATTCCATTGAGATAGTCATTAGTGCTTGTAAAATGATATGAAATTGTAGAAATGTGTAGTTAAATGGTTGCTATGTACATCTGTAAAAGTTTAACAATCTGTCTATTAATGACTGAGGAATGAAGAATGCGTGCTTCGGATAGCATAGGGGTCAAGAAACGTCATACCATAGTAGCAAAGTTTGAATATATTCTATGTGTTTAACATTTCAGGTCTTGGATCAGTACGAGAAGGAGGGATTTCAGTTCCTGGCTCAAGTGTTCAATTCCTCACATTCCTTCCTGGAGGATCTGACGGGCCTTACTCTGCTGCACCAGGAAACTCAAGCTGCCGAGGTGAGAGACATGACCTGAAATGTGGTTGTGAGGACGGAAATATTTAGGAGTGCTCTTGTCCAAGACTTGTACTGGAATGCGTCTTTATCTTAAGAAGGTAATAACCGAACCTTAAGTTCACAACCAACTGGCATGTTAAAAGCTTGCAGGACACAGTAATAAAAAATGGTGACATAGTTTGTAGGTCTCGCCTAGCGAAAGCAGCGCATGCGCTGCTCTCGCTATTGCAAATACCTTTTGAAATCGATTCTACGGAGGGCTTGCATGCACGCGTCTGCATGGACAAACATGGCTGCTCTCGCCATCTGTCCATAGCAGACAGCATGCGCGTGTCCGTCGCACTGTGGACAGCCCGATGCCATCTTGCGATGATTTCATTGTCATAGCAACAAAAAAGCAATCGCTTTCACTGCCGCCGGTTATTTGATGGGATGCTGGGAAGTCTTACTGGCCGGAAGCATGCCCCTGTTATGATGGCGGCGATGCAGCACCAGTGCAGCACGTGTAATCCCTTCTAGAACAGACCTGGCAGTCCTGAAGACGCTTTCTGTGGCTTGTAGGACTGCTTTTTGACGTGTTGCGTTGAGGGAAATGCCTGAGGCCTCCTGTTCAGGTTTACTTGGAGTCAAACACGCCCTAAACTTGAGCAAAGCAGAGGTCGCCAAATGACAAGGAATGGGAGTTTTTTCGCCTTTAGCTCGCCCTCGGAATACTAAAAACATTGGCACGAGGGAGTTTTTATATAAACATCTGATAGCCACTGCTTGTAACCTGCTGTACTAATACAGCTCGCGCTAGAGCGGCTACACAGAGCCCTCTCACCATTATGCGCACAGCACGGACACAAAGTTGTATAGTTTGCCAAGTGCAACCAGATCCGGGGCACTGTCACAAATCAGCATACACTGTGGTTACAACCGGATGAAAGTAGCACAAACTTAACACAAAACACACTGTCATGTGAACCCAGTGCATCATAAAGTGCAGAACTTGGTTGGTAGCCTCTATAGAGAAGGCACTCACGAGCCGAGCAGAGGGAACCGAAATGCCTCCAATTCACCCAGCCTGATTCCTCCTAAGGATTTTGGGGGCCCTGGGCAAGACATACTTTAGGGGCCCCTATCCGGGACAGTTTTGTATTTTACTGCTCGTTTTCTGCTTCAACCCCCATGATGTCAAATAATATTGAATAATATATTGAAAGTTGGGGTGGGGAATAGACAGATATGAGATAGATTGTTCACGTTCCCAGGGGGCTCCTTGGAAGATGAGGGGCTCTGGGTGATTGTCTGTTTTGCCCAGGCCTTAAAGTCTCACCACCCAGCCAAAACAACAAACAGCTTCGAAGGCCAAACTCAATTTACTTTATCACTAATTTACACAAACTGTTTTGAAACTGAAATCTATAAAATCTTTTTTCTAACTACACACAAACGGCAAGAAACAACATACACCAGCAAACAGTGATTCCTAAAGTCTGATGTCCGCTCTTTCCAGATCACCACAGAAGGGCGCCCAGATAGAAAACCTGCTGCAGTGCGTCTCAATACCCCATCAGGGTTACAAGCGCTATATAAATGCAAACCTTTTCCCTGGCAACTTGCCGGGGTTTGATGATCTTAAAAATGCCGCTTTCAGTACATTTTGCATCTTGCATTTTGGTGTCCTAGCGTGTCCTAGCAACGGAAATGCTACGCAGCCTGCCTGGGTTTTATAATCTTAAAAATGCCGCTTTCAGTTAGGCTGCTTTCAGTACGCAGCTTGCCGGGGTTTGATGATCTTAAAAATACCGCTTTCAGTACGCAGTTTGATGTTATTATTTACCCCACGGTTACCGGCACGTTTCATCAAAAGGCTGCTTTCCTTACGCAGCTTGCCGGGGTTTGATGATCTTAAAAATGCCGCTTTCAGTACACAGCTTGCCGGGGTTTGATGCATTTGAAAGTACGCAGCTTGCCGCAATCTCTACTACTCACTCTTTACTACTAACCCTCTACTATTCACTCTTTACTACTCTCTACTACTCCCTCGCTACTACTCTACTCTACACTACTCACTCTCTACTACTCACTCTCCACTACTCACTCTCTACTACTCACTCTCTGCTACTCACTCTCTACTACTCACTCTCTACTAACTACTACTCTCTACTACTCACTCTACTACTCGCTCTCTACTATACACTCTCTACTACTCTACTACTCACCCTCTACTACTCACTACTATTCACTCTCTACTACTCACTCTCTACTACTCACTCTACTACTCTCTACCTACTACTCACTCTCTACTACTCTGTACATGAAAGTTTGAAAAACGCTAATAAAAGCAAAGCTAAAAAGCTGCCAAATTACAAACAGAATTGCTTTAACGTAAACGAGGGTGAGACCTGTTGCGTTTTCAATGCTTGTTGTTCTTAACGGGCACATGAAATCTACAGTTAGAGGAACGGGAAACAATTTACAGGTGGACAAGAAATGTCATAAATCCCCCAAAAGTGAGCAATTTATGTTTTTCCGAAAGTAAGTCATCTTTTGTGCTTCTGCATAGCTGTTTGCTCCTTTGAAGGGTAAGCTTGTGCATAGGTATCGTATAGTTTGCGTTTTGGCTCCTTGTGTTGTGTACAAAAGTGGACAATCACAGCGCAGGTTCGGGGGGAAGCACTGCAGGTTTTTTGAGTGACGGTGTCAGATATTAGTTCAACTTGTTACAGCCGGTTGTTGTGTAGTTGCATGTGTGTTTCTTGAGGTTGCTAAGGACCACGTGATAGACCGCGCAGCTCGTGGAAGGGCATGTTTTTCCCTGAGGTTGTGCAGGTGTTAGGTCTCATCCACGGGTCGAGAGTTGTTTGCCTGTTGCTTCTCTTGTTATTCTTCTTGTTGTGTGACAGCAAGCCTGCTCCTTCCTCCTGTGCAGGAGGGGATGACAACTTTTCCCATGTTTCACTGGTGCTGAGGCAGCAAGTATTGAATATTCTCTCTCTTTATTTTCATTCTGTTGGCAAACGTTTAGTTTAGATGGGAAGTCAGAAGGACAGCGGCGTCCTGTTATGTTTGGGGCGGAATCAAAATGAAAGGTTATGGACGGGATGAGGAGCCGAGTCTTTTTTTGCTTGCCACGAACAATCACCTCAGTACTCTACTCCTCACGGCTATGTATAATTCACAGTGAAAGTTGTTCAAACACACCAAAGCAGTGCTTCCCAAACTTTTTAGAACCACGACCCAATTTTAAGAACAACAATCTTTTGCGACCCACCTATCTTTAAAGGACATGAGGCAGGAGATTTTTAAGTGTAACTAAAGTATTGTGCGGTAGCACACTGTCCTTTACATCCAGATTATTTTCGATTGGAATGAGCACTATATTTGCACAGACATAATAGAGTTTTACTGACAAAACTATGTTGCATACAAATGATATTCAGTTTCAGTGAAAATTTATCATTTGTGCACCACCAAGTAAATGTCTTGATTTATTTTGATGATATTAAAAACCTTTGTTTCCATCACATTGCAGGATTTTAAAAAAAAGTGCTTTATTTTTGCTTTCCTAACTGGTTAATATGTGCAGTTTATTTACAGGTATTTGCATTCGATAATGACATCCCCACAGCCTTTCCTTTCACATTCCCTGGACCCTGGAAAGATTGTCACATAATTCACTTCACTTTACTTTTCTTTCTCTAACTATAATAGAGCTGCTGTCAACCACTTTGGAAATCTCATGTAGATGTTGATCTTCCCTCCATTTCTCCTTTTCTAGCCTGAAAACCTCAGCACCTTGGATCTTACATTCCTTTTTTTCTGGAGCGTATAACTCACATTATACGAATGTGGAATCCCTTCAAGCCTAGTTTAAAAATAGATTTGGATAGCTAGTGGACTGCTGTATTTGGTTAAATTATATCTTTTTTCCATGGGTTATAATCTAAAGTAAAGAGAATGACCTGCAACCTTTGTTGATGTTCTCATTTGATTTCTGTATTTAAATGCATCTTTTTGCTTTGACGACTAAACTAAACAATAGATTGGTTAAACTCTAATTCACACTGTTACCATTTAAGTTATGCCTAGGTAGTATGGTGTAGGAAACCCACCTGTGACATAAAAGTTAAACAGTACATGCAGGCCTCAGTCAAAATGCACACAACCCACACAAGTAACTTTAAAACATGACTTCAGTGCTGTGAGGAATGCAGCAGGAAGCACATGTGAAAGGAAAATTCGTTTGACCTGTTTAAAAGTCTACCTATGACTTTGGCTGAGTCACCTTCAAGTAGGGCCTTCAAGCGCACAAGAGCCACACCTTCATATACAATGCAAATGTGACAGTGCACAAAAGTTTGGTCCAATGCTTAGGCTGTGCTAAAAGCTTACTTGTGAATTATTTGACTTTGGAAATGGCTTTAGAAATCATTTGCTCACCATAATATTTATCAAAATCTTATTCACTTGTGAATGTAGGGTTTTGTTAAATATTCTGCATAGCTGATTTTAGTGAAAGTTGTTTTATCTGTTTGAAAGGCTTCAAATCAATTCGTTCAGTTCTACCAGGCTTTCCCTTCTTCGTTGGCAATAACTAACTCTTTAGTGCAGTGTGATATACTTCTCTGCGAGAGAACAATAGGCTTGGCCTGCCACCTGTCCTTGGAGAGGAAGGCAAGGTGGAAGTTAATTGCAGGCCAACCACCTCTAGTTATCTTGCAGTGTGGGAATGGAGAGGAGCAGCATATGGCATCACAAAGAAAAGACTGGGGCCTGATAAATGACATGTTTATAACCAGCAAGGTATGAGTGTGAGGAAGGCTTTTTATGGCACCCTGTTACCAGTCTAATTTTCTCTGGTCACAACATGATGGGATCTGGCTTCAAAACCAAACAGGGTTGTTTTTCTAGGGGATGTTCCTTCATTTTCATAAGATAGCCCTTGGTTGGAAATTCAGGTCCCCACAACCCTATACAGGGGTCCTACCTTCTTCGTAAATCTCAGAGCAAGGTTTCCTGGAATGGTTTGTAGTAAAACGATAGGAAGTGCTCTGGGAATTTTCATAGGACTGGATTAGGGGTTGTCATTAAGTACTGGCTAGTAATCCTCATAAGAAAGGCTTACCTTCACCAGCACATTAGAGCACTACTGGACTTAAAAGAAGAGCAGAAGATTACAAACTTTCTTTATAAGCTTAGAAGAGAACTGAGGGTTGGACCTGCTGAAAGTTATATCCCCTAGGTCAAAAAGTGCTTCCCAAGGGCCAGACCAACTTGACCACCTCAAATCCTAGGAGGCTAAAGAACACGAATGTTATTTGGTTGAAGAACCATCTGACCAATGGATTGGAATTCTGGGAACTTTAGGATTGACTAATGGGTGTCCAGCATCTGCACATTTGGACTCTTGGTTGTAGCTATCGGAAAGTAGGACATGAAGAAATATTTCTCACCTTGCAAGAAGATGGCACCATTGAAGAAGGGCTCATCTGGTCAGAGGGACTGGTCTTTTGCTTTGGCAGGGGCAGAGAGGCATGTTTCAACATAGATTAGTAGTTGGAGTCCCCCTATAATAGAGCTGGGAAATCTGAGAAGAGTTGAGCCTGCCTGCCTGGAAGGTGAATGATTCTGCCTTGCCTTTCCAGCTTATTTGAGCAGAAATGTACTTGTGACCAATTTTTTTTATTTTGGTGTAACTGTGACCTCCTGTGGGCCACATTTAGTTATGCACATGCACTTTCATTGACTTTTATATCTCCATTGTTTACGGGGGTGTTTTTTATTATCTTAAAAAGTATATCTGCTTATCTCTTTTTCATTTTCTGATTGGATTTTTGTTTTGTCGCTACTTAAATACTTAGTGTCCATTTTACTGGCAAAAAGCCTGACACAAGACACTTGATGCCTTGTGTGGTTGGAGTTTCCCTCATGTAATAATGAAAGATGTCTACAATTTTCAAAAGAGTCTTTTATTTCTAAAGGGCTGCATCCTTTTTTCTAACAGCCTGTCCCTGTCTTCTGCTTTGAAATGCCAATTCCCCCTTTATTTGACAGTAGAGTTCAGGCTCCATTTGATATTTATACTCAGCAAGCCAGGTATAAAACATCTAATGTAAATAGAGTTTATAGATTGTGGCATGAACTAAACATACATAAATAAAGATTTCATTTGTAAATCAGAAGACCAATTTGAAGAATCAAGTAGACATTAGTATTGAAAATTGTGTGCATGGTTGATATTGGGCAAAAACATCACCTGATGAATTTGATTAGTTTACCTGCCGGTTAGTGAGCTAACATTGTAGCACAGGGAAACTACTCAAATTGATAAAGATTGATAAGTGCGCCCATAGTAATTATCACTTTGTGGAACAATATTTGTCCTGTCTTAATGCCTTACTGCGCAGCTTATTTTTATTACTGAAATACAGCCTTTCCCAAGTATGAGATGAGGAGATCTGTATTCTCCTTAGTGTGTTTTGGTACTATTCAGATCCGTTATCCACTGTCTTTTTGCCTCCGCTTCTGATAGAAAATGAGCTACGTCAAGTAGTATGTACGTTTGTGAGTAGTGCTTGTAGCTGTACGCTTCTTTCTAAAAATCTACCCTGGCCTACCATCATGGGCTATGTTGAATGGTATGTGTGTTTCCATAGTATTTGTGGTCTGACGTCTCTAACAAAATCATTTAGGGGATACTTAAAACACATGATTATTCTTGGGGCTGGGATGCCTGGCCTGTAGCCATTCTTGGGTCTGAGATGCCAGGACTGTCACCTTACAGTGGGTTAAATCTTACCACAAACACATCAGCTCATAGACACTAACCAGCAATAGGTCATTGTGAATGTTCAATGAGCAACATTGTGAGAAGTTGGCCTGGTATATGCTGTCCACTAATTAAAGTGGAGGGCGTAGACTCGCTGGGACCCCAAGGAACCACCCAAGGTGAGTAAGTAGAGACCCCGCGGAGGACGGGTGCAGTGTGGGAACACGACCGCGTGCTCTGTACAATTCTATGGGGAAGTCACAGTTGAAGATTTAGAATTTAAGGACCCTTCCCAGTGGACTTTAGCGAAACCCTGTGGAAGTTAGGAGTTTGGAGAGCCACCCTACCTGTGGATACCATAGTGCCAGAGTTACTTATCCCAAGGGAGACGGATGCATAGGCCTAAAGTGGCGACGGAAACCGCCGTTGATCTCAATGGAGGACTTTGAAGAAGAGTCACTGCTGGAAGGAAGAAAAGTGTCAGTTGGAATTCAAAGGTGGATTCTGGTCAAGGAGTACCTGAAAGCAGAGGGGACAGAGTCTAGGTCACTCAGGAGTGACCAGGGTGTTAAATAGTACATTTTCATAATGAAGACATAGGAGAGAAGTAGTTCCTTCATGGTATTTATTTTCAGAGAAGAGGTTCAATACAGCTCATCCACCCAACTGCCTCTGGCTCCACTCCTCCACAATTCCACATCAAGTCAGAGCAGCTGTCACCCTTCTAGAACCCACAGATGTCATAGAAATACATGAGCAAATACAGTGAGTAACATTATAACACAGGGTCTCAGTAGACGAATGCCCACCGATGTTGGATGCTTCAAGTGCGTTGAGGTGGTTCTTGACTCTGTAGCCACGGGGACCAGGAGATGTCGAGGACAACTAGGAGCCGGATACGAGCTGTCCCGCAAAGGATGTCGTGTGCTGAGGGGTCAGTGTCCGACGGGAGCACCAAAAGCCTTGGCAACGGCTACCCATGCAGAATGTCAAAGAAGGTTACGGTTCGGACTAGCAAGAGCCAGGAGACTCACCAAAGCAAGGGGAGTCAGAGCAGGCCTAGAGCAACCAGGGGAGCCCAAGAAAAGCAAATTTGACCTTCAAGTGGACTCGCAGGCCGGAGGTACAGGAGTAGCGAGAGGACCTCGAGCGATTTCACCAAACAGCCGCCCACGGAGCACTTGGTGTGAGGACGCCAGAGTTTCTGGTAGAAAATGGTGCCACAGGTGGGGCTACTCAGAGCCCAATGCATTCGCTCAGGAAACGCCAGAAAGCATGTGCACTTGCAAATGAATGCGGTGCACAGGGGTACAGATATTGCAGCCCCCACGAGGGACTCTGACCTCAAACTTGGTAAGAGCACAGCTCAGACCTCCAGGGACGTAGGGACCCATCTCCTGTGTTGCTAGAGCCTTCGTAGTCCGTAAGAGCTCAGGAGCAGCAGACCCGTCAGTCATGGTGGTGCCTGCGGATGCAGAGGAGTGACTTCCTAACCCCAAGGGAGATATCTTCAGTTGTCCTTGTTGCCCCGCAAGTCCTGCACAGAGCCTGTATGGTGCACGAGCACAGACGATGCTTTGGACTGAGAGGGAGATGAAGGCGGGCCCAAGCTAAGTCCAGCGAAGTCTAGAGTGTCCAGACGGTCGAAGTTCAGTGGTTTCTGTTTCAGAATCTTGTCCACGTCTAATCTAGGGTCCTACCGCCAGGTAAGCCTTTTTGTACCCACGGGAGAGGGTTGGACAGATTCAGGGGACCCTCCCAGGGGAGGGTCTGGACAATGGGGAGGTTACTCCCATGTCCTTTGTCCAGTTTCGTGCTACAGCAGGAGCCAACAGCTCCCAGGACTGATTTTAACTGGACTATGCACAGGACACCAAATGTGCCCCTCATGCAGACTTTCAGTCGTTGTCAAGTGCACCCACCCAGGCCTAATACACTAAATCCTGTCTGGGAGGTGGGAAGATGCCTATTGTTCTGCCTTCCCCTGCTCGAGCTTGGCTCAGCAGCAGGAGGGGAGAAATGTGTCTTTAGTCGGCAGCAACCATTTTGTGCTGTCCGGGACTAGAAGGCTGGTACTGGGAACACCAGGGACCCAACGAAGCTCACTTCTGAGGAGTGGAATCATACCTCCCACACCGGTTACCAGTATGGGGGTATGATTCCATCATGTTTGACACCAAACATGATAGGGTTTGCTGCAGCTGTTTTAGAGTTGTCACCATGTGGTCGCATAATGCCACTCTATATGTCGTAAATGGCTGCTTCACTAACAACCCGGGAGAATGGACTCCGTAGGCTGCAGGGGTGTACTGCTCATGCAGTGGCACCCTCTCACTTAGAACCAAGCACCCTGCCTTCAGGATTGTCAAGGCCTGCTAAAGGGGTGACTTATAGGTTTTAAGTGTAGTGACCCTTTGATATAGTAAACCTATATCTTAAGTAAGTGGTGCAGGCACCAACGTACACAGGCTGCAATGGCAGGACTGTAGTTCCATGTTGTATGGCCTCTCATGGTTGGCATAATGCATGCTTCAGACCATTGAAGGCCTCTGGGGTACCTATGCCCTGGGTACATGGGTACCATATACTAGGGACTGACATGGGTACCCCAGTATCCAATCTGAGTGTACCCAAGTACATAACATAACAGTTTAGGGAGAAAGTAGATAGACTGGGGTCCTGATTAGCAGGATCTCAGTCAGACTAGTCAAAAACAGTATCACATTTAGCAAAAAGTGGGGGTAGTCGTAAGAAGCAGTTCCTACTTTCCTACAAACATAGAGCATGTAGTTTCCTGATACTCTTGAAGTCTATTGCCAGGTGTATATAGACATATGAAACAACCAAATGCAGTGTGTGATTTATTCAAATGGAACCCCCTTAGGCCCTTTTCATTGACTTGTTAAATTGACTGTCAGTGAGCATACCTCACTCAAATTGTGTTCCTCTATGCAACATAAATGTTCTCTGTCTTCATTTCTTCAGTTATATTTTTATTCAACAACACATGACTTAACCTTCAGGAAAAGTCCTTTTGATCAGAAAGGGGATACTTGAGAACAATTGTTTTAAAGTCGTGGTACTTCCTAAAACTGCAGTATCCTAGTTATTCTCACCTACATTATCCATTTTCTGCACCATAATATTTCTTATACTAGAGTAAACAAAGAGTTTCTCAACATCAATAGAATAGTATACTGTTACTTGATCTGCCTGTTCCCCTTATTGTAAAGTGCAATACCTGTATGCTGTGAACCCTCATGCACTGCATTTTTGGTATCTTACAGGAGCTCTCTATATTTACTTATTTTAGACTTGGTCACTTTGGGGGGGAAAAGTTTTTCCTTATGCTCTAAACGTTATGGTTGTGTTGTTCTTATGACTGATGTATTTGTTTTGATATTTTACGAATACACTTTGTGAAGAATGGATCTTGTGTGAACAACAGATAAGTCTTAATTATCTGAATTGACCTGCAATAATGTTGGACTATTGTACATAAAATTGTTTGAAATGTATAGAATCAGATTATGGCTGGCAGGTCCATTAGGTCTGTCCTACTTAAGAAACTCAATAAAACTGTTTCCATTTTGGACTCCTCAACTTATCTCATAAGTGAGGCTAGGAAATGGTAAGAAGTAACAAGGAAAAGTCTAATTCAAATGGTTTGGATAACAAAGGGGGGACATAAGGCTGGGGAAGTAGTGAGAACTGAGTAAGCAAGTTACAATCCTGAAGGAATTATATTTAATGATGGAGATAGTAGAGAGTCACATTGGGTAGTTGCAAGTCTTTTGCTGAGCTAAGTGATACAAGGTAAGGGGTTGCTCAAAACACATAAACATTCTTGGGGCTGAGATGGACTGAAACCTTACAGTGGAATTAAACCTTACCAAAAACTCATCAGCTCATAAATACTCTCTAGCTATAGGTCATTGTGAATGTTTGATGAGCAACATAGAGCATGCAGTTTCCACATTTTCTTGAAGTCTTTTGCCTGCTGCATATAGACATATGAGCCATGACATTTTGTCTGGATCTCTACACACTGTTGGTCACACAGTCTTTTCATTGAGAACACTATCTGCATTCTGAGCTTATGTTCACTTTGTGAAAGGTGTGAACATTTCAAGACATTATCTGTCACAATCACATTGCTGATTACCTCAGTGAGTGTTGTTAGGCAATGCAGAGCTACTTTTACTCTGTACTCGCTTATGTTAATTTAAAACGCTAATACCTTCTACAAAAACAGATATATTCAAAGGGTCAGAAATAGAAAAATGTGTTATACAAGATATTCAGAAGACAGAGAGGGCTTGGGGATCAAGGGAAAAAGATGTGGTGATAAAGAAAGCGGACAATATGGTGGTGTCTAGATGAATGAAGATGGGTAATAAGAAACCTTGCCTTTTGGACGACCAGAGCACTGTGTGGAGGCTCTTACCCTTCTTAACTTCGTCGCTGGATTTCTTCGCGGAAAACTCTACACCTTGCAGGACCCGCTGCGCCTGCACCTACTGAGAGGCTCGTGTGGGGAGCTGGAAACTTCCTGGACCATCTGCACTCCGGCAGGGCTGCGAGCAGCCTAGCAGGGACTCCATTGCCCAGGAGTCCCTGCGTGTCACACCCGTGGCCGCTCTCCCTGCCGGCCACGCCCCCTGGCTGAATAAAAGTGCACAAGATCCACTAGCCTGTGGGAAACCTTGCCTTTTGGACGACCAGAGCACTGTGTGGAGGCTCTTACCCTTCTTAACTTCGTCGCTGGATTTCTTCGCGGAAAACTCTACACCTTGCAGGACCCGCTGCGCGGGTCCCGCTGCGCCTGCACCTACTGAGAGGCTCGTGTGGGGAGCTGGAAACTTCCTGGACCATCTGCACTCCGGCAGGGCTGCGAGCAGCCTAGCAGGGACTCCATTGCCCAGGAGTCCCTGCGTGTCACACCTGTGGCCGCTCTCCCTGCCGGCCACGCCCCCCGCCCTACCCCAGCTCTATATTAAAGATAGGAGTTACCGCTGCGCGGTAGCGAGCGGGAGCGGCCGGGGCGAAGACCGGGCAAAGAGCGGGCCGTTTGAGGCCATTCGAGTACGTGAGAGTCCGGTCCGGGCCCCTCCTCTTTCATGTTCACATTTAGGCCACTCAACCACCAGCGAAATGAGCACCAGGGAAACCAGAAGTAAAACATCTTCCCTAGCCGCGGCCGGAGCTGTCAAAGGACCTATTGACACCTACTTTGCTAAAGCTGGCTCTCTTCTGATCGAGGAAATCGAGGTCCTGGAGCGAAGAATCTCCCAAGAAATAGACTGGGTAAGGAGATCTTCAATGGGCCCAATGGCCCAAGCCAGAACCCCAGAAGTTAGATCCTGCCTATCAACTAGTGGTAGAATTGATCAAGCACCATGCTCACTCCCTGGCACCTCAACTACTAATCCAGAGTTCAACATTGAGGTGCTGAGTGACCTTGAGGACATGAGCCTAATGGCCCTACCTAGCACCCAAATTACACTACCAACACTAACCGAGAACACTGAGGCAGTTAAAGCTATAGAACCTAACACAGATAGAGATAGGGGGGTGAGAGAAGGGGCAATACAAAAAAAGAAGAGGGGGCCCCAAAACAAAGAAAATAATAGGACAAAATCCCCCAAATACAAACAATCGAGAGGCAAAGGGGGGAAAGGAGCCACCTCTGTCTCTATGCTAGAGAAGTCAGGAATGACAACTCCCCCTAGAATTAATAATACAATTCCATTACCACAGTCCACCAATACCGCGCCAGTGGATATTACCTCTGATGATATCACACTGGAGGACATAGGCACACTCTTAAGGTCCCTATTGAGTCCCCTTGAAGCTAGACTGATTAAAATCGAAGCTAGATTAGTTAGCATTGAGAAAGCCACTGTACAACTTGTTGACGCAAGGAAACTTGACAATAGTGGAATTAAAACTACAATAGAGGGTTTAGGACCAAAGCCCACTAAGGGGAATGGACCACCTATTGCCACAAATAACAAGCCTCCACTCACAAACCCCAAAACTCCACAAGTTGTACTAAATAAGACCTTGCAACCCTTAAATGATAACAAGGACCCAACTCCAACCCAGCCTATAGTAATTGTCACTCCGAAAATAACCCCCCCGCTTAAAGCTACTGCTATACCCGCAACCAATAACAAGGGTGATTCGCCACCTATTGGCGAGAAACCATACCCTAACCGCAGACAAAAGCCTGTAAACCTCCCCCCAGAAGCAGCACCCTACACCTTAGTTCTGGTAGGGGTCCCGGAATTAAAATCCTCAACATTCGAATCCACTACCTCTCTTAGGAATAAAGTTATCAACTGGCTCTCTATTAATAGACCCCTTCCGAGAGGAACAACCAGTGATATCTCCATGGCCAGGAGGGCAACGTGGGTGGGTTACACCAGGAAATCTATTAGTGGGGACTGCATTCTGGTCACCTTTAGAGACCCGAATACAGTCGCATATATCTGCACGTGGGTTTCTGACGAGGACTTTGGCAGTAACATTCAATCACTTCCTCTTTCATTTTTCTACCCTTCGAGCCTCTATAATTCAGAGGACCAGAGATGGGGGCACCATCAAGAGTTGCTGGAGGATTGGGAAAACTGCCCCAGGGAGAGCAATGTGCCCCAATACCATAGGGGAAGACCTATACATCATTTCCACCAGTATGGGGGGGAGGCTGGTTGGGAAACTGTTACACGGAGGAGGGGCGGGGGTGGAGGATATAGGAGAGGAATCCCAGGGCCACACAGAACACATTATCCAGCCTATTTACCCACCCACAATAGATACAGCAGTCTGGAAATGGTAGACTGACAGGTGGATGAAGTGGGGAGTTCTCTAATAGTATCTCCCAGGATGGAGATTAGTATACCCCCAGTCCCGGATATACATACTAGGGCAATTGACATAGTCGAACACAAGCCGGCTCTCGCATTAGGCATGACGGATCTCATCCTGTCTCACCATTAATATAACTTCTATCACAAATTATTCCCCCACTAGCCAAATGGCGCCCATTGAGCTTAACTCTAATAACTTTGTCTCCGCAGGCCTAGACACTACCCAATCGGCGCATATAACTGTGATCTCTTGGAACGTGGCAGGCCTAGCCAATAAAATAGACTCCATAGACTGGGGCTCGTACATTAGCTCCAGAAATATACTTCTTTTCCAGGAGACTTGGGCACGTGAGGAAATATTATTTCCGGGCTTTGCCTCCTTCTCTAAACCCGCAAAGTGGGGGGGAAGGGGCAGGCCGTCGGGGGGGACTTACGACCTGGGTAGCAACTGACCTAGGTTGTCACGCCACTTGCCTAGAGACCGCCTCGGATGACATATTGGCTGTCTTACTCGAGTGGTCAGACTCCACTAAGCTGTTAGTCATTAACATATATTCAAGGCCTGTTCCTATGCTAAAAGAATCTTGCACTATAGATGAATTATCCGGGTTCCTAGAAGGCATTCCTTGCGAACTTGCCTGCTTGGTGGGAGGTGACTTTAATTCACAGTACGAACCACTTTCTGGACTACGTGACGGCCCTTCTTATGAGGAAGATTCATGTTGGTTTGTTCCAGAAACGGTGGCCCCACCACTTAGGGCCTGGACTCCCTTGGCCTTGCAGATTACTGCCCTCACTCTTAATCAAGGCCTAAGGGCTTGCAATGGCCGCTGCAAATCGGACATCCCTAGCATGTATACCTATAATAAAACAGGTAGCGAATCCAGACTGGACTATATTTTGGTCAAATTGTTCATGTGGCCATTAATAGTCGATTTCAAAGTCACTGAAAGAATGGACAGTGACCATAACGCTTTGGAATTGACTTATTCCCTGCCAGGGGGCGAGGACACATCCTACGGACCGGATAAAGATAAAGCAGGGCTCTTACTTGGAAACAATCGGCGGAGAGTCAAGTGGGATAAATTGGTCAATAGTCCAGATAGAATACCGCAGTTATATGCAAGGATCATCCCATTGCTGGAGAGGGCCTTTCAGATTGGAAAGGAGGTGCAAGATGATCCCAATAGAGGAAAGCTTGCACAAATTCATGCAGACATAATCATCACCTTAGAGCAGGATCTGTTTTCATCCTCAGGGAAAAGGAAAGGCCCCCTGTCCAAAACATCCTGGTATAACGCCACTTGCAGGGAATCCAAGGCCCATCTGTTACTTGCTATAAAAGGACGCTATGGCAAGGAAGAAATCCAAGCTAGGAGAAGATCCTACAAAAGGCTCCTGGAAAATGCGTGGGCGGAATGGGACCAGGATTATTGGGAAAACCTTGTTAAAACACTAACTAACAGAGACTCGCGCAAATTTTGGCGCATAGTCGCCAATGGTACTGAGGATTTATCCTCGGCAATAGAGCCCAACATAGCGCCCATGATATGGCAGCGCCACTTTGAGACGCTTTATGCTGAGGTAGGGGGGGAACAAAATACAGTTGGTGGCATAAAGACATCTAGTCATACGGGAGCTCCCTTTACTGAAAAAGAGGTGAGGGAGGCCATCAAGGGTCTAGCTGCGGGAAAAGCCCCGGGACTCGATGGGGTGCCTGGGGACTTGTTCAAACAGGAACCAGGGATATGGGTCCCATATCTTACACTAATATTTAATGCCATTCTGGGGGGAATGGAGGTCCCCGATACTTGGCTGGGAGCAGAGGTGGTTCCAATTTTCAAAAAGGGTTCCCCTCTGCTCCCAGCCAACTATCGTCCTATCAGTCTCATCGACATATCCCAAAAACTTTTCGGAAGACTGATTTTGGACAGGCTTCTGGCCTGGATAGAGGAGATGGACATCCTGTCCCCCTATCAGGCGGGCTTCAGACAGGGTGTATCGACAGTAGATCAAATTTTCCGGCTGAATCTCCTTTACTGGAGAACAGCCGTAATCGAGGGCGGTACTTTGTATACTATTTTTGTAGACTTACGTGCCGCCTTCGATTTGGTACCTAGGGCACGGCTGTGGAGAGTCATGGAAGAGCTAAACGTCCCTGGTGATATTCTGGCAATCCTGATGAGACTTCATTATAACAACTACGCCCGCGTAAGGTGCGGCAAAGATGGCAAGTTAACCGATGGTTTCCCCGTTCGCAGAGGGGTTAGACAGGGTTGTGTCATTGCACCGACCCTGTTTTGCCTCTTTGTGAACGGGGTAGTTGCCCACCTGAACAGGATTGCCAACACCGATGCCCCCAAGTTGACAGGCAGCAGGGTGCCTGCAATCATGTTTGCAGATGACACCCTGCTGTTGTCTAAATCCCCTATGGGGATCCAACGCATCCTAGACGGTTTTTTAGAGTTCTGCTCTGAGCGTGGATTGGAAATTAATCCTCAAAAAACTAAATTTATGATTTTGAATCCTAATACCCATAACCGAGCTCCACCTAGGTTAGGCACAGTCCAATTAGAACGTGTGCATAACATCGAATACTTGGGGATTACTATAAACGAACATCTAACGTGGACGTCACACCAGACTAAAGTGACTATCAAACTGGCTCAGTTGGTGGGTGGCACTATGCGTCTGGCGAACAAATCTTCCTATCGCCCACTAACCCCAATCATTCATATTTACAAAACTCAAGCCCGCGCGGGTGTCACATACGGGGGTGAGCTGTGGGGACACACCAATCTGTCTAAACTACAGTCAACGGAAAATACATTTCTGAGACAGATCGTTGCCCTACCGCAGAGCACTCCACTACTGCCCCTAAGATTGGACATGGGAATTCGATCGATAACTGAGGAGCTAGGTCTTAAACCCTTGACATTTTGGAGACGCTTGTGGTGCAGCCCAGATCTCATAAACTACAGAGAGGAGTTACAGGAATTCCTGCACCTACGGAACGCCAAGCAAATTCCATGGATGATTTATGTTAAGGGAATGCTAGAGGAGATTGGTTATCCGGAACTATGGACGGATCCTACAAACGCCTGTTTAAAGACTCCAAAAAAGGTTCTTGTGAGAGCATACCAAGAACTATTGCTCACCAGAGCTATCGATGCCACACGAGAAGGATCTTTAACCCATTTGTTCCTAAAAGTAAAAGATTCTTACCATCTTGAAAGTACTCTAGATGCCATGTCTCCTGTACTAACGAGGAAATTATTCTTACAATGGAGATACGGAACACTTCCCTTAGCATCGTTCACAGCGTCCTGGACATGCCGCTCCTCCATAGAAACTTGCCCAGTGTGCGCACATCCAAAGGAGAATGACGTTCACGTTGTTTTCTTCTGCAAGGGCTATGAGAGGAGCAGGAAATATTGGTTAGTCCCCCTACTTAAGAACTTGGGTTTCAGATCCTTTCAACCTGCTTATAGAGTTTTAAAGACAGACCTCTCCCCCACTGTAGTCTTTGCCCTCTCGAAATTTTTAACTTCCATGTGGTACACCCGAAGCCGATGGGTAAAAAGACTCGTATAAAAAGTCTCCTTGATAGCTACAGACTGAATTTTATGCACCCTCTTTTTAACACTGTTTTAACTACTGGATCACACTGTTTAATTTGTTTTTAAAATTTTTTGTACTAATGTTATGCATCTTTTATGATCTGTGATCGAAATAAAGATTTCTGAAATGAAAATGAATGTTTAGACTAGAGAAGTCCATTTACAAAGCAGATTTATGAAAGTGAGGACAGACTATATGATCTCTTTGTGTGCAATGCTGGAAGAAGTAGTACAAGAAATTGCCGGACTAACATTGAAAGATTACATCACCCTAGAATGGTGCTGACTACCCTGACTGCCTGTGGGAAAGTAGATTCATTTGAAGGGATTTGCCATTTCTGAGTAAGTTCCATGTATGTTCAAAAGGCTCGAACAAAACCTACACCAAGAGGGCCAACTGAGGACATTCAAGGTTCCATCAGCACAAGCAGCAATGTGTTGTTGTATGACTTTATGTGTTCATTAAAAACAGAATAAAGTCATCTAAAGATTGGAAGGAAATTTAAACTATAACTGTTCAGTAGGTCCTTGTTCAAGACTAGCTCTAATCCTCAATGCCTCCACTAGCATAATTTAGATGACTTAAATCAAGTTTTACCGACCCTTGAACTATGAAGTGACTCCAAGGGCCAATGCACCTTCTAGAAAAGCATTAACATAGCATTACATTTGCTGATCTGTTACCCTGCATGGCCTCCACCACTACGTCTGATTCTCAGTGCTGGTGTGTCCCTGAAATACAGTTTTGAATTCCTTTATCATTTTTGCATTTAGCTGCACAGTGCTTCATTGCAATTTCTTTGATTGATTGTATCCCACAAAAATCTGTTGCATTTTCAAATTGTTGGTAAAGCCTTCCATAGGTCTCCAACACTGGATATTTCATAGATTCACATGCTTGACTTGTTCCTTGTTGGGATTGAAATTCTCAGTAGTTTAAAAATCCATAAACACTGCCCAAGATCAGTAATTGTTAAGTAGTACATCCATCATTGAAAAGCCCCCAACCTTAAGCTATTCAGGTGATTACACCAGTGCTCTCACTCCAATTAGAGCTATGGTTTTCCAACATGCTAAGGCTGTACCCTTCTCACGTCACCCGTGTAAAATAACTTTATCGGGGCTTCCAAAATGACAAATAGAAGTACGCACTTTTATTCTATATAATGTTAAGTACTGCAAGCAAGTCAAAGAATTTTAAGGGGCTTGAGGGCACTCTCTCTAACAAATATAAACAAATCTGATTTGCAGAAGTGCTTCTCAATTTCTCACAGTACATATTTTCAGGATAAAATATAGAAAGCAAGACAAACATTGCAAGTCTTACAGAGGAGCTTATTGGAAGAATTTCTTAGAGCAATTTTCTATTTTACTTTTTCCTAGTGATCCAGCGGCGCACCAACAACAGATACTCCACTACCATATATTCATATGGGCCCATCAAAGCATATACACACAATATCTGGTAAAACCGCTGGAGTTCAAAGTTTTGTATAGTTGATTAATTCCTCGAGATTCGTTTTTCATCTTAACTAATCTTTCACTGATCAATAAGTTCTTTCCACTTGGTCGATGGACCAAATTTGTTGGAACTAGTTGATGGTGAAGATACACATAGCCTTAATTTACTTATAATTTTATATGCAAAATAAGCACAGACACAAGAAGTTTTAAAAACCTTTATCTAAAATTTTAAATATGCGTGAACCATCTCAAATGCACACTACAGGCACCATCAATCAAGGAAGGAAGATTCAATTAATCAAATACACTCTCAGATTCAATTCAATGACTTTGCTCGGAAAGGAGAGGATAGAGAGAGCGGTCCATCAGAAAATATACAAATTTTATATTACCCAAGATGGTGTGAAGACCAACTCCCTGGCCAAAGAGCTGGTAATGGTCCCCTGGGACAGAACAGGCAACAAAGGCTTTAGGACAGGAATCAGGACAGGATAGTGGACCTCTTTAGAACCGACGACTCGTCGCACCTCTCTGTGACACTCTCTTTCTCCTTGAGATTCTTCCGCGATCTTCTTTCTAATCAATTGCTTAAGGTAAGAAATTCTGTAATCGATTCTTCATCAGCATCACTCCGACAGCATCTCTGGCTCACAGCATCCTCGCATTCTCGATCACACCGACACCTTCTAACTAACTTTTCCAATTATACCTTTTGGGATTCATGTACCACCCCCTGAAGTTGCAATATCATGAAAATACGAATTCTTATTGGACAGGCAAGGGGCGTTCGGTCATCACATCATGTTGGCATAGCATTTTAATCAATTTGTCCTTTGTTCATAAATCCATCCCCTTAATTTATATTCAATTTTATTTTCCCATTCGGATTTTATTCATATCTGCAACGAATTATCAACAATGTCCATATAACTTCATTGGTTGAACTTTGGTTTCCCAGGATTTAGCAGTTTGTGGCCTTGGCTGTGATTCAAACATGGTGCCATCCTTCCGGGTGCCCCTCGGTTGGACATGTGCAGACGACTCTCACTCAGAACACTTGAGTCATGGCAAAAAAGGCCCAAATACGAACTAATGGAAAGGTCAAAGAGAGAAAATATTAATTTCACAAATAAATGGTTTCACTGTATACCACCCACCTCTACTCTACAATGAACTATGGAATGTTTTCAGCAAAAACTAATCAAATAAGATAAATACATGATTTAATCAAAACAGAAACTTTTGATTCATTCATCTAAAGAAAGATTATAGTGTAAGGAACTTTTGGAACAGAAACTTTATTAGTTTCAATGTGAATAGTGCACACATCCATCGGGGACTGGTTCGCCAGACCTGACATTTATTTGAGTGTGAGGCACTGCTAGACACAGTGCAACGGATGGAGCAGCACAATATATAATTCAGTTGAATGTTATTGAAAATTTGGATAACTGAGTGCACTGAGAAACTTTATTGATTTCACTGTATATCACCCACCTGTACTCTATTTCCCTTTAATCATTAGTACTTTCCCCGCATTCGTTTTTAGTAAATAGAGCGTTTTCCAAGCAGCAAGGCAGGTGCCATGCATGTGGGTCTTAAAGACGCCATATTAATGCGTTCTGCTCATGCACAGGAAATTCTCTCCTCAGCCATTAGTCGTCACATTGCATAGATGCAATTGACGCATGCGCAGTAAAGTTTTCCCTGGTACAGCAGCGTTTAGTCCGCTATCCGTATTAATAGTTAGTAAACACATAGGCAAGCTTCTTTACCTTTTATTTTTATGAAATGCGTGATGATTAGTCACAAGGCACAGTTAGTATTTCATGTTAATAAGTTAGACCAGAGAATTGAGTGCAAGCAAGTCTCCTACAAATGAGTATTTAGGAAATCATATATCACTCAAGCAGACTTGACAGAACCAGTGGCGGCTGGCAGCACTAGAGAGTGGTGAGTCAGGCAAATGGGTGGTGGATGGGTAACTGCATTAAATAAACGTATATGTATTACATATATACTTAATGATATGCTTATTAATTAAAGAAAAGAAATAGGCACTTACCTTCCTGGACGAGTGTCGTCCTCGCTCTGGTTTTCTTCTTCTGGACCTCCAGCACAGTACCCTCAACAACTCCCAGAACCAATCCTGTTGCTGCCCTCATGCCGATTACCAGCATGAGAGCAGCAGCAGGATTGGAGGAAGCCGCCTCTGCCAGTGCTCTCAAAAGCACTTGTGCCCTGTGCTTTCTCTAACCCAGCTATCTAAGATGGCTAGGTTAGAGAAGTTTAAAATGCTTGTCTGACTGGTGGAACAGACATGCACACTTTAAACTAGGCACAGACACCCCACCATTCCTCCCTGCTGCTGGTGCCACTCAGCAGGCGCCGTCCTGACACTTGGCTCAGGATGGGTTGACGAAAAACAAAATAGTAATAAATTAGCATTACCGTTTTATTTTTCGTCTCTGTAGCTTTTCTGGGGGCATTTCTAGTTAAGTGACGCTCCTTCGCTTTTATGGAGGAGTCGTTCCTGTACAGAACATGCAAATACAATTATGCATCTGTTAGGATTTAAAATGAATTACATGTTAGAAATAAAAACAAATGCATGTTTATGCTCCAGTATAAGTATTTCCAACGCAGCACCTTGAGCAGTTTTCAGTAGATGGGCTCTTCGTCCTCAACAAACTACTCACTTTTAAAATACAGCTTAGGACAAGTTAGCCATGATTCTGTGAAAATAAGGAGCGAAAGAAGCAAATGGACATTTAATAGCAGAAAAGAGTGGCACGGCTGTTCCTGGCTCCTGGGCCTGAACTGATTGCCTCCATTTTATGAGCAGTTGTCCCTTTCAGGGCATGTCTCTAGATTTGCTGCACCAAAGGACATCTGGGTGGGCTTGGAGTCTAATCAGATGTGCAGAACGCGTTGAAGGATTTTCCGGAATTGATGTAGACCGTGAAATGAAAATCAATACTCGCCGGGACACCTTTTAACACATTTTACAGGCGTGTGTGGATTATTCTTGTTTTTGTAGGTCTGATACTGGAGCGAGCTAGTAATACACATCTTATTTTCGAAAAAAACACTTTCTAATCAACACCATGGACGCTGGAAGGAAGATGCACTCAATTGAGCGAACAGCTGAATACATTGTGTGTATAAGAGGAACAACGGTGGTCCAGGCTGAATATTGATCACGAGGGAGAGAGATGAACAGTAAACTGGTACCAGCACAATCATGGCTTTGTGGGGCGGGCGAGAAAACTGTAAAAATCAGGCTTTATTATCTTGTCAGGAAGTCCTGAGTGGTTCATAATACGTCTTTATCCCCTTGATCGATTTGTTCTTTTTATCTCTTTTTAATGGCCGCTGCCTAAGGCATCGGGGTATTTGGCAACACACAAATATAGTGTTGTCCATTAGGAGTTTAGTACAACACATCGCATAATTACACAGTCTTCAAGAGCATGGACTAATACAGTTCAGTACAGTCAGAAACTGTCTCTGAGACTCTCTCTCTCAGAGTTGGCGGCGTCGAAGTAAGTCTAACTGTGGATAGCCCGTCTTGCAGAAGGCCTTTCCTAGATCAGTAATTGCCCTCTCATGCTGTAATTAACGTATTACCTGCCAGTGGGTACTACAGGGTGGGACCAATAATACGGGGTATGCAATGGAGGTCAACTCTGTGCCTTATAGGCCAACCCAACATATTTTGCCCATGTGGCACACTTTTGTGCAAGTTTCCAGTCTGCATAGCCTCACGGCTGGTTCTCATGCAGTGCCCGCATTTGCAAACAGATGGCAGTGGAGAGAAATGCCCTTTCCTGGTTTTCCATTGCTAGGAGCACGGAAGAACAAGCATTTACAATGCAATGGTCTCGGCATTGTTAAAGTTAGAGCTATTGGCATTGCTCATGACATTATTTTTGTTTTTGTTTTTAAAACATTTAAAGAAACGGCATTGTTATTTACAATGTCAATAGCTTAATCTCTCTCAAATGCGAGACATATTGCATTTGCACCCACACACAGAGCCACACACAAAAAGCCACCCACACACACAGAGCCACTCACATAGCCACCTACACACACACACACACACACACACACACAGAGTTACCCACACACAGACAAAGCCACCACGCATAGAGCCACCTACAATAAAAGCCACCCACACAGAGCCACACAAACAGAGCCTCCCACACGCACACAGAGCCACCCACACACACACAGAGCCACCCCCACACACACACACACACACAGCCATCTGCGCTCCCTCAGCTGGCTTGTGAGTGTAACGTCCCATGTGCTTGTGCTGGCGTCACTAGGATAAGCTAGTCTCCATTGTTTGGTTTGCTGCGCGCGTTAATGACAGCTTTGCGGTAATTGTTCATTGTATGGAAGACATCAGGCCAATCTGAGCTGTCAGTCTAAGGAACTGGGCCTGGATGCTCGCGTTGGCCCCTATACTATGGACATCTTATCGTGTAACTATATAGCAAGCTGCTTCCGTGCGCATTCCCATGATCGTCTTTATGAAGTCTGCAAAGGGAGATGTTGAATTTGCTTATGCATCTGAATGAAAGGCTGCAGTGGGTTCAGAGCTCGTATATAAAGAGGTGTACATATTTTCTATTAGCTGTGTTGTGGGGCTTTTTCTGCGTCTGTTCAGCGATAAACTGATCGCCGCACTCCCATGTCAATTGCTTGTAATGCTAGGAATCTCCTTCACGTGCTCTTTGAAATGACGCGGTGAAACGCCCGCCATGTTGTTTTACTGAAGGATGGGGTGTAATATCTAAAACCACGAGGCCAGCCAAGCAGTGTGGCTAGAAACCTCCTTGTGACGCCAGCTCGGGTGCTTGAGCGGCACAACTTTTGACAGTTTTTCACTCAGAAGACTTTTGGGGAGCTTCATTGCAGATATGTGACCGGGTCGCCTCTGTTCAAATCACTGTCGCTTTGTAACCCACGCCCCTTTTTACTGTCCTGTACAGTACGGGGGAGGGAGGGGGCTGCACGTAGTGGACTTTCCTGCACACCGCGCTTCTGCCATTTCTAATCTCTATAAACCAGTTTACTGTATCCTGCAAGCGTTTCAACGTTGGTGATTGCCAGGAAGTACGTAGCACATCGAGGGCTTGATGGCAAGCAGTGTGTGCCAGTTGTATTTAGCCAGCAGATAGACCCATAATTAAAAAATTAGTTGTTTGACTAGCAGGAGCGGCAACTCTAATGGTGTTTTTAGTGCTTTGTGTAGTATTCCTAGTGACTGTTGTCTGTGTGAGTGATGTTGTGAAGCCTGGGCAGTGATCAGTGAAATGATGAGCGAGGGAATGGAGGGACGGAAAGGCTTTCTCATGGATGGGCTTCACCAGACGGCGGGCCATCCGCGGAAAGGCGGGACCGTCCAAGTTGGAGGGACCGTGTTTAGACCGAGTAGCACCGAGGGGGCCAAGAGCAGGGGGAGTGGTGGACGGGGATGACGCCATGAACACCACCGCCTTTCTCCGAGGTCAAGCAGAAATGCCTCGGAGAAACACAGTGGCATTTTCGGATTGGGGGGCGTATTTTTCTTTCTCTCCTCTTCCCATTGGTTGGAATGTTTACATTCCAGAGGAGAGAAAGAAAGTAAAAAACACGCCCCCGAATCTGAAAAAGACGGGGCTTAAACGGACAGACGCCCCTCTCCTCCAATGGGTGGCCTCCGTTTAGGAAGCCATCCAATGGAGAAGAGGGGCGGGTTCAAGCTCCGTACTAAAAAACGTTAAATCTCGCGAGCGAGACTGCGCAAGTGCAGCCTTCGCTAGCCGAGACCTAAAAAATGGAATGGGGTTCTATCTACAGGGAGGAGGAAGAAAAGATCATTCCCATGCTCTTGGGAGCATATCAATTTTTCTTGTAGCTCAAAATGTTTCCATCATCTGCCTACGAGGAAGCAAAGCCAATCCTTTCTTGTTCATTCATTTCGTCAGTCACTTCTATACGCCATGGACTGGTAATTCGTCGCAATTACAGTTATAAAGGTGTATAAAGGCAGTTAAAATATTTTCAAAGTAACATTTCACACATATAAATGACATTCCTGTAATTTGCACTAGGGCTTTGTTAGCACAGTCAAATCCACAAGTACATCCATTGTGCACTTTTGAATTCAGTAGTTGCGTAGAGTAAATCTAGTTAATTTCGTTAGCAGTATTGAGTAATTTACCAGTGCGTTAATCTATGAAACAATATATACCCTTATGAGTGTCAATAAACTCACTAACTTTATCTCGTATATTTATATTATACAGTGATATAATTTTTGGAATACATAAAGACAATACTTAGGAAGGTCACATGACAGTTACAAATTCTGATTCATTTGTGAAACATGCCAGCACTAGAATTTCATATTTTCCTCAGTTGCTACTGTTTACTTTTAGCATGTAAAGCTGTACCTAAAAAAAAAAAATGTTTAAATCGTAATCATTATGTTTTTTTACCCAAATCCAGGCGAATTATTTTCTCTAATCTCCTTAGGACCAAAAGTGATTTTTCTTTTCTGGTGTATTGCATTAATTTTACTTGTTTTTGCAAAATTAAATTATCATGGAAGTACATATTTGAATATTTAGGGTATGATTAACAGAGATATTGCTGTGAATTACCCTGAATTCCAGGAGTTAGCCAAGAGTACTACAAGGATAAATCACAGCAGAATGTTTGTGAATCATGCATTTAAAAAGTAAGTGCAGTTGAGTGCACAGGAGTTCTTTCATCTTTTTATTTCATATGGGTCATTATCACAATACACTTATACAAAGAGAACGAGGAGAGAGAAATGCTCTCGAGATGCCCCACAGTTTTCGGGGTCAATTAACTGTAAGTCTCATTAATAGGAAAACCATTTGGCTTGTAAGAAGAACCCTCACACACCAACATAGTTGGTGGCATGCTTCATCATCGGGTCCCCACCTAGAAGGCCGAGTGCCTTCTAGGTGTGCTTCAACGCCTGTTTACAGCGGAGCTTGTTTTCTTTTGGTGTTTTTGTGAGAGGTGGAAATTGTGATAGTGAGAGTTAAAACTACCTCCAGGGTACCTTAAGATTTTTATTAGAGGGTCCCTTGGGCAGGATTCAAAAAGGCTTAAAAATTCTGCGGACGTGAATAAGGCAGTGATCTTGAACGTCTCCTAAAATTGTGAAAAAGTGAAGATAAGTGATGTGGTCTACATGTTTCAGCCACGTGTGGTAATTGAAGTGGCTTTCGTCAGGACCCGTGACTCAGAGTGAACCTTGAGCTCACGTGAAACTATGCTCACACACTATTATCACCATAGGCAGTCTTGCAGCCTCTGTTTAAAACTTTGTGTGATCTCTCTAATGCACCGGTTTATTTCTGTGGAACATAGTTTCTTTACTGCCAATCAGCCTGTGATACTGCTTAGAAGACCTGTCTGTAGGGAAATGGAGATAATTATTTTCCTTGTTCCATTTAAAAAAGAGTTGAGAGGTGAATTTGGGGGAAATCCCTTGTTGGGAGATCCAATGATCACGGAGTAACAACACCTTTTAATTTAGATCTATTGGAATGTCATAGTACAAACTATCTCTCTATATTATCAGTGTGCTCCAGTGCATTTTACGAAAAGTGGTTTGATGCCCCTGCACTCAATTTACTCTCAGTTTTTACACTTAGTCTTTAATCCAGTTTGATTGTTTGGGGAGCGACCTCAAAGCCAAGGGTCAAAAGTATTGTAAATAACTGCACTCCCCTCAGGAGTGTATCCTCCTCCACAAATCTTAGTTTAAATATAATTGTCCTAAAGACAGCGCTGCCCGGTTGCTTCCTATTTTTTTATAAATAGTTTTTATTGAGGATATGTAGAAGAATAACAATCATAATAACAGGTGTAACATATAAATATAACAATTACCAATCAGAGTTATAATTGGTAAAATACGTTAAATAAAAACACTACGAACCATTAAATAAGAAAGAAGATCATTATTTTCTGTAAGAAAGAAGGAAGAGAGAAAAATAGAAGAAGGAAGGGGTGGAGTAGAAAGAAGACAGGAAAAAGAATAGTAGGGAATGTTTAATTAGAAAGAAAGGTAATTGATTAAGGTGACGGTGAGTGCACAGCTAGATAAGTAGTAAAGAGTAAACAATACAAATCTGATTTCATTTTATGGCGTAATGATGATGAAGAAGCAGTAGATATTCTATGTTTGTCACAAATAACATTTCACCGTGTTAACTCAGATAACTTGGAGGCATCTTTCCAACAGGATATAAGGATTACAAGTTTTCAGGACAGCAAATAATGGGGGCGAGTGGTAATGGCTGATTGTCGGGAATGAATTTACATTTAGATTTCCTGTCCGTAAAGAGGTCCTACCATTGACTTAAACCACCTGCTACAATAATATTGGGATTATGAATCCACTCATCACTAACACAACCCCATTCAACACCATACATAACTGCATCCCATCCAGACACACACTCTCTGCTCTAATTACTCCTAACAGACCACCTTTTATCACTAACAAACTTATAATCAGCCTTCCATCATTTGTCCAACCAACACCCTCCTCTTCCTTCTACCATAATAACACTAATGCATGACACATACACTGCACACCACCACACTTTTTAACTCTTGCAACAAACCAGTCTAAGACAAAAACTCTAACCTCTACTTCATTCCCTCCTATACACAACATACACTCTACTCATAAACACATCACCACCCCTCCACCTTACAACCTCCTCTCACAAACAATACTATACAACCAAATCCATTGCATGAAACAAATACACCAGCACCTCTTTTCACTACTCCTCAAAAACAAAACATATCACGCACACCAGCACAACAAGATCCTCAAAGCGCAGCACCGCATAATACTTACCATCACAAAATAGAAACATACACACACTGTTAGAACTGGGGGTCTCTAGTTGGCAGAGGTAGGTACCTTTGACCAAATAGGGACTCTTGCTTCTAAGTCAGGGAAAGGGGATTACACTACTGGATAACCCCTGCTCACCCCCTTGGTAGCTTGGCACGAGCAGACAGGCTTATCTTAGAGGCAGTGTGTTAAGCTTTTGTGAACACATACAGTAATACAGTGAAAACACTACAGATGGACACCACACAGGTTTCATTAAAAATAAGTATTCTTTATATAGACTTAACACAAGACCACAAACGACAAAAATCCACAATACTGTACTCAAAATTGGCTTAAAGATGGTAGAATTAACTTATTTCAAGTTGCTGGTAAATGCGACACAGTTCTCACAAAAGTACCTGGATGCGTAACGCAAAATAAACAAGAGGCTCGCAGCATTGGAGATGCGTCGGTTCCTTGCTTCGGAGGAGACGATGCGTCGCGCCTCAGTGCTTGCGCAGAGTAGGGGACACGTCTTGATCCTTACCGGAGAGGAGGTGATGCATAGATTCTCGTGCTGCAGCCTGGTTGCGATGCGGCAAGATGGTGCCTTGATGCGATGCGACAATCCGGTGCGATACGATAAGATGGCGCCCTTGATGCGACGATGTGAAGACGATGCGTGCACGCCCTGGCAGCCTTGCGACGACTCGGTACTTTGGAGCTGCGACAGGCCCTGCAACACGCTTCTCCGGTGATGCGACGGCGACCCTCACGGTGGTGACACGCTTCTCTGGGATGCGACAGCAGACAACTGTGACGAGGACATGCTTCCGGGGAGATGCGGCACGCTTCTCCGGCGATGCAACGACTACAGCTGCGGTGGAGACACGCTTCTTCTCGTTGCGTCCCGCTTCCAGCTCCCAGCGACATGCAGGCTTCTGCAGATAGAATTCCCAGCAAGGAAATTCAGAGGGGAGCTGGTGGTGAAGTCTTTTGTCCCTGAGACTTCAGCAGGAGGCAAGCACAAGTTCAAGCCCTTGGAGAAATATTCTGCAAGATGATGAAAGTCCTTTGAAAGTTCCTTCTCCTCTCCTTGGCACTGAAGACACCACTGTAGGCCAACCCAGCAACACAGCACACTGGCAGGAGGGTAGTACAACTCCCACAGCTTCCTTTGGTTTTTCTCCTTGGCAGAGGTTCGTCTTGTTGTTCCAGAAGTGATCTAAAGTTCTGGGTTCTGGGTCCCCCTTTTATACTCATATTCTCTTTGTTCTCTGAAGGCAGAGAGGCCTTTGCCTAGTCCAAACCAGTTCTGGCCAGTCTTGGAGCACTTTGTTTACAGGACTCCTTCTTTCCTTTGACAGTGTAGGCCAGGGCCATCAGACGCACCACAGGAGGTGGAGCCAGCATTGTGGAGGGAAGGCACAGCCCTATTCAGGTCCCAGGTGCAGCTCCTCCCACCCATCTACATGCAGATCTCTCTATTCAGCCCTGTGCTGACTCACCCTCTCTCCTGGAATCCCCCAGCCCCTGTCACTCACAAAACCAGACACACAATACACAACCTAGCAGAGGCAGGCTTGGACAGTTAAGCAAGCAAATACCTACTTTCTAAAAGTGGTATTTTCAAACACAGAATGTTAAAACCAACTTCACTAAAAGATGTATTTTATCATTCTGAGTTCAGGCATGCTAAACTCGAATTTCTACCATGTTCCCTGGGTCAGTTAGGATTATAAGATGTAATAATCAAACTGTCCATTCTGGCCTATGGGGAACAGGTAGCCTTGCAATAGTGGAAAACGAAAATGGCTGTAATTCACTATTAGGACATGCCACACACACCAGAGCATGTCCTACCTTATACTTACAATGCACCCTGCCCTTGGGCCTACCTTAGGGATGTCTGCTATGAAGATAAGGGAAGGTTTAGGAACTGGCAAGTGGGTGCACTTGCCAAGTTGACATGGCAGTCACAGACTGCACACAGACTCTGCAATGGCAGGCCTGAGACACACTTTACAAGCTGCTTCTGTGGGTGGCCCAACCAGTGCTGCAAGCCCACCAGCAGCAATTGATTTGCAAGCCCTGGGCACACATGGTGCACTGTCCTAGGGTCTGACAAGTAAATCAAATAACCCAATCATGGAGTCACTAATCCATACATAAATTTACAATAGGGAGAGCATATGCACTTTAGCACTGATCAGCAGCGGTAAAGTGCCCAGAGTCATAAAACCATTAAAAACAGGTCAGACAAAATAAATCCATGAGGGAGGCAAAAGGTTCAGGGATGACCCTGCAAAAAAGGGCCAAGTCCAACACACACCTTTCAAACCACACAAAGGAACAAACTCCAATGCCAAGCTTTCTCACCTAACACAGACACAGCAACACAGCAACTCTCTTCTAACCGCCTCTCATCCATTGGACAATGTAGAACCTTACTACATGACCCACATGCTGCACCACCACCCTTGGCTCATACACCTTCTGCCCTAAACACAGGCAAACAACATAAGCAACGTACCACACCTCACAACTTCGCTTCCCCATGTCCATTGCACAACAATGTTACACCACGAAAACAACACAGCACACCAACTCACTCTCAAACACCATTGCCACCACATACACACACAGACCCATCAAATGCCTTCTTAGAATGCTGGATGAGGAACATGACACAGAACAGCTACATGATTGATATCCCAATACAGCTAATGCTAGCACTAAAAACACACCTGCTACAAACCCACACAATACTGATCACTCTTCTACAAAACAAAGTCTCACTATCACCAAAGGCCATTCTCTAAACTATCTACTAATAAATGCTCGATCCCTCTCTAAAAACAAACATCACGTCTATGACCTTCTCACAGATGTAAAACCAGACATACTATTCATAACTGAGTCATGGTTGGGAGATGATATGGCTGCATTCCTGCATGAAGCCGTTCCTCTAGGCTATCAAACGATCACCCAAAATCGTATAGCCAAAAATGGAGGTGGTCTAGCTGTTCTGTTGAGGCAAACATTACATATCACTAAAATGGACGACATCTCCATAAAGAATTGTGAGGCTCTTCTAACAAGATGCAATCCTACACCGTCTTCCTACTTTAACTTCCTGCTCCTTTACAGACCTCCACCTAGCAAAGCGACATTCCCAGATGCACTTCTAGACACAGTTTCAAACATGATAACAACACACTCCAACCTATACTTTCTGGGTGACCTCAACATTTGGTTTGACAAACCCAATATGACCCATCCAAAAACAATAATCACTGGCCTAGACACACTGAACCTGCATCAGATTGTCCACAAACCCACACACTTCGCTGGACATATCCTAGAGGTCATTTTTGCTAATACTTAACTAGTTACTTTCAAACTATAACTCCAGTCACATGGTCAGACCCCCACTTGCTTGCTTTCCAACATAAAACAACACTAAGCGGCTCACCTAAAACTACCTTACATCCATCCACCTATCGGCTGTGGAACAAACTCAATTTGGAACACTTAGAAACACAGCTAACAATCCAGTACAAATCTGGAAACAATAAATTCTGTTCAAAATCTATATGAGTGGCTACAGGAAGAGTTTGACATTCTGATACCACTCAAAACCTCACAACAGAGCAAAAGAAAAAAAGCGCCTTGGAGAAACATAGAAATAAAAGATATAAAACAACAAATTAGAAAGCTGCAACGTACCTGGCTCAAAACAAACGTCAAACAAGACAAACTTCAGCTACAGAAAATTAACAGATTATACAAATCAGCTATCAAAAAAGCTAAGAAAAGGTACCATTCAGACATAATTCAAAATGCTAAATGTGCAAATAAAGAATTCTATGAAATACTCAATGATGTTCGCAAACCAAATTGCCTAGAAGGAACTCATCCTGTTACACAAAATTTCACAGACAAACTGGCAAATCATTACACGGACAAAGCAGACACATTGGACTCGTACTTAAAACAGAAACAAAGCACCAGCACGAACTCTTTTACAAAACAACAATCCAAGAATACTCTAACCCAGCCTCTCCGTTCCTTCCAACACATCTCACACTATGAATTTATGGACCTGGTCAAAGCAAGCAGGCCTGCCGGCAGCCCTTCTGCCCCCTGTCTACCACAAACTTTCAAGACAATTATTTTAACAACCTCTGCTGCCATTCCAGTAAGAAGAATCATCAACGATTCCTTAACTACCGGAATATTTCCAGAAGAACTCAAAAAGTCCCACATACGCCCTTTACTGAAGAAAATAAACTTGGACCTGCTGAACCCCGACAACTACAGACCCATTACAAATGGACCTTTCCTGGGCAAACTGATAGAAAAAGCGCGTTCCCCCTGATATCACAATTCATTGAAGAGAATGACATACTTTCCGACTTCCAAACAGGATTCCGTCCGGGAAAAGACACTGAATCTGCCCTCTTGCCATCTGGGATGACCTGAAGAATACAGTAGACCGCAACAGGGTTGCTGCGCTACTCATCTTGGACCTCTAGGGCTGCCTGTGACGTGGTTGACCATGACACTCTGAAACAAAGACTCTATGAAGCCGGCATAGAGGGAACTGCTCTAGACTGGATAGTGTCCTACCTTTGAAACAGAACTAATGTCATCCATACCCCACCTTTCTCGTACACACCATACTCCACAAAAGCAGTGGTCCCTCAAGGCTCTATCATCTCGCCCATGCTTTTCAACATCTACATGAAGTCAAGTCAAAACAAGCTTTATTCGGTGCAAAATATACCACCATAAAAGCATTCTAATAAAAGACAACGATCACAATTTAAAAAAGAAAAAGAAAATATACAGTCAAATTTGAGACAGCAAAAGTTTATACTCAATAAATACATCAAGGTACAGAAAACGTTTACATGATATATATGCAAATAAGCAAAATGACCTATGTCTTTTGTATACAAAAAGTGCTAGTGCATATCCCGGTATAGGTTACAGTACAGAATAATCCGAATGGCTTGTAACATATAGGTACAGAGAGTGCATTGTGCTATCATATGTCCCAATAAACAATACATAAAGTGACTACATAATCTATAACAAATAAATACAAATAGTGCAAGGTATTAATAAATATCCCGGTATAATACACAGGACATAATGGACAAAGAAACCTGCATCATGTAGAATCGTAAAGTGCATTGTGCTATTGTAAATCCTAATGGGAAATACATGAAATAACTACATACACTCTTCTGACTTATCATGTAACAGTGGTTCTAGATATGAGTAAATCTTTCTTCTTCTTGTTGCCATTAGTATTACATTTAAAAAGTTAAAAGTTTAAATATTGATTTATTTGTTAAATATAATTTTTTTAAAAAGCATTCTGCATCTGTGCGTACGGAACGCGGCAATTATATAAAAGAAGAGAAATTGGTTGTGAATTTAAAATTTATTAGATAAGTTGTTCCGTCTAGAAGCATTATATCACAAAATAGTGGAGCAGGACGTCCTAGTAATTCTAATTTGGCAATAAGACAGTTTCACTTCACACAGCTTTCTTTTAGTATTTTTTTACGCTTGTTCCATGCACAGCCTAAGAACTTGGCCACCCCACAAACCAGCAATGGGGTGCCATCTGTTCTTAAGATTCGAAGAGTGACTAGATGTCTTATTGTCCCAAGGTTTCTGCAGACTGGTTTTAACCATCTGGCCCTTGTCAATTTGTATGCAGGGCAAGCAAAAAGGAAATGGGCAATACTTTCCTCCGGGGCAGGGCAGCACGGGCATGATTGTAGAGGAGGTTTTGATGGATTCCATTTAGCTGTGAACGGGTTTAGAGGTAAGGAGCCTAACCTAAATTGAATATACAAAGTTCTGTCTCCTGGTACTTGGATAAAATCCATATATGGTTCGAGGCAGCTATTTTGTTTATGTGAAAATAACTCCTCAGTTAGTTTTCCCAGATGGAGGGTTCTTAACTCCCGTTCTGCTACCCAGTTCCAGTAAAGCAATTTAAGCTCCTCTTTTGGGGGAGGGATCTGGCTTGCCCATGCCCCGGACAGCCCTAGATCAGTTAGTAATTTCTTGAGGTTCACCAGCCATTTAATTTTGCTGCCTATGTCCAATGTCAATACCTCTGAAAGTGCAGCTGCATACCAAGAGAGCTCCTGTGTCCGCCGAAGGCGTGCCCAAAACAACAAGGGATGGGACCTGGCGATGTCACTAAAGCACTGCCTACCCATATCATATAAAATTGGTCTCAGGGGAGTACTAGCAGGAAGTGAGACTAGCTCTCTAAGGACTTTGTGTTCAGACTTGGAGATATCATCTGTATTGTCAAAGCCCCAGAGCTCACTGCTTTACTATCATAAACTACCAGGGCAGGAGCGACCGGTTTGCTTAATGATAAGCTTTGTGCTTTCCTGATAGCTCCTGCCACTCGCTTGTGATTTATTATCATTTTGTCCAAGTGGATCTCCAATTCATCTTGTCGAAGAGTCTAACCCCCAAATAGTCGAAGGTTTTGACTCTCTCTAGCTGGGTTCCATCTAAAATAAGGCTAGTTCTAAACTGTTTGCAAGGATTAAAAGCCATAAACTTCGTTTTTGCAGTGTTTATCTTGAGGCCACCAGTTGTACAAAAGAGATGGAATCAGTCTAGTAACTTCTGTAGACCAGCTGGAGTTTTGGAGATGAGCAGTGTATCATCGGAGGGTCGCGATTTTATCACCAGCCAAGGTGGGTGCGTCGGCAGGATCTTTCCCCAAAAAATCAACCACCCCATTCACATACAATGAGAATAGGGTGGGAGCCATGACGCAGCCCTGGCGGACCCCCCTACTGACAATGATCCTATCAGTAACTTGGCCCTGGGCGCCCCATCTTACACGAGCGTAATTATCCTCGTGTAAGGAGATCAATAAGTAAGACTTGTGACGGGGTGCCCATTTCCGCCAGAACTGACCACAAGTTCCCCCTGGGTACCAAATCAAACGCGATCTTGAGGTCAATAAAGGCAAGATATAAGGTGCCCCTACCAATCACTACCACTTTCCAGTAGAGGAGGAGCAACCGAAACACCTGATCAATAGTCTGAACCCCGCTTGATATTGGGAGATGATGCTACCATCATCTATCCAATCCTGAATCCTGTGTAGAAGAACCCTGCCAACCTCCTTTTGGATGACATCTATCAGGCTTATAGGGCTGTAGTTGGCAGGGTCCTCCTTGTCCCCTCTTTTATATATAGGAACTACTTCGGCTCCTTTCCAGGAGTCTGGGACCGGTGCGCCCTTTGCAATTGAGTTGAACAAGAGCAAAATGTAGTTCGCCCATCTGACTGGTTCTAGTCGGAGTAGGTCCCCCGGAATGTCATCCGGTCCTGATGCTTTGGCAGGAACGATGCATCTACAATTTCTGTGGTATTAAAAGATATGGCTTCATCAACAGAGTGTGGATAGTGCACATGATTGGGCTGCTGATTGTCCAAGGGGTCCTGACATGAGTATAGTTTAGAGAAGTGGGCATGCCATTCTAAGTTAGTGATATGGTTGGGTATTGGGACAGTACTTTTGGAGTCAGCAGTTTTAATCAAATTCCAAAAGGCTGTGGATTCCCTTGGGTTGCAGGCATCTTTAAGTGCCTGCCAGTACGAGTCCTCCCAATCACGTTTTGCTTTTTTAATAGCGGCATTATATTCTTTCCTGGCTTCTCTAATTTTAGAAGGGATTTTCCTTTTAAGGGCAAGAGATAAAGCTTTCCTCTTTTTTCTACAGCCCTTAGTGAACCAGGGGTTGAGCCCTTTTTTGTTGTTATACTTGTGATTGGAGGATTGCCCAGTCTGAAAATGCAAGCTCATCTGACTGATGGTTGCATCGTAAATAAGAGTTGCCTTGGATGTTGCTAGTGGGTTTGTGGCAACTGCCTCCAGTTCCTTAGTTCTGATCGTCAAGATTTCAGAAATAGACTGGATTTTAAAATCTTGCCCTACAACCTTCATCCACTTCAGGAACCTGCCAGAGTTGGAGGGGACAACATCTTTGGTAACTAGAATAGGGTCGGTGCTTAAGGCTTGCTCGGGCCATAACCAGGAATTCTTCAAGCAGCAGGACAGAAAGTTATGATCACTATCCACTGTGGAACCAATTACCATATCAATAGATACAGTCCAAAGGCGGATGTCTAATAAAATATAATCAATGCGTGAAGTGAATCCTACTCTATTGTATGTGTGAACTCCTAGAGAGTCAGATGGGACTCTACCATTCAGTGCCCTCAAACCAAATTCTAAAATAATTGCATTGATTTGGATAGCCACCTGAGTCCACTTCTTAATGGGTACTAAGTCTAAGGGAGGTATTCCCCATTGGAGATCTTCATCTGCTGTCCCCAAGAGATCATCCGAACCCAAGGGTTCGAAAGTACAATTGAGATCTCCTGCTACCATAATTTTCGCAGATGCGTGGCAGCTACTTAGTTTTTCCACAAGGAGTGAGAGGGTAGGCGAAGTCTTGCCCCCAGTCGTCCCTCTTACATAAACATTAAAAAGTTCAAGGGTTTCTCCTCTCTTTGGCCCTTTTATAGTGAGCCACAAGATATCTTGGGATGGGACTATATTTTCTTTTACTTTCCACCCCAGATCAATACTGACCCACACAATCAGGACACCAGATGGACGCCCGTTACCAGCATACAACGCTGGAGTAAAAAAGGTGGTATACCCTGACTTATGGAGTGAGATCAGACTCCAAGTTTCCTGAAAGATACAAATATGGTGATCGTCAACTAAACTGCTCCAATGGGGCAGTAATACTTTGTTCTTAAGCCCTGCGACGTTCCAAGAGAGTATCTTAAGGGGAGTATTGCACAACTCGGATTCAGTGGCCACCACATCAGTAGCTATGTCCATTATGGGTATCGTAGAATTCGTTTTTGGTTGGTCGTAGCCTAGGGCTTTCTGTCCTGCCTGATCTGTATTTAAGGAGATCGAGGAAATAGCACGTGGGGTAGATCCCCCTAGTGGTATGAGATCCAAGGATAGGTTCTTTGGAGGGTGAAAATAATTAAGAATGGGCCCTTCACATCCCCTTCTGCCTAGATCAGCAGTAGATACTATGCTATGGCTTCGAGAGATAGCCATGTGCGGTATGTCATACAAAGAAAAATGAAGGGAGCTGGGCCAAAAACATTTATCCTGATAAGGATGTATATTCTGCCTTAAAATCTGAACAGGGGTGTTAGGTAGTCAATCAATTTGGGTCAATGGTGAAGGAGGACCACGCACTAAGGATTCCTGTTGGCAAACAGCTCTTTTCTCAGCTATAGGTGGGCAGCGCCTAATCTGTATTGAGGACGACTCAGGAGAAGATGTACAATACTCCAGCGCAATCGGATTATCCGCCAGATCTACATTTGACAAGGTTAATTCAATATTGTCAAACACCCCGTTTGCAGATGGACACCTACTTGCTCTTAATATGTCCTCCCGTATAATAGAGCGGCAACCTTTAACATGCCTTAGCCAGTGGATAGACTTATTCACTAGCGATTCTTTGCTCTCGACACAATGAGTGGATTTAAGTTTGGGGACATTAACCATAAAGACAGTATGCATTGTTTTCATTTGGTCCCTATGGTTAAAAGGGGGTAGAGAAGTCGTTGAAACCCATGATTTTGCATAAGTCTGGGATTGAGAATCAGATGGTGATATGGTACTCCTGAACATGTAATATATCTTTTGGCTTGAGAATGATTCTCAAAAGGATTATTAATGTAGGGAACTTGAGGTGTCTTGTAAGCGTTATATTTATTTTCGTACACACAGTGAGGCGCGATGACCTGTACCATTCCTAGCCCTTCTCTCTCTTTGCCAGTACTCGGTATTATAATAGGAGGGCACTGTAGGGTGGTGGGATGCTGGTGTGGGTGACAGACTGGGGGAAAAGACCTAACTAGGGAGGTGAGTCCTACAATCACGTTTTTTAGAGATTCGACCTCAGCCTTAAGGGACTGGACGATTTAAATCAGATAATTATCAGGGCATTTGCAGGAACAGCTCCCATTCAGATGAATTTGAGAGAGCGAAGTGGGAGCCGTAATTTCCACTGGTGTAGTAGTGGAAAGATCTGCTAAGATTTCAAACCTGTTTGAGCAGGGTATTGGGATGCCTGATTGGCTCGTGGTTGGACTTGGGAGATCAGCCTGTAGATCCGGGGCTATAGCTACAAGTTGTTTGTGGCCCAAGATCTTAGCTGATTGCTCATCAGAGTTGCATGAAGATTTTTTAAACATTGATGGTATAATAGTTGTCGAACCAGCTTTTGTGTTGACTACTATTGGGAGGGGAACGGGGGGTTTACCAGTCAGAAGATCCTCACATTCTCTGACGAGAGTGTCTATCCGATCCATGACACAGTTGTCAGCAGCACTTTTGGGAATCTTTCTGGCCTTTTTTGTCTTCCCTACACAGATGTTAGAGCCGTTGCCACCCCCAGCCCCCTCTATAATTTTCCGCTTCCCCATTATAGCACCAAGGGTATGGAACGAGCCAAGGATACAAAACAAACTGATGACAATACGTTTTGATTAATGTTCCTTATACTTTTTAAAGGTTCAAGGGAGCTTTCGTTTGTCTCTCAGTATGTTAACGAGGCGATCTTATAATCACAGTACCTCTAACATATCTTTAACTTACAGGCATGCGAAAGTATGAAGGTGGGCCCAGCCTCCTCCAGGCGATGACGGGCAAGTACGGACCTGCCCTTGGGCCGGGCTTCGCCCGGGCACTTCCCGCGCCGTGGTTGCCGGTAGCGCGTTTTGAGCGCGGAGATGGTGGTGGCTCCTCCCTCCAGGGAGAGAAGGTCTCTGGGACTTGGAGTCCCTGCAGCAGTTCAAACAAGGCAAAGGCGCGTCCCGCGCCGCGGTTGCCGGTAGCGCATTTTGAGCGCGGAGATGGTGGTGGCTCCTCCCTCCAGGGAGTGAAGGTCTCTGGGACTTGGAGTCCCTGCAGCAGTTCAAACAAGGCAAAGGCGAAGTCATTACTGGAACTGATCAATCAATTTCACCTCACGTGCTATAACTATGCAGATGACACGCAAGTACTCCTTCAACGGGAATGTCTCAAAGACATTGGAAAATCCCCAATTTTCAGTTGTCTCAGAGCCGTGGATCAGTGGATGACTTGGAGCCATCTCAAATTGAATGTTTCCAAAACGGAAATACTCACGTGTGACGACTGGAAACATTATGACCTGCTTGCCTCATGGCCTGATTAACTGGCATCACCGCCTAAAGTATCGAAGTAAGTAAGAAACCTCGGAATGACCATGGACTCCAAGCTGTCAATGAATGCCCAAGTGGAAAAACTAGCAAGATCAAGCTTTGTCACTATAAAAATGGTGCAACTAGTTTTCCCTCATTTGGGATTTCCACACAAAGTCCAAGCTACCATCTCCCTTGTTCTGTTCAAACTAGATTATGCCAATAGCATCTACCACGGATCACCTTTAGCAACCATGAAAAGACTACAATGGATTCAGAACTCGGCTGCCAGACTACTCTTGCATATCAAACCGCGAGACCGCATCTCACCTGCCTTGAAAGCCCTGCATTGATTACCGGTTGCCAGAAGATCCACGTTCAAGCTACTTTGTATCACCCACAAAGCAATACATGGAATGGGACCGCTCTTCATCAGGAATAAAATCACCAAACACATTCCACAAAGGAACCTCCACTTTAAAGGGGCATCTCGCCTCAAAATCCCAAGATACAAGAAAAAAAACTTGGTTGGCACATCCTTCTCTGTTCAAGCAGCCAAACAATGGAACTCTTTACCTCCAACATAAGATCCACCGACAACCACCTTATCTTCAGAAAACTACTTAAGGATTTACTCTTCCCCAATCAATCAATCAATCAATGTATTTGTAAAGCGCGCTACTTACCCATGAGGGTCTCAAGGCGCTGAGGGGAGGGGGTTGCCGCTACTGCTCAAAGAGCCAGGTCTTGAGGAGTCTTCTGAAGGCGAGTAGGTCCTGGGTCTGCCGTAGGTGGGCAGGGAGGGTGTTCCAGGTCTTGGCGGCGAGGTAGGAGAAGGATCTGCCGCCGGAGGTTGTTCGTTCGATGCGGGGGACAGCGGCGAGGGCGAGGCTGGCGGAGCGGAGCTGGCGGGTGGGGGTGTAGAAGCTGAGTCTGCTGTTAAGGTAGGCTGGTCTGGCATTGTGGAGTGCTTTGTGTGCGTGGGTGAGGAGCTTGATGGTGATCCTCTTATTGACAGGGAGCCAGTGTAGGTCTCTCAGGTGGGGGGTGATGTGGCTGCGGCGGGGGACGTTGAGGATCAGTCGGGCGGAGGCGTTTTGGATGCGTTGTAGTCGTCGTAGGTGTTTGGCTGGGATTCCTGCGTAGAGTGCGTGGCCGTAGTCCAGTCTGCTGCTTACGAGGGCCTGTGTCACCGTTCTTCTTGTTTCGGTCGGGATCCACTTGTAGATCCTGCGTAGCATGCAGAGGGTGTTGTAGCAGGAGAAGGAGACGACGTTGACCTGTTTGGATATGTAGAGGGATTAGTCGAGGATGAATTCTAGGTTGCGTGCATGGTCCGTGGGTGTCGGTGCTGTTCCCAGTGTGGTCGGCCACCAGGAGTCGTCCCAGGCTGAGGGGGTGGGTCCGAGGATGAGGACCTGCGTCTTGTCCGAGTTCATCTTCAGACGGCTGCTCCTCATCCAGTCGGCGACAGCCTTCATTCCCTCGTGGAGGTTGGTTTTGGCAGTGTGTGGGTCCTTTGTGAGGGAGAAGATGAGCTGGGTGTCATCGGCATAGGAGATGATGTTGAGGTTGTGATGGCGGGCCACTTGTGCGAGGGGGGCCATGTAGACGTTAAACAGCGTCGGGCTGAGGGATGAGCTCTGGGGGACGCCGCAGATGATGTCAGTGGCTTCGGATCGGAAGGGTGGGAGGCGGACGCTCTGGGTTCTATCGGAGAGGAAGGACGTGGTCCAGTCGAGGGCCTTCTCTTGGATTCCGGCTACCTGGAGGCGTGTCTTTAGGGTGCGATGGCAGACCGTGTCGAAGGCAGCTGATAGGTCCAAGAGGATGAGGGCTGTTGTTTCGCCGTTGCCAAGTTGGCGCCTGATGTCATCTGTGGCGGCGATGAGGGCTGTCTCCATGCTGTGGTTCCGTCTGAATCCGAACTGGGACGGGTCCAAGATGTTGTTGTCTTCGAGATGGCGGGCCAATTGTATGTTGACGATTTTCTCGATGACCTTCGCCGGGAACGGGAGCAGGGAGATGGGCCGGAAGTTCTTGAGGTCCTTGGGGTCCGCTTTGGGCTTTTTGAGGAGGGCGTTGATTTCGGCGTGCTTCCAGCTTTCCGGGAATGTCGCTGTTTCGTATGTGATGTTGATGATCTTCTGTAGTTGGGTTGCGATGACTGCGTCTGCTTTGTTGAATACGTGGTGTGGGCACGGGTCTGACGGGGATCCTGAGTGGATGGAGTTCATGAGCTTGCGTGTCTCGTCATCGTAGACGTTGGACCAGGAGGTCAGGTGGTTGGTGCTGGTGGTGTTTGCAGGGGAGGTGGAGTCTGGTTTAGTCGGGGCGGTCGTGGTGTTGAAGCTGTCGTGGATGTCAGCGATCTTGCGGTGGAAGAAGGTGACTAGTGAGTCGCACAGTTCTTGTGAGGGCGGGATGTCGTTGGCGTTGGCGCTGGGGTTGGAGAGTTCCTCCCCACATAAGCACCATACGCAAACAGAAATTTACAGCATATCCCTCTGTATATAAGCATTTATTTTCACTATAGATGTGTACCTATCTTTGTGAATTGCTTTGTTATAAACATGTAGAATAATTATGTTGTTAAAAAAAAATCATCTTTGGTCTACATGTACTTGCTTCAATTGTGCATCTATGTACCTCCATTTGCATCGGACAACAAGAAGGTTACGCTTCACAGAACTACGGAAGAACAAACTATTAAATCCAGCATCTCAAGCCTCATGTGGTAAACTTGGATAAAAGATGCCTAAAAAATAAAAAAGAAAACACCTTTTTGTCTTCCATACCCTTCTGGAAGCAATGCTTCAACTTAGGAGACAACATACGTGTGGTGCTAATACATGTCACACAGGACAGAATATTACCAATACAAGACATCCTGACACTGAAGATTTTCATGTTGGAAGATTACAAACAGATTGTGTATACAACGGATCAAGTCCTACCAGATAGCTACCCTAGAGGAATTAGCACAGATATTTTACTACAAATACAACGTATATGTATCATCCTCAAACAGAATAACGTTCCCCCTCTACTCTTTTAACTCTTTGATGGTCCTGAGGAAGGTGATCCTAGTTATACTATCACTGAAACGTACGTAGACCAGCTACTTCACAACTGGAAAACTAACTCTAATGGATCAACTTAAATTTAATGAGAAAAGAAATTCAGTTTGAAGTCAATGTCATCACAGTAAAACTCGACAAAAGTAATTTGTAGGAGATCTATCCAGTTGTGTTGTTTTTATAATTCTTTTTGTCTGTATATTTCTTTGTATGTGGTATGGATGTTGGTATGCAAGAATAGCTAGCAAGATGTGAATGTAGATATTTTTGTTATTTGTTGAGGGGCACTGTTAACTATCCAAGTGTTGTTTTGTCTTTGATAACAATTTATTTGTTGTTCATATTATTGATTACGTATATTCACTCTTTTCCAGAATTTTTGTAAAGCACAAACAAAGAAAATATGAAAATATGAAAATGTAATATGAATATATATTCTTGATACAAAAAAAAAATCTTTTTGCTCCTTACTAAACAATAAAAACAAAGAAAAAAAGCAACAATTTTGTAAAGACATTGTATTTATGGGGAATATTGCTGTGTTGTCATATTGATCTCTGAGAGTTCTCACCAATATAAATAAGATAGGTCGGTTAAGAGGCATAAAAACCTATATCTATGTACCTCCATGTACTTGGATCTGTGTGTCTGTTACTTTTCTCCTGAAAAAGCATATCCAATGCACTACCCTATTTCTCATCCTGTTCCTCTATAATATCTTTAATCTACATATACTTACCTCCTTTATGCATCTATATACTTTCAATGTACTTATGGATCTATATATTTATCACTTTCTTCTAATTTGGCATTTCCTATGCACTACCCCATTTCTCCGTCTATACTCCTCTCAATAGATCTTCTAGCCTAACTTGCTGACTCATCTCAAACTACTTTCTACTACTCTTTCCAATGCACTACCCTATGTCTCACCCTATACATCTATCAATATATCCTCTACATCCACTCTCTCATTTATCCCAAACCCCCATACCTCTACTATGATCCCCAAAATAACCCTTTCTAGACTCTCCCCTACTCTACCCTTCCTTGCATCATCTGATACCTCTTTTACTATACCGATCCCCCAAAACAAACCTCTCTACACTCTTCCCTCTGACACTTCCCCTCCAAAACCCCTTTTTACTCATCCAAAAGCCTCCTCCTACTTCTATGACCTAAAAAAAAAAATAATAAAAAAACAATCCTTCACTCTTCTATCCCTCCACTATCCAAAATAACAGACTAACATGTTCACTTCTCAAATTCCATATTCCACTATACTAACTCACCACTAATCCTTTATGGGTTCCAGAGTAGCATGATACTTGCCAATAAAGCGTTTCAACACCCCATCATGGTTACAAGCGCTATATAAATGCAAACCTTTTTTCCCTTTTCTACCCCTCCCCAACCCTTCTCAATCCAAATAACTGACTAACATATCCACCACTCTAATGACTTCATATTTCACTATAGTAATTTTCAACACTAATGCTTTATGGGTTCCGGAGTAGCGTGCTACTCGCCAGAAAAGCACTTCAACACCCATCAGGGTCTATATTAATGCAAACCTTTCTTCCCCTTCTATCCCTCCGCTATCCTTCTCACTCCAAATAACTAACTAATATCCACCACTCAAATTACTTTCATATTTCACCATACTAATTCACCACTAATCCTTTATGGGTTTCCAGAGTAGCGTGCTTCAACACCCCATCAGGGGTAACAAGCGCTATAGAAATACAAACCTTTTTTCCTCTTCTATCCTTCTGCTATCCTTCCAAATCCAAATAACTGACTAACCTATCCACCACTTAAAATAACTTGCATGTTTCACTATACTAATTCAACACTAATCCTCTATGGGTCCCGGAGTAGCGTACTACTCGACGAAAAAAGCACTTTGATGTCTCGTCAGGGGTAGTAAGCGCTATACAAATGCAATTACAAAATAAAGAAATACATTTTTCTTTGATACTATGTTAGAAGTCAGGATCAGGTTTAACTGGGCTGTGAATATAGAATAGAGAAATGTGTTTATTATGAATGGTAGCAGTGACCAATACCCATTATCAATTAGTATCACATTCAGTAGACAAAATCTGCATTTTTAACGATTTATGACATAGAATGGCAACACCACCCTTGCGATTGATAGCTAGAGAGATAAATACTTAACCAATCCTTTGGTGTTTCAATGTAAGCGATTGAGCAGCATTACAATGAGTTTCCTGTAAAAAGAAATATCCGGGTTAATTTTTGACGAATGACAAAGTACTTTTTGTCTTTTAACGGTATATCCCAAAACACAAACCTTCCACAAGACAATGTTAAACATACTGGGGAACAGGACCATGGATGACTAGCTTCAAAAACGAAAAGGGAGACAAAATGACACTATTGATTACGAACATCATAATGCATAAAAAAATACACAGTGATATCGGAGAACCTGTAAGCACTAAAATATTGGAAGAAGAAAGGAAAACAGATTGAAAGGAAAAGGATATGAAAAAAGCAGCAGATCAAGGAATGAAGTCCAGTTCTGAGGAGAAGAATATGAATACACATCGTGGGATGAGTCAACACCAGGACAAGCATTACAACAGAGATATGAAAGATTAATTAAGATACAGAAGCCATATATTCAAGAAACTAAATGAGAAAGAGAGAACAGGCACAATGATAGAATTCCTAGGATTGTTGAACAGTAGCGTCCATAGTATGAGGAGAAAAAGTCTGAAGAAATGTTTTGAGATTCGCGGGTTCATCAAAAGATCTTGTGGTGCCCTCATAAGAAAGAATGAAGAATGCCATAGCAAATATGTATTTATTGCATTTGAGGTTAGAAGGCCAGAAACTCCTTTCTTTTGGCATTAGTTGTATTAGATTGTGACCAAACCAGATGAGGGAGTGTTTGTCTTTTGCAGAGGTTTTTGAATTCTAGGAACATCAGAATGATTACTTGTGGTTTGGCAGCATGGGGATGAGGATGGCCTAGACGATGTGCTTGTTGAATGTTAATAGAAGTTTTCAGAATACCTAGAAGATCTGGGAAAAATCTCTTCAAAAATCCAAGCAGGTCAGAACACTCAGTGGCCTCCAGTAATCCGTATAAATGAAGATTATTCTGTCTATTCCTATTTTTAAGGTCATCAGTATGTAGTTTACGTTTTAGGATTTTCTGTTCAGGAATAGGGATTTTAGGGGCCACATCCTGCAGATTACTAACACACTGCTCCATTTCGATCTTTTAACTCGCCATAATAATCCAACAATCCTCAATCTTCAGAAGCTTTTTATTGGTGTCACACATAAAAGTTTTAGACCTCTCACTTCATCTAAAATAGTGTCTAAAACAGGATTCTGAGAGGACAGGATAGGCGATGGAGGGTCATTTTTCATCCTTTTAGATTTTGTGATAGAAGAAGTAGCTTTAGAAGATGCATGAGGGCCATGCTATTTTGTTTTAACGGATAGTATGATGTACAGATTTCTGAGATGGTTTAGTCCTTTCCATACAAAGAATGATAAGTCCAAACAGCTGTAAAAAGAACTTACAGGGATTTAAAATTGAATAGTAATCAAATGGGAAATTTGAGCACATCAGCTAATATCCAGGAAAATACATAGAAGTGCTGGGAAAGGTTGCTGGTAAAAGTGTACTACCAAGAGAATGTTTCCCATAAAGCAGCAGGCTTGAGGAAGGTTGAGGAAATTCACCACATCTTTCTTCAGTAATAGCCTGCAACTTGTAAATGGACTTTTACAGTTATAGGAGAGTCATTTATGTGGTATTCCAGGGCCACTACGTGTAACCTGCAGCAGGAGGTCTTAGGTGTGCCACAGAAACGAAGTAGGGTGGCGGGTTGAAAAATAAAACACAAAATGACAGCCGCTCGTGAGTAGAGAGAAGTCACCATTTCAACTCCAGGTTAATTAAGGCAATATTAGGTGAATTGAAGAGCAGCAACCAAAAGGTCATAGACCTTCCAAAGCTCCATGCACTTGCACATTTGTGAAGCAGGCAAAATGGAAAAAGGCCAACGCTGATTTTCAGCAAGCACGGTGGGAAGACATCGGGCGGAGTGAATACAAAATGCCCAATAGGGAGACCAAGAACTCACTTCCACGGCACCAGGCATAAAGAAGGCTCCATGTGTAGTACTTGCAAAATCCATTTTAATGCAGGTGGAATCGTATGCCTCATGTAGAGGTGCACCAGCTGGTGATTGCTATTTCACTAGAGGAAGCTCCATGTCGCATTGGAGCTCAAAAGTCTGCTGCCATCTTGCTCGCGCAGAAGCTTTGCCCCTGCCTAGATGATACTACTACAGTCTTTTTTTGGCTGTATGCAGAGGTTCTGCAGAATGTGAAAGTGGACACATTAAAGGTCCAGCTTTTGTCTTCAGAGAGTTTTGGTGAGGAGGATACAACCAGGAACTGAAAAATGGTGCCACACTTAATGTTTTTGGGGAAATCCAATCGAATTGAAGGACACCTTATACAACGATTAGTTTGGTCACTTGGTAACAAATATAGCATAATGTTCTATGCGACTCTGGCAATCCATATATAGCAGTCAGGTACTTGGTGCTGCTCTTTATCCCTCTTCTGCCAAAGCTGATCACAAGGCGTGGGAATGGGCACTCAGCACAATCCATTTGTTGAGACATTAGCTGCAGCCAGTATGTGGCCACATTCTTTGTGTTGCTTCTAAAAGTCACAGTCTGATATTCCCAAACAGTCTGAAACAGTGGTACGAGCACAAACGATACTTCACCGTTCCTTTGAGAGGATTGTGGATCGAACCCACCATCACAAAAATTCAGATGTACTGGCCTGTGAGGGGAGGGTGAGGAATGGTCTCTATTTGGGTATGCAGCACAAGGGAGAACATAATTTCACCACCTGTGCTGTCTATTTTGGCAACCCATCTTCTTTGTGCTACGCATACACTACGGGATGCCCCCAGCCTGTGGTACCCTACCTCTTATGTGCAACCACAAATACTACAGACACACTGAGACACATAAAGACCTCCTCTTTTTCCTCCTACTCCTCCTTCTTCATGATCCGGTCAAGGACCTCTCGATAGTCATGGCCATTCCCCACACTCATGACTACGAATAAATAGCATATTGTATATATGTGTATGTAGTTATTACGTTTCTTCGATTACTAATAAATAGCATATTAGCCGTATGTGTGCATTGTTATTAGGTTTCTTCGTTTTATATTGCAACCACAAAAGGGCCGACAGCATGAATGTGAGCTTCACCACACAGCAGTGGTGGATGTAATGCGGCACCAATAGCTAAACCTATATTTTGGTAGTGAATATGGACCTGCAGTGAAATGCGGTTGTTCCACGGACCTGAGCAATGGCTAATTTACATTTCTGACATCTATGTTATGTACCTGTTGATCGCAGGAACATAATATAAATAGAAGCAATATCTGGCACGTGCAGTCGAAGAGAAAGTGTTCCCACACTAATCTGGAAGTCACAGGTGAATCGCAGTCCTCATAAAAGTGCAGTTTACAGATTGTGAGCAATCGGTGCCAGAGTGCAGACCAAATAAAATCGTCTCACTTGGCACGATCTTACTGGAAAAGTATATGAAGGAAATAAAATAGCGCCATTAACCAGTGTTTCCGAGATCTCTTACTAGCCGCATTGAAATGGCACTAAAGTTTCTGGCGTCTTCAGCTCGCATCTGTTTTCAATCAGGTTCGAGAGGAACGTTTTTTGTTTCTTTGACAACAGTTACATGTTTATGTGCAGCTTCAACGGCAACGTCGGATGACAAAAAAGGTTTTGGGGCCGTTGGACATTGTGGGAAACTCCCTCCCCCAGCACCGAGCCCTGTTGCCAGTGGAAACTGATTGCTCTGGGAGCTCACCAAGCGGGCTTTTGAGTCGCGTTTCCTCTTTCTTGGAACGTTTCCTACTGCCCTTCGCCTGCTTACGTCACTCTGAGCTGGCCTGGCTTCAGGACTCGTTTTGAATGAATTGAATTCCAGCCCTCATCAGCACCTCGTGCTACTGAGTAGTGCCTCTTCAGGAGGTGGGGTATTGGTAGTGAGTCGCAAGGATGCTGCTACGAGCATAAACGCATTCCATGAAAATGGGTCCTTACCAGGGCTCGAGTCGGGGTACCACGCGGGTGGACTGGGTCCCCCCCACTTATTTTACCGTTAGCTCGATAACTGGAGCAAATGGAATCACACACTCACTCTTTGGCCTCTCTGGGGCGAGATCGGAGCTCATTCAGAGCGCTGCTCACGCGCTGGCTTATCTGATGCAATCGCATCTAAGGGGTGAGCGAGGGGAGGCAATGAGTCTGATGGTGCAAGCCATCTTTCGTGACGTCACTTCCTGTCGTTTTGTCAGCGTCCCCCCACTTCTTTTTTTAGGACCTGTGCCCTGGTCCCTGCCCGGTGGTTGGGTAGGAAAAGACTGATAGGGTTGTAGTGTGATGGGCCCATCACATCCCAAGAGTCCAGTGCCACTGCACCTGCTGTACTAATGATAACTAAGCCCTGGATGTACGTACATACCTGCAAGAAGCAGGGACTCAGATGCACCTTTTACCTTTAGTTATATGCAGTGCTTAATTTGTTAAAAAATAAAATAAAATTAAGTGCCAAGGCTTTCGTCAGGAGGCCGCTGCAGCTTGCACCACACATTGGACCTGCCATGCTCCCAATGATAGAAGCGACCCAACTACTAACCATCAAACTCCTACAAGAGTGACAATTCTGACTATTTCTGGCCCCAAAGCTATAATAATGGCTTGGGCCGCAGGTCGTTTTTAATGTATATTGAATTAATAATTAACTCTTGGTGCAGTGCTCTTTAAATTAGCCAGACAGCGCCACCTTGCGGCAGACTGGCTCATGCGCTGGTTGTATGACTTCTAAGGTCACATGTACTCCATGATGGAAAAGATGGCCTTCAGAACATAATGCAGCCCCCCTGCTGTCAAGCATTGGTAGCACCCCTCAGTCAGGCATGGATCGCATATGCCTGAATGTGTATTACAACTGGTTTGCACATTTCTCACCCAGTTTGTTTTCCTGCAAACAATCTGTGTTGTTAAAATCCTAATTTATCCGAGTTTAGCAGCTAGGAGTGCTTTATAATGCGCTGGGTCATGATGTGGGTAGAAATTGAAATTAGGAGAAACTACCTCACCCTGTGGTATCAGTATTTACCTGGCACGGCATCACTTTCCCAAATAGTGGCACACTCAGAATGAAGCCTTATGTCTTTCATGAGTCGTCCTGTGTTTTACGACTGTCCTGCGGTCATCCTCTCAATTGTGGTTTAATTCAATTAGGCTAAACTGCCGTAATGTTATTTTAGTTGTAACTATTTTTTTTTTTTTTAATGCACATATGTATGTTGTATTTATATAGTACAGACCTAACCGAAAGACACCCTATCGCAGTACAGGGCACAAGACACAGTGAACGAATGATTGGAGGGGTAGCTTGTCTGATAGATGTACTACATCATGGTTATGGTTTATAATGTTATGGTTTGCTATGTTCTAAAAAGTTAGTTAGGGGTTTTATGAGCATTATATTATGCATTTTTAATGATATATTCAGTTGACCAAACCTCATTGTGGTTGAGTATTCGCTTTCTCAATTAAAATGTTGCAAACAAAAAGGTGTTTCTAGTTGTGATGCAAAGGAAAAACAAACCAAAAAGGTAGTCTGAAGAAGTTTCTGAAATATTTCTATTAAAAGAGAGGGATGTTTAATTATGAGGTGTCTTTCTATTCAGTCTTTAGTTCAGTGTCGTGGTGGTTGGTGGACATTTATTGATGTATTTATAAGTTTTATATAGCGCGAACATGACCCAAGTGGGTATCAGAGTGCTTTACATACGGTTGAAGAAGACATAGGAACACAGGTCAAGGAGACAAATCAAGGTACAAGTAGGACAATGTGTAACAAGAGCAGAAATGACATAATGATGGACATGGGGAGAAGGCCAGGGTAGAAAGAAAATTAGGGCAATATACATCAAGAACAACAAGCATTTGCAATGCAATAGGTCTCGCATTTACGCGAGTTTGAGCTATTAACATTGCAAATAACAATGCCATTTATTTTTGTTTTTAAAACATAAATAAAAGGCGGTGTCATTTGCAATGCCAATAGCTTAAACGTGCGTAATTGCGAGAGATCCCATTGCTCAAAAGCAGTGTCAGCAGGCCATCTTCCAGGCAGAAAACCTCATTCAGGTTTGTGAAGAGACAGGTGAATGATCGAATAGGTCAAATATATAACAAACAAGTCTCCTATCCAGTAATTTCAGTGGGTGTAGTGGATGACAATGCTGTGGAGGTGTTTGGAGGGCGGTATGAGCAGCAGACTTCAGGAGGGCGTGCTGTCCACTATGCATCCTTGGCGAGGCCTTCTCTAGTTCAGGGCCTGATCTGCAGTATTGAAGGTCTCATGCAGAGTTTTCTGTGGTTCCTATAACCTCGTGTGATGTATTGTTTTCGATTCTTCATGTGAATTATATATATTAGGACCCATTCTATATGTCTGTATTCGAGAATTGCTCAGTTCCTGAGTGTGCATCTGGTCTATAATTTCCTGTGCTTGCTTTCAGTGCTCAAGGCCTTGTGACTACCTCATGAATCGCGTTTCCAATTCAGGAGGCCTTGTAAGGATACCTTAAGTTAGTTCACACGATAATGTCTGAAATTTTGTACCAGTTTCATGGTGACACGTCTGGTGGAAATGGGAAAAGAATTGCAAAGCGTGACGGTGATGGAAAGTGTCCCCAGCCCCTGGGCATGCTGGAGCCATTGAAGGCTTATTTCAGTGCGAACTACTAGGTTTTAATATTTTATGGAAACACAATTGGCTGGGACTTTAAGAGAAGCATACGTTTATTCCAGGCTATGGATGTTATGTAGTAGGTCACACATCTCCCAGCTCTTGTGTGCTTTATGGAAGGCACAGTGAGTATAGACCGAAGCTGGCCACAGCCAGCGACTAGGAATATACCATGCAGATCATGACTGGATGAAAGGACGGTGTGATGTAGGGTGTAGAGACTTCTGAAGATGTGCTTGAAGGCCAGAAGCTTATGAAGGACTTAAAATGCAACAACAAGACGGACCTTCCGAGAATAATTCTTACTAGCAAACCTTTAGAATTCATTGGGGTTTGTAAATCCGATATTTGTGGTGTTGTGCGCATGGAGGTCACGCCTGTAATAGCAGAGTAATGCATAGTAGGGCACCTTTGCTCAGACTAGGGTACTGGAGGTCAGTGTGCTAGGAGCGAGAGTAGCCCTAAGTGCAAGGGCAGAAGGACTTTTAGTTTTGAATGAAAACCAGTGTGTTACAAAGGAGGATGCCGGTGCCCATACTCGGTCTATCCCAGACTGTGCTCTATGAACAGAGTAACCTTAAGTGGAACGGGCATGGACGAGAGCTCCATAGGTACCTGTGCCATAGGACTTCATCTGTACCGCACCTTCGCTTTTGCCCTTCTCGGTTTGAACTGTTGAAGGCTGCATTTCCAGAAGGGGAGAGAGGGGAACTGAATGACGATGGTATAGTTCAGGGGTGCGCGATTACCCACCCCCCGTTAGGGCAGTGATGGGAATGTAAATGGTGTCCAGAGTCCATGCCTGGCAGCAGGGTGCTCTGCTCTGAAGCGGTGGGACGGGGATATGCGCACAGAGCGGGGTGAAAATCAGTCTGGAGCAGAGGCGCAACTAGAGCCAAATTTCGGGGGGGGCTAACCAAAAATTTCGGGGGGGGGCTGAATCTTTAAACACTAGGCAGAGTGGCGCTGATTTCGGGGGTGGGGGGGCTGAATCTAGGCAGAGTGGAGCTGCAGGGGCTCTTAGAAGGGGTGAAATAACAGCGAGGCCTCATTAACATGCAAATGGTCTTTTTAAAGACCTGTAAAGTGCTCGGGCGCGGCTTTGTGTCTGCCCGGGAAGCGGTCTCATCCCGGGCTGCTACACACGACGGGGGGGGGGGGGGCTGAAGCCCTTTGAGTTCAATGGGTGTTGCGCGCCTGGTCTGGAGTGAGCCAATAACAAGATTGGGTTTTGGCTGATCGCAGTAAAGCTGAGCCAGACTATAGAAGTAACGACAAGGTGCTAATACTGCAAAGAACTTGTTTTCTCTCAATCAATTGTGAGGAAGGAATTTAGAACTGAACAAAAAACCTTAGATGAAAAACTTTATCGATTGAATCAATCAATTCTTTAATATGTTTTTTTTATTATAGTTGACCTTCTAATTTATAGATCAATCATACGTTTGGAAAAAGGAACTCAGTGAACAAAACTGTGCTATCTTCACGAACCATCACATTCAGTCATTCAATTCGTTTCAACTCATTTATTCTCATTCGTACAAACATCCATTCAAAAACATACAGAAAATACATTCATCAAATATATAAAACATTTTTTGAAAAGACCACAGAAGAGAAAAGACTAGACACTTTTATCTGACAATTTTTTCTGTCAATTTAGATAAAGTCAGAATTCTTGTGGCGAAAAAAAGGTCTACGCGTTTCGAGTCCCCGTAATTATTAGGGCTCTCATCAGGACCTGTTGTGCTGGAAAACAAAACATAGGAGAAGATTTTTACTAAATATGGAAGCTACACACTCACTCTTTTCAGGACTGCGAGTGTTTATAAGGTTTAAATTACCTCTAATGTGTAGAGAGTATCTCGGACGATTTAAAACAGGGATGATTCTGGAATGAAACAGAAGAAATCGAATGATTTAGGAAGTGCTGCAGATGGAGGATAGAAAAGGTGCTAGAATAGCAGAAGAAATCCTCTTGGGATGCTTTTTACTTACATAGTGTTGTCTTTAGTCTTGTTTTAAGTAGACGCGGCTATGTGGTCGGGGCTGAGGGCAGTGAAGCAAGCAAGTCTCTTTTTACTGTTTGTGAAAATGACACGAGCAAAGTGTAAGTCACAAAAAGTTACCAGTCGGGCAAGCGGTTGAAACTGTCTGAGTAAGTCAATTACCTTCAAATCTCTGTTAGCGGAAATAAATCTGGTGGACTCGTTGGAGTGAGTTAGTTTTCTTTTTTTCTTTTGCCAAAGTTCTGTGGATAATAATGACACATCGATTTTGAAAGAACGCGGCATGAGTGGCAGCTTAAATTTTTAGTAGAAGTGCAAAGGTAAAATGTACGCGTGCTATTGCTACCTGTAGCACGAATTAGGAAGTAAGTTGATTACCTTGGGGGCGGAGTCACGGAGATGGATCGAAAGGGCTCGCTGTATATTGTTTTGTCGTTTGTGGACCTCTATAAGACAAAGGCATCTATTAAATTGAAAGTCGAGTTTTTTTAGTAAGAGTGCTTCAAGGAGGGGCGGACATACCTTGGAAATCCAATTTGCTTAGTCCTCTCAGTGTTGCGTTTCGTTGATTACCTTGGAGGCGGAGTGACGGAAGTTGATCGAAAAGGCTCGCTATATTTTGTTGTGTCTTTTTCGGAACTCTATAAGAAAAAGACGTCCGTTGAATTGACAGTCAAGTTTTTTAGTAGAAGCGCTTCAGAAAGAGCGGCGTCCATACCTTGGAAAACCAATTTGCTTCGTCCTCTCAGTCTCGCGGTTCGTGGGTGTGGTCATGTGATCACAGCGCTTTTTTGTAAGCGGGGGAGAAATGGAAGACCGACTAACTAAGGAAACTTGTGTATGATGAAATCGGCGTACATTAATTTGACAGTCCAGAAATTGATAATCATGAAGGTTTTGACGTACTGTGTTGCCATGATTGATATATACTGCGTGGAATTCATTGTTGGTTGTTGCTTGTTAGAAAATCACTGTAAAAGCTTTATGGATATTCTTATGAGCAAAGCTGAATGAATAGTCCTCTTAGGCTGGCAAAAATGTTATGCGTGTCTCAAGTCAGTTTGAACAGTTCAGAGAGCTCATTTAGTCCTGAAGTAGCTGTATTAAATTTAAGAATTAGCATAGCTTCACGTCTGGTCAATTTGAGTTCCAAGTCTCCTCCCCTCTCATCTTGTTCAACTTTAGAGATCACTGTCCATCTTAGATCTTTGATTTCGTGATTGTTACTTTTCCAATGAGTGACAAGTGGCGCTGTTTCAAAATTTTTATTGATCCTTGATTTGTGTTGTGATATTCTAAGTCGGATTTCTTGACTTGTTTTCCCAATATACAGTAAATTACAAGGACAGCGTATCCCATAAATCACAAATTTGCTTTTGCAATTTGTGAATGAGTCATGTCTCCAATAAATGGAGTTATGTTGAAAAAGTGAGCCTTCTTCCGTAGTTGAACAACATATGCAGGTACCGCATTTATGATGACCACATAATGGTGGAAGCCCGACATAGTCACGTAGGGTGTTTTGTTTTATAGTGGGCATGGCCGCCCGTACAATTTGATTTGCGATGTTACGTCCCTTTTTGAAGGCAAAAAGGGGGTTTTGGCCAAGTGATTGATCGATGTTTTTGATTAAGTGCCAATTTTGATTGATAACTTTTTTAAGCATATTTGAATTCGGGCAGAACATAGAAACACATACGATTCTCTCAAGTGATGGTTTTTCTTTCTTTTCAAGGAGTACATCTCGTGGGGTGAACCAAGCTCTTTTTAAGGATCTTTTGAGCAACTTTTTGGGATAACCTCGTTGTTTAAGGTTGTCCAATAGTTTAGATGCATGTATCATGTATTCATCCTTGAAAAAGCAGTTGCGTCTGATACGCAAAAATTGTCCGTAGGGTAGGTTTTCTTTTAAATTCCTAGGATGACTGCTAGTGAAGTGCAATGCTTTATTGCGATCAGTAGGTTTTTTAAAAAGAGTAGTCACCAAGCCGTCTTCTGTAGGATAGACTTCTACATCAAGGAATGGAATCTTGATTTTAGAGTAATTCAAGCTGAATTTAATGTCTTCTGTACGATCGTTTAGCCAACAGTGAAATTTGTGCAGATTGTGTTCTGTACTTGTCCAAGTCATAAAGACATCATCAATGTATCGCATCCAATTACCAATGTGTGGTGAGAAAGGGTTATTTTTATAGATGAATTTATCTTCAAACTGGGCCATAAAAAGTACCGCTAGCTCTGGTGCGAACGGACAGCCCATCGCTACTCCTTTTACTTGGTAATAGAACTCGCTGTTAAAGACAAAGAAATTTTTCTTTAAAGCAAAGTTGGCTAGATCCATAATAAAGTCGCTGGGTACTTTAGTGGGTCTATCCCTGGTTTCCAGGTATGAGAACAAAACAGCCAGGCCTTCGTCCTGTGGTATTTGTGTATATAGTGAGACAACGTCTAGTGTGACCAGGAAAGGAGCATTTTGAACAAAATTTATTGAGGTCAGTTTGTTAATAAAATCTGTGGTGTCTCGCAGGAAAGAAGGCACTTCGTGGATGAAGGGTTTTAGAAAATGATCAACGAACTTGGAGATTGGTTCTATTAAGGAATCACATCCTGATATTATAGGTCTTCCCGGGGGCGCTGTTTGGTTCTTATGTATTTTAGGAAGTACATAAAACAGAGGTGTTCTTGGATTGTTATTTTTTAAGAACTCATGTTCTTTTTTAGTCAGGAAGCCTTGTTGTAATCCTATTTCAAGTTTCATGTGGTCATCATAAATGCGGTACCTGCATATGTTGTTCAACTACGGAAGAAGGCTCACTTTTTCAACATAACTCCATTTATTGGAGACATGACTCATTCACAAATTGCAAAAGCAAATTTGTGATTTATGGGATACGCTGTCCTTGTAATTTACTGTATATTGGGAAAACAAGTCAAGAAATCCGACTTAGAATATCACAACACAAATCAAGGATCAATAAAAATGTTGAAACAGCGCCACTTGTCACTCATTTGAAAAGTAACAATCACGAAATCAAAGATCTAAGATGGACAGTGATCTCTAAAGTTGAACAAGATGAGAGGGGAGGAGACTTGGAACTCAAATTGACCAGACGTGAAGCTATGCTAATTCTTAAATTTAATACAGCTACTTCAGGACTAAATGAGCTCTCTGAACTGTTCAAACTGACTTGAGTCACGCATAACATTTCTGCCAGCCTAAGAGGACTATTCATTCAGCTTTGCTCATAAGAATATCCATAAAGCTTTTACAGTGATTTTCTAACAAGCAACAACCAACAATGAATTCCACGCAGTATATATCAATCATGGCAACACAGTACGTCAAAACCTTCATGATTATCAATTTCTGGACTGTCAAATTAATGTACGCCGATTTCATCATACACAAGTTTCCTTAGTTAGTCTGTCTTCCATTTCTCCCCCGCTTAAAAAAAGGGCTGTGATCACATGACCACACCCACGAACCGCGAGACTGAGAGGACGAAGCAAATTGGTTTTCCAAGGTATGGACGCCGCTCTTTCTGAAGCGCTTCTACTAAAAAACTTGACTGTCAATTCAACGGACGTCTTTTTCTTATAGAGTTCCGAAAAAGACACAACAAAATATAGCGAGCCTTTTCGATCAACTTCCGTCACTCCGCCTCCAAGGTAATCAACGAACCGCGACACTGAGAGGACTAAGCAAATTGGATTTCCAAGGTATGTCCGCCGCTCCTTGAAGCACTCTTACTAAAAAAACTCGACTTTCAATTTAATAGATGCCTTTGTCTTATAGAGTTCCACAAACGACAAAACAATATACAGCGAGCCCTTTCGATCCATCTCCGTGACTCCGCCCCCAAGGTAATCAACTTACTTCCTAATTCGTGCTACAGGTAGCAATAGCACGCGTACATTTTACCTTTGCACTTCTACTAAAAATTTAAGCTGCCATTCATGCCGCGTTCTTTCAAAATCGATGTGTCATTATTATCCACAGAACTTTGGCAAAAGAAAAAAAGAAAACTAACTCACTCCAACGAGTCCACCAGATGTATTTCCGCTAACAGAGATTTGAAGGTAATTGACTTACTCAGACAGTTTCAACCGCTTGCCCGACTGGTAACTTTTTGTGACTTACACTTTGCTCGTGTCATTTTCACAAACAGTAAAAAGAGACTTGCTTGCTTCACTGCCCTCAGCCCCGACCACATAGCCGCGTCTACTTAAAACAAGACTAAAGACAACACCATGTAAGTAAAAAGCATCCCAAGAGGATTTCTTCTGCTATTCTAGCACCTTTTCTATCCTCCATCTGCAGCACTTCCTAAATCATTCGATTTCTTCTGTTTCATTCCAGAATCATCCCTGTTTTAAATCGTCCGAGATACTCTCTACACATTAGAGGTAATTTAAACCTTATAAACACTCGCAGTCCTGAAAAGAGTGAGTGTGTAGCTTCCATATTTAGTAAAAATCTTCTCCTATGTTTTGTTTTCCAGCACAACAGGTCCTGATGAGAGCCCTAATAATTACGGGGACTCGAAACACGTAGACCTTTTTTTCGCCACAAGAATTCTGACTTTATCTAAATTGACAGAAAAAATTGTCAGTTAAAAGTGTCTAGTCTTTTCTCTTCTGTGGTCTTTTCAAAAAATGTTTTATATATTTGATGAATGTATTTTCTGTATGTTTTTGAATGGATGTTTGTACGAATGAGAATAAATGAGTTGAAACGAATTGAATGACTGAATGTGATGGTTCGTGAAGATAGCACAGTTTTGTTCACTGAGTTCCTTTTTCCAAACGTATGATTGATCTATAAATTAGAAGGTCAACTATAATAAAAAAATATATTAAAGAATTGATTGATTCAATCGATAAAGTTTTTCATCTAAGGTTTTTTGTTCAGTTCTAAATTCCTTCCTCACAATTGATTGAGAGAAAACAAGTTCTTTGCAGTATTAGCACCTTGTCGTTACTTCTATGGTCTGGAGTGAGATCATTGAAGTCTGAATAAAATTGCCTGTAAAAGGAGACGCGGAGAGGGCAGATTTCACAGCTGAAAAAGCGGTTCGCGAACGCTGTACTAGATGCGGCCTATGTTAGCCGGGAGTGAGCAGCCGAAGAATGAAGAGACTGCATAAAGGAAATGTGTCGGCCAGGTGGCGGGAACAGCGGAGCGGCGCAGAAGAGATAGCAGTCTCCATGTGCAGTGGGGGTAATGTGAGGCGACGGAGCTCTCTCTTACTGGCACAAGAGACGGCTGAGTCACTGATCCTGGATGTGCTGATGGAACACGAGATTTCATGTAAAACAAGACAAGCCCGGCGGAGCGTGGCGCGCGAGCGCTTGGGGGCGGGGGAGTGGACCATTTGAAGTGCTCCCAAAAGGCGAAAAAACAAAGGAGCCAAAGCTATAGAGAAGGGAGGGGGGAGTGGGAGCAGCTGTGCACGTGCATGTGATCGTGCACTCAAGGTTTAGGCCAGCCAAAAGACTGGGTAGCACTTTGAAAATCCCACATATAAAATGTCTCTTTGAGCCTTTGGCTCAGCGAGACCTAAAAATGACATTATGGCAGGCGACAGTGGGTCGCAACAAATTACATGTAATAGTTAAGATAGCAAGAAAGTCTCGAGGTAGGAGCAAAGCTTCTAGATCAGCGCATTGTTCATTAGTAAAACTTTCAAATGTGGATTTCTAACCAGGAAGTTCAAAGAATGTCTTGTGCCATGCCTATATTAGTATTAACGTAAACCAATGCAAGCACCAGCCACTGTCATGCTGTAGTATATGTCCGTAAGTGTAACACAAGCTCATTTGCCATAAGAAATGGAGGTCCTGCATCAGCAGCTTTCCCGGATTCTCATCTGTACTCGGTTTAAATGTTTTCTTCAAAAGAGACACACCTATATAAAGCATGTTCTGTCCTTTTCTGGTCTGACCCTGTAGGAAGCCGGCAAAGGTCAATGAACAAGAACATTACATTTCCTGTGATGTATGATTAAGGCTCCCAGTTTTCCATTTTTACTGTTTTTTACAGCTAAATACAGACAGAAAAGGATGTGTTTTACCTCTGTATTTATTTTTAAAAGCAGAAAAATACAGAAAATGATGCTTCTTTTGGGTGACTCTCCATGCTGCCTGTCGTGCTTTCTAGGACTATAGCTGAGCATATAGAATGGGTGGGTAAAAACAGGTTCAGGTTTCCCTAAATACAGGCATATGTTAACATATATTTGTATATAATTCTGATATTTACTTATGGGTGTAATGTTTCGCTATATTTGGCTGCTTAATTTGCTACAATGCAGCAGATAGCAAAGTATGAGTGCATGTTCATCAGTTAAATACATGTGGAAATATACAATTTTACGGCTCCATTTATTCTCTTTTTTCTTAAAATAAATATGGATAAATACCAATAAGATGCGCAAAAAAATAATTATGGATAAATACAGCTGGAAATGTTAAAAAAATAAATACATAAACTCGGGAGCCCCTAGGTATGATGAATCTCTGCTTCCTTTATTTGACAATGTAATTCTCAAACAAACTTCTACTAGTTTGCATTGGAGCAGATTAGTAATTATCTGAACTATCTATCTAAAGTTGATTACATGCAGATTTCAAGGACATGTATTTCATTTTATTATGTGATAAAAGAGTATTGTGACTCCATTACAAGTTGCTCGGAATAGTTTGGAATATCACGGTTAATTCTGTTACCAAGAGTTGGTGATTTATCAAGTGTTGTAAATATCTTTTATTCCGAGTTTTCAGCATGAAAGAGACGCATGAGCCATTCCTCTCCAGTACATTTTGGCAGGTTGGACCTGCTGAATTCTCTCAAGTGTGCTATCAGCTTAGAATTCTGAACCTTGTTCAAACTTCTGTTTCCCAGGGATCGGAATTTAGTCCAAACTTTGTTTTGATTTCGTCACCGTTGGAGAAGAGGAATTTAACCATCTGAGGCCTGCCTTGGTCTCAAAAAAAGCAGTAGAATGGCAGGCCTAAATCGGTAGGCAGTAGGGTTGGCAAGTATACGCCTGTGTGCGATTGTAAGCTTCATGGTGAAGATTTTTGAATTGTTTTGTGAAACTGAACCTATGTGGGGTTTTTTGTGGACTAAAGAGTTTTTGAGGTGCATATGTGCTATATGAAAATCGGTTTTCGGTGAATTTTATACTTGCTAAAGGTAATTACCGCGTGCCCCTTACACACTAGTTCAGTGCAGCTCTTTAAACCTATTTGTTTGTGATCGAGATGAAATAGAACTGTATCTTCCAAACGTTTATTTCCGATCTCACTTTTATACAGATTGTACTATTGGTTTCTAATTGGACCGCTGCTCAGGTGTTGCATGACCTTTTCACCTTTAAAACGGTGTTGGAAAAGGCATTCTATCACTATGGCTCTCGACCCAAAGAAACTGTGTGTGGCACCGTTTTATACAGTCCTTCATTTCATAGTATTGTGCGTATAGAGGATCACGTAAAAGAGTTACAAGAAAGAAGATAGAATTCGCTTGTACGTTTTAACCTAAATAGAGAACGGCTGTGTGGTCAGCGGCGGCCCACCCCAGTAGGGCAGAGGAGCGTCACCCTCCCTGCTGCCAAAAGGTGAATAATAAAATGGTAATGAAAAGAATTTATTACCATTTTATGTTTTCCTTTCCCCAGCCGGAGCCGTGTTTGGGGGCGGGGCCACTGCTGCTGACTGGCAACAGGGGAGTGGTGCTCACTCCACCAGTTTACAATGCGCATGTCACTTTGGCCGGCTGTCGTGCAACGGACAGCCTGACATGCGCAGTGTAAACCTCTCCACCCAGCTGTCTAAGACAGCTAGGTGGAGAGCAGGCAAAGGCCCCCGGGCCTACGAGAGCATCGAGGCAGCCTGCTCCTGCCAATCCTAGCGCTGATCTCATTCTACTAAGATTATCAGCAGGATGAGAGCAGCTTCCGGATAAGTGCTGAGAACTGCTGCGGCCTGCAGACCAAACCAACACCGAGGGACAGAAGCAGGAGGACTGGGGGCGAGCCAGTGCATGCAGTGGGTGAGTACATTTTTATTTTGTTTATTCTTAACCCACTGATGCACTGTAAGGCTCGCGATGCCTTCAGCCTCAACGATGACAGCTCTGGTGTTGACCAGTCATTGCTGGTCAGTGGTTGCCCCGCCCGATATTCAGGGTGCCATCCGCCTCTGAGTGTGGGCCTTTCTCATGGCTGAAGGCTCTGGCTATCTTCTTCGGCGGATCACACTACAGTCCCACCCTGCACTTTTCTTACCCAGACTACGGTTGTACAAACACGATAATATTGTTCTGTTTCCCCCCTGGAAGCTCTCATGCTGTTATCAGCTGCTCGGCCGTCCACCCTAAGCTTCCTGCTCTAAAATGTAATCATACCCATTAGGTTTACAACCTTGTTTCATCTCAGATCTTTACATATGTGCTAGATTTGCTGCTCTAAGACAAAGCGTCTTGTTAGTTTAATTTAGATGTATTCACAGCAATAATTCTTCAGTATCTGCTGTTGAACACACACTGAGATTTGCAGTCGCAGTTGGGTCACATATACAGCTGCTTAATTCATCACTTGCTCACTTCAAATACCACGAGAAAGGAACAGCAGCTGAGCTTGTCAAAAGAAGGCAGATTTGAGAAAGGAATCGGAAATATTTTACTAAATGTATATTTCGACTTTTTTTGTTTAGTTACAGCCTTGTGCTACAGTTTAACAAAACAAGGCATTAATTGCGCCATTCTAGAGCTCAGTACATCACCTATATTTAATTTGATAAAGTAAGGCATCAATTTGTAATTATACACATAATAAACATTTAAGTCACCAAAAACTAAATTCCAATAATTGGATTTTTGAATCTGTGGCTTGAAACTATTTCAGTTCAATACATTTCCTTACTACTACTACTTAGCTGCAGACCATATTACCTAAGGTTCGTGGGGCATATAATTGTACCCATTGTATGATAAATTGAGCGAGGCCCGTTGTAGTTATGCATTACGTGCACATTTTTTTTTAATACATTTTGAACTTTTGCACAAAAGAGGGCTTGAGTTCCTAAAAGTTTTCTGCACCTAAGTTAAATGTATATGTTGCAAAACAGCCGTGTGCAAGAAGAGTAAACTCTGCATCCTGATTCACAGTCATCAGTTTTTCGAATTTCAGATACAAATTCAAATAAATCAGCCACTAAATTAGATTTTCTGCATTCGTAATTCCGTAAACTGTACGAAGAACGTGGCTTCTGTGTATGTGAAGATGTCCCTGAATATTGCACACAAAACTACTCCATTCAAAGGAGGGAGTAAATGTCTCACCTAGGTTGGAAAGGGAAGGCATTTCTCCAAAGAGAAACAAAATCTCCGCAGATGGACGTTTCTGGTCATACCTAATATTCTGTACGAGTCCCAAAAAAGTCAGAAATCTACCCCATGTTCAGAAGTAAACATACGGTCCGTAGCTTCCACTTTTTTAAAACTTTGTTTATTGGTATGTGTAATTAACGGAAAATTCTTACTCAGCATTACATAAAAAGCTAGGAGTTGCAGTCTTCCTCCACAGTGAACCATTGAAATGGAGCATTTTCACAGATAACAGCAAAGAATCAGTTCATGACTCTAACCAGAAAAATCATATTGCCCAAGTACACGCAAATGTGCTACAGACACAAGAAAGAAAAAAAGGATGGACTGGGATGTGGCCTGAGTAATTGCCAGTGGGTGAGAATAATTCAATCATCCCACCCATCAATTATTTTTCGCTTAGCTTGCACATTGCTTGTGCTGTGCTTACAAAATCTGTTGTATAGAAAAAAACAATCTTAAAAGGGGCTCAGAACCTTTACTCAACATTGGTTGGCTATCACGTCAAACTTGTTTCCTTGATTCCTATTGGTCAGCGCTTCCGGCTTCCTCCTGTGCTTCAGTCTTCGTCCCTGCAATGGAGCATGGACCAAGTACAGCTTCTTCTGGCCAGTGTCCTTCTACTGGCCGCAAGCTCCTTCAGCTACTTTTTTTCACTTTTCAGCATGCACTCTTTGAGAGTGCATGCCTCTGCAATTCCTCTTCTTCACTCTACGTCTATCAGTTCCCCCACTCTCCTCTGTGAATTTCCCCACCCTCTCCTCATCAACCCCTCTCTCGCTGTCTGGTATTTTTAACACTCCCTCCTCCCATTCTTTTTAAAACACCCCTATTCTCTTAAATTCACCCCACCCCCTCCTGCTGCAAATTCTTTGTTTCCCACCCTCCTACCTCTTGTTGCTTCCACCCCCAACCTCTGCGACACTGTTTTAAGTCATATTGCACAGCAGTGCGGGCTGCTGTACAACATCGCTTAAAGCAAAAAAAAGCGATGTGACGCAGTAAACGCTGCTCGTGTCAAATCGCTTTTATTAATTAATTTTTTCATGAGAGGTCTGACACAGGCCAGAATTCTCGCCCCTGGAAGGCGTTACGTTTATTTTTATCCCTCTGGAGACTGTGATTCAAGAAGAGGACACAGTACTACAGACCGACCTCGCCAGAACTTTATACATGATAATAATCCTGTGAAAGCTGCTTATCAGGTAAGACAATTTATTGTCTGAATTACTGTAGATTCTCATAGAACCCCCTTTATTGCTGCCAGCAGAGGAGGTCGATCTGGAAGGGGCCAAGGAGCATTGAAAAGCGCGTTTCAATCACTTAAAGCTTATGCCAACATTAGTTTTTATTAAATAGATGCCAGATGCAATGGTGTTTTGTGCTGACGTTTGACCTCCCACTTACATAGCCGGGGAGCTTGCCACACCAGCTTCTACTTTAAGGTATACACAGCCTGCGTTTCATTTCCCGCCTGCACTTTAGTTCTACCCGGGGTTTGGGCAATGTGAGCCGAAGGGAGAAAGTGCTATATGAGTTTACTTTAAAAGCAGTGGTGTGCTGTGCTCTTCCTCCAGCTCTGTTCCTCGACAACCAGGACAAGGGAGACATTTGGCTCTTTGAACCTTACCTTTGGCGGATTAATTTCCTTAGAGAAGCTCTTGGGGGAGGGTCAGAGTATGTCGGACTTATTCAAGTGATTGATGAAACACAATTGTTTTCAATACCCAGAAATAAAGGGGCGTTGCCACACCCCATGTGGCTTCTGACCCTCCTTAGTAAATTGAAAGAGGACAAGAGAGGGTACTGACAAAACCCCTTAAGGCGCTAACCACGCCTTCTGTCTGAAATAGTTCAGCAGTTTGAAGATCTCTTGATTACAGCTCCCTGGCAGATCCCTGCCTTTTTTCTGCTAATTTCCAAACAGTTTCTCATTGTCAACCTTCTGGGGTTTAAAGCTGTCTGTTACTGTGCTCCGGTCCTGCATTTCACAATGTATTGCATTCTGGGAGATGTAGTCTTGGTTTAAATCAATTGAACTGAAGAAATAGGTAGTAGAGGTTTGTAAAAGGAGACCCCCAAAATGGACTGTCACGTTTGGTGAGATGGAGTCACTTGGCACTTGGCAGCCTCCCAAACAATGTAACTCCCTCTCACCACATGCCTAAGGCCCAGTAGGCAAAAAGAACAATTGATGGACAGAATTCAGAACAATGTTATGCATTCACCCCAGTACAGAGATCTGGGCCTAAATCCTTCGTTTTTTTGCTCACCATGCCATTTCAGTTTGGACCCAGCCATATGAAATCAGTCATGACCATGTGATCAATGGGAACAGTCCAGCCCACACTGCCAGGCCAGGTCCTCCCTGGACTGGGAACAAGCATCCTAGGACCGGTTTCGAGGTTTCACCCCTCATCAGCCAGGATAGCTTGACTCTAATGGCATGGAGAGCACGGGACCCACGTCTAGGCATACCCGTCCCACTCGAGGTGACAAATGCAAAAAAAACAATTGATGAACAGAATGCAGAACAATGTCATACATTCACCCCAGTACAGAGATCTGGGCCTAAATCCATCGTTTTTTTGCTCACCATGCCATTCCAGTTTGGACCCAGCCATATGCAAATCAGTCTTGAACCTGTGCCCCATGGGAACAGTCCAGCCCGAACTGCCAGGCCAGGTCCTCCCTGGACTGGAAATAAGGATCCTAGGACCGGTTTCGGGGTTTCACCCCTCATCAGCCAGGATAGCATGACTCTAGTGGCATGGAGAGCACGGCCCAGTATAGGTTTCTTGGAGGGACAGTCAATAATCATTTGAAATTCTGTGTTTTTTTTCTACATCTGTGACTTTCTGAAAAATGACTACGTTATCAAGGTCAGTGGAGGAAGCTCAATAATGTTCTACTGTCTGCTCCATCTCTGGGTATTGTTCTACAATATAGCGCAGGGCACAGGCTGAAACATCTCCAAGGTTCTTAATGCCTTTTCATGTTCCAAATGTTTGCAGTGTCAGCTTATTTATAAAATAGCATTTATCACTATGTCCCTTCCCCCAACCCTTAACCGTGACGTTCAATTGCGTTAATCCCCCATTTTCACCGCTTCCATACGATAAGGTGGATTTGCCCTCTCGGAATTCAAACTAGAGGCTAGCAGATTATGTGAAGCTGTTACGTCATGAACATTTGTATAGAAAATGCTACTATTAGTTTGGCACCAAAGCACTTTCTTAGAACCTGTGCATCTGAGATTTACTTCAGTCGGTTGTGTAAGTTTGTTTGATTGTGTATGGTTAGAACAAGTCTGATAAGTATGTCGAAATTGGTAATGGTCAATGTTGTTAATGTCATAGTAGAATTAATTTTGTCCTGCTGCAAATCATTCTAGCATCGACAACCAGATACGTAAATGTGATACAAAGTTGTGCACATGAAGGTATGATAAGTTTGAGCGTTGTGTAATTGGAGTTATAGTGTACTGAGTGGTGACGATGGCCTACCTGAAGTGTGTATAGAGAGTGTGGCTAGGTCCCTCTATTATGTGTTGATTGGGTGGTTGTCTGGTGTGTTTGGCTTGGTTTATGTTTTTTAAAGAACATGGCTTAAAGTAAATAAAAACAAAGCACTATGGTGTGGCCAGTGCTGAGAGCGCCATAGCGCTTTGTTTTTATTTACTTTCAGCCATTTTTCCCAGCAGCCTGTGCTGCTTTGCACCATCTTTAACAAACACTAACAACACCAATAGGTCTTACTTAGGTGAAACCTATTGGCTTTGCTTGTTGGTTTCTTGCTCTCGAACATGTGCTACCGTCCACTGTTTCCTCATCCTTGGATAAGACATTATGGTCCTGCTCTGATATGCGTTTCAAGAATATCAACGACGGGAATTCTCTCTGTCTCAAATTACAGTTTCCCCGCTTTTTTTAATGGAGTGGGAGTATGGAGAATGATCCCCATCTACCACCAGTTCTGTCAAACACTGTCTCTAACTTGAAGGGGATAATCCCTACAGCTGCTCTGACCACCGGAAATTGATTGAGCGGCTGAGCTTTTTGAAACTGTGACCACCATGTTGGATTCCCCGCTATGCCTCCCGGCTTTGCCACTTTTTAAGTCTGCCCTTTTTCAGCTCTTAGTGCCCTTGCTTTTGTGGAGACCCTCCAGCATCCACCAGAGTGAATGATGTAGCTAGAGACATCATCCACCTCCAGTGCATTTTCACTTCTGCAAAGGATGGTATGCTGCCGCACCACTGCACACATCTAGGCCCATGTTCCAATCACCAAAGTGTTCTAGCCTGGAAACTCAACGCTATCCAGAGATCACACCTTTGAGGCAACCAGGTTTTGTTATACAAAGATTATACGTATTGTGTTTTCCAGGGTGTAATACAGAGTCTGTGGCCATTGGCAGGTCACATGTAATGCCAAACTAGACTGCTTGATATCAAAGCCATACAATTCTCATTTAGGCTCTCTGCAGCTGTGTGCTTCAGGTGCAGAATATACTTTCTATTTCTTCCTCAACAGTTTAACTTTCTTCGAGCTCCCCTAATCCAATCCCTTTAACGATATGGGGAAAATGTGGAGCTCAAGACATGAGCAACCTTCAGGTACTTTTTTAAAGCGTACAATTGGAACAATTGAAGAGGTTTTTCAATTTGAACAAAATTCACGTTTGTTTATCTGGCAATGACCAAAGATTCCCCGGCTGCTTCTTCAAATCCAAGTATCAACCTGTTTAGAAACAACAATGCTTTGTTGTTAATGTATTAGCTACGTACAATGAAATGTATATTTGAGCAGTATAATATGTAGGTATTTTACATTTTGAGACTAACAGTATAAAACTGATAATTGTGACATGTATTTCACGTCGTGAATACATTCAATAATGCATATAAATTTGAAATAGAATTACTGCACACGTGGTTCTTTTGTAAGAAAATATCTCCTTTGAAGTTCTCTTGAGTTATGCATGACTAGGAACAGCTTTATTACTCGTTTCCTTATATATTTCCATCCCTTTCCTCTGAGCATTTGTACTGTGAATAATTATTCACTCAGACCTCACACATACCTCATTGGAGTGTTCTTGTATTATCTGCAATGTACCTTGCACTTGTCAATGCACTCCCATATTCAAAGCTATCTTTTATAGGAGTCCAAGTCATTTTGAATATTTGCAAATGCATTTAATGTTAGAAATTTCGTATAATATGATGTGTGTGTTTTTCTTGGTGATTATGGAAGCTTACTTTGCATGGACCTTGTAACAATGGCTGCCTCATTCTGACAGATGATTGGTAGTCTGCAGATGCAAGCCCGGGATAGTGAACAGGCATGAAGCATGTGCTTTGTATTTTTATATCGGATCAGATTATAGTTAATTGTTAGATTCCCCAGAAAAGGGAACTAAAAACATGATTTACCTGACAGTGTGCAAATGAGATGCTGCTGTAAATGTGTCTTCAGTGTATGGTGCATGATCAGTTGTACAACATGCAGCTGGGTGTTCACTTGTCATAAAGACAAACATTGCCTTCTTGCTCACTGGACTTGGTGTTAGAAGCAGGTCCCGAGTAGGGCACAGCTGCATTGTTTTGGAAGCATTGACTACCTGTAGCACAACCTCGAGCATGTACTAACATTCAAGTTAATTTAATATCTGAATGAATATTATAATGACTGAAAAGACCTACCCAATAAGTATAATGGAAAAAACGAGGACCCACCCTTCATGTGAAAAGGAACTTTACTTTAGCAGTAGGCTGTGTGTGGACCGCCCTTTCTTCGATAATGATTGCAGCAATGTTACGCAGTCACTATACATTGGGCTAATAAACACATTACCTTAATGTGCATGCACAGAAATATTTTGTGATTGTATATAAGCCCAGCAACACTTTACTTCTAAAAAACGGGGATAACCCTTCTACAGGAGCGAACTCAAATACAAGCACCCTGGTTATAGAGGATATTCGCTAAACAAATTATGGAATCCACATTGCCCTTTGCTAGTTTTAAAATACAATAAATGCACAAGCGACATTGCTACAAGAAGCCCTTGTGCTTGGGGTTCTCTTGCCTGATGCTGGGCGACCTCCTTCCCGTAGCCACTGTGCCTTTACACAAAACATTCAACTGCTGTAAAAAGCAGTTTATGCTTTTCCTTATGAAGGAAAAGCATAAAACTGCACTGAAGGTGAAACGGCTGAGAGTGCCAAGTCCTTAGTAGCAAGATTGTGCCCAAGGGCTTCCAAGATGTTCAGATCCACACAAGATTTTCAAAAAAATTAGCAAAAAAGGAGCAACAAAGAATAAGTGGGGATAGTGAACCAACCAAAACACTTTGACTGCTTTGCAACGCAGTAAAGAGTTGAACTGAATGCCCTGTATGCATTTGAATAAGGAGGGAAAACACATCAAATGAAGTATTGCATCCATCTTGGATTGTTCTATGTCAACATTCCTTACAGAAGGAAAGCCGTTAGAAGACGGACTTCTGGAAGACATGGAACTTCTTCAGAATATAGGCGAGTAGCAGCAAACTGACCATGCCAATGTCCTGCAGGAACTGGTGGTGCATGCATACGGGGGGGGGGGCACACTGTAGGGCCCCCTTTGGTTCCTCACCACCACACTTCTCATGGCTGCGCACTTCCATGAAAAGTGTGGTGGTGAGGAAACTCGAACTATGATGCCCTGCCAAGCATATTGTAGCCACAAGACCGCTGCACCTCTGCCAGGCATGTCTGATCCCTGGCAGTTGAGGTGCTCCTAGGGCGGCCCGACCGCCCTGATAGCAATAGGGTGGTCAAAAGACCACCACTGCTGCGCAGCCGCGAGTCTGGCAGTCCGTAAAACAACAGACTCGTAACAAGGCCCTAATACTCATAGCACTGTGGTTGATCAGGAAAGAGGCCACAGGACAACAGTGGAGGCCAGGACATTAAATGCATATGTATGCACCTGCAGATGCTGGCCCCTGGCTAAGTGTGGTAGGTTCTGATGTCAGATGGTAAGGTCCATCCTACCACACAATTAAGGAGGCAGGGTCAAGATTACATCTCTGTCAATATGAAGTGGACATAAAAGAGACCATCCCCTTTGTTGTATGTCTGGTCTTGTATAGATGAATCAGCTGGATTCTCACACTTTAAGTCTTTAAAGTCGACCATATAAGTCTAGAATATGAACAAGAGTATAGTGGAGTGATAGTGTGAATATGGATAACTTCTGCACATTGGAATAAGTACATGTAAAAACCTATACTACTTGCTTTCTACCTGTCAGCCCTTCCCCTTTGTTCTATGTTTGGTGCTGGATAGATCAATAGACAGGAGTAGGGGTCTCACCCTCTTGGTTTCCCAAGACTAGGTAGACCTGAGTCCCTATAGAATGTGAGTAACTATCCGAAGAATATATAAATACTTAATAACTTAATACGGCATATATGCTTAATTCGGTCAATGGAAAACCGGAGTAGTTCTACTTCCTTTGCAGACTTTCGGTGCTCGAAACAATAAATCTATTTCCTTTCAGGCTTCCCCTTACTCCAGCCTGAGTTTCTATTTCCAAACAATGAGTACATTAACTTAATTGCAGAAATCTCACCTTCAAGCTTAGACATATACAAGGTCCTTTCGGAAGAAGGCATTTTAAATGATATAGCAAATGCAGTAGTTATGAGGGGAATTATGTGTCGTGGATGACACTGTGATCTACAATAGGATTTACACGCTAGAGTGAATGGAAATCAAAAGTAGAAAATTATTGCAAATTGTTTTGAGGGTACCACGTGAAATGAAGTGTAATCATACTTAGATGTGAGCCAAAACAACACAGAATTACAGATGGTGAGGTCAGATGTTAGTTTGTCATGCAGCACACATAGAGTAACAAGTAATTATTTTCCTCCAGAAAATAATGAATTTAACAGAGGTAGTCAGTAGTCAAAGACCATAGATATGTCTCTACCCAATACAGAATAATTACTGTTGAAATAGTCTTTGGAGAACACCACAACAGGAGATTCATTTGTGGTTTTTCATATTAAAGTAGCTTTACCAATTAGCTGCAGCATGAGGAAGGTCTGTGAGAATTGTGTATAACCACTAGAAGAAAAAGTTACCTATATAAAAAACATTACGAAAGTACAGGATCAGATGCAGCGGGTGGAAGATTAATGAATATGATGCTTGCCACTTAAGTTTAGTAAGTGATCTGAAGGTCAAAATGTTGTATTCCAGCAACACAGACCCATCTTCCATCCTTCTGAGTTTGATTAAATTTGTGTAATATTAGCATCTGCATTTTCAATGCTTAGAAGCAGCGGTATAAAGCATTGCAGACTAAGCAAGTCTTCATCATAATTAATACTGTTGATATCAGTCAGTCAGTCACAGAAGTTTTATTCGATTGATATGTTATTCAATCATAAAAGCACATAAGAAAGAACTATTTATTTATTTATTTTATTTATTTAGTATTTTATAGAGCGCACAGCTACCTCCAACGGAGGTGTCCCGGCGCTAACACATTATCTCAGAAGAGTCAGGGGAGTTTGAAAGGAAGGTTAGAATAAATCGAGAGCTGAAAAAAAAGCCAGGTCTTTAGTTTTTTCCGAAATAGGGGTTCTGACGTCAGAAATCTTAATTCTGTGGGTAGCTGATTCCATAATTTGGAGGTGGCTACTGCCAGGGCCCTTCCTCCTGTGCGTGCAAGGCGAAAACGGGGGCAGATCATAAGACGGAGATGATTGGATCTGAGGTTTCGTGATGATTGTGAAAATCTCATTCTGCGACGTAGATAGAAGGGGCCTCGATCCGTGAGAGCTCTAAAGGCCAAGGTTAAGACTTTGAATTGGATGCGCAGTTTTATTGGGAGCCAGTGAAGTGCAATCAAGTGGGGTGAAATGGAATGAGGATAAGGAATATTACAAATTAACCTTGCTGCAGCATTCTGAACTTTTTGTAATTGATTAATGAGGTAAGTAGAAGCACCTACGTACAGGCTGTTGGCGTAGTCTAGATGAGCGGTAATGAGGGCATGGACTACAGTTTTTCGGGAATCCAACGGTAAGTTGGGGATGATTTTTTTAATCATGCGTAGCTTCCCGAAACAGGCTGAGGTGACTTTATTGATTTGAGTCTTACAGGAGAGGGAGGTGTCAAATTGAAATCCTAAGTTACAGGCGGCTTGAACAGGTTCCGGGGGGGGGGGGTTGAGTTCAGTCGGCCACCAGAAATTGGTGGGTAAAGGTGATTTTTGATTAAAGAATAAGACTTCAGTCTTATCTGTATTAAGCTTGAGATTGTTGGCAGACATCCAGGAGGCGATATTAAGCATACAGAGGTGAAAGTTGTTAAATGATTTTTCGGTGTGGTCTTTAAAGGAGAACACCAGTTGGGTGTCGTCTGCGTAAAAAGTAACTTTGACGCCACAGGATTCAACTACTTTTGCCAGTTTAAGATAAACATTAAAAAGGAGTGGGCTGAGGGCAGAGCCCTGCGGAACGCCCCAAATCAGAGGTTTTTTAGAGGAGAAAAAAGATCCCAACATCACTTGTTGTACTCTGTTAGTAAGAAAAGATTTTACCCAAGAGAGTGGTGAGCCGCCGATACCTACTTCTTGCAGGCGAGTTAGAAGTTTGTCATGAGAGATGGTGTCAAATGCCGCGGATAGGTCAAGGAGGACCAGCATGGCCTCCTCTCCCCTATCCGTGCATTCTCGAATCGACTCGGATACCTCGAGTAGCGCTGACTCAGTACTATAGTCTGGTCTGAAGCCTGATTGGGTATCGTGGAGTAAGGAGTTGGATTCCAGGTAGTGGGACAGTTGTTTTTGAACAATTTTTTCGAGAACTTTTGCGGGCTTGGGTAAAAGTGATATCGGTCGGTAATTATTTAAACAAGTAGGATCAATATCGGTTTTTTTCTGGATAGGGATTAGAACTGCGTGTTTCCAAGCGGAGGGAACAACTCCCGTGAGAAGAGAGGAATTCCAGATGTCAAGTAAGGGGTCGATGATTAGGGGGGCAATTTCGTTCATGATAAGGGCAGGGGCGGGGTCCAAAGGGGAGCCCGATTTACATTCCAAAAATAAATTCAGAGCAAGCTCCTTAGTAAGTGGTTGGAATGCAGTAAAAGCCTGTTTGCAATTGGAGGCAAGGTCTTCGGTGATGTCGGTGCTATTCTGAAGAATAGATGCTGCGATGTTTGCAATTTTTTCTGCAAAAAAGTTTGATCGGTTTTCACTCAGTGCTTGGGACATAGGAACTGGAGTGGACAGAGCACTGGGATGAGTGAAATCTTTCACTATATTAAATAGGGCCTTGGTCGAGTTTTTTGCTTTGGCAATAGTTTTTGAGAAATAGGTGCTCATGGAGTCGCGTTTAAGTTTGCGAAACTCTTTAAGGCCTTGTCGGTAAAGGGCCTTGGCTCCTGGACTTCTTTTTGAGCTGAGTCACATTGGCTGATTCTTCTTGAGAGCAATGAATGGATATACCTTAATTCACTTTCCAGTGATTTGATAACATTTGCAAATGTTACTCCCACTACATCACTGACAGCGGTTCTCCTGCTGTAGAAGAGCAGAGCTCCAAAGGTTTATCCATTTCACTGACCTATATTTGCTATTATATTAATTTAACGGAACTCATGTTCAGTAGCAGCCCCTCCCCTGTGTGGGGGGGGCGGAGGAGGAGGTGGGAAGTGGGAAGGAGAGAGGTGGGAAGGGTTTGGGTACAAAATAAATAAATAAATAAACTTACCTTAACGCTGCTGCCACCGCCGGCACAACAGTTCTTCCTGCTTCTGGCTCTGGGCACAGGCTCTCAGCCAGCCCTGCGGCTAATCCTGAATCTGATCTCGCATGTGAGCATCTGCCTGGGTGTTGGCAACTTGCACTCTCAGGCCAACTGGGACCCTGTCCCGGCTCTGTCCATCCCCAGCTACGCAGCTGGGGCTGGAGAGAGCTTCATTCCGCATGAGGGGTTTGCCCACAACTCCCCCACCTGCAATGTCATCCCCTGGACCCGCTCCCACTCGTCAGAGTCCTGGAGGCGGGTCCAGAACTTTAAAATAAAATGATAATAAAACGGGTTTAAACCCCGTTTTTTCATCGTTTTATGTACTAGTGTTGGCAGGGTGGGAGGCGCTCCTCCACCCTAATGGAGCTCCCACCGCAGCTCATTTTTGCCCATCTTGGAAGGATGGGAAGGCCTAGCAGTGTTTTAGACGTGTGCAGTGCAGGAGCTGAACAGAGCAATGTGGCATTTTCTCCTAGACTTCTGAACCACAAGCTGGAGCAGCTTGTGTCCATTAAGATTAGACATAGGGAGCAGTAAAGGATGGCACCAATGGTTAGAGGCCGCCTAAGAGGAACTGGTGATCTGTTCTTCTAAAAATGCACTCACTCCAGCTCTCAGTAACGCCTGGCATAGGGCAAGACATGTTAGGCTCCTAAGCAGAACCCAAGCAGCCTGAATGGTTGAAGGAGCAGGTGCTGGTCTGCTGGAGGCCTAACCCGCTGATAGGGTCTTGTAGGTGTGATCGGCTGAAAAGGAGAGTTGGGTGATTGTGGAGTGCTGGTCTGCAAGCGTGAGAGTCATTCGATCTTCCTCCCTCTAACATAGCCCCCTCCTTGGTTTGGCCTATTCTGGCTTCTGCCACCACTATGCCTCCTCCCTAACAAGAAAGTGATAGTAAAAAAATAAGCTCCACAACTCAAAAATATTTGTCCACTTAAGTGTGGACACAGCACTCACCTTTGGATCGCATTTGGGAAAAGCACAATAATGAGCCTGAATGCAAGTTAAGTGTGGGCATAAACACGGTTGACTTTCTAGTTTTCACACTCCAGAGTCTAGGTAAAAGACAGAAAAAAAGAAAGTAAGTTACTTTTTCCATCTGTCATTTCTTGTTAGCTACCTTCTCCAGGGAACTATCCGTAAAGACCTATTTAGGCCTGCCCCTCTTTTAGACTTTTCCATGGAAGCCTAATTTTTCACCCATTGCATATTTCTCACATTTTGGCCCAGTAATTATTTTCATTGCCTCAACTGACTTTCTAGCTATGTTGATCGACCTCCCCGCTCTTCTTTCTATGCTTCTTTGCATTGTATGCCTTTTAATGTCTGGTTTGACAGTTCAGCTGTCACTACACTTTATGTGACCAACTGAAAAAGAGCTTTCAGAAGTACTGCTGAGAGAGGGATTTTGGCTCTACTCACATCTTGATTTTTTTCAATACAACATTATATTGGCCAGAAGCCATGGGCATCCGCTGAGAAGAAAAGAGTGCCTGTATTGCACTTTATACACTGTAGGAAAGAATATGCTTAATACAGCAAGATTGAGTTGGTTATGCTGACACACCAATGATCAATTTGATAGGCGTAATCTATTTAATACGAAAAGTTACAACAAAAGCAGTAGGCCTGACATTTATTTTGAAAAAGCATGTGAAAGTACATATGCATTTCAGGGTAAATTGCTGGTACATTATGGTAAAGACTGTAGAGAGAGATTTTGTTACATGGTATCTCACAAATTACCATAGCAGACAAGGGTTTTGGTGTTGGGCATCTTTTCTGAGAAACCCTTAGGTAGCGGATTTTCATTATGTTAATAATTGCTACCACCTCGTATATTGTTTTGAGAACTTCATTGGTATATATTTGTAATTCAGTGACTGTTTGCATGTGTGTCTTTTTGGGAAGCTCACACAGTACAGCAAAATAACATGAGTTAGATCTGGTATGAATTCCCCTATCATATAAGGAACAAATTGGATAGTTTGAATATTGTCCTTCCCATTTCCCGTGCTAATTTTCAAAAGCGTATTCCCATGTCTTAACGTGCTAAAATGTACAGAGAGCCTAATCTCTGTGATGCATGAGGCAAAACACAGACTCAACTATAACTAAGTTGTCCTTAATAATTTTCATTGTGTCAGATCATCATTAAAGCTAGCTGCAGTGGCTGCTTATTTAGGTCTCATCTATACACAGCTTTAGATTTCTGACAAAATCAGCACTAATTCTTCTTAAATATAATTTCTTACTGAATTAACATTGGAATTAAAAATTCAAAAGCCCAAATGCACCATTGCTCCTATAGGCTTGTACTATATCCCTGTTAACCCAAGTTCAGGGTTGAACTGGGAGCCTTTCCTCAAATCCAGCAACCCTTTCTAAAGGTTCCCTTCTTTTTTGTTCTTAAAGATTGTTAGTTTATTCTGTGTTAATGGCTATATGGCAAACAAAATGTTGACAAAAGTTTTATTTCCTACACCTTGATTAAATGAGTAAAATGTCTCTTACCCATGGCCTAGTTGAATAAATTAAGCACCTCTTAGCCCCGAGGGCTAGCACTCGTATACTTTGCTTTTGGATATAAGCAGTAAAGAGTTATTGTGGGTAAGTACCATCCCTTAATAGATGTACAGCTTCATTCGATCGAGTAGCATGTTGTTCACTCTCCAGTGGGCCAAGCCAATTTCTGAGAATACTACTATTTTGCTTTTCTGAAAGTTCATAATTAGGGAATGACTTCTCGCAAAACATTCTAGTGCATTACGCCCTCTATGTAGCCCAATTGGGCTCATATTTATGATAATGATATAATTAATGTACATACGTATGTAAATAACACGCTTCCAAATGATGGGGACATTTTCAAATGTATAAATTACAGGAAAACCATGATAACATGAAGTTAAAAACCAGGACACCAACAGGCAACTTTGCTTAAGGCCACTGTATGTATCAATATGTGGTGTGATGCTTTTATCCTCTCCCATTATGAGGCAGATCCTTGTGTCTATGAAGTGCTATCACCAATTTTATAGACCTCCTGGAAATCCAAGGGTGTCTATTTTGACTACAACATAGCTGTGTCTACACAATAAACTTCTGTACTAAAATCGATAAAAGCAGCTTAAATTAGCTAACTCTTAAGTACACTTATCTATAATGAAATATGTTTAAACCGCAAATGTTCTTGGGAAAGCAATGCACCTTTAGAGACCCATGTTTGTACATTTTATAAATATTACTTACCACCTTTCGACCAGAAGGGCTATTTCCCTTTTGTGGATTCAGAAACTTTAAAGGAAATAGGTATCTGTCAAGTGAGATAACAATCTCTAAATCAGTTTGGTACCCAAGTTCTTTAGATCTTCTTTATTTCCATCTGTGCTATAGAGATGCCATCGAACTCTCAACCTGTGAATAACTTTTTCTTTTGGTGCAATTACATTTTATATTATAAAAGGAATAGGAGACTTATTCAGGTACCCTAAACTAGAGTGTAATCAACCTAGATGTATACTTCTGGTCCCCATTCTTTCATACAGGATTGATACATAACCCATCCATGATGCTTTCTGATTGCACTCTGATAACACTTTCTATTGTTCTACATGTGAGAAGATCAATTGACCGCCAGTAGGCTCTTCCACAAGTGTTGTGTTTTTTTGGAGTAAACGTATTAGGTCTTCGGAATTTCTTGTTTCAATATTGTAATTCGACATACATATGAGAAGAATAATACACCTTTTGTTTCTGAATACACTTGTTCAGAACCACCTGATATTAAAATAAATGTTAGGTTATTCGCCATTCGCGTACACATAAATTCATATCCTTCAAAAACATTAATCTGTTTCCCAGGGCATTTTCATTTATTTTCCAAATTGCCAAACCAAGACGCTCATTACAACTCCACATCGTCATGAAAGGGAATCAACCCTGACTTACCTCCAGAGAAATGATATCAAGTTAAAAAGAAATTTCAGGTCTCACACACAGCATTCTGTTAATGTTTTTTAATGGATTTTCAGCCCCATCTCCAGACTGTTCAAATCAAGTCATGGACCTCATGCCTAACATAGCACAGCACATACCATTGCAGTGTTTGGTCCTATAATTTCTGTGGTCTGTTTGAGATATCATCTTTACCCATCATATACCTTTGTGTTGCTCATATCTGAAATCCCTTTTAAACATCGGGCCTCCTGTATTTGCATGCTTTATTTGTGGAAGGCTAATTAGGCAAATTAATCCAAAGCATGCATCCCACTTTGTCACCTGTTGGTGTCAGCCACAAGCATTAATCAGTTCAGGTCACTACAGTTTTATTAATACTGTTTATGTGATAATTTTCAATATAAAGCAATCAAATACATAAATGGAAAACAAAAGACAGACAAAGTAAAACCCACTGACACAATTAGATAAATTTAGTACACAGAAAAAGAAGTTAAAAGACAGCATTTCCAGGCAGGCAATTAGAATAGGCACTAAAAACAAAAACAAAAATGATATTCACTAAGTGCTAAAGGTCCTGTGTGGTCACACCAACACTTAGATGGTTTTCATTCATCACTTTCCAGTAATATCAGGGTAATGCATAAAACCTCATAAACTCGATAGGGTAAATGCTTGATGTATTTACTATTTTGTTTGTCAACAATTTTTCATATGGGTTGTGTTTATCAGCATATATCTTCAATCTAGACAATGTTCTGCTATCTCATTTAAAACTTATGTTTTCAATCTCTTCTTGAATTGAAGTTTAGAGAACACTGTGCCATTGGATAATATATCGATTTGTAAGAGATCTTGTAACTTCATAATATGCCAATATATGCTGCCTTGAAATGGGCTGAAAAGCTCTTTATTTTAGACCAAACGAGTCCCGCAACGAATGTGGTTCAGTTCTCTTGATTTTGCACCAGTATAACATGTTTGATTTAGTTGAATGTAAAATGAGTGCAACTCTGCCCAATTCTAAACAACCTCAAGTTTCTGAAGTAGATTTTCAAATGTTTAAAACATACCTGAAAGTGTTATCCATAATGCAACACAGGCAAAAACGGCGTCCAAAAAAATGTGGAATTAATTTTAATATTTAAACGCCCCAATGCTGAAGTAATAGATTTTCTGCCTGTTAAGTTCTGTTAAACTGAACAGGATCGTTGCTGCCTTTGGAGAAATATATGCACCGTTCTGTCTCCATTGTAATTTAGGGATAGGAACCATCTTTTAATCTATATAGGCCTTTGCCTGTTCGGATGCTTTTCTGATAGATACCAGGAGAATTACAATTTTCTGTCCCAGACTTTATTGTCAAGACATTAATGCTGGCACAGAAAATGTTAAGATTAATCTCTCTTTTTTTAAAAACTTTATTTAGCATTTTAGTAAAGACAAAGCAATGCACTGAGTTCAGTCAAATGTCATCACAAGTACGCTTACCAGGTGTAATAGTCATAACTTTCTCCTAAGCAGAGTTGGCACGTTGAAATGTGATATACGATATATATAGTACTTTCATGACCCCTCTCGAGCGTCCCGCCACTTCTCTCGTCCATCAATACATCAATGACAATCCTCCCAATGATATACATCAAAATAGAATGAGACCCTAGCTCTATAAACCTGGTACTTTGTTATTGATGCATAACCTGATCCATTCTAACCCACTCCTGTTGGGACTATACCCTGTTCCTGTTGAGTAGGGGGATCTTGTTGTTGTGCAGATAGGAAGGTTCTGAAGGGGCCCCAGATGTCTTTAGGTCTGGAAGATGGAGGATTCTGCTGGCCTACAGTTCACTTTTCATAGAGCAGGATGCTAAGCTATGGAGCCAGCCTTTTATCGTTGGTGACCGTTTGCCGCCCCAGTGTATGGCGATTTCTCTTATAGCCAACAGCAAACAGATGGCAGCAAATCTGCGAACTTTAAGGGGAAACTGGATGATAATGTTAAGATTAATCTTTAAAAAAATGAACTTCATTATAAGCTGATAAACTCTTTAATAGTCTTTCATAGCCCAGCAGTGTTTGTTTTAGAAAGACTTGATCATCAGTATACAACAACCATCATAGTTGAAAGCCCCCAAGATTAGCCAGTACTAAGTTCACTTTCATGCATATGAGATGAGAGTGCTGCCAAATATGGGTTAAATAGTTTCAAGTTCATTATGAGTTGTGATGTGATCCATCCAAGTTCCTTATTTACATAGATCGACCACCACTCATTAATATTTATGGGATCTCTGGATTATTGGTAATAGGCCTGGCTCAATGCCATAGCACACTTATTTGGCTCATAGATGTTTCCAACCTACTTTGTCAAATGTGCTGAAATAATCAAGGTAGCAGTAAGGATTTTTGCCACAATAAATCCTTTTTGAGGTAAGAAACCTTAGCACCATAATAAATCAACAGTATAGAAATTAGCCCGAAAACCTGCCTCGTCTAATGCGAGAAAGGCTGCCTCTACAGCCCAGTTAATTAGATACTTCGAAATTAATTTAGTAAGTAGCTTGCCCTTGCCTTCGAGGAAGACAATCATACGAAAATGTAAAACCTTTATGGTGAATCGACACAAATATACTACCTGTCCATGATGAAGGCATTATTCATAATGGGTCCAATCATACCTCCGAGGTCTGTTAAATGGGTACCAGGATGTTGGGTATGTAAGTAACAATTACTTTACATTAATTTACTATAAAGTCAGTTATTTACTGGATTAGAAAGCTGCCTTCTGTGGCAAAAGTCTGTCAAATACATGGCAATCTGCAATATATCTACAAAATCCTAATCTTGTTATATCTATGTACTGTATCCATCCATTATGCTGAACAGGCTTTTCACAATGCTGTTATTCACTGCAATTACATCACAGTAGCAAGAAATAAAGTTCTTTTTCAACTGGTATGAGCTAACAATGCTCAATCCTGGGGCCTGTCTCATCCGATCAATGTTTATATCAATTCAACTCGCCTGAAGCCCCCGAGACCTCAGAAGAAGCTACTTGGAAACTCTCAGGGTGTTAGGCAAAGTCCAGTCCAGGTACAGTTGCGACTGGTCAGCTGGGCACATCTTAGCAAAAGGCCTCGTACAGTTTGTTGTGTACCTGTTGCCACACATCATGAGGGCAGTCAGCTGACCCTTGGAGTCAAATTTTTGGGTATAAAAGGGAGCAGATCCAGTCCTTCAGGGGTCCTCTCAGGTCACGGACAGCTGGTCAAGTTCTCTTCTGATCTTCCGCAGGTCCAGAAAGTGTTCTGAAGAGGGTGCATTGGGTGCCAAATATAGGGTGAGCAATAGGTAGTTGATTGGATGACTCTTGGGCACTCCTTAACTAGTGAGGTGCAAGTTCCTAGGCTCAGGCCTAAATACTTTTTCATTAGTTCCTGTTTTCATTACTGGAAACAAGCCCCGAAATGAAATGTATCAAGGAAGTTCCAAGATGGCCAAAGTTTTCACCCACACAAAGTTCAGGCTATGAGGGCCAGCGGGTGAGTAGGGGACCCTGGAAGGAATTTCACACCTCTCTGAATGCTAGGCCGAGGGTGGAGAGTTAATGGAAATTAGCTGGAGAGCTAAAGCAAGTTAGTCCTCAGGACCTTCAGGCAGGGTAAAGGTAACTTTCTAAAAGTTATTCTTCCCCAATAGGTATAAAAAAAATCTAACTTCACCATTGAATTAGATCTTTTGTAACTATTGAAAATAATGGTAAATATTTTTCTAGATGGTCTTGTCTATTAGATACAGTATTAGTATTTTAATTTGTACACTGGTTTTCTTTATAGGACAGCCAGCCCTGCCTCAGTGAAAATATTTAGGGCCTTGTCACTGTAAATACATGGTGACATTAATTTTCAACATGTCCCACTCTTAAATACCAATCACCCTACCTTGTGGGTTTCAAAGCCTACATAGGGGCGGCTAAAACCATTTAAAAAAGAGGTTTTCGTCTGTCAAAAATGGTTATTTTGACAGGTCACTTTGCAGGTTTTTCATTGTAGCAGTGAGGCTACAATGGCAGGCCTGAAGCCATGTTTTATATTTCCACTATGTGGACAGCACAATAGGTCCTGTAGTCCACAGGTGTCACTTTGCTCCCAAGACCTGGGACTTTTTGGCAAGTTGAATATGTCAGTAATAAGCCAGTTTAATCCTGTTCAAAGGAGGAGCACATGCACTTTACTCCTGTTTTGTAGCAGTAAAAGTGCAGAGAATTGTAAGTCCAGCAAAAATTTCACTGAGCAAAATTACAACTGCTGTTTAAATCAGTGATGTAATGCAAAGTGATGGGCCCCTGAGTCTCTCACATCTATCTATCAGATATTTGTTGATCTTGTGTGAAGGACCCTGGTGGGGTTGGGACCCCCAAGAGAGTTGGGGCCCTCCTGTGCTGTAGATGCTGCAGGGGCCTGCGTTAAGCACCTGGTTTAAATACTGAAAAGGAAAACTCCTTTCTCAACTCTTCTTCACTGTTTCCCTAACATGAATAGTCGTTAGCAGAGAGGAGACATGGCAGTGTTCTTAATGTTTGCATGGCTAGAGTTTTGAGCATGTTACCAAACATTATGAAGTTCACCCGTTATTGAAAGTGCCTTGGATTAAACTGCTAATAATATGTTTTTGCAATAAATTGTTAGCTTCATGGTGGTGTGTCTGGTTTTAGATTAGACATTCCACATTTATTCTACGTACCTGCATTCATACCATCTCTTTGATATGAATGCGATCAAGGATGTAATATTTTTTGGGGAAAGATAATGGTATTCTCAAGCATTAGAAGGAATACAATTTCATAAAATAATACCTGTGATAATGTCATATATAAAATGTCAGTTTAAAATATATTGCGAATCACCTCTGAGTTCCTCTACCCTTCCTTCACATGGTCATGGAAGCCTTTGGTGACTTGCAATATCCTTATAATGAATGGGAGAGGGTACTTTATCCAATAGATGAGAACTACATTATTGCTACACCTCAGTGTAGGGAGTAAAACTCAGAGCACACATAAATATTCACACCAAAGAGACGCATACAGGATTTCAAGCTTTTATGGCCCCCTCCTTCAGAGCTACCATTAGGAAAAAAAATCATGCATGTTGCCATTTTCTTGCTCCGGTTTGTTGATTTTGGATGCAGTGAAATGCCGTTCTACTCAATCTAATCTTTTAAATGGCAGGCTGTTGCACTTTACGTGCCAAGAGTTTATTTCATATGCATCCAGGGCCAATTTTCTTTTTGCATGTGTGAATAACAGCTTTGCCATGGGGAGCCAAACATTTACACTGAAGGAAAAATGATTTGTAATTTTAAATAACAATGGTGTACTAAAGGGCCAATCATTTTTTATTAGGCGATGAAACATTTAATACATTATAGTCCGATTTGATTGCAGGAATTACAAGCAATAAGAACCTCATTATTTAAGAAGAGTGTTTGTTTAAACCCTTTATAATCTTAAAAATGTGTTTTTCGCTGTTATGTATTGTTTCAACCAGTGGAGCTTAAAATGGATCAGTCACTAAGCAATAGGATAAAAATATATATATTTATTTCTATGAAAAAGACTCTGATTAAAGAGGAGGATTTATTAGAGTAACGATCAATAATAACATTAATGAATTTCCCATACTGATGTCATCAGTGTGTTTCCTTATACCTTTCCTGCTTCTTTTCCCTGTTTCTCTGGACAGGGTTTCAAGGAAATGAACGCTCAGTTTTTTTTTTTTTTTTTTAATTTCAAAATGCTTTATTGATTTTATACAAGAACAAAACAGACATTCCGTTACAGAATTAACATAAGCTGTCTCAGGTAAAGTTTATATTTATGAGTCCTAAGACCGTGTGTCTGAAAGATTTCATGAGAAAGTGACTGTGTTTCTTTCAGCCAATTAAGTCTTGCTGCCAGACCCACTCAATCCATTTGTACATTCTCAGTAGACAAATGCTAGACTCAGATATAGTCTGACATGTCTAGTGGAAATAGAACGCCTAGGTAATTTGAAGGAAACAAAAATCGTGTTTTATCTGGTGAGAAGGTCTTGCTTTGTGTAACTTCGTGGTCACAGGCTAATGGCAAAATCACTGGTACGAAGTAGTGCAAGAACCTAGATCTTGTTCATTTGATATGTGTGGGCACTTGGCCTGATCGTTTATTCAGATGGGCTTACTCTGATGATGTTGTGATGAGCCTTTCCTTTTGCCATCAAGCAAATGGCGGCCCGTAAATCATTGTGCTGCCCCATAGGCTTCAATACATGGGTTTATTCTTGAAAGCTTATAACACCCATTTTCTTGAGATATGCTTAAACTTGATAATCACCACTGTAAACACATTGAATTTATTGTTAACATTTAGTAGCTGTTTCGAATAGTGTGACAGTTTACAACACAAATGGTTGCCTTTCTTTAATGTGTTGCACCATAGAATAGATGATGATACTCACAAGGATGAGCTTCTATTTATAGTGAGAATTCTAAAAATATAATACATAACTTGAAATCTAGATAACACCAGGTGACTGTACCTAAGAGTAATGCCTCGCTTAGGGTAGTGGATCTATGAAGGAAGGAGGCCTCTAGCCAGTAAGGTTAGAGTTGCATGGAGAATTCAAAAAGTGAAGTTGTTTGAAGAGCTTGAACAAAGAAACTTGTTGGAAATTAGGCTTCTGGTTGAGGGGGAGGAAACTCTACTCAAGCAGCGGCAACATTCTCTGTCCGGGTGAAACACAAGCAAACCCCAAATTAACCTTTGTTTAATCCTCTGGTAGATTGATGCATAAGCCATCATGCTTAACTTACATACAATGTTTAAAGTATTTATGCCGCACTTCACAGTAAAAGAGTAAAAACACAGCACAAGAAAAACCCTACACCAATTTAGTAAAAATAGGTAAAGTTTTAATAAATTATTTGAGACCAAAACATCCAAAATCCAATCAGTAGAACTGAAGATATGCAGTTTTAAAGATTTAAGTGAAAAAAGTGCCCAGAGGCACAAAGCATGAACTGTGGTTTTCTGATTGCACCAGACCCGGATAAAGTCACAAGTTAAAGCCGACTGCGATGGAGTGGAGAGTGGGCTGAATACAGGGATCAAGTTAGGCCAGCTGAACAAAATATCTTAACTCCTGATTTGCGGAGCGTTTTGAGATCCCTCGTCAAGGATGTGTTGCGCAACTGCAGTTCCAAGCAAGCTATGGGGCTGTTATGCAAAAGCCCTGTGTCATGGTAGAGAATGCCGTCCACGAGAAGCTTGCGATCCAAAGTCCAGCGTCGACTATGCATCGTGCAGCAGCAGTCCCAAAGAAGCTGAGGGCTGCGAGGCGAGGTCCCGCATCAGGATGCGTCACACAGCGGCGGTTCCGAAGCAGCTGCGAGGACATTTGTTGAGCTGCATCGGATTTGTTCACAGGCCCACAGCTGGGCTGGCAGAGGACCTTCAAGCCCACTTCCAAGGGTCCAGGACTGGGGTGGCACCACTTGGGGGAAAGACTCACATCAGATAGAGTCCGGGTACTGGGTTCAAGGTGCTTGAAGCCTTTTCTCTCCCTGAGGCTCTGATCAGGAGACCAGCCAACTAGGCCTTGGATTCTCTCTGGTGGCCCTGAGTGCAAGATGCAGGTCCAGCCCTTCTCACCAGAGGCAGCAGGACAACAGAATAACATTCCTTCTTGCAGAGCAGCACAGCAATCCTTCTGAGTCTTCCACAGGTCCAGAGGTATCCTGAAGAGTTGAGTCTAAGGGTCCATTAGTTATACCTGATGCCCACTTTGAAGTAGGAGAAGGTTTTGGAGGTTTCAACCCCCAGAAGTGCTTGGAATTTGCTGCCTCCCTGCCCCTAACTTGTCTGGGGTAACAAAAGACTAGTGTCTAAACCCTTTGCGAGTGTGCTGGACTTAATCTTTATGATGTGCACGTGCAGTAGGTGACAGCTCCTCTTCCTCATCAAGTCAGAGATGGCCCATCCTGCCAGCAACTATTTCCCCTTTGTCTCACTGTTTGGGAGCAATACAAAAGGGTTGGGACAAGAAAATGCCAACTTTATAAAAGTATAACGCATAAATGATCAAATGCACTCCTTTCAATGTATTAGTTCCATCGATGGCTAAAGAATGCTCAAAGGCCACGGTTTGGCATGCAAACTTGAAAGTGCTTAACCCCAATGGCACATGCTTAAAACTGGAGATAACTGGTGCGCTGTCGCACCTCAGTCTCAAGATGCATTGCCTATATTGGCAAAAGTCAGTAATAACACTATATGAAGCCAGTAAACAACCAGTAATCCAAAGTAATCCATTGTTGTCCAATTTTAACGAAATTCACAAGGAGGCAAAGTGAATTCAAACTTTTAATATGGAAGAAATGCCCATCCAAGCATTTTTCTGGAACACATTCAAATACGCTTTTAATCCTGGGTAACCATGCGAACGTTCACCCAATGCATTTCGAGCTGAAAGCCCTTCGTCAGTGGTAGCTATGATAACCAACATTGGCATAGCCAATAGGTCTCGCCTTTAGGACCTTTAAGCGTTTAGCCATGGAGCACATTATCCCATGAGCTGTGCCACCAGGTCTTGAAGAGCTATACAATTGCAATTTTCGCTGCTCGGTTTACATCACTTATGATTTAGTTTTGCACGGGGGAAATACGATTTAATATTTTCTTGCCATTAGTATAGTTTATGCTGTTTAGTAGTACAATTGTTTGTTCTGTAATAAGTGCTAGTTTCAACTTTCAGGTGCTTTTTGGCTATCAAGCAGTTTCTTATATATTACATGGTGATTTTTTGTTCAAAAGATGTAATTTTGGCGATTTTATGTTTAAACGATGCAATTACATTATTCTGATGAACAACCCTTTTTTATCATAGCTACCCCTGATGAAGGGCTTTCAGCCCGAAATGCATTGGGTGAATATTCGCACGGTTACCCAGTATTTGTGTATTTGTATGTGTTCCAGAAAAATGCCTGGATGGGCATTTCTTCCACATTAAGTTTGAATGCACTTCGCCTCTGTGTGAATTTTGTTAAAATTGGACAATAATGGATTACTTTGGATTACTGGTTGTTTACTGGATTCATAGGGTTAAATTACAGTTTTTGGCCAATATCGGCAGTGCATCTTGAGGCTTGGGCGCGACAGAGCACCAGTTATATCCAACTTTATAATAGTTGCATTTTCAGAATTATGACTTCAAATCTGATTTTGTCATTAAACAGGGTTTTAAATAACAATTCTTTAGACACCAAACATGACATTCCTACCTGCTCCCAATTGAATGTTATCAGTTATTAAATGTAAAAAGTTAACCCAATGTTATCCTATCGTAGAGGCAGGTCTTGCAGTAGTGTTAACGACTTTGAGTTTTTTGCTACCAGGACATTTAAAAGTACTTGTCCAACTTTTTAAATACGCTACATCCTGCCTTATGGGAAGTTTAGGGACGACCCTAGGGGTGATTTATATGTATTTAAAAGGCAGATTTTTGACTGGCAAAAGTTTCATTTTGCTATGTCGAAATGGCAGTTTAGGCTGCACTTACAGGCTGCAATGACAGGCCCGAGACGTGTTTTAAGGGCTGCTTTAGTCAGGGGCACAATCAGTGCTGCAGGTCCACCAGTAGCATTTAATTTACAGGACCTGGGCACAAGTAATACCACTTTATTAGGAACTTATATGTAAATTAAATGTGGCAATTGGGAGTAAGCCAATTTTACCATGTTTGAAGAAGAAAGCACAAGCACTTTAACTCTGGTTAACAGACCTAAGGCCAACAAAAACGAAATCAGAAAAAATGGAGGAGTAAGGCGAGAAGTTTGGAGGAAGACCATGACTGAAAGGTCTCACAAAACTGTTACACGTTTGCCCTTCTGTCTTTCTTTTGAAGTTGACTGCATGCCAGCCTCAGCCTTCCGGTATACCTCAAAGAGAGGAACATTTGGAAAAGGGGGCTGCTTGCTCCCATACAATGCTGCTTATTCTCTTATATAAGGAGATGCTCTTAAACACCAATGATAGCAATCAATCTTGATGGATGATGATTGCTACAGACTTTGCTCTTTCCGAAGTGACAAGTTTTCTAGATTCTCTAGAATACAGCCCTTTATCAATGTTCCAATCTGAAACAGAAAGCCAGTTGGACTGCAACTACACCGCAAACCCACTGCATAGTTAACACATTTATAAAATATCACTGGGATGATTTGTGGAGCCTAAACCCTCTTTCATTATAGAAAGGCACACTCAAGAACGCTAGTAAAAATGGATATATTTTAAAGATTTATTTTAAAATAAAAAATCTATCCTAGTGAACACAGTATGTGTAGTAACTATTATAAAAATAAACAAAATAGTAGTTGCAATGTTTACAAGTAATGTGAGCAGCAGAAAATATTCCAAAATATTGGCTGTTTAACTTTATATCAATAAAACAATAACACACCTAAATTAAAGCATAATGAAACATCTCCTAGCTAATTTAACAGAAAGTTTCAATTCTATTAAGGAGGCGAGGATTATGCCTTCTTTCTCCACTTTATTCTCATAGCAGCGTAGTAGTAAACAAAAACTATGTTTCCCATGGAACACCGGGAAACAGTAGTAAGAAAACAACATGGCAGCAACCAATCAGGAAGGGGCACCAATGTCCAATCAGGGGCTAATGAGCCCAACAAAGTCCTCTGTCAGTGTCCCCTCTTCCTCTTTCTGAGTGTGGTGACAGCCATCCTGGGCACATCAGGCATCTTGTTTCTGGGAATCAGAACCTGAAACAACAGGGAACACATTACCCAAAGAAACCACTGCTGAAACCTGTAAAGAAACAGATAGCAGTCACGTAAAAGATAGCAGAACTATAACACTCAACTCCAAGTCAAGTACTTACTGCAATACGGGGAGGGGTCTCCTCCAGGAGCATAGGGCGGGATAATCCTCGCCTCCGAGTCCTTAATAGAATTGAAACTTTCTGTTACGTTAGCTAGGAAATTTTTCATTCTATGTCAGGCCTGGAGGCGAGGATTATGCTTGTTCAAAGCTTGCCCACAACCAGCTGAGCCATATTAAGCACTGGTTTAAAATAAAACCTCTTAAAGGTAGAATCCGAAGACCAATCAGCCACGTTGAGGATATCCTCCAACCGGGCACCCAAGCCAAACGCTTTTGAGGCCATAGCCCCCTGCACTAAATGCGTTCCGAAGTGAAAAAGGCTAATGCCCGCTTCTTGCATCACCCAACGAACCCATCTAGCGATGGTGGGGGAAGAAACCACTTTAAAGGGTTTCTGGAGCGAAATAAGGAGCTGACGCTCTCCTGGTGGGTGGAATTCTTCTGTCATTTCCTCATAGGCTTTGAGACATCCAACAACGCACAGTTTCAGAGAGTCAGGGAACTCCGGATTTAAGATAACCCTGGTATGGCATTTGGTACGCCGAAGCAGTGTGAAGGTCACCCCTTCAGGAGTGAACATCCTCCCAGAGATGTCCAGGGCTCGGACATCTGAGACCCGCCTGCAAGAAACGAGGCAGAGAAGCATGGCTAGCTTTGCTGAGAGTTCTTTCCTGGAGAGAAACCTGTTAGGTTGCCAAGATAAAAACAGAACTTGATGAACATCCCAAAGAGAGGATTAGCTCAGCTCCGGTGGTAACGAAAGACTAATACCCCTCAGAAGCCTGCAAACCAAGGGATGCTCACCAAGAGGGGTCCCTTGGACCGGTACATGGCCAGAAGAAATGGCCAACCTAAAGGTGTTGATGGAACGGTACGCCAACCCGTCTGAAGTGAGCTGCGCCAAGAAATTCACGACATGAACAACGTATGCGACCAAGGGATCAAAACCCCATCGCAAACACCAACGGGTCCATCTGCCCCACGCGGATTTGTACATCTTGACCGTACTGTCCGCCCAAGCCTTGGAGATGAGGCTCTCAGCCTCTTGCGAAAGTCCTGGGGCCTCCCATCTGCCCCTGAAATCCGCCACGCCATAAGAAATAGCGACCCCGTCACCGCCAGCGGATGAGGAACCTCGTTCGGGTTTGTGAGGAGAGTTGGAAAGTGGGGGAGTAGTATTGGAAAATCCCAAGAAAGTTCCAGAAGAACCGGAAACCAGTCTTGTGACCTCCAAAGTGGGGTAATCAACACCAGATCTGCCGACTGCCTGCTGACTTGTGCCGAGTTCCGAGTGATCATCGCGAAAGGAGGGAATGCGTAGCCCTGCTCCAGACTCCAGTCTTGAAGGAAGGCATCCATGGCCACTGCCAAGTTATCCGGCCTCCAGCTGAAGAACAGCGGGATCTGGTGGTCCAGCCTAGACGCAAACATATCCACTGAAAAGGGACCCAGTGATCGTTCAGCGTCGCAAAAACGGACTGATCCAGTTTCCATAGACTGGAATCCCGGAAGTGTTGAGATTGGAAGTCCGCTTCCAGGTTGTCTCGGCCCGGCAGGTACTCCGCGGTGATAGAAATGTGACTGTCCAGACAATACTGCAAAAAACTCGCCGCTAGGTCCGAGAGAGCCTTCGACCAGGTACCTCCCAGGTGATTCACATAGCGGACTGCGGAGATGTTGTCCATTTTCAGAAGAATGCAGGACTGTACTGAGTCTCTCGTCCAGCAACGCACTGTAAAGGAGCCCGCCAGGAGCTCCAGACAGTCGGTGTGTAATTTCTGTTCTTCGGGTGACCACAAGCCACCTGTAGACATATCGCCACACCTGGCACCCCAGCCCTGCCTGCTGGCGTCTGATTCGATCACCAGATCGGGGGCTGAACCGAAGATCACTCGGCCATTCCAGGCCTCCATGTGTTCCAACCACCATTGGATCTCGGCTTTCGCGTCTGCTGACAAGGAGATCTTGTGGGAGATGGGGAAACCTTTGCAGAGGAAGAACGCTTTGAGGCGCTGAAGGGCCCTGTAATGCAGCGGGCCCGGAAAGATGGCTTGAATTGAAGCCGACAAAAGACCCACTAACCGGGCCAGCTGGCGAAGAGAAACCTGTTGTTTGGACAGGATGCGACGCAGCTCGTGCCGAATCTTGGATATCTTCCTGGAGGGAAGACTCAGAGTAGAGGTTGTGGAGTCGATCACGAACCCCAAGATGGTAAGAGACTGGGCAGGTTGTAACAGAGATTTGCTCTTGTTTATCACGAAGCCCAGGTCCTGAAGGAGGGAGACGGTCATCCGAAGATGAGAAGTCAGTTGACGAGGGCAAGAAGCCATCAAAAGCAGGTCGTCTAAATACACGATCATCCTAACCCTCGACCTCTCAAAAACTCCACTGCTGGCTTGAAGACCTTGGTGAAACACCAGGGGGCCGAGGAAAGGTCGAACGGGAGAGCTGTGAACTCGTAGATTTGTTGTGTCGCCAAGCAAACTGAAGAAACCGCCTGTGAGGAGGGAAAATCGGCATCACAAAGTAGGCGTCCTTGAGGTCTAAACGGACCATCCAGTCTTCAGGACGAAGAATGTCCCGAAGGAGATGGATTCCTTCCATTTTGAAATGGTGATAAACTAGCCATTCGTTGAATTCGCTGAGATTTATAACAGGCCTTTTGCCTCCGTCTGTCTTATCCACCAAGAAAAGATTGCTTAAAAAAACCCTGGGGTGCAGGCAGGTAAGGGAAATAGCGCCATTGCGGAGGAGGGAGGCTTCTTCCTCGTCCACTAAGGCCGTGTCTTGCGTGGAAAATTGGATGGGTCGGGGTCTGGTATTTTTAACTGGATGTCCCATGAACTCTATGTGAAACCCCTGTATCGTTTGGAGAACCCATGCATCGTGCGTTAGAGACAACCAGGCCTGGTAACAAATTGCCAGCCGCCCCCTATGTTTAACAGGGAAGAAAGGTGAACTCTCACCGGAATTAGAGGCGGAGGATTCTCCCCAGAATCCTTTTCCTTTCCCACGCCGTCCTCTGGTGGGGTAAAAGTTCCCGAAATGGGACTGGTCCTGGTACTGACCGGAGCCTCTCTGGTTACCCTGGGGGTGCTGACGACCAGCCGAGCAGCCCCTGCCGGCCCCGCGAAAAACACGGGGAAAAACTTTCTTTATTGTGTACTGAGCTCTGTCCAGCGACGTGAAAGTGTTAACAAATTTGCCGAGCTCTTTCACGAAAGGCTCGCCAAACAACCCACCTTGCGCGATAGCACCGGCTTTGGAATCCGCCAGGTCCCCTAACTTTGGGTATATCTTTATGAGAAGGGACCGGTGGCGCTCGTGGAGAGTGCACAATTCGCATTGCCCAAGAAGATAACCACTCTGTGCGCCCAGCTTGAAAGAGCCTCCGGGGAAATAATGGAACCAGATTCTTTGGCCTCTTTGGCCATATCCAGATTTTTTGTGACTGGGCCAAGAGCATCCAGGAGCTTGTCCTGGCAAGCCCTACAGGATCTATCAATCCCTTTTTTGGGATCACGAATACACTTTTGAAGGAAGGTGGACATGCGGGGTCAATCTCTGGGGTCAGGGCCACCTTCCCCTCTAAAGATGGGCGTGGACACTCCGTCCGTAGGCAGTTGTGGGCTTCCTTCTCTAAAGGACGGCAAATGTGCTCCGCCACATATTCGGCGACTTTCTCTGCCAGGACCCACTCCGAGGAGCGGGGGTGGACGATGTCATTGGAATCCAACATATCAGAAGTAAGCTGTGGGGGAACGGGTGGACGGGAGGGAAGCCAAGGCCTTGAAGGGGCAGGAGAATCTGGGTCACCAGCCGCGTCTGGGTCGGTACACTGGGGGGCTTGGGTGGAAGGCGGGGGATTCCCAGCAGGTGGCACCTTTTGGCTAGTTACAAATGCCTGTCGCAGATGCTCTAAAGCTTCAGAATCTACCCCAGGTTCCCGGGAACGTTTTGCCAGCGGGGAGCCAGTGGGATCGGGGCCCGAAGGGACTGAGGTGGAAGGACCAGCAGCCATGCGCTGCTCAAGGCGTGATCTGGTGAGAGAGCCTATCTTCCAAGGGGGTTATAGCCTGACCCACCGCTTGGTAAATAGATGAGTCTACCGCCTCATAAAAGGCATCACCCCAGGGCATGTCCGCAAGAGGGTCTTCCTCCTCTGGGAATTCATCATAGTACTTCATGTTAAGAGTGAAGGTGGTTTGGATGGGGGGTGGAAACTTACAGAGCCAACAATGGCGTAATTGTTCAAAGGCTGGGTGGCAGTCCACACTTTGGGCGGTAAAATCTGCAAATTATATGGGGTTCTAGTCCCAGGGACGATTGCTGGCTAAAACTAGAATATCAAGAAAGTCTGCAAACCCCACTCGAGGGTAAATGCTAGTCCAGGATGTGTCCCCTTTGAAGGCCTTCACAGGCCAATACAGGACCTCAAAGAGGCATCAGGGTGTGAACAATACAGACTCCGAATCCCTCAAGGCCAAGCTGGGAAACGGAGCGTAAAATGTTTAAATCGGCGGTTCGTGGTAATTTGTACACCGCCGCCGCGTACAGACCCCCAACCGGGCATTCTCCCTGGAGCAGAGCTCCGCTGAATACTCAAGCGCGCGCGCGGTGTTTGAATACCCGAGGAGAAACTTCAAACACTGCGTCGCGCCGATGCCGGACTCCCGCGCCACCTGTCGGCAGGAGGTCCGCAGAGCAAGACAGCAGGCGCCGCGTAGGGACGGGAAAACCCGTACCCACGGCGCCACCGAAGAGGAGCACCGAACGCGCTCAAAGCAACAAAGCAACACTGCGGGGGGAGCCCGAAACACACGCCTGAAAGGCAAAGAACACAGCGGATAACGATTTAACAAATCACAAATATAAGCACACAGCCATTGACAAGAAACAAAGCACTACACAGAAAAAACTGAGGAGCACTTATCTCTAGCTGTGGAGCAGCAAAGAAAGAGGAAGAGGGGACACTGACAGAGGACTTTGTTGGGCTCATTAGCCCCTGATTGGACATTGGTGCTCCTTCCTGATTGGTTGATGCCATGTTGTTTTCTTACTACTGTTTCCTGGTGTTCCATGGGAAACGTAGTTTTTGTTAACTTCTACGCTTCTATGAGAATAAAGTGGAGAAAGAAGGCATAATCCTCGCCTCCAGTCCAGACATAGAATTCAGTTTTCGAAGAGGGTTCATACTCTTATCCCTGCTTGAAACAAATAGGTTATTGTTCAGTGCGATATCATAGTCTGCCATTCCCATCTCTGCTAGAAGGAAGGCTGATAAGCCCCCAGCATTCCATTAAACACAAGCGAAAGTAGGTGAAGTGATCCTGCATAGCCTGTCTCTTTTCTGTCTTCTGACACGAAGTTGCTCTTCAAGCCTTCTAACTCTCTTCCTCAATTTTATGAATTTATGTTGCTATTGTTGACTCTTTCAGAATAAACAATTAGCAGAAAGTGGCATGATACCCTTTTACTTATTTTAAATCAGTGAAAACGTGATCTTTAAAGTATAAAAATAAATAAGAAATGAAATTATCAGCTTCCATGAAACTTTATTTCCAACTTGATACCAATTCTTTCAGAACAGAGGAGGTAGCTTGCAATAAATACTGATCATATATTTGAGCAGACTTAATTATCGCTTTGCAAAGAAAAGTTTCGTTAAACAAATATGAATCCTGTAATTGTCATTAATAGTAAACAACTATCATTTGTGACCTAAATGATACATACCTGAAGAGAAAAAACATGACTCTAACAGTACATTCCTCTTCCTTTTATGTCTGGCTTCATATGGCACCATGCCACAAGGCACATACTTTCCAAGCCTTTTAATATACATAGAGTGGGCTCTACCCAGAGCGGTGCTACTCTCTCATGACTTGTGATTGGCTTTTTCGTGTATAATTCTAACTTCCAAGTAGTGCTTCAGTCGTACTACATGGGGGCTAATTTACATCTGAAGATACACTCAATCGTCACAGTGTTAGTCATATTTAGTTACTTATCTTTTGTATGCATTCGATATAAAAAGAAAACCTTTTCTGCTATTTTTCAAAGCATTAACAAAGTCAGTATGGCATGCTTTATTATTATTATTATTATTATTATTTATTTGTATAGAGCGCGTAGTCACCCGTAGGTATCCCAGCGCTAAGATCAGTACAACTGGGGAGTCAGCGGGGGGCAGGGAAGGAGGTCGGTTAGGGGAAAAGGTGGGTTTTCAATTGCTTCCTGAACCGTAGGTAATTAGGTTCAGTTCTCAGGAGGTGAGGTAGGGCATTCCAGAGGCGTGCGGTGTGAACCGAGAAGCGTCTTCCTCCTGTTCGTGCCTTCTTCACTCTGGGAGTGACGATAAGATGTTCCTGGTCGGAGCGGAGGGATCTAGGGGCTTTGCAGGGTTTGATAAATTTTTCCAGGCTTGGGGGGCCATTGTTTTGAAGCAGTCTATGTGCCAGGCAGAGGGCCTTGAACTTCACACGTTCTCTCACCGGGAGCCAGTGGAGACGCTTCAAAGCTGGTTTGACCGAAGCTCTGGCAGGGGTGTTAGTGAGGATCCGGGCAGCTGCATTTTGGACCCTTTGTAGTTTGTTCATAGTTGCCTCTGGGGCCCCTAAGTAGATGGAATTACTAAAGTCGAGCCTGGAGAGTATCAGGCCTTGAATCAACAGTTTCTAGGATTTGTGGGGGAGCAGGAGCAAGATCTTTCGAATTGACCTGAGCAGCCCAAAGCACGTCCCGGCTACCTTTTTTGCTTGTGTTACAAATGAGAGGTCCTTATCAAGCCAAACACCCAGGCTTTTTACCTCTGGTTTGGGGTCTGGGAGCGGGCCTAAACTGGGTGGCCAGATGTTTTGTAGTGGAGAGGGTCCCTTCTGACCAAGGAGGAGAATGTCAGTCTTTGAACCGTTAAGTTTCAGAGACGATCTGTTCATCCATCCTTGTATCTGTGTCAGACAGTTGTACAGGTCCGCAGGTTGTTGTCTGGGATGTGAAAGGGACACCACTAACTGTGTGTCGTCAGCATAACTAACGATGCTCACCCCGAACGTAGTAACAACCTCCTCCAATGGGGACATGTAGATGTTAAATAATGTGGGGCTAAGGGAGGCTTTAATGTGATAAACATCCGTTGTGCATGCAGTGAATGTAACAGTATACATGTATGGGCCCAGCACTGCATGTCAAGGGCGACCCTTGACCCTGCTTCCAGGCAGGTCACTCCCCACGCCGCGCAGATCCACCTGCCTGTGCCCGTGCTCTGTGCCCAGCTGTCGCTCTAGCTAACTGGAGTTCGAGGCCCGCCTCTGTAGGTTTGCCTCTGTTATCCTCACTGTTAATGTACTACTGCTGTCCAAATTGTGCTTTATTCTCTTGTTTTTTGTTCTGTGATCGTTTTTATCTCTCCCCTCCCTTGTGCTCCAAATTGTGCTGTATTCTCTTGTTTTTTATTCTGTGATTGTTTTATCTCTCCCCTCTCTTGTGCCCCTTTTTGCCTTCTGTTCCTTTTTTTTCACTGTTTCCCCATTCCCGTTTTCCTGCCCCTGCGGCCCGCCCCCCCCTCACCCATTGGTCCGCTCCCCCTCCCAGCTGCTCCTCCCTCCCACCTCCCCTTCTTATGGTGGCCGCTGCGCGGCTGCGCCGCTGGCACGCCTAAGGCAAGCACCTCTGCGCCCGGACCGCGCCCAGCGCCAGGACCCCTGGCTCCCGCAAGCGCCACGACACCCGCATCCGTTATGACTCCAGACGATCACGCACCTGCTACCTAGCCACCCCGAAACGCACCCATGGACCCTTCTCCTGTCGGAACTGCAGCCTCGCCAGCATCCAGCCCGCCAAACCACCTACTAAAGAACCAAACTACCTCAGATGCATCCTCCTCAACACCCGCTCCGCACGCAAACACACCGTGGAACTCTGGGACCTACTGGACTCCAACACTCCAGACGTCGTCTTCCTGACGGAGACCTGACTGAACCCCTCCTCGGCACCCGACATCGCCATAGCCTTCCCGGAAGGCTACACGATCACCCGCAAGGACCGCACCGATGGAGTAGGAGGAGGAATCACCATCGTCCACAGTAACACTCTCAGAGTTTCGACCAACACCGAAGACACCCTCAGCACCGCCGAACACCTGCACTTACAGATCCACACCGACCCCAACACCACCCTCAGAGGAACCCTCGTCCACAGACCCCCCGGACCCTGAGCACAGTTCAGCGACTCCATCACCGACCTCGTCAGCACACACGCCCTCGCCTCCACGGACTACATTCTCCTCAGGGACCTGAATTTCCACCTCGAGAACAACGACACCAACTCCACCACCCTGATCGACAACCTCGCCAACCTCTGACCCAGACAACTCGTCACTATACCCACCCACTCCGCTGGCCACACGCTTGACCCCATCTTCTCTGCAAGCTCAGACGTCTCCTTCAACCACACCACGAACTCCACTGGACTGATCACCGCTACATCCACTTCACCTTCTGGAAACCCACCACGCACCAACGCACCCAACAGATGCCGCGCCGCTGCTGGAGCAAAGTCACTGAAGACCAGCTTTCCACCACCCTCGCCCAGAGCCCACCCGCAGACCCGACCGACCCCAACGACACCGCTCGCAAGCTCAGAAAGTGGATCAACGACTGCGCCAACACCCTCGCCCCACTCAAGAAGCCCTCCAACACCCACACCAGCAAGAAAGCCAGCTGGTTCACCGAAGACCTCCAGGCCTCCAAGCGAACCTGCCGACAACAAAAAAAAAAACTGGACCCATGAACGAACACCGGAAAGCTATACAGCCCACAAGAACGCCACCCGCAGACACCACTACCTCATCAGATCTGCCAAAAGGACCTCCTTCAAAGACCGCCTAGACAACGACGCACACAACAGCAAAGAGCTCTTCAACATCGTGAAGGAACTCTCCAACCCCAGCTCCAACACCAACGGCATCCCACCTTCACAAGACCTGTGCGACTCGCTGGCCACCTTCTTCCATCCATGACAGCTTCAACGCCGGCACCACCACGGCTACCACTGAGACCCCCGCTCCCACGACCACCACCCACACCAACCGCCTGCTCTCCTGGACCAACATCAACGACGATGACACCATCAAGATCATGAACACCGTCCACTCCGGATCCCCGGAAGACCCTTGCCCACACCACATCTTCAACAAAGCCATCAGCACCATTGCACCCCATCTCCGGAAAACCATCAACATCTCCTTTGAGGCAGCGACCTTCCCGGAGAGCTTGAAGCACGTAGAGATCAACACCTTAGTCAAGAAACCCAAGGCGGACCCCAAGGACCTCAAGAACTTCTGACCCATCTCCCGTTTCCCGGCGAAGGTCATCAAAAAGGCTTTCAACAAACAACTGACCAGCTTCCTCGAGGAGAACAGCATCCTGGACCCGTTCCAGTCTGGGTTCCGCAGCAACCACAGCACCGAAACTGCCCTCATCGCCGCCACCGATGACATCAGGACCCTGCTTGACAACAGAGAAACCGCGGCCCTCATCCTCCTGGACCTGTCAGCCGTCTTTGACACGGTCTGCCACCGCACACTACGAACACGCCTCTATGACGCCGGAATCCAAGAGAAGGCCCTGGACTGGACCTCCTCCTTCCTCTCCGGCAGAACACATTGAGCGTCCGCCTCCCCCCCCCGTTCCGAAGCCACTGGGATCATCTGCGGCGTACTGCAAGGCTCATCACTCAGCCCAACGTTGTTCAACATCTGTATGGCACCACTCGCCCAAGACGGCACGACCTCAACATCATCTCCTACGCCGACGACACCCAACTGATCCTCTTTCTCACCAAGGACCCCCACACCACCAAAACCAACCTCCACGAAGGAATAAAGGCCGTCGCCGACTTGATGAGGAACAGCCGACTGAAGCTGAACTCGGACAAGACGGAGGTCCTCATCCTCGGATCCACCCCCTCGGCTTGGGATGACTCCTGGTGGCCGACTGCACTAGGAACACTCCCAACACCCACCGACCACGCACGCAACCTAGGGGTCATCCTCGACTCTACACTCTCCTTGAGGAGGCAGGTCAACGCCGTCTCCTCCTCCTGCTTCAACACCCTCCGCATGCTTTGCAGGATCTTCAAGTGGATCCCCACCGAAACAAGAAGGACGGTCACCCAGGCCCTCGTCAGCAGTAGACTGGACTATGGAGACGCCCACTACGCAGGAGCCTCGATCAAACTCCTGAAACGGCTCCAATGCATCCAGAACACCTCCGCACGCCTGATCCTCAACATCCCTCGCCGCAGCCATATCACACCCCACCTGAGACCTACACTGGCTCCCTGAAAACAAGCGTATAACCTTCAAACTCATCACCTACGCACACAAGGCACTCCAAAACACCGGACCAGCGTACCTCAACAGCTGACTCAGCTTCTACACACCTACCCGCCAGCTCCGCTCCGCAGACCGCGCCCTCGCCACCGTCCCCCGCATCCGAAGAGTGACCGCCGGCGGCAGATCATTCTCCCACCTCGCCACCAAGACATGGAACACCCTCCCCATCCGCCTACGGCAGACCGAAGACCTTCTGACCTTCAGAAGACTTCTCAAGACCTGGCTCTTCGAACAGTAGCAGCTTCGCCCCCCCAGCACCATGGGACCGAATGTGTATGTTATATGCAGTGCTATGGGCTCTCCACAAATGTGTTTCCATTACTGTCTTAAAATCGGAATCTTACCATGTGCTATACAGTGACACTGTGTAAAAGTTGCTAATATGGGAATTAGAGGGGTATTGTGGAGACTGATAGTCGTGCTAATATGATGTTTTATTTTTACTTTAACGATACTATCTGTTATGTTTTTCAATTGGCTGGGGTTGATCTCGTGGGATTCCTCAGTTTTTTAATGCGTCCACTGCAGAAATGTGTGTAATATGCAGTTCAACGGTTTAAGTCAATATTTTATCTATTCAAGTTTGGAAAATAAATACCATTGAGGAAGGAAAAGCAGCAATTGCAGTACTTTTAAGTTCTGAGGACAAAACACTGAACAAACTTCCCTTTTTATTATTATTATAAAGACTAATAGCATAGGGGTAGTATAACATTTGTTGGTATTTAGATCTATATTATGCTGATACCATACAGAAATTGTATGCTAACATCGAGTGATTATATGCACAAAAATATGATCAGAATTTACTGACATGGGACACTGTTCTCCTTCACATTGAATTTGGTGTATCCTGATGGCCTGCATGTGTGAATTCAGCAGACGCATGGGTAGTCAGGGGGACCATTGTAGTGAAATGGGTCTGAGGTGTACCAATTGCAAAAAATGTTTGACTATTGGGATGAAGCCCTCTTTCGATTTATATTTGAATTCAACCTGAATCTTCTGGCATTACTGCTTTTTGCAAACGTTTGCTTCCAAACGACGACGCAAGTGGTCTTACTTTTCTCAGAAGTTGATTTGGCACAATCTCTTTTGTATAGTTTTATTTAAATCCTTTCCAGTTCTACCCAACATTGTGATTACAAATGGAAGAATTGCCAACTCTACTTGATGAGCCCCTACGTACACTGTCGGAATTTTTCATCTTTAATTTGACATGTTCTCCTGTAGTAGGACTTCATAGCTATGTTTACCAAGTGGCAATCAGAGTATTGGAAGTGTGGTCACTCATTCCTAATTCTGGTCCAATGTTTCCACATCATCTTTGTCCCCAATTTCATAGGAGAATCAGACTTAAGATTCTAGCCTTAATCTTCAGGACCATCCTTGGGCTGGCCATGCTCTACCTGTTACACCGATTTCCAATCAGTCTGACAGTTATGATCTTCTGCAACGTTTAATGTTCATCTTATTACCAGCTAAATTGGCAATTAACAAAAACTGTCCACTTCCTTTAGGATCACATCAGTGAGCTATTATATATACCATAATACTGCTGTTTAAGAATCCTAAATTACATTTAGAATTACACTGTGGCAGTTTGTGTTCTCATTACTGAGAACGTTAATCAGCACTGCCCGCTAGCACTTGCACATAAATGTCAAAGATATGATAGGTTTCCAGCAGGAGGTATTGGCTGGAGACAAAATAATTTCTCATTTAGTAGAGGGCAGCTCTTTGACTGCCACTCTGGTGTTAATGTCAGTAAAGGTGGTACCCGATTGGTCCCTTAAACTAATGACCAATTGGCTGCATTTCACGTACATAAATAACATAATTCCAAAATAATCTAAGAGGACAGCCAAGTGACTAAGGGCCCAATTGATATTTTGGAGGTCGGGCTGTCCTCCGCCAGGGCAATGGACTTAATTACTCCGTTGCCCTGGTGGAAGTCCCAATGACTAAATTCAGAAATGTCTATCGGGCCGATGGACATTTCTAGCATTCACAGGAACCGCCATCAAAGCGGTTCCTGTGACTGCATTGTAACTTTCATATATGGCTACGTCAAACATATCGGTGCCGTATTGCAAAGTTAAGGAGTTTATTTTATTTACAAAAATAAAATCCTGAATCAGAATTTTCTTTCAAAAATGTAAAAAGGAAAAATGCCCCCCTCGCCATGGGAGTTATGTTCCATGACAAGGGGAACATTAGATCGTTTTCTCTCCCCCTTACCACCAGGGGTTCCGGCTGTGAAAGCTGACCTGTGTGTCAACCTCTTATGGCCCTTACTCCATTGGGCCCTTGGAGGAGTGTAACCATGGCAAAGATGGAGTGGATCATTACGCTGGCAATAAGGATACGCCATCGCTATTGCGATGGAGTATCCTTACCACTAACATATAAACCAGCGCCCAAGACAGTAGTTGAAAAAACAGGGAATAGTCAAGTCCTGCAAAACTCTTCAGGTCACCTGTCTGAGCAGGACTTGCAAGGGTCCTAGTAACGTATTGAGAGGATTAGTTCAGGAAACAAGCAAGCCAGTTTAAGGCTAGACCCTAGATGCTAATCTCCCCTAAGTATAGGATGAAGGAGAAGCGATCACAGGTGTTGAATGCTGCTGAGAAACCAAGCAGGATAAGAGCACTGTCACAACTTTTATCCATATAAATCCTGAGATTGTCCAATGGAGAAAGGATAACCATCTGTTACACGCCTCTCTTTCCTAAAAGTGACCTAAAATAGGCCAAAGAATATTTAAAGTAATGTATTTGTACGATAACTGCACTTACAGTCAGATTTATTGGAAAGGAAATGGCAGATGAGTAACTGGCATTGACACAGGATGGGATGAGATTCTATTGGTTTTGTTCTATTTTAGGAGTTTGTAGAAATGCTAGACAATATAAAATCAATGCGAAATTTGTCATGTAGTTAAAAAATAGTTTAATGATTTGCTATATTCCTATATTTGCAAAAAATAGGTATTAGCAGGAATTTTAACTTTGCAGTCAGAATTTGTTTCTATGATATGCTGTGTTTTCATTTATGTTACAAATAGTAGTGGTGGTCATGAAAAGGCTTTGAAGTTCAACAGAATGCTTGCATTTCTTTTACCTTGATTGTCCATTGTAAGGTGAATGATCTCCTGTTCAAATAGGTCATAAGATCTTTTGACAGTATTCAAATGAATGTATTGGTTGCCTGGGACTCGACTCCAGGTATTCTATGCAACAGTGTTCAGTCCTTTCTTGTAACTTATTGGTTACTGTAATTACTTGGATCTAACATACTATGGTTTACTACGCTTAACCTGGCACTGGGAATTCTTTACTCTTTGCTCCTTGATTGTAGGTAATTCATATCACACATTCCTGTGTGTCAATTTGATAGATAATACATTATATGTAGCTTTCTTTTTTATGTTGACTTTCTCTTTTTTGTTTCTCTCTTTACTTCTCCTTTCCTCTTGTCCCTGTCTCTTGTTCAGTCACTTTGTTTACCTCTGTTCCTTGCTTTCCTGATTGTTTCTGATAGCACAAGATTATTGGATACTGTAGAAGGCTCAGGAAAACATTAACAGATGTGTCTCCATAATAAACTCTGGTAACTTAGGCACCATTGGCTCTGGTTTCATCTTCCATACCATCTCCAGAGACAAAGGGCTGAATACTGAAGTCATATAGCCCATTACAGAAGGTGCACATTATTACAAGTGGCAAGGCTGCTGTGAACCTTCATTTGAAACAGAAAGAACAAGAATTTGGGGCATTGAGGACTGCCTGAATACAAAAGACTGGGTGGGAGGAGTAGTAATTAATGACTTAATGGAAGCTCTCTTCAAAGGACTCAACAGTTAATTATCCTCCCTGATAGCAAATTTTAAGACAGACCTGAATTCAGCAAGAAAACAGGTAACTGAATAAGGAGAGTGAGTTTACTCTTGGCAAATCAGCAGCGAGAAATCAGAATACCTGAGATGATAACTTCTGACTCTTAAATGACACAATGTCATCCTCCAGGAGAAATTGGAAAAGCGGGAAAATTGGTCCAGGTAGAATCATGTGTCCCAAAGGGGTGCAAATGGAAATATACTGAAAGCTAAGCCAAGAAGCTTTTCGGTCCTTGATGGGACTGGATGATGCTCTGTCAGACCTATACATCTGTGGGTATTCTGAGAAGGATGCAAGACGTGAATTTGGAGAGGAGAGGTTCATGCGATCTTGTCTTCCTCGTGCTATTAGCAGCCAAATACGCTGTATTAGGCAAAGCAGTTCACTAGGGGTTCCCACTGAGTAAGATTGGTACCATAAAATGTGGTATTCTCTCGGGCTATTGAAGATAACCGATTTCTAATCCTGTCCAAATGCCAACTTTTCAACAGCTATTACAGTTCTATTCACAAGACTTTACAAGTCTGAGGTGCCTGTAAACTGTGAGGGCTTTCAGTTTTTATGACAGAGGGCTGCCCATATTAGAGCATTTACAGGCCATGAAAGTCAGGCAGTGGCCCAGAGAAATTAGCGAGCTCCTTCAAGTGGTGGAGACCGTCACCGGTACTGACTCCAGGATGAGAGCTACCTGGTGCAAAGTGCAGTTACAGACATGCTGTTACACAAAAAAGCCTTAGATGAGGGAGCGAGACATCCGTGACACATCTGGCGAGGGAGATACTTACAAAACCAGTCAAACGTATTCAAAACGTAATCTTCTCTTTTTGACAGTAATGTCATCCTTATCACTGAAAGGGCTGTCAGTGCCTCCTTTTTTATTAATTGTCAAATAAGGGGGGTAGGGCAGCGAGTGAAGTATCCCTTCCCTACATTAGTGGCAACATCTATGCAGAAGAACTATTGTTGTTAGCATCCACAAGTAACGTTTACTGTGAAACCTCTGCATACTCCTGGAGTTGTCTCCTTGCTCTTTGTTCTATTGCAGTACCTGTATCAGACACACCTGTCCTGCTACTCACTGCTGCAGGGCTAGAATCAAATGGAATCATGCACAATGGTCTGCTTTGAGCCATAATGTTCCAAGAGATCATGTACTCGGATATATGGAGGTCATGTGTCTCAAAGCTGTGCTGCACCATCTGGTCAGTTGTGTAATGTAAAATGATGCCCCCCCGCAGAAATGCATAGACCTTATGCATAGACCTTATGCACGGAGGCTGCTTGCTTCCAGCAGGGCAGGGCCTGCATTATGCCCATGTCACGGACCGGGATGTCGCTGTTAGTGTTTCCTTTCTGTTTGCTGGTGTTGCTCTCCAGGGGTCAGATGCAGCTGATATCACTATTCTTCTCCCTTTGCCATGTATTTACAGGAAGTGTTGGTATTTGCTACTTCAAGACACTTCTCAAAGTACTGTCTCCAGAGAAAATAGGCTCAGTATTTAAGTAGCAAATGTGTTTTTTTAATTCTGACCTGTGTACTGATGTTTGTTTCCTCTGAATCAGCACTTTAGCGTTCCCTGTTGCTGTGACTGCAGTGTATTGTGTTTTGAATAACCTGATTAGGGCTTGATGTTTCACAGCTGTTTTGTTCTGTGAAATATAGTTTGAAACACTTTGATTTTAACCATTTTTTTTCTTGTAGACTCTGTTGTAACTCAGATCTCACTGTGCAAATATATTATTTAAGCTTCTCCATCTGACTAAAATAGATGTCCTTCGCATCAATTAATGAGCACTACTGGACGTTTTAGCCCTGTTAACTTTGCTTTATCTGTTGGAAAATGTTTAGGAAAACTATTCCAATTTTCGCTTACTCAGCATGATGTATCATAATTACCTGTCCTGTTGGTATGTGGCTCACTATTAAGCATAAAGCATCTTATACAACTCACTGAAACCCCATTGCCGCCACATAATGGAGAAAAACTTGATGTTCACTCTATGCCCAACTTGACCGTGGTACAACATTACAAGAATCCAAAAACAGATGTTCCCAAATTCTGACTGTGGCAGTCCCACCTTAAGTTTCTTGACATCTCAAGACCTCTTTAAAGGCTTCTGATGAGGCTGTGAAGCAAGTGACTGCAATGGGCTTATAATGGGGTCTGCAATAAATAGTACCTATGGACAGATGTGCAAAGATTGATGCATTCATGGGCCTAGACATTATTAGTTTAGGAGGTGTAGTAGCACTGGAACTCAGGTGTATGAAGGGCCACCAAACCCCAGTATTAATTGTTGCTTGTTTTAAGGCCCAGGGCACCCTTGCAACACCACTGGATGCTCCTATAGCTTACAAGTTATAGATAATATATATGTTGGATGATGGATAGCACTGATTGCATGCTGTTATCCTCTCCCTTGCTCTCCACAGCCTCCAACTGCCAAGAAAATGACTTCCACTTAAAACTCATTCTACACCAGCATGACTCACCCAGTCAGTACAAGACTTGGGGAACTACCAAAGGGAGTGGCCGCTCCAGCATTAAGATACCATTAACATCATTGCACATTCCACAGACTCTATTAAACTAACAACACAGTACAGGTTAACATTGAACCCACCACGCAACTGACACAGAACTTTAAAGTATATAAGCTGTCACACCGACAATATGTTTCGCTATAAAATATGTTGAGCTATAGTAGCCACTGAAACAGGAAAACACCTGGGTGCAACAGCACATACATCAAACAACAACTTATTAGACCCTTAGTGAGGTGTAATGCCCGTCACATCTGCACAGGAAAGGTGAAAATATGTCAGATATGTACATTATACACCTTGTTACAATCGGAAATATAATACACTGCAGTATACTAGAGCTTATTGGTTCAGAATTCCAGCTTCAATGTAGGACATGTAAAACTATACCAGAAACAGTGTAATTCCAAAATGTAACAGTAAATGTGCTGCATTGCAATAATTTTGGTTATGTTTGCTCCGTTAGTACAAGACATGTTAACTAATATCAGACACAGTTAAAAAAAACGCACAGCAATGTTTGCAAAATTGTAAAGTTTTTGTAATAGAGTTGCACCATCTGAGGAAAAATGTGATAGAGATTGTGAGTGAGGTCACACCAATTAAGGGGTTCAGGCACCCGTTGTCCACCAGCTGTGCGCTGTTCTGTATACTGCACTGTCGACTTAAATTTTGTTATGTTCTGAAAATTGACATTGTTGTCAGTGTTTGGTGTAGTTATAGTATATCCTGAATTGGGTTGTACATAGTGTTCCAACTCTCTTGTACGATTGAGTCTATTTGTGTTAGTGGTTGTCATTTGCATAGTTACTATTGGTCAAAATAAAAGTTGTAAAGTTGTTCCATTGTGAAAGTAATCTAGTGGACGAGTGCCTGGTACACCTTTACATATCATCTATTGGTGTCAACCATTACAAGATGTATTACTTAAGGGTGGTAACTGTGTTTTTTGCTATGCTTTCTCCACAGTGTACCACACTTTCTACTTCTCCTTATATTCTACTACCTACCTTTACCCCCATCCATAACATTCAAATTACTTTAACTTTGCCCCTTACTTTGCCTTACTTTACTTTGCCCCCATCTCCAAATGCAATCTGATTTTAGTCTTAACTTTATATACTTGCATGAGATTTAACCAGTACCAATTTATATGTACCGTTAAATTGAATTGAATTAAAATGTTCTCTTTATTTAAAATGTAATTTAACTATAAATGCAAAGGTAAGATTAAAATGATAACTTAAATTATTTGAATGCCTGTCCTCACCTAAATGAGTTAAACGATATCAACTAGTTTGTAACCCAAAGTTAATAATAATTATAACCATATACTCCACTTAAGTACAGTCTTAATGCAACCCCCTTTAATAAAAACATTAATTAACTTATATTAAAGTCATTCTTAACCTAAATTACCTAAATTAAACTATTACCTATAACCTTGTTCTAACCCTAATGCTAACCGTAGCCTCATATTTTATCAACTACATTTAATATATATATTTTTATTTATATGCCTCAACCCTAATTCTAAATATTATTTTGTATTTATTTACACATATAATTTAACTACATTCTATGCATTCCCACATTGGTTCAGGTGTTCAGTGTTTAAACTTGAATCGTTCGTAGAAGTGGAAAGGCAGTAAATGTTATGTAAGGCGTGCTCAGACTGGAAAAACTAAACATCTGAAAAACCCTCATAGGGCACTTTTAAACACTGATCCCACAGCAGCATCTGAATTCAGATTGGTGCCCCAATATTTTTAGTATTTTTTCAATCTTTTTATTGGACCAACCCTCCTTGTTTGAATCTTAAATTTTCTTAAATTCTAAACATATATATATTTTCTCCTAAACCCCTTGTGATGCCATAGTGGGATCTTAATTTGGTGTTTACTTTTCTTATGTGCACTCCTTTTGAGCCGATGCACAGCTTCCCACTATGTCTCCTGACTTTGAAGAAGGTAATTCTCATCACAATAACTTCAACTCATCACGTAAGGAACTTCAGGCTCTCTCATTCCAGCAAAGAAAGGCATGACAATGCAGAAAAGGACATTGACCACTTTGATAATCCTCTGCATTGAGATCTGCTATACATTGTGTGAAATGCAGTTATCTGAGTTACCTGGCAGAGTGTGGCTGGAGTTTCTTCTGTACAGTAAACTAAGTTTTATCACCTTTACTCTGCATGGAAATCTTCTTGGAGTCATACAACTTCATATTGGCGAAAAGCATGGGACCAACCTCAACTTTAACAATAAACACTAATCAGAACTTTCAAAATGAAAAGAGCTGGTCATGGAAACTGCAGTGTTTCATGGAAATACGTCTCATGCAGATAGTTGAATTGTACCAATGCTCAGCTGCTTGGAAATCGCCAGATCTCTAGGCACCATGCATGCCTCCCTCCAGTCGCATCATCCAAATCCCTCACCCAAGACACCCACCTCTGCCGGACCTTCTCCAGGCCATCCGGGGCATGGATCACTAGTGAGCGATAGAGCGCTGTAGTGGCCCCCTTACTGAGCTTTCTTTGGAAGATCTTCACCTCCAGCGGATTGTTTCAGGCAGAGGATCCTCTGGGAGGTCTTGAGCGGGCAGGGCATGGCGCAGCTGGCAATACCGAAAAAACTGCAAGTTGGACAGAAAGCACTTGGCCTTTAACTCCTGAAATTACATTATGATCCCCCTCCGTGTAAACGTCTCCCAGGTACGAAATCCCAAGATGATCATAAGACTGGAACCCCTCTAAGGTCTAGAGGGGACCCAGCCAATTACCTCGCCATAAGGAGGTCATCCCAGTCAGATGGTGGCAACAACCAGTAAGATGAAGTGCTGCCCTCCAGCAACTGGAGAAGAAAAAAATAATGCCTCGGGACTAATGCTATACCTTTAATTTGGTGACGAGACAAATAAATTATCTCCTCCCTTGAGTTATATATTTCCTCAGTGTAAACTTAATTGTCATTATTTTATATGATCGTCAACGGCAATTCCAACTCAAGAAAAAATGTGTCTTAAACATCTGGGTTACGTATGTCTAAGTCTATTTATTTTTATACTTCAGCACAAATGTATAAAGATTAATCTTTTAGATATATATATATAAACATTTACAATATTTACAATACTATTTTTTAAGGACAAAGAAAAAAATGAACATATACATATCGAACAAGCCCTATTAATCAATTAGGATGTCTATGAAATCAATTTGTTAGAACATTCCTTATTATCGAAGATCACTCCTAAAGAGACACTTAGAGATCTTATAATTATGATCTCCACATTCATTAAAGTACTCTTTAAACTATACTCAAAACCACAAACAATCCAATGAGTGTCTTCAAAATCGTTGTCGACGCGTTTCAGCCAAGAAAATCTTTAGGCCTCATCAGGACTAGGGCACATGTATATATAATCTCATCGAGTTCAATCTATAGGAACAAATTAAATATTCCTATTATCAATTCGTACGTGAGTTCTGATTGTAATATGTCATTATTTACACTATATACACATAGAAACAATGGAGCAGGTCATGTGACTAAGAAACTACATTCAATGCAAAGTACTGAAGTGGCGGGCAAGAACCCAGAATTACAAACTAAATTAAACTAAGAACACCCCATAGTGAACTAACACCATTGTGTACAGGTTCTGCCTTATCTTAAAGGTGGTGAATATATGTGTACATATATTTTAGGACTGTTCCCTTAAGACTAATCTACACTCTTTACATCCAATGAATGGTATAAGATCCCTCGACATATATTACCTCTTTTCAATAAACTTTTTCAAGGGTTTCGTCAAGCTACTAAACGAGTACCATATCTTCGTTCCCTCGATCTAAGAGCGCTGTAATCAAAAGAATAATATATTGTAGTAGGCTAACATATAGCAGTCCCGAGCGCATATGTAAGATCTCTTTGACTTACTAGTTGAGGTCGTACTGAGTGAGAGTCTTGGGGTCTATTCGTAATCTTTTATCCGGTTTGGTTCCAACGTATTCTGCGATAGATCATAAACCAAACAGAATATATATATAACTAGAAATAAACCATGTCACCGAGTAAATCTACATGCTTAAAAAATGCTCCGTAGATAGTTCTAGACGTATCATACCTGGTAGATTCTCTATTCTCTCGTAATTCAACGAATCAGCTTCTTGCCACGTAACTGAAGTTTCACGGGTTACCTTTAAATTCCGCCTCTGTTGAATTAACAGAACGCGGAAATAAGCTAGGGACCAACTCTTTTTTCATATGCATCACCATCTGCGTCTACGGGTAAGTATATTAAACTTATCTTTACCTTGATAAATTCACGCCACGCTCACAGTATTCCGTCTTGGTATCTCGCGCTTCGGACATCCAAAGTCACGTGATGCGGAAGCGTGAGTATATACGGAAATGGGGGGCGTAAAAACAAAGAAAGGACTTTGTTTCTGTTGTAAAAAAGAACGAAAACAGACTGGTATTTTTTATAGGGTGGCCTGTTGGTGAATATGCTTATTGAGAAGTTCTTTGTGAAACCCAGGCAATTATCTAACCTCCCTGGAATAAATGTAACCGTGAAGGTACATGTAATTAAAAATAAAGATATCGGAATTTCAGGGAAATTTATTAAAAAGTATCCATCTATAACCCTAATTGGAACAAATATATGTGCAATAAGTAGATATTATAAATTAACAAATTAAAGAAAATTAAAACAAGGGAAAGCAAGAAAACAACACCTTATAGCCCAATGTGTACCCGCCACTCCTTACAATCTTCACTTCCACAGCAGATTGTCTACAGTGAGTATATCAAGAACCTATATAAAAGGATTGCAGCCTAACAGATCCCAGAACAAACATATTTTATGCACATTCAAATTACATTACAGCAATAATTATCACATTTCGTCTTTGGCATGGAAGTTACTCTACAGCAATAAAGACCACATTTCGTCTTTGTCATTGAGTCCCAAGACTGTAGAATGGTATTTTTCTATCAACCTAGCTTCCAGTCTATTTAATTTCATCTGGAGTTCTGTTCTTTCTAGGTTGCCAACTAGACACAGTACTGACCATTTCAAATCATTTTCAGTATGTTTTAAATTCTGAAAATATTCTACTAGGGGAGCGCCTTGGACTTTACATTTAATCCTAGATTTGTGTTGCAGTATACGTTTCTTCATAGGTTGTATAGTCTGCCCTATGTAATATTTATGACATGGGCATTTTATGCAATAAATTGCATTTTTTGAATTACAATTTGAAAAAACCTTTTGGTAGTGTATTTGGCCATTAATGTTCAATTGCTTGGAATCTTCAGTTAGATTGCATGCCGAACAATTCTGGCATCGAAAATGACCCACCACGGGTGGTAATTTCAAAAGGTTCCTAAGATCTTTTTTTGGCGCTTCAATTTGTCTTGTCGCTTTAACCAGTTGTTGCCGAATGTTTTTACCTTTTTTAAAGGCAAAAAGAGGTTTTGGAATACCTAAGGTCTCAATTAATTTCCAGTTCTTTTGGATAATCTTTTTTACTTTGTTTGCTTTGGGATCATACGTAAGGACACATGTCAAAGGAGTATTTTCATCTTTTATTTTTGGTACAAGTAGGACTTCTCTTGGGGTATACCATGCTCTTTTGAGTGCATTTTTCACTAATTTTTTCGGATACCCTCGTACTATAAGTTTGTCTTTGAGTATCTCCGCATTAGTGAAGTAGTCTGTTTTGTGGGTACAATTTCTCCTAACGCGGAGAAATTGCCCATAGGGCAGATTTTCTTTTAGCGTCCGCGGGTGACTGCTTGTAAAATGTAATAGAGTGTTACGGTCTGTCGGCTTTGTGTACAAACATACTCCTAACTTATCGTTTTGTTGTTGGATAAACACATCCAAAAAATTGATTCTTGCCTGATCAGCACTCTTTGTAAATCTAAACTCAGCAGTTCTAGAATTCAACCAGTTGTGGAAATCATTTAGTTGTAGGTCATCTCCATCCCAAATCATAAAAATGTCATCTATATAGCGACACCAAAACCCAATATGTTGTTTAAAGGGATTGGTGTCGCCATATATCCATCTTTGTTCGAATTCAGTCATCACCAAGTTGGCTATTTCTGGTGAGAAACTGCAACCCATAGCTACTCCAGATACTTGGAGATAAAGATTTCCCTTGAAATTAAAAAAGTTATTTTTTAAGCACAAGGTGGCTAATGCTGTTATGAATTCTGTGGGGACCTGATGAGGACGATCTCTCTCATTCAATTTGTATTCCATAACTGCCAATGCCTCATCTTGAGGTATGTTGGTATACAAGGATTCGATATCGAAGGATACCAACAGTTGTTTCTCTTTATCATAGGGTAACCCTTCCACCTTCGATATCAAATCCATTGTATCCCTTACATAAGATGGAGTCACTTTCACCAAGGGAATCAAAAAGGTATCGATATATTTGGCTAATGGCTCCAAGATAGATCCACAGGCGGATACAATAGGCCTGCCTGGTGGATCTATCAAGGTTTTGTGAGCCTTGGGCAAAACATATATATTGGGTATCTTGGTTTTGTCACTATTCAAGAAGTCAAATTCATTTTTACAGAGCCAACCACCTTCTAAACCCTCCTTGGTGATCTCCATAATCTCAGATTTTAATTCAGATGTGGGATTAGTTTCAAGCGCTCAAGGGACTGGATGGCATTATCAATAGAAACCGCCCTTAGATTGAATGAGGAAGAACTCAAAGAAATCCAGTCATTGGAACAAGAAATTTTAGGGGATACTACCATAAAAGATTCTAAATCTTTATTGGAATCAGTTGAAAAAACAATTGCAGACTTCAAAATACATACCACAAATCAAAAAACCACAAAAGTAGCCAGAGATATTAAAAACTTTAAATTGGAAGAAATATACCCTTATCTGAAGGAAGACTTCTATCAGAATAATAATCCAAGCTCAATAAACTTGCAATATAGAGGTAGGTCACGGAACAAATTCATTACTTTTTCAGATACATCTTCAGACTCTGATCAAGGGTCATATAATAATTACAACACCTATCCTCAATACCCAAGATCCCAACCTTTTTTTGGCAGAGGAAGGTATCGAGGCAGAGGAGGGGGAGCAAGATGGAGAGGTTACAATACCCAAGTAGGCCAATACCAACAACAGGGCCTATATCAGACCCCAGAACAGTACCAAAACCAGGATTCGGAGACATTCAGAACCCGGAAGAAAACTTACAGGCGATAATTGCAAACAATATATTGAAGCCTAATAGAGTAGAAACTATACCCATCTATAATCTGTCCAAATACACCCCTACTCAAACTGAACTGTCGGTGTTGAACAAAGGATTATCATTTGTCCCCACCACTTTGCAAAATCCAGTTGATACGAAAACAGAAATCTTACACTTTCTGAGAAAAGTTAGACTGAAAGCCTTTTTCTTAGAAAAAGAAAAAAGTGAAGAAATCAATATAAGTGGTTTACGAAATAAATCTAAGTTTGTTCCAGAAAGTATATTCTTACCAACTGAAATCTTGATATTTGAAGAGCAGATCTTACGAGAGCTAGATTCACTACAGAAAAAGAAAATTTTCTATAATGCAAACTGTAATAAACATGAAATCCAAGCCCTGAGAGACTTATCTAATAATCCGGCCATAATAATCAAGCCGGCCGATAAAGGGGGAGGAATCGTCCTTTGGGACACAGACAAATATGATCAAGAAATAATTCGCCAATTGTCAAATCCCTTGCATTATAGAGCGCTTGAAACTAATCCCACATCTGAATTAAAATCTGAGATTATGGAGATCACCAAGGAGGGTTTAGAAGGTGGTTGGCTCTGTAAAAATGAATTTGACTTCTTGAATAGTGACAAAACCAAGATACCCAATATATATGTTTTGCCCAAGGTTCACAAAACCTTGATAGATCCACCAGGCAGGCCTATTGTATCCGCCTGTGGATCTATCTTGGAGCCATTAGCCAAATATATCGATACCTTTTTGATTCCCTTGGTGAAAGTGACTCCATCTTATGTAAGGGATACAATGGATTTGATATCGAAGGTGGAAGGGTTACCCTATGATAAAGAGAAACAATGTTGGTATCCTTCGATATCGAATCCTTGTATACCAACATACCTCAAGATGAGGCATTGGCAGTTATGGAATACAAATTGAATGAGAGAGATCGTCCTCATCAGGTCCCCACAGAGTTCATAACAGCATTAGCCACCTTGTGCTTAAAAAATAACTTTTTTAATTTCTAGGGAAATCTTTATCTCCAAGTATCTGGAGTAGCTATGGGTTGCAGTTTCTCACCAGAAATAGCCAACTTGGTGATGGCTGAATTCGAACAAAGATGGATATATGGCGACACCAATCCCTTTAAACAACATATTGGGTTTTGGTGTCGCTATATAGATGACATTTTTATGATTTGGGATGGAGATGACCTACAACTAAATGATTTCCACAACTGGTTGAATTCTAGAACTGCTGAGTTTAGATTTACAAAGAGTGCTGATCAGGCAAGAATCAATTTTTTGGATGTGTTTATCCAACAACAAAACGATAAGTTAGGAGTATGTTTGTACACAAAGCCGACAGACCGTAACACTCTATTACATTTTACAAGCAGTCACCCGCGGACGCTAAAAGAAAATCTGCCCTATGGGCAATTTCTCCGCGTTAGGAGAAATTGTACCCACAAAACAGACTACTTCACTAATGCGGAGATACTCAAAGACAAACTTATAGTACGAGGGTATCCGAAAAAATTAGTGAAAAATGCACTCAAAAGAGCATGGTATACCCCAAGAGAAGTCCTACTTGTACCAAAAATAAAAGATGAAAATACTCCTTTGACATGTGTCCTTACGTATGATCCCAAAGCAAACAAAGTAAAAAAGATTATCCAAAAGAACTGGAAATAAATTGAGACCTTAGGTATTCCAAAACCTCTTTTTGCCTTTAAAAAAGGTAAAAACATTCGGCAACAACTGGTTAAAGCGACAAGACAAATTGAAGCGCCAAAAAAAGATCTTAGGAACCTTTTGAAATTACCACCCGTGGTGGGTCATTTTCGATGCCAGAATTGTTCGGCATGCAATCTAACTGAAGATTCCAAGCAATTGAACATTAATGGCCAAATACACTACCAAAAGGTTTTTTCAAATTGTAATTCAAAAAATGCAATTTATTGCATAAAATGCCCATGTCATAAATATTACATAGGGCAGACTATACAACCTATGAAGAAACGTATACTGCAACACAAATCTAGGATTAAATGTAAAGTCCAAGGCGCTCCCCTAGTAGAACATTTTCAGAATTTAAAACATACTGAAAATGATTTGAAATGGTCAGTACTGTGTCTAGTTGGCAACCTAGAAAGAACAGAACTCCAGATGAAATTAAACAGACTGGAAGCTAGGTTGATAGAAAAATACCATACTACAGTCTTGGGACTCAATGACAAAGACGAAATGTGGTCTTTATTGCTGTAGAGTAACTTCCATGCCAAAGACGAAATGTGATAATTATTGCTGTAATGTAATTTGAATGTGCATAAAATATGTTTGTTCTGGGATCTGTTAGGCTGCAATCCTTTTATATAGGTTCTTGATATACTCACTGTAGACAATCTGCTGTGGAAGTGAAGATTGTAAGGAGTGGCGGGTACACATTGGGCTATAAGGTGTTGTTTTCTTGCTTTCCCTTGTTTTAATTTTCTTTAATTTGTTAATTTATAGTATCTACTTATTGCACATATATTTGTTCCAATTAGGGTTATAGATGGATACTTTTTAATAAATTTCCCTGAAATTCCGATATCTTTATTTTTAATTACATGTACCTTCACGGTTACATTTATTCCAGGGAGGTCAGATAATTGCCTGGGTTTCACAAAGAACTTCTCGATAAGCATATTCACCAACAGGTCACCCTATAAAAAATACCAGTCTGTTTTCGTTCTTTTTTACAACAGAAACAAAGTCCTTTCTTTGTTTTTACGCCCCCCATTTCCGTGTATACTCACGCTTCCGCATCACGTGACTTTGGATGTCTGAAGCGCGAGATACCAAGACGGAATACTGTGAGCGTGGCGTGAATTTATCAAGGTAAAGATAAGTTTAATATACTTACCCGTAGACGCAGATGGTGATGTATATGAAAAAAGAGTTGGTCCCTAGCTTATTTCCGCGTTCTGTTAATTCAACAGAGGCGGAATTTAAAGGTAACCCGTGAAACTTCAGTTACGTGGCAAGAAGCTGATTCGTTGAATTACGAGAGAATAGAGAATCTACCAGGTATGATACGTCTAGAACTATCTACGGAGCATTTTTTAAGCATGTAGATTTACTCGGTGACATTGTTTATTTCTAGTTATATATATATTCTGTTTGGTTTATGATCTATCGCAGAATACGTTGGAACCAAACCGGATAAAAGATTACGAATAGACCCCAAGACTCTCACTCAGTACGACCTCAACTAGTAAGTCAAAGAGATCTTACATATGCGCTCGGGACTGCTATATGTTAGCCTACTACAATATATTATTCTTTTGATTACAGCGCTCTTAGATCGAGGGAACGAAGATATGGTACTCGTTTAGTAGCTTGGCGAAACCCTTGAAAAAGTTTATTGAAAAGAGGTAATATATGTCGAGGGATCTTATACCATTCATTGGATGTAAAGAGTGTAGATTAGTCTTAAGGGAACAGTCCTAAAATATATGTACACATATATTCACCACCTTTAAGATAAGGCAGAACCTGTACACAATGGTGTTAGTTCACTATGGGGTGTTCTTAGTTTAATTTAGTTTGTAATTCTGGGTTCTTGCCCGCCACTTCAGTACTTTGCATTGAATGTAGTTTCTTAGTCACATGACCTGCTCCATTGTTTCTATGTGTATATAGTGTAAATAATGACATATTACAATCAGAACTCACGTACGAATTGATAATAGGAATATTTAATTTGTTCCTATAGATTGAACTCGATGAGATTATATATACATGTGCCCTAGTCCTGATGAGGCCTAAAGATTTTCTTGGCTGAAACGCGTCGACAACGATTTTGAAGACACTCATTGGATTGTTTGTGGTTTTGAGTATAGTTTAAAGAGTACTTTAATGAATGTGGAGATCATAATTATAAGATCTCTAAGTGTCTCTTTAGGAGTGATCTTCGATAATAAGGAATGTTCTAACAAATTGATTTCATAGACATCCTAATTGATTAATAGGGCTTGTTCGATATGTATATGTTCATTTTTTTCTTTGTCCTTAAAAAATAGTATTGTAAATATTGTAAATGTTTATATATATATATCTAAAAGATTAATCTTTATACATTTGTGCTGAAGTATAAAAATAAATAGACTTAGACATACGTAACCCAGATGTTTAAGATACATTTTTTCTTGAGTTGGAATTGCCGTTGACGATCATATAAAATAATGACAATTAAGTTTACACTGAGGAAATATATAACTCAAGGGAGGAGATAATTTATGTGTCTCGTCACCAAATTAAAGGTATAGCATTAGTCCCGAGGCATTATTTTTTTCTTCTCCATTGTTTACGTACCCAGATGCCAGAGGGTTATCAGTTTGGGTTCTCCCCTTTGTTTAAAGAGAGCCCTCCAGCAACTGAGCAACACCCTTGTGTTAGAAGGCAGGGTACTCGCTAGGCCCGCTCCATACAGGGGAACAAGCAGGCCATTTATCCCCAACGAGTATATTTCCAGGAGATATGCCGGGTTGTCCCCTCCCCCCGGTGAACCAGTCCTTAACCGGCACCATGTGTGCTGCAAGATAGTATAAAGAAATATCGGATAGCCCCAAACCTCCATCAAAGGGAGACCTACATAATGTATGAAACACCACTCTGTGGCAGCCTCCAGCCCACACAAAATTGGTAACCTTTGTAGTCAGGGAGTGGAACCACTTACGGGGGACAGGATAGGGATAATTTCTCAACACGTACAAAGAATGTGGAAAGCACATCATTTTAATGAGGGCCGGGTGCCCCTTGGGATCAAAGGTAGTGTGACTCAGCGGCCGAGATCCTGATCAAGCCACAAATCTGAAACCCTGAAATTAAGGGCCCCAGCCAAGTCCGTTAGGGGAGATACTTGTATTCCCAGATATCTAAAGGAGTTGTGCAGAGTAGGAATTTTGGAGCAACACTACGGGGTTTACCCAAATTACATTCCTATACATGGGTATAGAACACTGTCATCTGCAAAAAAGATAGGTACGGAGGATGTGATATCTAATTTATTTTGTCATAGGGCACAATCAATTACCCTAACATTAGTACAAAGTCCTATAGGAATATCTTGCCAAAATTAATTCAAAACACACATGTGCCATGGGACCGATCTTTGAACATAAATCATTCTGAAATTCATAAACACAACAACATACAAAAATACATATATATTTGACATGAAAAAACAAACATTTATAAACTGAACTATACGTTGCCAATACCCAAAAAGTTTTTTTGATAATAACTAGTGTTCACGCATTCACTCTGGGTGATACACTCGGAGGTAGTCTTTAAAGCACATGAGGTCTGGCACTTCTATAACCTTAACTCTAATGTGCTTCAAACTAATAAATTACACTTTTTTATTTTAATAGGGACTCCTCTACAAAGAATTGTCGACGCGGACGCGTTTCAGCCTTCAGTTCTTCTTGGCCTCCTCAGGACAAGGGCAATGGAACCAGTCTCTCACAAGTGGGATATCTTGTATGGGTCGCAATAAAAGCAACCATCTTCCTAAGGGGAAACACTCCCTAAATCCAGAACCCTCAGATTGAACCACAACCCAAGGTGCAATCACCTCTCTCAATGATGAAAATCTGCTCCTAAAGGGCCCTTGTGTCCCTCGTACATATACTGTATCCCTATTTGTCAAACGATCTGTCCCAACAGTGTTTAACGGTCCTTTCCAGCAGCGTTTCCACGTGTGCCAAGGCTTTGTAGAGGAGTCCCTATTAAAATAAAAAAGTGTATTGTTTGAAGCACATTAGAGTAAAGGTTATAGTGGTCAGACCTCATGTGACCTCATGTGCTTTAAAGACCACCTCCGAGTGTGTGTATCACCCAGAGTGAATGTGTGAACACTAGTTATTATCAAAAAAACAGCTTTTGCGTTTGGCAATATAGAGTTTAGTTTATAAATGTTTGTTTTTTCATGTCAAATACATATATTTTTTTGTATGTTGTGTTTATGAATTTCAGAATGATTTATGGCACATGTGTGTTTTGAATTAATTTTGGCAAGATATTTTTATAGGACTTTGTACTAATGTTAGGGTAATAATTGTGCCCTATGACAAAATAAATAAGATATTAACTCCTCCGTACCTATCTTTTTTGCATATGACAGTGTTGGAATATTGGGGCACCAAACCTGCCCCAAAGCATCACCTTTCACCTCCACGAAGCAGGATTTACCCTCATTAACCTGAAGCCCAGACGCCTCACCGTATAGTCTGAGAAGTTTTAAGCATCAGGGTCCAGAACGCTGTGGATCCTTTAAGAACAGAAGCATATCATCTGCGTAAAATGCCACACGCTCTTCCAGGCCAATTCCCCACCGCTGACTTGGACATCGCAGCATATAAGCCACGCCAGGGACTCTATCACGAAGGCAAACAGCAGTGGAGACAGTGGACACACCTGGCACGTCCTATGTTCGATGGAAAATCTAGGAGACAGGACCCCATTCACCCGAACCTGGGCGGCCGGGGAATGATACAGGAGCCAAACCTTTTTACGAAACCTCTCTCCCAGGCCAGCCCGCCAAAGAACCCCATCCATAAAGGCCCACGACACACTACTAAACGCTTTAGTAAAGTCAACTAGCAACAGGGCCAGTGTGCCATCAAGGGTGTGCGCAATGGACAGCGCCACAGGTTTCTCCTTATACAGTGTCGCGTGCCACGGTCCAACATGAATCCACATTGATCCGGGTGTACTAGATGGGGCAAAGCCCTGTCAAACTGTGCAGCCAACACTTTTGCATAGATCTTAATATCAGAGTTTATCAGTGAAATCGGCCGATATGTGGAACACTGGTCCTGAGACCTGGTTAGGACTAAAATCATAGTGCAATCCAGTTCTGGTGGAAAGGACCCTCTCTGCACAGCAGCTGTGTAAAAATTCAGAAGATTGGGGGCACTGAATATCCCAGAAGCATTTGTGATATTCAATGGGATAACCATAAGGGTTAGCCGTCTTTCCAGCTTGCGATCCCAACACTGCAACGTTCACCTCTTCAAGCATCAGAGCTTGGGGCAGCTCCTGAGCCAAGGCAATTGGTATACTTGACAGTGGTATACTGTCTAGCAGGGGATTTGCCATCTTTGCTGGTGGAGGACGGCATCGCGAATATAGCCCCCAATAAAATCTGCAAAGGTTCAGGTGATTGCGGCGTGCTCCTCCTGGGGGTGTCCCACAGAGTCCCCAATCACCAGGACCACTCAGTCGGAGATTCCGTGGATCACCAAACAATACAACAGTTTACCGGATTTATCGCCCGAAGCATAAAGCCTCTGTGTAAAGGCTCTCCAACATTGTCAGGCGTCCTCCAATGAGACCTGCCCCAGTTCTGTACAGCTATAGCTAAAACCTGACGGGAATGCTGGGTATCCCGCCGGCAGAGCGCGGTCTCCTCTTGTAGGATTTGGGCCTCTAGGTCCATCAGGCCGCCATCCAGAGCTCCTCGGCCTGATGGACATAGCCTTTCATACGGCCTCTCAGGGAAGGCTTGCTAGCCGCCTATAGAGTTGCAGCTGAAGCCACCAAATCCACATTGAGCTCCAAAAACTGCCGTAGTTCTGCCTCGACAAAGGCCTTGCATTCTGAATTTTGCATGCCAAGCGTTAAACCTCCAGGCTGGGTGCTCAACAGTGGGTTGAGCTCCCCACAACAACAGCAATGGAGCGTGATTGGAAATCCCACCCGGATGGATACAAGCAGACTGAACTGAGAGAAGATCTTCGACCGCCAACCACATCAGGTCAATGTGGGAATTTTCAACATGTGCCATGGACTGACGGTCATAAGCCCATTGCACGGGATGCCTGGAATGCCTGGAATGCTAGACATCACAGAGGCCCAGCGAATCCGCCCAGGACGACAAACAGGCAAACTGGGAGGGCCTGGCAGAATAAGGGATGGAGGAAGCATTTAAGACAGGGTCAGGAAGCGCATTGAAATCTCCTCCAATCACCGTGACGGCCTGCTGGAGAGTTAGGATGAAGGATCTCAGGTATTGCAAGGAAGGTTGTAGTAAGGGCGGTGCGATATTGCAAAGAAATTAGCAAACTGCACTGGCTTCCTGTGAGGAAGTGGGTTTGTTTTAAAGCCCTTTGTATTGTGTTTAAGGCACTTCAGGGCATAGGGCCCGGAGTTCCTGAAACAAAACATCCAATGGTATCATCCTAAAAGGACGTTACTGTCAATGGAAGCCAGGTTGGCGATAGTACCACGGATAAGGAAGGCTTCCTGGGGCGGAAGAAGCTTCATTCTGCGAGCCACCAAGGCATGGAACGCCCTTCTGCCCTAACTTAGAATGTGCCCTGATCTTCTGGCCTTCAGGAGGAGCTTGAAGACCTGGTTGTGTAATAGGTAGTGTGAAAGCTTTTGTCCCCTCCTTTAAGAATAATGGGTAGCGCCAGGACACCCTTGGGTAATTGCGCGCTATATAAATCCCCGTAACATATGAAACTATAGTGCCTCATTGCCAGATGGCCCTCAATACCTACATGCAAAAAGAACTGTTGATGGACAGAACGGAGAACAATGTCATACATTCACCCCAGTACAGAGATCCGTACCTAAATCCATCGTTGTTTTGCTCACCATGCCATTCCAGTTTGGACCCAGCCATATGCAAATCAGTCTTGACCCTGTGCCCAATGGGAACAGTCCAGCCAGAACTGCCAGGCCAGGCCCTCCCTGAACTGGAAACAAGCATCCTAGGACCGGTTTCGGGGTTTCACCCCTCTTCAGCCAGGATACCTTGATTCCAGTAGCTTGATTCCAGTGGCATGGAGAGCACTGGACTCACGTCTGAGCATACCCATCCCACTCGGGGTGACAAATGCAAAAAGAACTGTTGATGGACAGAATGGAGAACAATGTCATACATTCACCCCAGTACAGAGATCTGGTCCTTAATCCATTGTTTTTTTGCTCACTATGCCATTCCAGTTTGGACCCAGCCATATGCAAATCAGTCTTGACCCTGTGCCCAATGGGAACAGTCCAGCCAGAACTGCCAGGCCAGGTCCTCCCTGAACTGGAAACAAGTATCCTAGGTCCGGTTTCGGGGTTTCACCCCTCTTCAGCCAGGATACCTTGATTCCAGTGGCATGGAGAGCACGGGACTCATGTCTGAGCATACCCGTCCCACTCGGGGTGACAAATGCAAAAAGAACTGTTGATGGACAGAATGGAGAACAATGTCATACATTCACCCCAGTACAGAGATCTGGTCCTTAATCCATCGTTTTTTTGCTCACTATGCCATTCCAGTTTGGACCCAGCCATATGCAAATCAGTCTTGACCCTGTGCCCAATGGGAACAGTCCAGCCAGAACTGCCAGGCCAGGTCCTCCCTGAACTGGAAACAAGCATCCTAGGACCGGTTTCGGGGTTTCACCCCTCTTCAGCCAGGACAGCTTGATTCCAGTGGCATGGAGAGCACGGGACTCATGTCTGAGCATACCCGTCCCACTCGGGGTGACAAATGCAAAAAGAACTGTTGATGGACAGAATGGAGAACAATGTCATACATTCACCCCAGTACAGAGATCTGGGTCTTAATCCATCGTTTTTTTGCTCACTATGCCATTCCAGTTTGGACCCAGCCATATGCAAATCAGTCTTGACCCTGTGCCTAATGGGAACAGTCCAGGCAGAACTGCCAGGCCAGGTCCTCCCTGAACTGGAAACAAGCATCCTAGGACCGGTTTCGGGGTTTCACCCCTCTTCAGCCAGGATAGCTTGATTCCAGTGGCATGGAGAGCACAGGACTCACGTCTGAGCATACCCGTCCCACTCAGGGTGACAAATGCAAAAAGAACTGTTGATGGACAGAATGGAGAACAATGTCATACATTCACCCCAGTACAGAGATCCGGGCCTAAATCCATCGTTTTTTTGCTCACCATGCCATTCCAGTTGGTGTGCCATGACTGCCGGGAGGAAGGATTTATGCAACAATATGGCGGCTCCTTTGGTGCTGCACGTAAAATTGAAGTGATAAACCTTATAGCCAAAACGGCCTAGGACTGGGCAGTTTGTACCCAGAAGGGGAGTCTCCTGCAGTAATTTGCCTTAATATTTAGGTGTACATTTGATTTTAGAAAAATGCACTGTTTGAAATGCAGGTAATTTCTGTTCTGCTTGATCAGAGCATAGATTTTGGATTAGGATAGCCTGACATGCCGCCTTGTTTAAAGTGGCAGATATCACACTGATAAAGGAAAGACAAGCATACACTGCTCTTTTATGATTTTGCTAGTGCTTGGTATTTTCTCATCAGGTGGAAAATCCCAATGTAATAGGCATTACTGTACTATAAACACGAGCCTCGTAGTTAAACAATAAGTGTCTTTTTATTTGGTGAGGGCAAAAAATTAATAAGGGTAGTTGAGCTTGCAGTGCTTCACCATTGGCTTCCACCTTGTCCGTTCATTCCCCAATTGTATGAAATCATTCATATATAGATCCAATCCTCATTCTCATCAGTTTGTCTTCTTTTATTCATTTAATATTCCCTCCTCATTTTTCATCATTTCACCTTCCTACCCTCAGTCATTCGCATATGCTCACGAAATCATGAACGCATTGGTCCTCACTCTTCTTCACTAATCTGAGCAATGCTAACACACATTTGTGAAGAGAAGGGGGGCATCCTTGCCTAGTGCCCCTTTCACTTGGGAAGGGATCCGAATGAAATCAGCTGACCCTTACCTTCACCCAAGGTGAGGAGTATAGTGTTTTATTGTGCATCAAAAATCTTGGGTCGATGTTTATTTTCTCTACCAGTCACTCGTTTTCAGTGACATTGGATGGGACACAAAGTAAACTTTGCGGGAAGAGTCCTCCATCATGAGTGAGCTTGTTCATTTTATCGTTGTTTTTGTATGAATTACCTTTGTTAGGTGGGGACCCACAGGTGATATTCTGGGGATGTGTATCTATGTGGGTGTATGTGTAAGGTTGCTGGTTGGATTGTTAACATTCAGGTTTGCAGCTGTGCAAATGTGGCAGGAGTGTTTTGTGCTGAAGGTTATTTTTGTTCGGTTAGGATTGTTGTTATATTTTTTGTATCGTGGCTGACGTGATACAGTGTTGTATATGGGTGTGTCACAATGCACATTAGAGGAGCTGGTTGCGGTTTCTTGTATGTTGTGTGTAGTTGTATGGGTTTTTCATTGTAGAAGATTGTGAGATGCGGGACAAGGAGCTGCAGTGTGTAGGAGAGTGTAATGTTTTGTGAGCTATACTGGGCTAGTATGTAGGTTGAGTAAGCGAGAAATGTGTGTGTGTGCATGCGTGTGTCCGTGTGTGTGTGAGTGTATAGATGTGAACATAGGTCTCTGGGATGTCAAAGTGAATCAATGCGCTTTGAGCTGTCTCTTTATTGGTGTTTGTTTATTGGTTCACAAGGTGTTGCTGGCCGGAAGAGAAGTGTGAATGTGTGGTGGAGTGAGATATGTCCTGGCTAGTTGAGGGTACTGCTCTGAATAGAGATTTGCGTGTGTGGTGGGTGGAGTGAGATACTGCCTGGTTGTCTGAGAGGGAAACTGGCCTTGTGTGTAGCAAGGTGTGCTGGACTGAATGAGCTGCAACAGATTGAATCAAGGTCGACTCGGCTGAACGACATATGGTGTGCATATGAGAGTTTGCTAGGCTGAGTGAAGTGCACATGCATGTCGTTGTGTGCATGACGTTTGAAATTTGATTCTATAAATAAATTAGCCTGGAAAATGAAATGTTCCTTCTTCAAGTGATGCATAAATTCCTATCTGGATAAGTCTTCAAAGATAAAACAGAAAGGTAAGTGACCCTATCGGGTGTGCAAACAGTTGTGCTCACAATGAGCCAAAGATGGTATAACTGCAAAGGAGCTCTATTTAAAACTACCATGAATAGCCCTTTTGTGAGTTTACACGATTGTTTACTTGCCGACGGTACCTCATCCGAATAATAGCATATTTAAATGAAAGCTGACCATCCATTAGAAATCTGCACTGGTAATTATGGAAGTGCCTCCTTGTTCTCGTAGCCATAATACTGCTGGGAGTTATATCATGTTATTTAATAACTGGCTCGATCTGACTCATGTGACTGTTCCCACCATTGACAAGCGGTCGACTTCAGTATCAACAGTGCCCTCTGCATAATGAACCTCTAGTTGATTGTGTAAGTGTGAGTGCTCGTGTGAAAGATGCTCTCTCATGAGAGCTTAGGAAAACAAAAACAAACTCTTGCAAAGTCTGTAGGTCTAGATTTAATGTGCAAACACTAGCCGCATACACGTATTCATGCCAGACAAAGTTAAGAAAAGAAAGGCCCTCTCTGTCAATACAGTTGTGTCTTTGTTTCTATATCAAATAAAGGTCAGATGGCAAGGGAAGTTTCATAACAGTCCTTCTTTAGTTTTTATGGCATAGGAAAAAAGGAAGAACTATAATGAAGTCTTTCTTTCTACCTGCCCATCATCTGACTGAAACCAAAAAGAGGAATATATTGAAGACAAAGTAGCTGTCAATTTAAACATCATTTCTAGTGAAGCCCCAGAAGCACTTTTAGGAAGATCTCAGGAAGGAAGGGGGAAGGGAACAAAAGGAGGTGGCTTGGCTGGGAGCAAGGAAAGCATGCTGGAGAAAAAGGACGGCACAAAAAGGAGGAACGAGTGGGGTGGCAGGTATTTGGAAGAAGTAGTACATCAGAAAGATGGATGGACAGAGTGAGAGAAACAAAAGGGTGTGTGGTGGGGGGATGATGAGCACACAGAGGAGAGAGGAAAGGGCAGGAGAGAGAAATCAGAGGGGAGGGTGGGTAGGCAAAACAGAATCATAACACATGCAGGAAAGAGAGAGCGGGAGGAAACCAGCAAGAGTGGCTATGAGGAGAGAGTGGAAGGGGCAGGAACAAGCATCGCGGAGCCAACAGAGATCTATAGTTGTAATATAGTCCCTTGTGCACTTCAATGCAAACACTCCATTGGAGGCAAAAAGCTAGTATACGCAGGCCCCTCCAGTCAGAACAAAGATGTGATTGGCAAAATCTCCAACCAATATCTGAAAGAGGTTGGTTTGTGTTCTGTTTTGGTATTCCCATTTGACACATGTAATGCAACTGTTACCTTCCAATCCCTCCAATTGGAAAGCACTCTGGTGATCATGTTCGTGCTTTATACAACTTTATAAAATAAATAAATAAAACAATATTTGATAGGAGTGAGCTCAAAGTCAAAATAAAGTATATAAGTGATAGTAGGTGTACTTGACAATGGGATTGTCAAACCCCAGACATAAAAAGGGATATCTCTGGAAAGGTTTGCCTGTCAGTGTTCTACCACAACACTCAGTTTTTAAGTAGCCTGGTAGATGTTTACATTCCAAAAGTATCAAGTCTTTGATCTCTATATATAGAGAGAATGTATTTAGTCTAGTGACTGAACGCTGGACTACTGTGGCATTTACACAGACAGTAGCAACTTTCGTACAGGACATGCTTTCAAACAAGCCAAAATATTGATTTGTTTTTGAAGTGCTTGCTTTTCCAGAGGCTTCCAAGCATGATTAAGTCCCTTAGACTTCAGAGTTCCCCCTACATCTCAGACCTGCCAAGTAGCACCATTCACAACTTGGTCTGCAGCTCTCCAAGACTTGTGGCTGATTCCAGTCTCTGAGCCTTGCATTTACTTCCACTTATTTATGAGCACTGTTTTCATACTACCTGTATTTTACACTAGTGTATCTATGACGTAGGTTCCAAACTCCTCGATGATAAATACCTAGTCTAATCTGCGCTCATCCACAGCACCCCCTTACCCCGGGTTTTGATCTACAAAAACTATACATGTAATCTACAGACTGAGGATCTGTGTCCTAGGCAGGCCTTGTAGCCAAGAGCTGAGGACACGGCATAGCAGCAATGCAACTACATCTTAAAGAAATACAATGTCTTTTAAGATGATGCACCATCACTCCGATAGGAGCTCGTTGCCCTAAAAGAATCTGCAAATGGGCGGGCCATCCTGAGCCCAATGTCCAGACGATGAGACACTTTACAAGTCCCAGATACCAAATGCATTGAAATGAATAAAAAAAAATAGAAGAGACACTCAAATATAGTACACGTGCATGAAGAAGCAGGCATAGTCAATCATGTAAGCGACTGAAAATGGCAGCAGAACACCTAGGGCTGTCAAACGTAGAACAAACTTTTGCCTGCACAGATTTGAGTTGCTGAAAAAGCACCTCGTTGCGGCACCTTGGTCTTGGTCGTGTAAGCTCGATTGGGCAGTTTTGGAACACAGATGTTATTAATTATTCAACCACAAATACAAGACTGCTAAATTCTATATCCACAGAAGCTACAGTGACTACCCTGGATTTGAAACTTTTGTGAAAATTGAAAGTCCCAGAATGTTAAGCTCAGAAGGCGATTTATGAAGGTTTAGTTCATAAGCGTGCGATCTCTGACTTTCTGCGCCCAGAATGTCTTAGTTGCATGGGAAACCCTTTAGGGTGAGTATAGAGTTGTGCTGGGAATTTTCTGAGCCAGCTCTGAAAATAGCCGGGCCGTGTACCATAACTAACTCAGAGAATCATGGATTAAAGGAAGCAAGTGCAACTGGGACTGTAAACAGGCACATTGTCCACGTATGTGTGGGCAAATTAAGATTTACAGTATCTGCAAAGATATTAGATATTTGTTTATGTATATTTACATAATACGTTGAGAGTCATAGAAAGACAAGGATGGCCCGAGATAAGACAAGACCACAGCATTCAAAACAAAAAAGGCTGATATATTTTCTCCTTGTCACCAAAGCAGAGTGGCTGGATGCTTGCATGTGTGGCGTATAGTGATGTAGAGCCGCTCCTTAGTAGAGTAGGGTTTAAGAAACACAAGCAGACAGGGTATTACAGCTGACTTTATAAAACAGACTAACCCTTAACACACTGCCTACTATGTGTCAGATGAAATAAATATATTTAATATTTTGTGACACTTCTGGACAAAAAAAGCAAATTTCTAACAGGCTTTTTTTTTTTTTTGTCCTCATTTGCCTAACCCACAATGATGGACAGGCCAACCACCCCACTCGAACACAGATTAATGTAGTGGTGGCCTACCAACTCCAACATCCGAGGGGCTTTCACCAACTCCAACTAGGCATGTTACAGCCTGCTGGACCATTAGTGGACCAAGACAAACAAAAGCCCGGTCCAAGGAGTGTTCAAGGCATAATCATAGGACCCGGGGAAAAAAAAAAAAAAAAACCCCAGACCCTATCGCCATTCGATCAGCAAGTTCCAAAAAATTAGATTGTGTTTACTGCATGATCTATTAAGGTCCGCTCTAGATGGTTCGTATAGAGATGAAAGCCACCCTGAATGTAATGGGGCTGTTTTCTCCGTCCAGTGAATACAGATTTGTCTTCTGGCCAATAGCATTGCATAGAAGAGGAAGGACCGTGCCTTGCCAATGATGTTGTCATCCAAACCAAAGATGACAAGTGGTAAGGTTATTGACAAGGATGCGTTTAATATGGAATTTAGGGTGTTCTTCACTTCTTCCCAAAAGCCGGCGATGACCGGGCAGTCCAAGAACATATGTACATCGCAGGCCTCGCTGTAATTACATTTGTTGCACTTTTTATCTGGGAGAAATTTGGAGAGTCTCAGCGGGGTTATATATGCACGATGTACTGAAAATAGATGATTTCGTTTTAGCCATGATGGTTTTACAATTTTATGAAGTAAATCAAAGGATTTTAGCCAGAGCTCTTCACAATGTAGGCCAGACACCCCCCCCCCCATAGCTGGTCTGGGAGAAGGAACTCTCCGTCACTTTCCTCCATCAACTGCCAATACCATTTGGCTACTTCTTTCCCTCCCAATGGAAATTCCACTAGTTGTTGTTCTAGGATGCTTACCTTCCCTAGGTGAGGGTCTGTACGCTTTTGGGATCTAGCCCAACTTTCCAATTGAATAAATTTGAATCTGGAAAGTCCGGGCCCTACACATTCATATAGTTGGGGCCAAGCTATTAGAGCCCCTTCCTTAAATAGCTGACCCCATCTCCTGATACCAGCTTGTTGTATTATGGAAGACAGACGATCCTTTAGACATAGAGGGAGGCCCGGCGAGTCCCAGATTGGGGAAAAATCCGAATAGTAAGACAGCCCTAGTCTCTTCCTAATGCTGAACCATGTTTTAGCCCATGAGTGTAGAATTTTTAGCTTGATTTTTTTGAAGAATTTCTGGCTCCCAAATTTGAACAAAAACCCCTCTGCCGACAAATTCACCCCCATTAACATTGCTTTGTATATTGACCCAGGTTGAAGGTTAGATGGCATTTTTAAAAGCATCCTGGAATGTGCCAACATGAATGCCCAGGCGTAATACAGTAGATCTGGCAAGGCGAGCCCACCCTTCTCCCTTCTTCTCCTCAACTTCTTCCAAGCTATTCTGGTTGATTTATAGTTCCATATGAAGGAGTTTATTTCTTGTTGACATTTTTCAATTAATTTGGGATCAAATGCCAGAGGGATCGCATTAAAAATAAACGTAAACTTAGGGAGAATGGACATTTTTACCAGGTTCACCCTACCCGTTATAGAAAGTGGCAGATGAGACCAAGATTTTAAAAGTTTTTTAGTCTCGATATATATTCTATTTAGATTGGTTTGTCCTATACTGTCCATTTCTTGAGTAATTCTTATGCCAAGATATCGCATAGATGTGGAAATATTTACCCCCGGCTGTATATCCGGTAAGTTCCAGACCATTATTTCGCTCTTACTGTCTTATGTCGTAACCGGAGATAAGACCAAACTCTTCTGCCCGTTTGATGACTACGGGAAATGCCTTTACTGGATCTGAAGTAAAGATCAAAATGTCATCCGCATAGAGAGCCACCCGTCTTTCCCACTCACCAAAGCTAAAAGATGGAATATTAGCCTCCTCACGCAAAAGCTGGGCAAATGGTTCTATGTATAGATTGAATAGGAGAGGGGAAAGCGGGCAGCCCTGCCTCGTACCTCTGGTTATATTAAAGGAGTCTGTCAAAACCCCATTGATCAATAGTCTGGCCGAAGGAGTGTTATAAAGCTGCTTTATAGTTCTACAAAAACCTTCCCCACAATTAAATTTTTTGAGTACGTCTATGAGGTAGAGCCAGTTGACTCTGTCAAATGCTTTAGTTGCATCCAGAGTTAAAGTGGCCATAGGCAGGGAGAAGGCAGTAGCGATATCTATAGCTCCTATTAGTTGGTGTGTTAAATCGACTAATTGTCGACCTTTGATGAACCCTTTTTGATCCTGATGGACTATAGTACCAATAACACTCGCCAATCTAGCTGACATGATTGTTGCAAAGATTTTATAGTCGTTATTTAGTAGTGATATTGGTCTATATGACCCGCACTCGAGGGGAGATTTCCCCGGCTTCGGGATAAGTATAATTGTGGCCTCCCCCCAAGATTTGGGCGGCGACTCCCCATCTATTAAGATACCATTAAATAAGGACATCAATACGGGGGCTAAGACATTCTCCAGGGATCTATATATCTCCCCTGGCAGCCCATCTGGGCCAGCCGCTTTCCCTTTTTTTTGTTGATGGATGGCTTTAATTACCTCCGCCTCTGTGATATCGGACTCCAAGGCCTTACTTTGAATTATCGAGAGAGATGGGAGGGTAATGGCTTCCAGCCAGCTGTCTCTTGCTTGCTGGTCATTGGGGAGAACCTCGTTGTATATTTCTTCGAAAAATTCAAAGAAGGCTCTCCCTATTTCTAATTGGGTGGATCTTGTCACTACCTTGCCTTCTATCCTAATTTCTTTGATGAATTTAATAGCTTGGTCTGCTTTTATTTTCCAAGCTAATACTTTTCCTGCGGCTTCACCAAATTCAAATTGGGAGGTTTTAAATACTTCCCATCTTTTATTTACTCTCTCCTGTAAGATGTTATTAAGTTGTGAATTTAAATCGGCCAATTTATCTTGATCCTGTATTGTTCCTAGGGGAGAGTCAATCCTTAACACTAGATGTTTCATCTCTTGTTCAAGGCTGGAGACCTGCTCTCTATATGTCTTCTGCCTAAAAGACGCTCTGTTGGTAATCTGACCTCTTAAAAAGGCCTTAAATGTTTCCCATACAGCGGTAGAGCCGGCCGAGTCCCTATTGATATCAAAGAAAATTAAGGACTCGGTTGTTAAAAATTTAACCTCTTCATCTTCAAGCAAGAGAGTCCGGTCAAAGGACCAGGATGAGTGTTTTGTAGAGTTTCCCCGTTTTAAAGAAAATACCAGTGCAGAGTGGTCTGAGAGGTGCGAGGGAAGATAATCTATCGTAACAAGAGTGTCCTTTAGGCAATAGCTGAAAAGTGCGTAGTCAATTCTTGACTTATGTTTAAAACGGCTATTCCGAAGGGACACCCCTAATTTATTACCCGCCCTCTCTCTCCATACGTCCGCCAACCCAAGTTGTGTCATAATTGATAGGATGGAGCACCTGGATTTAACAGAACTACAAAATCTAGATTTCACCGATTTGTCCAACCTAGGATTGAGAACAATATTAAAGTCCCCCATCCAAATTACTGGATCTTGAACTAATGTTAGGTGGTTCCTGATCACATCCAGATATGATGGGTCATCAGAGTTGGGGCCATAATAGCCAACTAAGGTAAAAATCTGAGCATCCAACGCAACTCTCACTAATAGCCATCTCCCTGAGTGATCTTCTCTACATTCCAAAAGTTGGGCTTTGGCAGATTTTTTAAAAATAAATATGACCCCCCTAATATTGGCATTATGATCTGTTGAGCAAAATTTGTCAACCCACTTATGTTTCTTTAACAAAGCTGTGGCCTCTATTTTAAGAAGGTGTGTCTCCTGAAGAGCTATCACCTGCGCCTGAGAGTCTCTCAGATATTGTAAAATACAGTCACGTCTACCTCTCCCACGCAGGCCATTAACATTCCAGGAGATGTAATGTGTTGATGTCATTATATATTTTTTATTCCAGCACCTTCGTTGTTTCGCTCCTCCCTATGTTTAGTATTTAGGTTAATAAATTGGAGAGTCATATATAAACAAAGCTTGGCCTGAGAAAATAAAGACGATAGACAAATGAGGATTTTTGATGCGATACCCATCCCCTCCACCACCACCCCCAGTCCCGCCCCACCCCCCTGGAAAAACCCACCCCTAACTATTCTAGCCTGATGACTGGCCAGGTTACGCCCACCTACAGCCTTACCCTACACCCCCCCCTGCTGCTTATATTGCATACTAGCAAACTACCTGTGCCAACTATTGTAAATGCAAAAGAAGAATCCGAAATCCGGAAAAAAAAAAAAAAAATTAAGTGACACAGAAGGATCTATTAAACTTACACTTTCTAAGTGTTAAAAAGTCACCCCCGTGTGTATATATATATCTTATTCTAAGCTCCATGGAGGGGAGAAGCCAGAAGTTGAAATTGGAGGCATCACCGTTAACACTTATGTGTGTAGACCCGGAAAAACAAGAAAGGAATTTCTCTCAACCCATCATTTTGTATTCTGGGCCTGTTCCCTAATGAGATTTAGTAGATCATCAGCATCACGAACAGAGCGAATGTTGTGCATTTTGTTGTTATGCATAATCCGTAAAAAAGCCGGAAACCTCATCTGCACTGTGGCTCCTAAGGATTTGAACTTATCCATGCGTTGCCCCAACTCCCACTGTCTGTCCAGTGTGGTTTTGGACAGATCCGAACGAATTTCGAAGGAGAAGTCTGCGCACTTCAATACTCTAGCCTTCAGAGCAAGGTTTAAGATCTTTTCCTTGAGTGCATAGGTCAAGAAGTTGATTAGCACCTTCCTGGGTTTGGATCTCGCCGGATTTAAACGGAAAGGGTCTCTGTGTATTCGCTGAATGTCCTTATCTAATTCTTCCGCTGTTTCTACTAAGTTAAGGGAATCCTTCAGAGATCGGATTATGAAGCCTTTAAGATCTGCTCCTTCTTTTCCGTTATTGCGCCTTGAGTAATTTTCCAAGACCTCAACCCTCTCTCTCATGTCATCCCCATCTCTTTGAAGGGCTTGTATTTTGGACTTGGCAGCCTCTAAATCAGTTGTTAGAAAACCAACTGAGCTTTCCAATGCGCCAGTCCTTTCGCGTAGGCCCTCCACCTTTTGACCTAGGAGCTCACAAGTTGCCCTTATGTCATTCTGGTTAGACTTCGACACTGCAAATTCATGCCTTCTTTCTTCCCTCATTGCATTAATTGAACTGACTAGAGCCGCCAACGTGTCTCCCCCTTTCAGAGATTCATGACCCCGATCCATTCCATCCTCTGTCCTCACCTCCGTTACAATTGACCCTGGCGTTCCTTTTGATAGCACCTCAGCTTGTTGGTTAGACGGTTCATTAAAAATAGCAGTCTCTGAACTGATGACCACAGCCAAGTCTGATGAAATAGCTTCCGATGGACACTCAGGTAATGCCACCTTAGCAGGAGGCCCAGAAGAGGGACTTACGCTAGGGGTAGCGTTGGGAACAACCTGTTGCTTATTGGATTGCCTATTGCCTCCCTGAGATGTAGCCATTTCCTGCATGACCTCTAATATCTGGGGTAATACTTTAAAATAGGAGCGCAATGAGGGGGCTATATCACCTGGTGCTCTCGAGTTCCTGTTTTTGGTTTTTTTTTGTTTAATGTTTTTTTTTTGTTCGTTGATTGACCCCCCTATAGACTCACCCGAAGTTGACTTAGAGACCTGCCCCAAGGTGCACTCTGGGAGCTGTAGTTTGTTTCCGTCCAGCCAAGGCTCCCTACCCTGACTCTTATTCCTACTTCTTACACACCCTAGACGAGGATTAACAGTATTTTTCCTACTCTTGTTTGACCCCGTCTTGCTCACCCCCCCACTTGGAGCGAAGACCTTACTTTCTGCCAAGGCTGTATCTCCCGCTGGTTCCTCCGGGTCTGCCGCTACTTGATCCGCCTCCGATTCCAAGGTCTCCCCCACAAGACGGAACCTACGCAGCACTTTGTCCCTCGCCTTCGTTACCGGAGAGATCCCTGCTCCTGTTCCCCCGCCGAGGGAAGACGCTGTGAAAATCCCCCGAGCAGCGGCCGCACGGCCGCGCCTGAGCTCCACGGCTGCCCGTCTCCAATTCGGGAGGAGCACCGGAACAGACGCCGGTTCTTGAAAAGTCACCGGTAGACACATCCGTCAGTGCCTATGATCGTCGGAGTATTAACGGATTTCACTGGTTTTCCAAACCCGTGTGTATATCGGCATTCCTCAACAAAGCAGCAGGGGTCTCAGGAGGCTAGTAGGAGCGCGCGAACCGCTCTAGCTGGCGGCCGCCATGTTTTTCCCCCACCACTAACAGGCTTATTGAGTATTCTGAGCTAATTCCTGTAATAACAACCAGATGTGTAATAGATGTTATTATATTGTGTTAAACGTGGATTTAAGGTTAAGACATACAGAATAAAATGTGGTATTGTTAACCCCCTTGTTTCTGCATTTATATGCAAGATGGTATCACCAGCCTTTTGGTGGCGGTAACCTGTCACAAACTTTCTGCTGGTTGAGAAGGAATTAACTCAATACTCAAAATCTTTGTTAATGGCAGGTTCATAAGATAACCCGATTATGGCACACTTTAACTTTACAACGGGTTTGAAATTACCCTAGAATTGCATTCAGTAGGTAAAAAGTAGAAAATAATTTCAACCCCCAAATTATATGCTAAACTGTAAGTAAATGTAATCGTGCAAAATTAAAGGTAACAGGAATAACACCAAAGAAAAATGCCATACCAAGTTGGCGTAAAATAGCACAGTGGCCCATACAGTGAAACAGATGAAGAAACTCAGATGTAAGATTCAGGAGTCATTGCAAAAAAGAAAACAAAATAATTTCATTGAAAAAGTATAAAAAACTATGATAGACTACGGGGTGTGGTAAGCACTCTTCACTGCTTACTCATGATAGAGTGTGGTTGGGTAAAAGTTTGTTGTTTGTCACAGTCAATGTTTACCCTTTCGAAGGTGTGGAAAACATTCAGGAGCACAAGGCTGTATAATGTAGCTATTAACCTGTCCCTCAGTAGTAAATAGCTCCAAATGGAACAAACCTCCAGAATTAAGCCATTGAGGATGCATCTTTTCTTATAGACATGGTACCATGCTCCCACCCTCCAAAGATTAGTTTTTAGAAAAAGCTTTAACTTTTTTTGTGGATGTCAGTAACTCTTCAAACTTTTAGGAAAGGGTCTTTCAACACCAGCTACCGGGTTCTAGTAGTAGGAAGCTATCAACATCTAGTTCGGATCCACCATAAAATGTGCAGTTTCAACTTTTTCTCTTGGTTCCTCTGCAGCAAAAATATCTTACTGTTTCCAGAGGAACTTCTGTGCTTTGCAGGCACAAATGTTTCACACTAGCAGCATCCTGCATGGACAAGTGGGAAAGTGCACATGACTGGTTTGGGCGACCCAAGAGGGCCAACCAAACAATCACTGCGCACTTTTAGGAGTGGGCAAACCACTCCTCCACTGCGCTGCTCGCAGAGCAGCCCCACCCGCCCGCAAAGCAGGCAAACATACAATGATAATAACTGAAAGTTATTATCATTTTATGTTTTTGCTTCTGCGCTGCTTTAAAGCAGTGGGGTGACGCTCCTCCGCCATAGCGGAGGAGCCACCCCTGCACACTACCAAGGTGTAAAAATGTCCAGTTGCCCTGAATTTCCTTACAGCTTCTTTTCTCCCCAGGGCCACCTGTTACCTTCAGTCACAGGTGAGAAGCTTCACAAGGGCAATCAAATTCCTCTTGCTTGACCCTGGACCAGCAAGAAGATAGGACCCCAAGCTCTTAGAAAAAACCTTTTAGTCAGAGACCCAATATCGAACTGGAGGCAAGATCTCTCCAGGTCTTCGTCAGGCAGATAGGAATTTTTCCGCGCAGCAAACATAATTGCTTTCTTATCGTCTTTGGTCCAAGTCATTGCTCTGCTTGGATAGAGTAAAGCAAGGCATTTTATACAGTAAAAACTATCTTTGATTGGCAGTGACCCTTAAGCAACTTCAATTAAAATTCTCACAGTTTCTCTTCTTTTCTTCAGTTAAAGTGAAATGTTTGTGTTACCATTAAGGAAGCCAACTTGGTCCCACAAATTGATACTGTTTCCAGAAGTTATTTTTCAACTGAAAAAAATCAAGCCTATATTTCCTATGTTTTTTAAGAAAAGGACAATGCCAGTAAATGCCATAGTACATTCCTGCCTGGACTATTGCAAAGACCTATTTGCTGGTCTCCCAACTTTCCTAATAGATCAGCTATATCACAATCCAGCTGTCAGAGCTATTGTCAGTTTTAGGGAAGAGGATTCTCTGTCAGGCTGCTGCAGCACACTCCACTGACTCCATATGGCAACATGGATTCACTTTAGAAAGTCGGTCAGACCTTTAAATGCCTTTACCTGCTATCCCCTTCCTATCTCTCACCCAAACTGAAAGCATACTTACCATTAAGAGACCACCAGATAAAAAAAATGAATGCCCCTTAGAACTTTCCAAATATGGCCTAGCTGCATTGTTAGGGGGGCTGGTTCTGTGTACATGCCCCCTTCCTGTAGAACACGTCCTGTCTAACTTAAGACCTCACTTTCTGACTTCAGGAAAAAGCTGAAGTTCGGTTTGTTCGAGAAACAGGCTTTACGACCTGTGCCCAGATACCATTCAGGCTAGGAGTGCTTTAGAAATGTAGTCAGTCAAGGAATATGCTTTCTGGCAAATGTTCTCTCGGAGTCACTTTCACCATAGAAAACCAAAATGGGAGCCTTTTTGTTTCTTTCTACTCATCTACCTCCTAAGACCATTGAACATATTTACCTTCCTTTCCTTTGTTCACTTTGTCACATCTCTTAATATACCAACTGCTGGCCTTCTCATCGCAGGGGATATTCAGAATAGGGGTTATTAGGTGTGAACAACAGCAGTTCAGCCAGGAATGTAGACTGTTTTTTGTCAAACAGTGCAGCTGAGATTCAGACAAGCTATATTTAAATATTTTAAACATGGATAAACAGAATAGATAATTAAACGTATGATCTCCATTAGTTTCTCTCATACCAATTGCATACGCATTGTAAATGTGGTGTTTATAGCACTTTCCTAAGTATAGTAAGCTGAAAAGTGTTTTTTCTATGATGAACACTATAAAGCAAGCAGTGCAGTTTGCTGTCAAATACAAGGGGTAGTAAAACCATATTATCTTTTTATGTGCCAGTAGAAACATGTGTCCTTCCCTCGTGCCCCCCCCTCCCCCCATAATTTAACTGTATGCAAGTGTACAAAATAGTTGCTTACAATTACAATCCACATACCAGCATTTCAGTTATGGCAGCATATTGGGTCTGCGCACTATTTGCTGAATGCGCGGCCAGGTAATTAATGTGCACCCTGCCCTATCTGATACTGATAGAATAGGGTACTCAGCCTCTGAACTATGTTTACTGAATAGTAATGGAGGGAAATGATGCCACTACACTATAAATCCAGGTATCACTAACCTAATATGTTGGGAATGTAAAATGAACTTAGGCAAGACAAATTATATTGAAATGATAAATAGCATTGCAAAAAAAGGCACTAACAACCAGCAATGGCAGCTATAGCTATGTACCTGAAGGTCCCTAGCTAAGCACAGTCTAGACCTATTGATCTTTTTAGAACAAACCAATAGCAATGTTCCTAACTGAAACATGGCTCCAAGAGGACTGGATGCTGGATATCGCAGTGAATCTCCCCCCAGGATATGCAGTTGTCAGGGATGATCAAGAAGGGAAAAGCGGGCGGGGGGGGGGTTGGGGGGGGAAATCGCCAGTATTTCTAAAGACGAGCTAAAAGTACAATTGCCCCATTAGCCATCCCATAAAGTGGATGGGCCTCATTTGCTCTTGAACTCTCTCCCACTTGCGTTTTCTCTGGCCTTTTAATCTATCACCCCTCTGGCCTGTCACACAATTTATACAGTCCCTCCCTGACATAGCGACAGAAGACAGCTTACTAACTGCCAACCACACAGTGCTCGAGGATTTTAGTCTCCATTTAGACAACGCTAGCTGCAAGATTTCCAATAAGATTTAACGGATCTAGCAGCAATCTAACTAAACCAACGGGTTACAGCCCCTACCCACCAACATGCCGACTTACTTGACCCTTTATTTTCTAATATGCTGGAACTAACTACGGGGGACCCATATGAGATTACCTGGTCAGACCATAAATGTATTCCATTTCAAGTGAGTTACCCCGTCATCCAAAACATTACATCTAACCACTGTACTCCTAAACGGAACTGGTCAAAATTGGATATAGGCACATGGGAAAGAATGCTCACAGGCACCACCCCTGAAATGTTCGACAACATAGACAATAGGTATAGCAGATTTCAGGCATGGATCCAGAGTGCCTCAAATAAGTTAGCCCCTCTTAAGCAACATATTGGCTCATGGAAGGGAGTAAAAGCACCATGGGTCTCATCAGAACTTTTATAACAAAGAAAACAATCTAGACAGAGGGTATGGAGGGAAAATTACGATGCCACTGAGAAAGAGAATTATAAGAAAGCAATAAAAACAAGCATTGGCATAGCCAATAGGTCTCGCCTTTGGGTCCTTATTAAGTCTTTATCTAGAGTTATTGGCTTAGCCAATGTCCTTAAACTATGTTGTAGAGCAGTGTGGCTGCTGGCAATTATGTCAGCTTGTTTTGAAACAAGAGAGAAAGAGTAAGTAATTGCGTGTGTGTTGTTGATATCAAGATGGAAGTTGAGGTCACTAAAGTAAGAACAATGAGAATTAGTGAAAATTAAAGAGGAGGAATAGATAGTGTGTGGGTAAATGTGAGAGATGGAAATAAAGAAGGTAGAAGAGTAGAAAAAGAGTAGTATACCAGAAAAGCAAATGAATGATGAGAGGATTATTAGAAAGAGACAAACAGAGGAGAGAAAGTGGAGGAAAAGAAAGGGCGACAGAGGAAGTGTGAAAGTGATAGAAACAAATATTAAGGATTTTGTGAATTGTAGGAAAATATATGAAAATTAGGGAGAAAAGAAAAGTATTGGAGTGGAGAATGTGAAAATATGTGAAACAAATTGTGAACGTATTGTTTTGAAAGAAATAAAGAGAATGTTTGAGAACTAAAAGTGTAGGTAATGTCAGAAATAAAAAGCTGAAATACTAGAGAAGAAAGATGGTAGTTATGAAAGAGTGAAAGTCAAGTGAGGTGAATATAGGCGCTTAGCAGATGTGCATGAATAAAAATTAGTTTGTATAAGCTTGCTTTGGCAATTAAGGAAAACCACACACATGATGTATGCAGAGTCAAAAAAAATTGTATAAATATAACCAGATTAAGTTACACACCTGTCATTAAAAAATACCCTCTAAAACAATAAGCCTTTAGTCTTGACTGTTTCTGGAACTTTTATATAATGTGAACTCAAACCAAAGTAATCAGCACACTTCACATAAGCACCAGTTACATTACAAACGGACACATTCATTCTTAGGCATGTGGATAGTATGTGATTTGCACAAAAGCAGATGTGGAATCTCCCGCCAAAAGTTAAACCCAGTTGCCCAGAGTAAATGCGATCACCTCTAGGCATAATGCCATGTTAATGCATAGAAGGACAGTAAGGGCTGGGACAGTGTCAGTGCCACTGTAAAGAAAAAAACATCAAATAAATATGTAAGCACATTACTTCTAATTATTGTTTTGTCAGAAAGTGATTGATATTTTCATTAACTGCCAGAAAGTATTGGGCCAGGTGTTAAGTACGTGCAGATTTGCTTCAGTGTTATGCAACCCCACACTGCATGGAAGGCACAGGCATATCCATTTGTCACTAATTACACGTCTGTTGGACTTCCAAGCATTGGAAGAACATCTATAGCATACAGAAACAGACTGTACAGCGATTTGCAGCGTACGTGAGCAAGCACATTCCATGTCTTTTGCAGCCACGAGTTGTGGGCGGAATTAATTTGAATAATGGGCAGAGTTGGTTTTCCTTTCTATGTACTGGCGCCTACTATCTTTTCCTTTTAAAGAAACTTGTCTTTATATTGCAAATTTGCTTGGCTTTGTAGTGCTGTGAATTAGAGAGGTATTAGTGAAGTGAGGTAACTGGTGAGTGCCACGAGAGAGAGGAGTCTGTGTGATGTATTGTGGACAGTTAATAGAGGTGTGATCATGGAGTGTTCAGCCACATGCTGTGGAAAGTGCCCATTTCGAATGCATAGATCAATTGCATGTAATTAATTGTGTTGCGACACCCGTGCTTTGAACGTGGTGTATTGCTGGCATCTGAATGCCTTGTATGTGGTGCCATTTTGTATGTGTATTTCAGGTACATGTGTTTAACACTATCACTTGCTCAGGCGTAGACATTGAGACGTAAAGAAACTACACTTTCCATCATGCACTAGTTATGGTGATTGCAAGAATGGAGTACTTACGCTCTTATCGGCAATCAATGTTCCAACATTATTCATGGAGATGGGAACCATCTTTATGTTATTATATTTTTGTGCACTACTGACATTAAGGGACATGACCTGATGTAAAAATGTAATCCGAAGTTAGACCGAGCAAACACCCTTTTGTGACATGATGTATGTGTGAGCCTTAATTATGCAATACCTCCGAATCAAGACAATGCTGATTCAAACAAAGTTGGCAGCCATGCAATCTAAACCAAAACAACTCCTGTATTAATAAACTTAGCACAAGCCACGGCACCCCTAGTGTTAAGAAAGGCTGTGCCTAATTAAAGCGCAAGCTGAGGAATAAACAAAGACGCCGAGTCAAACTGCTAGAAATTACGTCTCTAAAGTTGAAAGAGGCATGCTCTCATTTAGCGGATTCATTTCTTTGGATGTCAATGTGAAGATTGCATCATAACACAACTATCAGCTGGCAGTGGCACCACATGAAATAAATAGCTGTGCCCGAAGGAGGCAGGAGCTTTGACTGAAAAACACTCTAGTAAAGGCCACTCTTGTGGTGCAGTATATTTTGGAAACTAAAAATTAGCATTCACGGTATGAGTGAAAGTAATTACCCTCGGAGTAAATGCAACGCCTTCACGAACCGCCAAAAGAGTGTAGGTGCCTGAACTCCGAAACCACATTCGGTTTTCAAGTAGAACATTCACGTGATCGAACGCAGGAGGTGTAATGGAAGTGGTAAACAGAACAAAACAAACACACAAAAGGCATGGAGTTAAATAGCACTGCACTGCACTGAACGAAGAATATCATCTGCGTGAAAGTGTCAAGGCAAGAAATCAAGGACAGAAGAAACTACGCATGAAGCCTGTCTAGGCACCTAATGCCACAACAAATAAAGAACAGAGCTGCCAACTTTGGGACTAAGGAACCAGGTTCGAATCTGGGTGTCGGCTTTACCAGGGTCTGTATAAAACAAAACAACAAAGCAGATATGCACGTTTTTTAACTGAAAGAAGAAAGTCTAGCAAGAGGCAGAAATCATAGTCAGTCCAGGAACCCTCCAAACCAATTAATCTGCTTGCGTCAGTTCCAACCCGCGCCATATGAGATCGTTATTTCACGCGCAATTATACAGTGTTTAACAATTATTTATTATTACCACTGTTAGTCACTAGGTGTCAGCTTGTAGATGCATGTATATGCAACAGGATTACTGAATAAACAATAAATCATAATGTTCCTGTGCAGTGCGACATGAAACGTTTTCAAGTGCAAACTGTTTGGAGATCAAATTGCTTAATAAAGCTGAAAGATGCATGATTTACTGTAGGCCTTGTATTCCCATGTCTGGCACAAAACACTTCTAAATATACATTCTGGTAGAATTTGATAAAAGCTTGAATACGCGAGTGGTGCGCGCACGCTTGCTTGGGAGAGCAGTCTGCTCATTTTCAAGCACTGCACTCGTGCTTGTGGTGCGCTGCTGCTCGCTCCCGCAAGGTGGATGCCGCCACAAGCACGAGTGTGTGCTTGAAAATGAGCAGAGCAACGGCTAAAGGCCCTCCTATGCAGCGCATGTGCGCTACGTAGGCGAGACCTAAAAATGCCACCATGGCACCAGGAATACCAGAGTGGACTTTTTCGCACTGAGGATAAACAATGCTGACCATTCCTCCAAGGAATTATTTAAAGTCGTAAATAGCCTGATAAAATCTGCAATTAAAAGAACAGGTGAAGAGAGACTGGCAGAGTGAATAATTAAGAGCTGGACTCTGTCGAAGAAGATCTAATTCAAATAAGCCACTGACCACTCGTCTTGTTTTCTCTCAGGAGGGCTCTGTTTTTTCCCTATATTTTGCGCCAGGCAAATAGAACAAACCCTCACCAGATGACCATTCTTCAAACAGTACAGGAACAGGCAAGGACTTCCCCTTCAGTATCTCAGACATCTGGCCCCTAGCAATTCCAACATGCATTGGCTCTTCTTTAAAGGCTGTTTAATCAGCAGAACTTGAGTCATTCTTCAAGCAGGGAAGGTTTAAGACACTTAGAAGGGGCGAGGACCTCGAATGCACCTTGCCTGACCCATGCCAAGGGCACTGCCACTGCTGTAATTAATGGACAGTGGCTGGACTGGGATATATCTTGACTATGTGACATAACCGCAAGTTGTTTTGTGCCTATAGACAATATGTTGTACATATATTTTATGAGATTGCATATGATTAATTCGGAGAGCGGTTTTCTTTTACTCTTCACCAGACTGAGATAATGTTCCATCTTAGGAACCCAAGTGTGGTGTTATGTGTGGCCTTAAAAGTTTGCTCCACATATAAAACTAAATCACGAGGGCAATCCTAGAGGAGAAACCTGAAGTGGCAATAAGACGCAATACTGGGTAGTTGGATAATATAAGTTGTCACCAGCTAGAAACAAATACATTTTTGCACTGTTGGTGCGCAGCAAATTAAACGCAACGTTTCCAAGTTGCCATTGTTGATTAGAAGTTGTGATCTTTTGATTCCTAGATATAATCTCTCTGATCCCCTACACAAATATTCCTTTCAAATTGCGTTGTGGTATTTTTTCTGCTGGCCAGCAGGCTTTTTAGCCCTAAGAAATCCTGTTTGGTGCCAGTGCACTCTCTAAATTAAAAAAATAATTTAATTTGAAAAGCGTATCTTTTTTGTCCTCATATACTCCACCTCTGAAGTATGTAATAAACCTCCTAAGGCATTGTGGAGCAATCATGGGTATCCATTAGTAGAGAAACTAACTACTATTTTATGTGCTTTGTCGATCTATCTAAACTTATGTAAAGATGCTTGTGTAGTTAATGGTGCACTATTATACATTTGCTGTCTTCACACAGATGCTTTGTGACCGTAGCAGCATAGTCACTGTCTCCTCGAAGAAAGAGAAACTATGCGAACACAGTTAAAGTGGGATGCATGTATCATGGCAAACGAATGACTTGCGTCCAACTGAGGAAACGATGGCAGTAAGGCCATTTCTTTCCCCTCAATACATTAAATCATAGTAGCTGTTCGCATACGCATATTGCTGCCTGGTTTATATGTGGTTAGCTGGTGCTCTGGTTTCCTACTGAGTAAAGTCCCTAATTTTCCTTAATCACATCACCTGCAAACCCGCAGTCGATAATTGTACATCCGTATTTTGTCCTAAAATCTATGCTTATTAGCAGAAAAAGGTATATTAACCTTTTGAAGACAATAAAAGCCATGTTCGTAGGTTTTCAATTAAATCTGTGAAGGTAACCTGCCAAGCTAGACTCCACGGGGCGGTCGAGAGACAAAACCCCTGTTGTCTTGAATTTTGATGCGAGCTGAAAACAGAAAACTACACAGTCCACCATTTTAGATAAGTATATCTTTGTTCAGATGGTTCTGAACATACACAACATTTGTCTGAGCTAATTATCTGGTCCAGACAGGCTGGCATGGAACACACATTACCAGGAGGTGGTAGACAACTCATAGTGACTAGGCGGGACATTTTGATATTCCTGCAGCCGATTGTACATGAGGCATCATGGAGTCTCCGGGCTCTTGTGATGTGTTGTCTTATATAGCTATGCTTGAGTTTTGAAAGTTTGCCATATGATATTAATGGATTGAGCTTGACAAACAAAGATTACTCTGCAAATGTACATTTAGTTCCCTAATTACAGTATTTTCCTCTCTATCACTATGAACATATTGTGAATCAAACAATGTTTTCAGACACATTAGAGCAACGGAGTCATAAACTGCAAGAGTTAGTAGTAGGGCTATCGCAAGCTAAGTCAAAAGAATGACGGGTTAAGCCTGGCATACGCAGGAACCTTTCAAGTGTTAGACATAATGTGACCGACCGATGTTCAGAACGCTTCGCTAACCTACCTTTTAATTAGGTGCAAAACTAGTGACGCTAGCAGACGCAGATGATAAAGTGTGGTTCATTAAATGAGGGTCTGCAGACATTTACATTTATGTTGAACATAACACCATAAATTATCTTCCTAGTCAATGAACTTTCGACATTCATAGGTTTACGAAATCAAGGGAATATGGCAGAGAGTTCCGAAAGGAGATTCAATGGGGGTAGCGATTGGAAATGCAGCGACGACCAACATAGGTAAAACGTAGACATACCCAAATGCACATGTAAACCTAGGTTGAAGTAAGTGTGCATACAGCTTTGGGAATCACCCCAAATATCCCCTATTTTTAGTGGGTAGAGGGAAGGTGAAGTGTGTGGGGCACGCAACAGGGATAGGGTGGTGGTGCTATTACTTTTGGTCTAACCCTAAACAACTTCGTGTGACTGAAGACAGTGCATGGGCAAAGGAGAAACTGAAGCATACCCGGGATATACTCATTTTTACAGATTCACAATCATACATTCTTTGTTAGTCCCCAAAATAGAATACATATAAAAAAAAACATAGTTGTGATCAATGTCTTTTACGAGAATAGGTCCGAGTACTTTCATACTTTTATTTTGTTCAGTGAGTTGACTATACTTCTGCTTTACTTTTTTTTCCATATCACATGATAACAGTAGGAATTTTCAAGGTTTGTTATGTGATGTGTATAAGAGATAAATAATTTGTGGTGCAAACAATGATAAATATACATTTCATATACTCTATTTCATTTTAAGGTCAAAGGTGCAAAGGGGATAATTTAGAATGCAAATTGACCTAGCCATGTAAACTGGGTTTAAGGTTAAGCACCCCGACCTAAGTGTTTAATTAAATCACATTAACAGTCTTTTAATTGTTGTAAAGGATTGTGGACTGAACCCCAATAATCATCTGAACCCCAATATTTTTATCACCCCGATGTTTCCCAAATTATTTCAGCTCCAGAAATCCTTGATCTTGTAGTTATAAATTGCATTCCTCATCAAGGAAATAATATTTTAGCAGAGTTAAATTCAATAAAATATTAGACGCATAAAGGACTGAGTTCTAGATCACAAACTAAAATAGATTTTGATTACAGAAAAAATCACGGGTGATGCAATAGAGAGCAAGCAGATCTTGCCATTATGTGGCCTGGGCAGAAGTACAGGGAATTAATCCCAAATCATAAAACTTAGTTAGGCATTATTTTAAACAAAAATTCTAAGGCCCTGATTAGGAGATTTCGGCGGAGCGGTGGCGCGGCGGTGCATACCACCGCGCGCCACTGTTCCGCCAAAGCTCGTGCCACCTGCCTGTCAGATTACAACTTTATCTTAGTCTGACAGGCGGGCCACTTGGCGGTCCTATGGCGGTGCCTCTTTTAAAGGGGGCGGTGACATTAAAAAAACAGTTCCGCAATGGGACAGCACTACAAGGTTCCTTCACAGCATGAACTCGAAAGTCCATGCCATGCAGGAACCTATGTGCACGCACAAAGGGGGGCACATGTTATGCCCCTCTGTGTGCAGCCACATATGTTTGAGGGACAGAGGGGCTCTGAAGGGCCTCCTTTGTTTCCTCTCTGCCAGGCTTTTCATGGCGGTGGAACCTCCATGAAAAGCCTGGCGGAGAAAAAACTCATAAGATGCTTGGCTGGACCGTGGCCGTCCTGCCAAACATATTGCGGCCTCTGATCACCGCTCCTCCACCAGTGAACGGCAGTTCCCTGGCGTAGCTGGTGGTCCGACTGCACGAGTCCTAATCAGGCGGTCGGCACGCCGGTGCGGCGATGATTGAATTTGCCACTTCTGCACCACCACGAGTGTGGAAGTCCTCAGACTGCCAGACTCGTAATAGGGCCCTTAGTGTCTAACTTATGAAGAGTACTGACAGTTCAGTAGAACATCTGAAAATGGCAGTTTTCCTCATCTATGACAAAAAGGGAATGAAGCTCACTAAAAGCAGCTGGGCCAAAGTAATAATCATCTCCCCTTAAATCTCAGAAGGTTTTATTGCAAAACCACACATTCTATGAATAGATTCTGAAAATTCAGCATAGGATGATCATGGTTAGGGTCTCATTTGACAAATCAGAAGCAACAACGTACAATTAAAACTATGCACTTATTTAAACACTGACCCATTTCCTATAATGAGAAAAATATTCTGGTGCATAGATCTTTTAACCTGCAAATAATAGTGATTGGATTTTAAACCCAGGTCTGTAGTGCCACTTAAAGTCTGTACTTTCCTCATGCTCCCTCAGGACTTCCATTCAATATCACAAAGAAATGATATTATCCTATAACTGTGGGATTGTGTCCCTCATCTCTCCCTTTTTTAAGGGACATTGCCAGGCTTTTCAATTTAAACGAAAGACATAACGCCGACTAGAGTAAACACGACTAAATACCGTGCCAGTAAGAAAATGGACATCTTTCTGGGTAAGCAGAAAGCAAAAAGATTTCCTACAAAAAGCGGATAGTCTTCACTTGCATAGCAAAGCTGCAGGGAAATATATGCAAAACCTCAGGATGTGGAAATGCACAACTATGATGTGAATCAAAACAAAAGCATGATTTGCCCTTCACAACTAAACCGAAATATAGGTAGAGAGACTACATCTAATGGCAGCACCAACCTTGCACATGTACAAGATTGCTTATCATCAAAGCAGGTTTAGTTTTCGACTAAACATCCAACTTTCTTTTCATTTGTATAAAGTGTTTCACAGTTTACAAGATCGTTTGAGACTTCAGATAATTTGACTGTTACAATTTCAATGACAAAAATTAGCTCTATTGCCATAGCACAATTTTCTTCAAATGTTTATGGACCCCCTAGGAGTGGGCCAGATTTCTCCCATATTCATCCGTCAATCCTGAACTATGAATACTGTTCGAATACCACGGAGGGTTGGGTGTGTGATGACCACTGATTTCTTAGTTTTTGGGTAATAGAATGCAGGAATCTGTGATTTTCTTCTCGACATTTCTCTTGCTTTTGGCGTGCAAGCTGTTCAAGTGGAAAAGTCTGAACTTGTGGATTCCTGCAAATCTTATGATCTTTATGGGACTCATAACTCCTGTTCCCGACCCCATCAGAATTTACAGAGCACTCCTAGTGAAACTCTTGGTCTGTTGAGTAGCTTGATCTTAATATTCCCCAAGCATCTGGCATGTGCATTGGCAAATTTCTAAATTATAATCTTTTAAGATGTATTAACCTGAATTCTTCTATTTCCTTAATCAAACTATTGTCTTAGCTCCAGCATACCCAAAGGTGGTGGTCTGGAGCTCCCTCAGGCAGATTCATTAGCTATAAGGTAATGATGATAGGCATATTGATTAACTACGGCGTTTGCGCTCCTTGAGCTTGAAGAAAAAGTTGATTATAATCTCTTCCTCCATCTCAGTTGCACAGTTTTAAATTGTACATTGAGTTGTAGTAGCATTAGCACTCAATAGCTGAAGTTGCCTACAGTGTTTGCCTCAAATTGTGCATATCCGTGTCTAAATTCTGGAGCAGCTGTAACTTAACATCTCAGCTTTGCTATCTGTGGTGAGGACGGGACCAGCTGCAAGTAGGATTAATATTGCGCTTAGGTTCACAGTAGGGTCTTCCTTGTGTAGTGTGACATGGCATTTATTAGCTTACTTTGGAGTGAAAAAGAAAATGTATTATTGGAATTCATTGAAGAGAAGGGATTTTGTGTTCAAGGCAAACATACTTTCCTGCTTTAGAAGAATAGTTGGTCTGTGCACATTTTTTTACATTATTCTATTCTTTCTTTTTTCATGATACACAGTAATCATTAAGCTTTAGTTTGTAGTTCTTCGACATGCATATGTTTAAGAGTTTTCACCGCAGTCAGGTTTTCACACGTGCATGTTGAAACCTTTGACTTTTTCGGTCAGGCCTTTCAAACAGCTTTAGCTATCTAGCCATACTATTTTATTTTTTTTAAACTTTTTTTTGGTACATACAAAGAGAGGCTTTTGCTCAGTGGGCTTCATTCATTGGTCTGTTAAATTGTGTTAAATTGTCATTCACATTTTGCTCCCAACCTCTACAGCATTTTGCAATGGGTCAGCCAACTGCACCGTCTGGCTCCCTCTAGTTTAAGGGACTGAACAAATCCTACACACATTGTTCCCTTCCGCCTAAAATAGTTCCTTTCTCTTCAGTGACTAAGCTTGGTCAAGGGGAGCTTTTTCATTTAAAAAGGAATGTTTATATTAACTTTAAATAACAATTGTTTTGTCTGCAATTTGATTCATCATTTAAATGATAATTTATGTTCTGTCTCTTTTTTAAAGTTGCTGTTACATGGGGAATTGTAACATTGCCACTGTAGTCGATTTGGGTGCTTGTTTAGGTGGTAATTTGTCATTTTTTTCTTCAAAAAATTATAATAAACTGTATGGCACAACTAAAAGTCTTAGGGCTGGTTTAGATTTGGCAGACAAGGATTCCTTCACCAACCTGACAGATATCTGGTCTGTCTTATTACCCGTGCATTATATCCTAATGCACTTGAAATAAGGCGACCTGGATATCCTTCACGTTTGTAAGGAATAACATGCCACCCGCAATCTAAATCAGGCTCTTAATATTTTTTTAACCTTCACAATTCAAACAACCACACGTGTGAATTCTTTCAATTAAACATTTGTATTGCAAGGATATGGTGACTACGATTAGGTGGCAGCATGTTTTTTTTTTCTTTTGCAGCATTTGCTTTCAATAAAAAAAAATTATAACCATTCCACTAGCTGTGACCAGATTTATTGGCTGCGCCAATGCTTGTTTTTTAATTGAAAGAAACCCAGACATATTAGATTTTGTGTTTCCAGCCACTTAGATTTTAGGAGTGGTTTCTGGTTTTCTATCAACCAGTGTTGAAAGGATACTATCTTGGAAGTGACATCAAACAGCTTTGCGTGCTGAACAAAATAGATTTTGCCTGACCTTCTTTTGCCAGAAAGGTTATCAATATAGTTCACGGTTCAACTGATTACAAAGGAAAAGCAAAGGCAGTTTCAGTGCCAGGTGTGTTGGATCAAAAAGCATACTATTTCAAGATGATAAAATATTTTAAAGGACCCTTTTCTCAGAAATGATGGTAAGAAAACCAGAATGTGACAAGTTCTACAAATTATGCAAACACACTGTTCTGTTTAACCCCTTGTGTGCCACGCCCTTTCCCCGCCCTGTGCCGGCCGTTACATTAGCGGGCGGGGTTCATGACGAGCTGGACTCGTCATGGGCACAGCGCAACCGCGGCCCATGACGAGTCCAGCTCGTCATGGGCACACAAGGGGTTAAAGAAAATCCATACTAGGACATCCTTCAGAGAATTGTCTGCTCTTTCTTCTGGTTGAATACACCATGATGCTAAGCCGAGATTGACTGTAATAAGTACATTTTTGTTTTAATAAACCATATCATTTTTTATATCATTGCGGGTGCAGTCTTTATTTACAACACAAAGTCTTCTGTAATGTTTACAGAGCCACGCAAGACCTGATTTACATGGCCTTATGTGGCTCTGGAAAGAAATGTAACACAAGGCAGCTGCTAGGGATGCGTTGCGTTACATTTCAACTTGGGAGGCATTCCATGGGTGGAGCATGGGCATTCCCATACATTCATTCACCCATGGATTTTGGCGCATTCCCAGATTTACAAAGACTTGAAAACATAGTCATGTGTCAAAATGCTATGCCGTCCCAAGTAAGGTGTAACAAAGGAGAAATATCTTTATTTCTCCCTGTTATTTCCTCTTTCCACATGCGAGGTACATAGAAACAAGAAAGTGCCTCTAAGGATTGTATTTGTGCAGGAAGGCGTTCCTTACTGGTAAAAACAATCCTACCTGTAACTCCGGCACCAATGCCCTATCATGCAAAGGTGCCTGCATTGGCGCTATACTGCACACAGTGCGCCAGCACAAGCAGAGAGTACAAATGCTCCATATCTATGTAAATAGGGCACATTTCTGCTCTCTCCCTTTCACACGACGGGCAGCAACTTTGCTTGCTGCCCTGCGTTACATGAAAGTTTAGTAAATGTGCCCCTTGAAATATTTTAGATTTTTAAAAATGTTAAATGTATTTTTTCAGAGTGGTATTTCCATATGACAAACAACCTGTTCCATTTCTTGTTGTTTGAGTGTATGTATAGGTTTGTATTTGTTTTGTAAAATTGTTAGTAAGGGGAAGTGGGAATCATACAAGCAATGCAGCACTAAGATCAAAACACTCACTATCTTAAACTCATGAACAGGTCACCCCATAGCATAATTATCAATATGCCACTAAAATACGATATTAACAACAATACAAAATAATTTAGTGTAAAGTTGAATATTCCTGTGACTATTTTCCATCCACATTTGTGTCTAGCCAATATTTTTGTAAAATTACTAGATTCTTGCTGTGGAATGTAACATCTGGGAGCACAGCCTTGCATGGGATAATGTTTTGATCTTATCACCTAAAATCTGGCCTAATTTCGACATGAGAATTATAAAAACATGTTTTGCTGTTAGAAAAGTAATCTGTTTCTGAAAGTTAGAGAACATTGTAAAACCAATTCTTTTTTCACAAAACCATGACTGTACAGCATTTTGTGTGATATGGTCGCAGTTGAAAACTAAGAATACCATTGTATGTTATCTTACAGTATTACATTTGAATGATTATATAATCATGTAATTTACTACCTTTCAAATACACACAATCTACTGTTGGTGAAAATAGTACATAGACGTTAGCAGTAGATAAGGACTCTCAAACTCATGTACATTAGGTTAGATTAGATTAATGAGGTAGAATTTGACACCTTAAAACACCAAAAACCAAGATTAAAAAGATTAATATTAATAGACTGAAAAAATATATAAAACAATTAGAGCAATGTTAAAATTTATATGAAACACGGGCCCACAGAAAACAGTACAGTGAAATAAAAGTTTAGAACAAGGTACGCATCACAAGTCTTGCCCAGATCAAAAATGTAATATCTCGAGAAAATCAATTAATACATTTTCATCCATCTGATAATTCAACAAGTCTTCACTTTTAACCATCAGTTCTGTGTGTCATTATTGGCCAGCATTATGTGTTCTAGGTCCATAGAGCTTGCAGTTATTCCTGCCAGTTGTAATACCATTGACTTTGCTTTTTGTTAACTAGTAGATGAATATAACAACACTATGTCTGCTGTTTTGAACTCTGTTTCTGATTTCCCCCTAGCACTATTGCTCAAATGTGGCTCTATTTATTTAATGTATGCTCCATTAATTTACAACTTTAAAAAAGAAAACTGAAAAGAAATTGTGGATGTCCATTCATGCGTTCTTGAGAAGGGCAAACCTAGAGCTTCAGCTAGCATGATTTTAACTTAAATTCTGCTCCATATTCCTGAAGTGGAAAATTCACATTTTGTCCTCTGGCAGTGAGGAATCAATCCAACACTCAGTGAATCTTTAGAAGTTGTATGCTGTCTTCAAGTTAAATCTCACCTAATGGTATTCCTATTAAACACAGTCTCCCCAGTACATGTCAGTTTGTATTACCACTTTAAAACCCTTCACTTTGACACATATACTGTCAATGAAGCCCTTGTTGTCCAAGAAATAACGCCTGATCTTATCCCTAAACGTTTCTATAAAGGTTCAGTTATGGAACACAGATATCTGTAAACACCATGTTTGAATTAATATGTGTCGTATATTGATTTCACACTGAGCAATAAGGATTTATGATCTGAAATGGTATTCCCCAGGTATTCAGTGTTCGTGTTAGTGATCTTACCTACCAGTGTTGATCTAAAATATCCAGTAAGATGTGCAAGTCATGGACTGGTATATACATTGATTATTCATAGTCCAAAGGATGAATTTCACACCACATATCATTTAGCCTGTATGGACAAGCCAATCACCAGATTCTTCAGACTCTTCCCCATGGTTGCTGCAGCCAATGGAGCGGGAAAGACTTATCAAGGAATGTACTGACAGTATAATACAAATCACACCAAAGTGTTTAACAGAGCTATGCCCCACTAGTTGGACAACAGTAATTTGAAGGACGTCTGTCAGGTGCACACAAG